>NC_044004.1:58173815-58887408 GCF_900496995.4 Aquila chrysaetos chrysaetos | reverse complement strand
AATATCTCAATACTTTTTCCTTGTCATGAGATTCTCAACACCTTCCAGAGCAGTAAAGTGCAAGGCATCACTCCTTTTGTCATAATTAACTTTCCAAGCTCAGGATGCTGTCACGTATAAAAATTATCAAAAAAAAAAAAAATCAGATTGAGAGTTGCAATCTTCTTAACCCGTGTTCACATTCTGTACAACATCACAAGTAACTGTCAATTTGCCTTCTTAATTGCCATACCATATGCTGAAAACTTCCTTCAGTTAATACCTGCCTGAAGAATGGGGATTTTTTATGAAAGGACATAATATGTAGTGTTGGGATTAGTAGTTTTTACTATTTTTTTAAATAAAGTAATGAAACTCTGACAAGCACACAACTATTATTTTGTCACCTTTGCATCAACACAGCGAGAAATTGTTCTAAGGACTATACCAAAACTCTTAAACGAGTTTAAACTGCTGTCTCAGGCAACACACAAACTAAGTTTCAAAGCCTAAAGAGAAGGTGAATAAAAATGGTACTTAATTCAAAATCCTGCTGTATATGTGAATATTGTGAAACTTTTCAGTATGTCTAATATCTTTGCACTAATTTGCTATTTTCCTCCTATCAGAAGTCACTCATTTTGGTTTCTCTTGAGAACTTAGGCTCTCAGGATCACATCATCACCACGTGAACTATAAAAATACAGAAACTAAAACTTGAATCACTCAGTATTTACAGTTGCTATACTTTGTACATGAAGATAGTTTATTTACTATCAGTTCTTAGAGTAGCCATCTACTGTAAAATCTTGGTCGAGTAACATTAAAAGGATCTAATCTACTTTCTATTTTCCAATGTGGATTGACTCTACTTCCTCTAATATCCAAACTATTACATTAAGGAAGAGAAGAAATGTTCTGTATTCACAAATCATAATGAGCTGACTCTGAAACATTTATTTAATAGGATTATTATGTATGAGAATAATATTACATTACTATGTTTATTACTGGTTCTGGCAGTGCAAGGTCAACATATATGCATCTATAACGTTCATACTATTAATGCACTACTCCAGGTTTCAAACCTGCAAATACTTACCTCCTCCTGGTATTGTGAGTACTTCTGCAAATTAAAATGTACAGTTTCTACTCTATCACAGCAGCCAATACAGCAGTCTCTAGTAAGAGTTTTAAGTCCAGCCTCACAATGACGGGATTAAGAAATATACTCATATACTGGTATTTAATGGATCTAAACAAAAACCTCAAAGCTAACAAAACAAAAAAGCAGTTTGTGCAGGATCATTGGTTTTCTTTTTTCACAATGAGAATCTCTTTAAAGACATTTTTCCGTTATTTCAAGGTCAAGACTTACTTCTCAAAACTCACTACTGCTAATAAGAGGAATCATTTTACCAAGCACTGCAAGATCTTTAAAAGGCCACATATAAACATCACGTACTCCAGAGCAATAGTTTGTATCAGCCCAGATAGCTATTATCTCCTTGTTCACAACTCAGTACTCTGGTGAGTATTCCTTAAATGAAAAGGATCGCTGAAGGATAAGTGGAGAAGTTAAGAGTAAGAAGATAATCCATATCTTCTTCTTTTCCTTCCTGTGGAAGATTCCTTTATCACATAGATTTCAACATGTGGTATCTTTTCTTATCTTCACTTTTCACTCAGAATTTTCTGAAGAAATGAATATTGCATTAAAGCTTCCTAAAGTAATAATACTGGCTATCTTTTTGATAGGAACACTCTAAAGGTTTCTGATGCATTTGCTTACATATACAATTTCTAACAATAACCCCTAAAATTCTTCAAATATTTACCTCCAGAGTAACCCATATGTAAAAAGATACTGCTTAAATGGAAAACAACTGATTTTGTGTAGTGTTCAAAATCTGACTAAAAATATCTTTCTTTGAGAAACATTATATTTACAGTATTCTTGAGGAGTGGAAGCTACTTTTCACAAAACCAGACCGAAATGGCACCCATATTCCCCTTCCTCCCATCTGTTGTCTCTGTCTATGTTACAGTTATCTGATGGGTAGTTAATGCTAACTAAATAGTTGGGTATTATTTGGAAAAAAATCTACCGTACAAACATCTTTGCTTTTGAGGATCTTGGAAAAAAGTGTATGTAGTACTGTAAGTAAATATCCAGTAATAGCATACATTTAAAAATGATAGCAGAAACCTAGAAAGGAAATGCACAGTCCGGAAGAAACATTTTCAATACCATCTGTAGTATCTGCAATAAGCAAACAAATAGTTAGTGTACGTCTGTTGTATAAACCTACTCATCCCCTTCTCTTTCATGATGCATTGCCTTGTCTGGTTTTCCAAAATGTTTTACAGGGATTGTGTTATAGAAGACCATGTATTTGGTACTTGTAAAAAATTACTTGCTAATCTGTAGTAGCAGTTCTTTAGAGAACAAAGCAGAAAGTAGTTTGAACTATGTAGCGCACAGCTCTGGAGACAATAAAGTTTAAGTCAAAGACAGACTATAATTTGAAGTCTTTCTTTCAAAACGAATGAAAATGTCTTTGAGTATTCCGTGAGACTTCCAGTGCAATCATGTAATGAATTTCAATAAATATTGTCATATATAGGATTTTTCTCAGTGCATACTGAAGTAGCCTTATGTACTATTTCGGCTCATCTTTCTCACCCAGCCTGCATCAGCTGTGGAAATTCTGATTGCTTCAATTTTTGAAAAGCATTTTCTCTCTCTTTCCAACACTAGAAAGAAGTAATTTGGGAAAGAAGGAAATTACCATGTTTTGCTGTTAAAGATTTATTATGCTGTTAATATTATTCATTTTCACAGTGATGATCTCTTATCTTCAGAGATAATTTTTTTTTCTCCTGTAGGGCAGTATGTCTCAAGCAAATTTCTCTTTCTTCTCCTATTCTATAAAGCAAATCCCAGAAGACTTTCCTAGACTTTAGACCAAATAGTCCTGATACAAACAGAATCATGGGGGAAATTCCAATTATTTTCCATTGCAAGCAGGTGCTTCTCTTCAGCCTACTGGGAATTTCTGATTCTTCTTTACTGAGACTCTTCAAGATGCTACATGCCATCCTTTAATTCAAGTGCAGGAGCTATGTAGCATGGATAAAGAGTAGGAAAAAATTTAACAGTAGATAAAATACCTAGCATTGTAAGGGAGCATAAACAGTATTTTTCTTCTATGATAAAGAAACATTCCCTGAAAACAGTGCTTATGTGCAAAATACAAGCACTGATAAGCTGCAAGAGCTGTTGGCTCGTCCCTCTAAGACAACAATTTCACCCCATAATGAATTTTCCTTCTACAAATACTTACATAATTCTTTTCTGTATTCATTCATCGTAAGACTAATTAAATCTTTTGGGCTAAGCTTGCAGCAGACCAAACAGTTAAATTTAGCTGCTGGCCCACACAGCCCTCTGGGGAACTTTATATACTTACCATGACCTTACTGTTGATTTAACTGCTAATATCTGTAGTTGGCTTTCTAGAAGTAAATGTATTCATAGCCAAGGTTCAGCTCAGCCTTCGTTTTTGCACCTGCGACAGACTGTGTGTGTAAATATTACTAGATAAATATCCTGTAGTACAGTGCTAGAAAAATCTGGGAAAGCTAATAATTTGCAGACTTGCCTTGATTTTTGGAGTGCATAGTACCATATTTAGAAATCTGATAAATAACTAAGAAAAAATTAGTGTGTGCTGCATGTATGGGATCAAAAGGCACTGAAGAAGCTTAATAATAAAAACTGTCCTGTTAATGCACTGGAAAGTGTTGCTTGCTTTATTGGATACCAGGGAAGAACCGTTCAGAGATAACATTTGAAAGATATTGTAGGTCATCCCAACAGTCACAAACTTTCCCAGGATATTAGCACATAGAAAAGGTAGTGGTTACGCAGATAACCAAGATGCCAGTGACTTGCTTTACACTTTCAGCATGTCATCTACTCATGGTGTGAGAGGAAACCACAGTAAGAGCTGGAGGGAAAGAGAGGTAAGGGGTTTTATTCCTGTAAGGCTTTCCAGACGCAGTAACTCGTTATTGGATCTGACAAGTAGGTTAGCGCACAGGCTTCTTAGCCAACAATGTACCAAAAATCATGAGTTTCACAAGATGTACATCCAACTGATGTCCTCTTTCATACTAAGTATGTCTGGAATTTTTGGCAGGGTCCATGATCTAGGCTGGGAGAGGGCAGATAGCTAGGGAACTCACTAGATTGGTATGGCATCACTTTTTCATAGTGTTTATTACTTTCTTGATAGCTAGTTGAGCTGACTCATTCATATGGCTATAGTACCTATTAGTAATAGTGTAGACTGTAGGAATATGCACTCCTGGGTGATCAGCAGAACCGCTGCAGACTTGCTTTAGACTAAACTATTACACTTTGAGTTTTGCTCACAAGCCGAAGTAGTGCTCAGAAAGGGGGTAAAAAGCAGCAAAGATAAAATGGATCAACACAAAACCAGCAAATACATTATGTGCTGTCTTCTCAGCAACAGTGATCCAAATCAAGCAGTGTGAGCAATCAGTCCTAAGGGGCTGTACGCTTAGGGAAGACGGTCTTGGGAGAGTGCCTGTGAAGCTCCAGGGGGAAAGTCTGGCTGTGGTGCCAGCATTTAAGAGAAAACTTCTCTCCAGCAGACATGTGTCTCCAGTGTCCCTTTCGCATGGGGCAAAGACCTGAGAGCTCACAGTTTCAGTCTAAAAGAGGAATTAAATGGCAGAAACAACCTCCCTGCCTGCTCTTATTCCATTGTCAGTGAAAGGTAACTTGACCGTCCATTTGTCAGGAAGACATAGCAATTAATCATAAAATTTAAAATTAATCCAACTTTCTCTAGCCCTCTTCTTTCCTCTGATGACCTAAACATGCAGTTGAAATGGAACCAGTTACTGAATTACAACAGTGTACATCCATATTAAATCCTTTCTAGAATTTGCATCCTTATAACTGGACTCAACCTCTGGACTCTGAAGGAAATAAGTAACTTGTAAAGTATCAGCAAGGATAATTCCATGTTTCTCAAGGGAAAAAAAAGAAAGCGAAATAAGGCACAGGACTTCTTGGCCAAAGTATAGGCAGAAATCCTTAGTACCTCAATGAACTGCATAAGCTGACGTTTCTAATTAGCCATCATTATTATAATGTTAATTTAAATTCAGATTAGTTATGAGATTTTAAGTGTTTGCTCTTTTCATCTTGCAACCATGTGATAAGAGCATTCAGTAAAGAGGCTACCTATTCTGTTTTCTCAGTTACATAAAGAAAAATACACAACCGAGATGCGTTATTTCATATGTTTGGTTATGTTGTGCCACTGTGATTTGCCAAACTAACAGTTCCTTCATTGCATGTTGAACCTGTCTTTTGTTAAACACCAACTATTGCCTGGCTACTTCCCACCACGCTGTTTTTATTAGATCTGTCTTAGGTCTGTTTCTTTTGTTGCTTCTTTTCTGTGCCTTCACTCTCAAAATATCTTTAAGGTATTACGTTTAACTGCTGACATAGTTATTCATCTAAAGCCCACAGTATTCCCCAAGTCTGTATATTTTTCCTCATCTTCAGTGTTCCTCTGATTTAACTGTTCCATTTTGTTTTGACTTTTGATTATCCCAGGGTCCGATTGGTATGGATGGAAAGCTGGTAGGTGATTTGTTCAAAACCAGTGTAATTTAGGTCTTGCACACATTCCCTCTTTGCTTTTTAGATTAGTCATGCTGAAATGTATATTAATCACGTATTGGCTTCCTTTGGCATAACTTATTTCAACCTCAATAGCATAGATTTTTAAGAGAGTGCCAAAAAGCCACTTCAGTCTTTTGTGTCTATCCAAGGAAATGGAGGTCAGCCATGCTGCTCCTGTTTCCTTATCGTTTTCTATCTGGATTAGATTGGAAGGCAGATGTCCCTGCTTGGGTGCTCTGTCCAGGGAACGCTCCACAACGGTAGTTTGGTGCTGCCTTTCAAACAGCAGGATATTATTTCTGACTACATATCTGCAACTCTTGCTGGTTTCCTTTTTCCACAGGTTCTTTGTTTTTGTGTTTTAATTTCTCTGCATGGATTTTGTTGGCTGATTAGATCTGAACAGCCCCATGTCTCATTTTAAATGCATTTGTGGGCTATCCCAGATATTCTTTAGGGAGATGCTACTTGAATTAAGTTAGAAATAACCTTTACTTTTATACAGTGCATTTGTAAATATATTTATATTTGTGTATATATTTGTATATCCACATATTTGGATGTATGAACCTGGAAGTTATTGTTCCCAGCTCTTTAAACATTAAAATAATGCAAAAGGTGTGAAAATTCAGTTTCTGCACTTTCTCATGCTACTTTTTTTGCTCCCTCTCTCTTCCTCCTTTTCCAGGACAGCTCTTTTCTCTGATACCCTGAATACATCTTTTCTGTCTTTTCATTTGCTACAGGTCCCATTTCCTTTGCAAGCTCAACTTGTTAACTTGCAGTGTCAGCTTCCATTTTCTTCTCTTAAGACTTTTTCCTGTGCTCCTTGAGATCTCTTTCTACTGTTAAGTAACTTTTCTGCAATGTTTGCAGCCTCCGGTCAATAGGCCTTTTTCTTTAATCTCCTCTCTTAGCAGATTGATAGCTTACCTATTGACTTCAGCTAGACCTGGCTACATCATGGGTTTTTTTTTTTCCTTTAGTATCATTTACGTATCAGCTGCTAATATTAGATTAAATTCCTAGGAAGGGATTAACTATCAACCATAGAAGACCTTCCATCATAGTAATTAGAATAGGCTGCCAAAGGACCCCTTTCTTTCCTGCAAAACAACATATGAAGTCAGTAAATAGGAATATAGAAGGGAAAATTGTTCTGAAGATTTTGCTGAAACCATGAAATATTATGTAGCTATACCCACTGTAGTAATGCAGATTTAAAAAATAAATTTAAAAAAAAAAAAGCAGCAATCAGTAGTGGATAATCACGTACATGAACAATGGTACAGAGGTTCAAAGCAGCAGCCACTAAAATACGCCTGATCAGTTATTGGTGTTGGGACTGATCTGTAAATGCATGCAAAGAACAGCAGACAGTTGGTAGATACAATCAATGAATCACTTTTACAGTATGTAACACATTTGAATAAAGAGATATTCATTAGAAAAAAAATGAAGTAATGTTGACTTTTCAGTCTTGAAAGAGTATTTTTCACCCTGTTTGTTATCTAAAATTTAGAGGAATACCTCCAGCTAAAACATTTTAATCCACAAGTAACATGCACTGGGAACAATTTACACAGCAACGAGCCAGAGTGATTTCAGCGATCTTGGAGCCCTTTTGGGAACACAAGCATATTAATTGAGACTGAGCTTGCTCAAATGAGTTATCATATCACATTGTATTCATGTTAGAGGGCTTTTTAATGAACACAAAATTAACTCACAGGGCTTTATTCCTGACCCTTTCACAACATACAAAAATGAGAGAAGGCAAAATGAACTGCCCCTTTTTCGTCTCCCACACTTTGAATTGTTGAGTGACAATGACCCTTTACAATAAAAAAGGTCAGTATTGTGATGCTTCTTTCTACCTGTACCTTTGTAAGCAGAGCTGATGAATTCCATAATATAGCGTTTGCCGCATCCTCTGGTTAGTGTCACTTACAGGATCATTACCGAGAAGAGAAAATGATACTGTAACTGCAGTAGCTAGTAGGGCAAGGAGTATCTAAGAGCATACAAACATATTGAAGGGTTGGGAACAACTGAAAAAAAACGAAAATAATTATCTTCACTAATGCAATGTTCCTTCCATGTTCAAGGAGCTCATAGCCAACAGGATAAAAAAATCCTGCTATGAGTACTTTTGTATTCGGCATCTGCATTTGCAGTTAAATGCAGGATAATTGCAATATTGGCAGCATATATAAACTAAGAGTAATGCAACTATTACATTCCCCATTATCTCATGGAGTTCTGTGTTACCATGAAAAACAATTGTCCTATAAAAATTCAGTTTCCAGCTTTCCTTTCTCTGTATTGCAGACATGATAAAAGATTAATTATAAATGCACAATAACAAAAAAGGCAAACTGGTAGTGCTGTTGAGACTGAATGTAGAAAACACTTTCATGGGAGTATGATTCGATCCCTGACATTCAGTTCAGGGTATATTTGTGTTATGTGTGTATGTCACATATATATATATATATAGCACGTACCATGTGGACACTTAGTAGCCTATATGTCTAAGTTAGATTGAAGAAAAAGGTGTCAGTTTTCAAATCTTTTTGTTTAAGTATATATATATTCTCTTTATTTGCTTTCTAATGCTTTAAATCAACATTTGTTGAAATGTTTTGGTAATTTCAGACTTTCATTTAAGATTTTTTTTTTTTTTTAAGTATATTTATCTTGGAGGCTGTCTTTAATGATTTGGTCAAAATGCATTGAAACTTTAGATATACTTGTGAGACAAATGTATTGTCAGTTTATATATAAAAGTCTGCATGCATAGGTCTCAGTTTAGTTAATTTATACAAATTTATTGTACAGACTGCCCAATACTGCATTAGTAAGCAATTCCTGATTAGGAATTAGGATCAGATATAGCATATAATAGCTTAAAACCTGCTGTGATGGGAAGATTGAGGTAAAGGCTGAGTGCTGAGCAGTCCCAATTGTATTCATTAACTCAGTGTGATGTGTAACTTCATAGAACTGACCAGTTCAGAAAACTTTACTTCATATTAGAACTGGTAAAGCTCAGCCAGTATTTTTTTTGTCTGAAAACCTCTGTAAGTGCAGTGCTGTTTTAAGAAGCTAATACAAAACTGCAGCATTTACAACAGGGAATGCTTTAGGCTGCCTTCAGTGTAAGGATTAGATAGCTACAATAATTCTGTATTTTACCATGATTCCTCGTAACACTATTTCTAATATTTCTTACATTTTTAAAAAAAATCTTTAAAAACTTGCATGTGAATTAAAATATATTTTCCTGGTTTTTAATTTAGCACAAAAAAATCTTACTAGTAACTAAAAAAAGCATTTTTCTTCAGCTGCTTTTCTCGTAGATAATAGTTCCCAGTTGAAATGCTTCCCCTACCCTCTTTAAAATCACACAGAATTGCAGAATGGTTGAATTTGGAAGCCCCCTCTGGAGGTCACCTGGTCTAACCCCCCTGCTTAAGCAGAGCCATCTAGAGCAGGTTGCCCAGGATCATGTCCAGACGGCTTTTGAATATCTCCAAGGATGGAGACGCCACAATCTCCCTGGGCAACCTGTGCCAGTGCTTGGTTACCCTCACAGTAAAAAAGTGTTTCCTGATGATCAGATGGAAAAGTTTTGAGTCTCTGTAGCAGTACCTTCTAGCTGAAGTGGAGAGTTTTTATAAGACTTTTAAGAAGTCTCCATGCTCAGTTTCCTTCAACTAAAGGAAATGTTTTAGTTCAGCTGAAATGTTACTGAAGTGTCATAAAACCCTAGAAGCTAAGCTAGAAGTTTAAGAAATCCTCTCTTTATAGGGAGAAATATACGAAAGTTTGTTTCTGTCTTACAGTGTGAGCTGATTGTCTGGGTGATTGTAGCTCATAGTCACAGCTACTATACTGTTTTGTAATATAGTTCTGCTTCATGCAGATAATTTGTAATGAGTAGGCTAGAATAACTGATGACTTTCACCGGCTTTCCTAGGCTAGGGACCTTAGTGATAGGAAGTCTGGTCTGTAAGGGCTTGCAGCAGCAAGAGGTAAATAGAACTCCTCGGTGTGCAAAGGATGCCTCTCCATTTGTCCAGGGGTGGTCCAAAGGTGATGTTGATAAATAAGGGAGAGGAAATGTATCAGCTACCTCTTGGGCTGACTGACAAGAGTTAATCTACTGCTGACTTGCTGGTTTTAATATTGGTTTATACTTGCTTAAAACTGTGGTGCTTGCAGCAATGGCAAAAAGACTATTGTTTGCCCAGCAATATGCTCCTCCAGTTTTTAGACTTTGTTCGTTCAATAGGCGGTAATTAGCACCTCCTTGAAACATGGGGGCAAGCCATAATAGAGAAAAAGCATGCAATACCTACTTCTAAATTATCTCAGCATCTGTGGATTCTTTCTCACTTGAGAATGATTAAATTAGGTCTTTCTATCATTTCTAAATTGTTCTGACTATCTAAAGTATGAAGTTTCTCAAATGCAGGTTCAATGATGTGTTATTCTAATTTATTTCTGGAATCAGTTAATTGCAAGAAAGTTCATCATTTTGAATTAAAACATTCAAATTCAATATAGACTTAAAAGTCAGAATCTGACTTCAATACACTTACTGGATTTTTTGTTATGTCCTTATTAGAGAGTACTGTAACTATTTGATACTATTTAAGGAGTTAATCCTTGTCTTAACTTACCATAACCTTATCTTTTTCTTGTTTTTCAGGGTCAGCCTGGTCCTCAAGTAAGTGCCATCTTATTTTCCTGCATAAGTTAAAGCTAAATACAGGGCCCACCAAACTCACGTTTTCTACAGAGTATTTTGATTCTTTTTTTTAAATCCTACTGTAATAAGCTAGAAACTGGTAACCATTGCATAATTCTGTAAGGCAAATATTTCCCAAGAGAGAAAGATGGGCCCCCCCATATGGTTGAGTTCCCTCAGCTGTTTGACCAGATGGTGGGGTTAACAACGTAATACTGAATAAAGCAAATCTCCTAACTATGGCTTGAAACTTTGCCACCTAACTTTAAAGCAAGATAAAATAACTTAGCAAATGTGTAGCAAATGTAATACTTCAACTGCTTATTAATCACATGCTAATAATGTTGCAATAATCCAGGCAGCCCTCAGTTATTTTAAATATTGCACTGCTAGCTGTTTTGATTAATTATATACACTGCTTTGAATTAGTTCTGCTTTATTTAAGAATAGTAGAACTTTGTCTTGTGAGCTGTAACTGAAGATGTGGTAATCTAGAGTCGAACTTCAGTTCTGAAGGAGAAATAGAACAGCAGAAAGGAAACATTAGGTATAACAAAAATTAAATGTAAATTATTTGAGTTAGAGTGATATAGAAATGTGGAAAAGCAAGGAAACAGGAAAAAGAAAAGTGAATACCAAAGCCAAACTTAGTGAAATCAGTTGAAAAACTCTACCTTTTTGCACATGTGAGATGCATCATAGAACTCTAGTCTGTGGGACCACCTTAGCACAAGTGAGTTGCCTGAACCAGGATTTCTGTGGCGGCCTTTTATATTTCAGAATCGTAATTGAAAGTCAAAGCTTTACAGCCTTATTGATTGAATTTTTTTTAAGTTAAGATTTTCTTTACGGGAAGCAAGCATTTTTCTCAGATTTTCTTGTTTCTAATCATCGTTTTCTGTTGAAAGACAGTTTGCATTATAAACCCTCATCCCACTCAGTTTGAATGCCTAGTATCCTTGCAGTGCCAGGCTCCATTTAATAGTGTCATCTAAGTAGTCCGTATGATATTGGAAATGACCACCCCCCATAGCACTTACTTTTCACGGTAAGCTCTTGATGTGTGGCCTACACAGAGAGGTATCTTCAGCCTCTGTGCTGCTGGGGGTCAATGAAGAGATATATTGTAATTCTGTGTGGCAGTCTTGCTGTGAACAAACTCTGTTGAGGACCTGAGGCTGTTACTGGAGCCTGTGGGCTGCCCTCCAGTTGATGATGACTTGTGCTGCCACCCGTGTCTTTTCCCTCTGGGTTTGGACCCCCACCTCCCACATTTCAGTTGCTTGGAGAGTGTCTCTTGCTTAATGCTCGTGAACAGCTTCTCAGTCTTTGGAGCTCATATCTCTACATGAAATGCCCTGAGGTAGCTGTAGGCAAAGAACCGCAATGGAGATGGCAGCATGCAGTGCTGTTTCAAGGGCAGAAAGGCAGACAAATCTTGTCACGATTGTTAAGAGAAGTGGGGTGCAAACCATAGGAAAAACCCTCTAAAAATGCCCTCCCAAATTTTATTAACTACTCTGTGCCCTGAATGATTATACAGAAAACAAGTACAAGGTACTAGGACCCACAAGACTTAGGATGAGAATTCTTGCATCCTAACTTCAGTAGTTCCTCCCAGTGGAAATGCTCATCTCTGTGCCATTGCTATTGTTCTGAGCAACACCATTTCTCTTAATACTGTCTTTTCCTCCTTTCCAGCTCAAGATGCTATTATTGTGGCAGCAGGATGTGTATGTACTCAGTCATTTTGACTGGCTGATTTGAGTCCAGGAATAATTCTTGTAAGGGCACTGGTGAGGAAGCCACAATGGCATGAGACAGTCAGAGGAGAATTCAGCTTTAGATCAGGATGCCTAAACCTAGAAGCTTGTGTGTAGGTGTTGACATGTGAGGTGTGTAAACACTCCTTGTAGTCAGTGAAGGCTGAGTCAATACTCAGTGCACCTAGAGACCTCTTCAGCTCCTTGTAAACTCCTAGGGCTCAATTACATTGCCTGCATACAGGGGTTTGTTGCTGCATGAGATGATCCAGGGTCTCCAGCCTAGCCTCTGGCTGTTGCATGTACAATGGCTGGAGTCTGTGTTGGGCCATTGTTGTATCTGTCAGTCAAGGGCAACTGTCTTGGATACCTAGGGAACCTCTCACATGACACTACTTGCACACATTCGTGCCTCTTAATTACAAGTTCTGATTATAGGCAGCTACTAAATCGAATAACCATTCTGCTGAATTGCTTTCTAGCCTACGTTGACATCTACACGTCTTAGGCAACTACATGTAGGCTATACATTTAGATGTCTTTCCCCTTAAACTGAAACCCAGATCCAGATAACTTCATGAGACAGCATTTTTAAAATGTAGAAAACTGTGGTTGAAAATCTCAAGAATTTTTAAAATTGTTTTTAAACTATCAATAGAAAACAGAATCTGTTCACATACAGATAAAATAAGTCAAACCCCCACAGTTTCTCATTAAAAAACTGCAGAAATTTCAGCCACCCGTGGTTGTCAGTAATTTCCTCAGTCTTAACTGTCCATGAGAAATCTGAAATGCAAAGTATTGGTCGGTTTGGTTTGTAAGTAAAGGATTCCTGCCTTCAAAGGGAATTACTATGCTGACAAAAGAAAGTTTTTGATGTCATAGCCATGTAAGTCCACACTAAGAGAAAAGATAAATTCTAATCCTTTTTACACTCAGTGTTTTATTAGCACCTATTCTTTTTTGCTATAATTTTCAAAAAGTACACACTGAATTCACACAACACGTACATAGTTACTGGGTACAAATATAAATTCATAACAGATCAGTAACACCTCCTATCTTTTTATCTTTGAATTTTTACTGCTTCTTTTCTTCAAAAATACACTGCAAAAGAGAATTTTGCTTCATATTTTCTTGTTTTAAGTAAAAGAAAGCTTTATTACAACCCACAAGCATTTTTTCAGAAAAATCTCGTGGTTCTATTGTATCTCTAAAAGGTAAATCAATAATCAATAGCTAAAGGATTTCTAGCATAAGCTTTAAAAAAATAAAGTATCTTATGATTTTAGTTTTCTGTTAAAAAGAAAGCTTTTTCAAATACCATGTAAACTGAGTTTCTTTATAGAAGAGCAAGTAATAAAATTTTTAATATTTTTGCTGAAACTTAAATTCTGGCTTTTGAGTGACCCCAAAGAATACCTGCTTTTTTCTTGTTTAGAATGTAAATATGTATTTAGATTAACTTGTACCGGAAAGGTTTATTTTCCCAACAAATCTATACAACCAAATTCTGCCCATACACGTCCTGTTTAAAATAATGGAAGTATTCATGTTTGTCAAAGAACAGACTTTAGCTTCCAGTCTAAAGCTAATTCCATAACGAATGTACTATCTGGGTAAAAAGAAGGCTTGTTATTTTTAACTTTTTTTGTTGTTTAGAAGTAAAGTTCATATAAATATTGTAAAAAAGAGCATTTAGTATTCAGGTGAAGGAAGAGAAAATGATCCTTTATGAAATCCTAAACTGAACTAAAACCTTAATGACTATAAACGTTGGGCCGGGTGCTGTTTCAGTGTGACTTTGTCTCAGTCAGTCAACTGTTCTCCTTTGCGGCAATATCCTCTCCCTGGCCTATCTGTAGTGCAACATACTTTTTCTCTCATGTCAGCATACATGATCACTCTCTGTGTGGGACTTTGAGATATAGCAGCCCCACAGATGCTTCTCCCTTCTCTTTGGCAGGCATTCAAATCTGCATTAGAAATGGACAAAATACTAATGATTGATACTTATTTTCATGAGATTCTTTTTTTCCTGTATGTAAAATGTCTGTGGAAGTGGTGTTATTTCAGTCTGAAATTTTGCAGTGTTGTGTGCGTGACAAAGGGTTACCATAGCAATTCTGGTGACAAATGTATGCGTGTGTCTTTTTTACCGTCAAGCTTCAGGGTATGTGACTGGAGTATTTTTAATTTCTGATGGCAGAGATTCTGATTCATGGTTGGACAGGCTATTACTGGCTTCAGCTGTCAACAGAGCTGGTGGGAACCATTTTAACTTTTAGTTTTCTGCTTTTTGTCAAGGACTGAGAGAAATAGCCAGCAGGACATAGGCCATAGTTTTGAGCCGGTGTGGATGGCAGCAGTGTATGGAAGAGATTTGTTTATCACTTCCTAGAGAACACTGTGATGGTAAGGAGAATCCTAGACCTTAGGAAAGAGTTGAGTATCTGACAGCAGGAAGGATGGGAAAGGGGTTGTGTAAAGAAAATGTTTTAAGTCCTGCTGAGTTTCCCTTTCAGTTTGGTAGTTAGGATAGCCATCTGCATTCCAAGACCTGTTAAATATTCCTCTCAGTTAGCACATGCCATTCAGTACTGGGGCAGTTGATAAGGTCAAGTGATCATGTATGTGTTTTGACGGCTTTTTAAGCGATGGGCAAGGTGCATAATACGTCCTATTGACTAATGCTGCAAAGTCTCTACCTGTCAGAGCCTTAGAGTTGAATGCTTCTTTTGTTCTGATCACCATAAATTGAGGTGTAAGCTCCACGTTCCTTGTTCCCAGCAGTGCGCCTCTAGGAATGCCTCGAGTCTCTCTACTTGCGTGGAGAGTGGGGGAAGGAGGCAAGAAGTACGCTTTTGAAGGACAGAATCAGTGTAAGGCTGGAGAAAGAGTTCATCACCTTGAGATACACAATGCAGTAAAACTGTTGCTCCTGAGAGAAGCCCACTGGTTGTATCCAGGCCATCAGCTGTTCACACTCTAGAGAATCATCTTGTGGGGTGTTTCTCCTTCTAGCAGCTGATACCCTAAGCTCCTTTGTAAACTTCTGATCCTGCTGAAGGATTGTATGACTCATTTGGAATATGCAAATGCTAGTCTGCTTTTGAGTTAAGAGTTGCAGGTCAGATTTTGCTGTCAAACTTTAACAAATTAGTTTGTTAACAAAGAACAGGTACAGTCGCTCAAATTTTTGTTTTCTAGGCAAATATGGAATGATGTTCTCTTTGTCTTATATACTTGTGTGTGTGTCCCCGCACTTTTTCAGGATGCCATCAGGCCATTATTTCAGTGTAGGTTATGAAATTCCTTCAATAACTTTAGTGTGTTTTAGTTTCTTCTTAATTCCCTATGTGAAACTGTGATTACTTAGCTAGAAATCAGAATATGAATTAGAATTTGGTGTAAATTCATAGGGGCATTCATTCTATTACTGTGATCTTTCATTTAAAGGGAGCCAAATATCATTTTGCACCTAAAGATTTGGGTTCAGTTTTTTGTTTCTTCTGAAGCATCTTCACTAACATGTAAACAGTAGAAAGAGCTACTGCATTTCCCATGTTCTGCCCTAGGTATTACTGATGTCAGTGGGTGTGGAATACAGAACCTCAACATCATGTCAAAGCAGGTACTGTAAGTTAAGGAGGAAATATATTTTTAAAAGGGAATGAACAGTTCGTTAGGCTTTGGTAAAGAAGGACAAGAACTGAAAGAATAAATAATTTGTCTTTTGAAAAAAATTCTTCCTAAGGGAGTTTAAAACATTTGTAGTTTTTAAGTTTTCATGTGCACACCACACATTTTCTCCCAACTACTGTTACCAAGTCCAAACTAATTAGTTATACTTGTATAAATGAAAATAAGATTAGGCTTAGCCTGAGAGTTTGGGCTTATATACAGCAGCAGAAACAGATTAATGTAGTGTTTTCTAAAAAATAGTCTCATCTAATGGCCAGGTAGACATAGGAAGACAGCCAAACGCAGTATGTAAAAGTTTGTTTCTTACTTGCATCTGTACCAATAACAAGGCCAAATACTTGATCCCATTGCTGTTAATAACAATCTACTATCAATTTTGAGATCAGAAATTAATCTTAACTGAGGGCATCGCCTAAATAAACAAGCTTGTACTAAGTTTCATATGTATTTAGCAGGCAGAGTTTTACCATTTGCTTACCATTCTCCTTCCTTTCTAAAGCTGTAAACAAACTCCTAAACACTATTGAAATGGTGCGAATTTTTTAGGAAGCGCTCAGCCCGTATTGACTTGTGAACATGAAGAAACAAATGCCATTATCATGGCTTTTCAGTTTATGTTAGTTGCCAAACTGAACCACATCAGAGAATATAGGAGGAGAAATCATGCTCAAAACTTCATGTTTACTCTCTGATGTGTACATAAATGTTTATGACACAAAAGATGCAAGAAATGTATCTTCCCAGAAGGATTTAATGTATTTAATTGTTTTAAAGTATGTTGCTTTCTCAGCTTTATATGTAATAAAGCATAAGTTAATTTTGTTAAAAGGAATTGAGAATAACAATAAGCACTTTTAAAATATAAAACACTTCAGTTTCCCCTGGTAGACTTATGTACATGTGTAAACCGGGAGAGCTGTGAATATTAAATGCTTGTTCAGCTAAGCAGATGGCATTAGTGCAAATAAGAGAATTCTTTGCTTTGTGAAGAAGAAAGCACGGAACTGGAGATATAGGGGCAAATTGTGCTGGCCTATCAGCTGTACCAAGACTAAGGAAGCACCACACATAATTTAAAAAGGCTGAGGGGAGTAAGTTCCTGGTGTAAACAAGCAAACTTCTTGTAGCATTCAATATTGTGCTCTGCTTCCCACATGTTTTTTTACTTGTCTTTTCTCAGCCTTTTGCCAGGATTTGCAAAGGAGCTTCTAATGGCAGATTAATGACTTCCCTACAGTACCCTCCCAAGCGAACTTAGTTGGGGATAATCAGACTTGTTAGACCTCTGTTCATCTAATGTCAGGTGCCCAAAGCAGAGGCCAGACTCCTTCCTCACCTCTGCTACTGTGTTCTTTTACCTCCTCTGATAGGCATGCTTTTGAGTTACAATTTCAGTAACTATCTCTGGAAATCTTGTGCTGAAATAGCAAGATGTTCAAATGTTCCACAGCATTTCCTGGAACTGGTACTTTGTTTCTGACTTTCTTACCTGATTCAGAAAAATATCAGATTTGAAATCTGTTAATTTAACAATTACCAATACAGTCTAGGTTTTGATTTTCTACAAACACAAAAATAAGAATATTCATTTGTCGTGGTTAAACCCCAGCCAGCAGCTAAGCACCACTCTCTCACTCCCCGCCTCAGCGGCGCAGGGGAGAGAAAATATAACAAAGGGCTTGTGGGTCG
The DNA here is from genome assembly GCF_900496995.4 of Aquila chrysaetos chrysaetos. Classification (NCBI taxonomy): domain Eukaryota; kingdom Metazoa; phylum Chordata; class Aves; order Accipitriformes; family Accipitridae; genus Aquila; species Aquila chrysaetos. The sequence goes on along the minus strand of NC_044004.1, from coordinate 58,869,785 downwards.
AGATAAGGAGAGGGAGAGATCACTCAACCAATTAACATCATGGGCAAAATAGACTCGAATTGGAGAAAATTAACTTAATTTATTGCCAAGCCAGAGTAGGGTAATGACAAATAAAACCAAATCTTAAAACACTTTCCCCCCACCCCTCCCTTCTTCCTGGGCACAGCTTCACTCCCAAATTCTCTGCCTACCCCCACCCCAGCGGTGCAGGGGGACGGGGAATGGGGGTTACGGTCAGTTCATCACACGTTGTCTCTGCCGCTCCTTCCTCCTCAGGGGGAGGACTCCTCACTCTTCCCCTGCTCCAGCGTGGGGTCCCTCCCATGGGAGACAGTCTTCCACGAACTTCTCTGATATGAGTCCTTCCCACGGGCTGCAGTCCTTCACAAACTGCTCCAGCATGGGCCCCTTCCACGAGGTGCAGTCCTTCACGCACAGACTGCTCCAGCGTGGGTCCCCCGCAGGGTTACAAGTCCTGCTAGAAAACCTGCTCCAGCGTGAGCTCCTCTCTCCATGGGTCCGCAGGTCCTGCCAGGAGCCTGCTCCAACGTGGGCTTCCCACGGGGTCACAGCCTCCTTCGGGAACCCACCTGCTCCGGCATGGGGTCCTCCACAGGCTGCAGATGGATATCTGCTCCCCCATGGACCTCCATGGGCTGCAGGGGGACAACCTGCCTCACCGTGGTCTTCCCCATGGGCTGCAGGGGAATCTCTTCTCTGGTGCCTGGAGCACCTCCTCCCCCTCCTTCACTGACCTTGGTGTCTGCAGAGTTGTTTCTCTTACATGTTCTCACTCCTCTCTCCAGCTGCAGTTTCTGTGCCGCAGCAACTTTTTTTCCATTCTTAACAATGTTATCACAGGGACACTACCACCTGATGGGCTGATGGTGCCCATTGCTGATGGGCTCGGCCTTGGCCAGTGGCAGGTCCATCTTGGAGCTGGCTGGCATTGGCTCTATGGGACATAGGGGAAACTTCTAGCAGCTTCTCACAGAAGCCACCCTTGTAGCCCCCCACTACCAAAACCTTGGCATGTAAACCCAATACGTCATTGTGCAGAATTCTGTAGAAAGGGCTCTTCACGCAAGCTAATGACAGCTCTGGATGCCCTCATAAAATAAGTTCTTTTGTTATGAAGGTGGCTTCTTTTACTAAACCTGAAGATCTCCCTCCAGAGTAGGTGTATGCAATAGATGAAGAAAGCTTGGAAGATGGGTTCTTGGAACAATTTAAGTTGTTTGGCCCAAAACTTTTAGAAGTTAATCCCCTCATTTCATAGTTTGCATAGTGACAATTTATGGTACAGTTACTCTGAAAAATCAAGTCCTAGAATAAAAAAAATATATAAAACTAATAAATAAAACTCTAAAAGAAAACATGAAGGACAGCTTTCTATTTGTAGGGTGTTACCAACTTTTCTTCATGTTGGCATCATTAATTTCTGAAAAGAATTGGTTTTGTTTTAATAAAATAAATATTAAGGTCTGATTCACTCTTTACATATGCTAGCATAAATGTTATGGGGAATCACACATTAGCATTCCACCTATTCATCTAGAAGTTGCAGCTGTCACCGAGGCATACTAGATCTTCTAACAGCAAGTGAAGAACTGTGAAGCAAAAATTACTTGTAAGCTTTAATTTGGTATAGTATTGCTTAGCTTAACAGAGTACATATGAGTACAAAAAGCAATTGCAAGCCTAGTACTGTGGTTCCATTATGAGATGTACAAAGAGTTGTCAAAATATAATTAAGAACTCTGAAATATTTCTTGTATTCCCAAATCATTTCTTTATCAAATGACCTTTGTATTTTCTTCATCCTATTCTACAGATGGCAGAAATACACTAGTGTGTTCTGTGTTTTATTAGGAATTATGTCAAAGCAAAGTATTGCACTGTGTTCAGGAATATTATATAGTATTTTACTATCCTGCTGCACATGTTTTTAATTTGATATTAAACTCCTACTGGCTTATTGTTTTTAACTGATCCTTATGCTGTACTTCAGCTTTGAATTCCAGCTCAATTTGTTGCAGATCCCAGTAGTTTCACTAGCTTTAAAAAAAAAAAAAAAAAAAAAGTGAAGAGTTATAAAAATGTGTATTTCATCAAGCTTATGGTGACTTAAACATAATGCTGTGATATCTAAGACCTTAGTCTTTCACAAGGTTTTCAAAATATCAGAGTTTTCTTGATCACCCATTGTCAGTCCAGAGCCCTGGTGACTTTCTGTGCTGGAAGCTTGGAAGTCCTGCAAATTCGAGCAAACCTGGGAGCTTTGGATCTTAGGCTGACAGATGGAAGTTTCAAAATTTGTATTTTCCGTTATAAAGTGACACTTTTGTCAATTGAAATTTGACTTTAAGCAACCTTATATGTTAGCAGAAATGCTTCAGGTTCTTTATATTGAATTGGTGCTGGCATGAAGAGCTGTGATGGTGTGCTATTCTTTCCTGTTAAGTATGAGTCAACTTTGGAGGAGGGAAAGAAGAAAAAATAGAAAATGCAGCAATTCCTTTCACTGGAGTGTTTTGTGTACTGCCAGAAGTGTTATTAATCAGCATGGCATGGAAGTGTCCATTCTGTTTGTGAGCTTTAATCCAGGATTCTATGTTTGAAAAATGCTTTGGCCATCCCTGCAATAGCATAGGAGTTCTTAATAATCTTTTTTGCTGAGATCGATCAGTAACATTCAAGAGTTGTGAGCTGCTGAGAAACATGTAAAAGAATCACGTATTTTCAGAAATACAATCCAGTTATATTACACAGTATGTCTGTTAGTGATCATTTGCCAAAAAGAATGAATATCCATTTAAGTATACATATACATATGTGTGTAATTTCCCCTGAAGATGTTCTGAATTTCGTAGACCAAACTATTAGTCTTAAGGAGAAAACTGTTTTGTTTTTAATAAACTTTATGTTGTCTTAAATTGCTTCCTGTATAAAGACGTTGCCAGCCTTAAACGTTACAAAAATATCTTCAGTCATCTCACTTTTATATGTCTATGTATAAAAGTATGTGTATGTTTGTAGCTGATGTAAAAATTCCTTTGCATTTATCCAGTGTTTCAACTCAAACTTTACAAATCTGAACAGTTCTCAAAATAGCTCTCAAGATGAAGTATGTCATCGTAGTTTTCCCCTGTTGTATGAGGAAATTGAGGAAGATAAACAAAAGGTTTAGTTCTTCTACTAGCATTTGTTTGTCGTATTGTAACACATATATTATCTTATATGCTATTTTTATGCGCTTTTACTTCTATATAGTCATTTACCTTGAATAAATTAATCTGTGACTAAGGGTTGACACATCCTCATCAAGACTAGACTTATGACTTGGAGTGTCAAGTCTTTGCCTCTTTTAGCAATGACTTGTAGCTAAGATAGTTTGGAGACATCTGCAGTAACCTAGTACTTACAGGTTGCCTCAGATAGATACATGCAGTGTATTTTTTATCATTACGTTTGTCAGGCAGTTCTTGTAAAATGGCTTGTTTGGGTACCGATGGAGCCTGGCATGGACAGAAACTATTTAAGGGACTACAGGACGTGCAAGGGGGGAATAGGAAAGAAAGAAGGATAAGATCCTCAGAGAAATGTATGTTGGTATTTCACTAAAATACATTTTTCTCAAGCATTATCATATCCTCAAGTTAAAAGAGTTATCTAGGTTGTGAAATAATTTCATTGCTCTTAATCCGTGGAGGTTATACTGCAGTCTCAGAAGCCTTTCTATCCCTTGGGCTGTATTTTACATGGCTATGGCTTTGTACTAATATTTTACTGCTCTTTTCTTTTAACCATTCATGATTTAAGTAATCTAACACACCACTTCTTTTACAGTGGTATTTTATAGTGGTGTTTGCAGACAGCACTAAAAGAATAGCTAAATCTTTCTTTGGCATTGTATACCTTGAATGAGCAAATGTACCCTGTACTGAGCAGTAAAGTTTGGAAAAGAAAAAACAGTGTATATACAGGATGCAATGCCTTTGAAATACTGAATGAAACTCAGGGCATTGCTACTGAAACAAGTGTGGATTCACCACAGTAAATGGAAGAATGGAATTGACCGCCCCTATTTGAAAGTCTGTGTTAAAATCCATTTGCTGAAATTAAGTTTATTGTTGAAATACACCGAATGTATGTTAGCTGCAAAACCTTGTTTGTATGCAAGCTATCCAGTTTTGCTCATTTACAAATGAGCAAAGTTACAAGTTTAGACTTTATTACTCTAATGTAAATATGCCTTGATATGATAGCAGGTACAGGCCAAAATTCTTCAAACAGGGTACTGGGCTTTTAGTAGCAAATTCTTTTAAATTAATCTTAGTGCCTTCAATAATGAATTTTGGATTGTTTTTAATTTCTTCCAAAGAGAAAGATGGGGAAGTGGGAGAATCTATGAAAACAGCATGAAATGGGTATGAGTCACAACCATCAGGTTGGGTTTTTTTTTCCTTGAATCGGCTTACTTTTATTTCACTAGCTGCCTTGTTTTGAAACTTGTCCTTTTTTCAAGTAGATAAACAGAGAGTTTTTCAGGTATTTCAATAATTTGTTTCTGTGTGGTTGTGATTTTTTTTGTAGAGCTGTACCCTGTGGAGCATCTGTTAATGAAGTACATAAATCTCCTTGACCCAATTGCTGGTCAAAGGAGGATCTGTCTGGTAGATATTTGTATGCTATTTCTCTACACAGTAGTAATGGAGACAGTAAAGTTGAAAGATCCAGAGGGCTAGGGAGCTTGGAAGACACATTTCCATGACCACAGGTGCTTCTTTTGTAGGTAGTAACTGGCAGTGGCGAATCTCCATTGCTCTGAAACTCTCCCTTTCCCTTGCTTTCCTCCTTTGTCTGTTTTCTTCAAAATGCTTGAAGTTCAGCCTGTCATCGTCGCCAAAAAGGTTCTTTTAAGTAAAACAAAAAAGATCAAATGAGCAAAGGACACTGTCATTTCAGCTGAATTATCTACCAGGCCACTAAGCAATCAGGGAAGCACCGGAAATCTTTGAATTACAGAAGCCACTGTTGAAGTTTTAGGTAAAAAATGACTGAAACATTAGAGTATGAACTACTGTTTCTGAAAATAACGGGAAGTTGTTAACTCCCAGTGAGGAGATTTTTTCTTACTAAGCTTCTAGAAATAAATGAGAGAGCTGGCCTATGGATAAAAATCTACCAAAGGAAGTATAAAAAATATTTAATGGTGTATTTTTTATCTCAAAAAATCTGGAAAAAGGATTTCATGCGTTTGATTGGCAGGAGGTGTAATTTTTTTCTTTTCAATTTCTGTTGTGTTGGGAAAGAAAGCCAGAATGTACTTCCATGATCCCTGCAGTTTTATAAGCCCTAAATTCCACTGGACTATATTGGTCTTCCTTTTAAGTCTTTTTTTTTTTTTTTTTTAATTATTGTTTTCCCAAGTTCTCATTTGGTTTTGGAGTATATTAATTGCTTCCATAAAGTAGAATGTTTTGATTGGGTTCAAGGCATCAATACCTAATGCATCTGCTTAGACCAGGGGGCCAGGATAGCAGGCTTTTTGAGCAAAATAGCTCTATATTTGTACAGTCTGATTATTGGCTGCTTACTGGTACAGTCCTCACTGGTGAGTGCAGAAAACTCCTCTGGAGTGGTACTATGCCATTGTTATTTTAATAAATGGGAATAATTGGGAGGTTAAGCAGTGCTAGTTATTTTTTCTCCTTTGTTTCATATCCCTTTTAATGTTCAATGCAAAATAAAAGGTGTGAAGTCTGTGGCAATAAAAACTGTTTAGAGCTATAACTTCTTTCCTGCTTCAGTAGTTTGATGCAACAATAAATGCCAGTAAATAACCTTCTGAGGAAAAGGTGAAGCACTCTACCTTGAAAACTCTTTGCATTCTAGTTATTTTTATTGTAAAATTTGGAAGCAGCCTTTCATTCTTCTTTGTCTTTCTGTCGCCCAAACATGCTTTTTTATAGTTGTGTAATTCATTGCTCCTTGAATTTCTGTGGCACCATTTCTGTTGAAAGACTCCAGTCAACTGCACTTTCTCTTGTTATTGAATCTTATAAACTATTGAATCTTATCAAGAAGCCCATGACTCATAATAAATATTTTCATCTATTGATAGCAGACTCATTTTTGCCTATTCCATAGCTACCATGCTATATATTAAATTTTCTGTTACTCGTGACATAACCATTCAACTACTGAGTGAATGCTGATATAGAAATGAAGTCTGTTTTTTAAATTCCACTACCAGCATGCTCACACATGCGAACAACCATGTGAAGATACACACGCACACATATGTATATTCCTATTGGAGAGGATATAACAGGGATCAAAAATAATCTGCTGGATGGTAGTCTAATATAGGATGGAGTGGGACTCCAAGTGTCTATTCTCAATGCAGCAAGAGGAAGAAGTAGGGAGGCTCTTTGAAGGTAGAGTGCAGAACAGCCTACATGAGACACTGGTTCATGAGGAGTTAATCTCGGTCATACTATACTTTTTAGCAGGGCCTGTTGTGATAGGACAAGGGGTAGTGGTTTTAAGCTAAAAGAGGGTGGGTTTCGACTAGATATAAGGAAGAAATTTTTTACGATGAGGGTGGTGAAACACTGGAACAGGTTGCCCAGAGAGGTGGTAGATGCCCCATCCCTGGAAACATTCACGGTCAGGTTGGATGGGGCTCTGAGCAACCTGATCTAGTTGAAGATGTCCCTGCTCGTTGCAGGGGGCTTGGACTAGATGACCTTTAAATGTTCCTTCCAACCCAAACTATTCTATGATTCTAAGATAGCATGTGCTGCTTTTTGAAGTGTCAGGTGGACATGTAATGAGACAAGGATCTGCTGGAGGATTGGTGGAAGAATAGGAAGGCTGAACCAGTCTGTATCAAAAACATGTCTCATTTTTAGAATGTTTTATAGACCAAGTATTGAACACTGAAACCAGTGTTTTGTTGTACTGTCATTAAAAAATATTTCTACAATCATGGATTGAACTCCAAAAAATCCTGAGACTGGTTTGGAAATAGCAAATGTAACAGTAATAGTAAAAAAAGCTCACTGTTCAGTCTGGTTTAGGAATTTTGATTCTGTAGGGCACACATCAGTTTTGGTTTCAAATGTCCTCCTGCAGTTTTGAGCACCAGCCAAAAATTTGTGTGTTTCTGTCTTTTTGATGTAACTAACATTATGTGTTTGTATCTTCCTTGCACCTATGGCATTATTGAAAACAGAAACTCTGGATGTTTTCATATAAAATGAGAGATTTAGCAATATTAGATATTTTCATCCATGGTTTTATGTGCTGTTTTACAGGTTTAGTAGAGTGGGATTTCCTTTGTGGGTTTTTTTTATACAGTATTGCATCAAAACTCTAATATCATCAGTAAATGTCTGCTTATGTAGCAAGTAGGACAAGGTGCACTGTGGACAAGGCAATGAGGGCTTAGATTCAGAAAATACATGTATTACAGTGCATTGAGCAGTAAGTGGTAGTCAGGAGGCTTTTGACTTTACCAGAAGCCATTTTCTTATCTTTAATAATGTGACAAGTTTTTCTGTCACCATATCTTTGATCTTACTGACACGTATGGCAGCTATTAATTTCACAAGAAACTTAACAGTTGATTCAGATTATAATGTTTGCTTAAATTAATTTCTGGAAATAGTAAAGCCGATCCCTGATTTTTTGTGCTCAAGCAATGGGTACATAGTCATATACTCTCTGTACCATGGAATCGATATAGGACTATTTGCGTTGAGTTTTGTAGGTTTTCAAACAAAACATCATGTTTGTCTGTAGAAGGGGAGAAAAATGGGGGGGAAATGGCAGCCTTATTGATTAATCAAAGCAAGCAAGTATGTCAGAGAAAGGACGAAGAGACCTCCTCTAGCAGGTTCTTGCTTGCGACACTGAGCCTTATGCTTCTTCCTGGGTGCTGAACTAGTCCATTAGCAGTGACCCCTTTGCAGCTCGTGACACAATCTGATGATTTTTGTGAACGACGTTATAAAGTTCAAAATAGCACCCCATCCCAATCTCAGCAAGAGCACTGCATGAGAAATGAATGTCTAAATTATAGTCTAAATGCTTTCTTGACACATTTTGGGTAGATCGTGTTCTTGCGCCTGCAGATTATGAATTTGTCTGATTTATGTATTGGCATAAATCACTGACTTCTGAATATGGCTGTATGAATTTATGGCAGGATTCACTTACATTTTACTTGTTGATGTGAATGTTAACTGAGCTGTTTATCTAGATTGTTATATATATCAATTTTATGTTTCTCAGGTTACATCCATTTACATAATGTTTATTAATTCAGGCACAGTTATTGTGTCAAATATTCAGGTTTCCTTTTCTCTGCCTTGGAATATTGTAACAAAAACTTGAGAATATAAGGGGAGCAAAGGAAAGATTGGTAAGAGTCTTTTGGGTGGCAGGTTGGTTTTTTTCTTTAAAGTTTTCACCATAAGCCAGTCATATCCCAGGGGAAGAAGAAAATATGTAAAAGAGAAGGGAATATAATTTCAGTGGTAGAAGCTGTTCAGATTCACTGGAAATTCTTGTGAGCACTTGTAAAAATGATGCAAGGTGAGATGTTGGCATTGTGAACTAGCCTATGTAAACACTGGCTGTAAACATGGCCAAGTTCAGCAAATGCCAAAACCACATTGCTCAGTAGTTCAAGGCTTGCATAGTGGATGCAAGACTAAAATGAATGTAGGAACTTTGAAATAGTATTGTGTTTCCTAATACTCTGTGTAACCTCTTATCTTATGATTCAGCATATCTGATCCTAATATTTTCCAGCAACTATAGTTAGACTGGGGATTGTTGTTCCAATCAGGAACTTGTAACTTGTGAAAGTCATGAGCTAAATTTCAAAGAAAGAAAAAGTTTGACTTTTGTAACTGAATACTTTGTTGTTATGTGCTGAAACCACCTTTTACCCTCAAAATAAACTGCAGGAATTGAATTAGGCAATGTATGGCATGTCATTTAGTAGTGAAAACATGATTAAACTAAGTTGGCAAATTGGTTTCCTTTTTGAATTTGTCTAGATGACATTGGACTATCTGGTTCACTTTTCTGCTCATCTCCACAAGGCCACTGTTCCCTCACGCTGCCCATTGCACTCTTATTGTGGATGCTGTAGCTGCTAGTAGGGATGAACGCATTGTATGCTGTTTCATCACAAATGAAAATAAAGGCTGAATCTTGCAAGCTACATTCAGTCCTCTAGCTGCCAGATTGTCTTCGCCTATGGCTGTTGTGGTTGAAATGTAGGAAAGCAGTGACTGTATCTAAAAGTTTATTATTACCTGTGTCTTCTGTGGTAGCTCTGTCTGATGGGGGCTGCCGAGTTTGACATCTCAGGTTCCTTAGGAGCCTTGAAGGTGGATGACCCCACTGGGACCTGGGACTGACACAGCCCAACTGATTCTGCTTGGTTGGCTGTTGCCAGCTTGTGCTAGGCACTGGCAGGTCCTTTTGGCAGTGGCATCGTATGAGTTATCTAATAGTCACTAAAAATCTGGATTCCTCTGCCCTGACTTTGGAGCCTTCTGCGGAACCTAAAAACATTGCTGTTTCTTTGAACCCCTTCTTGAGAATCCCTTACTATTTTCAGTTCTACTTTCCCCTCAATGCTTAAGGGAGCCTTTTTGGTGAAGTCATGGTAGGACTGCCTGTATTACAGTTAAAGGCAGATCTATAGCAATAGGAATATGGGCAGAATATCTCCGTAAGAGAATTCAGATAATTTTGGATGCTTGTAAAACCAATATAAATCAAATACTGGCTTTTCAAGAGGTCGCTTGAATGTAACTGTTGCAAAACTATAAAGGTGGCAATGGCCGCAAGGGTGGAATACAAAATTAGCATCTTTCAGCGAATGAATTATAAAATACCAGCTGTGTGAAAAATCATGCTGATCACACTCAGTTAACCCTAAGGGGAATGTTGTCCGAATGAAGACCACAAGGATTGGTCTCATGTTTTCTAGTACTGCATTCTCTTACCCGTCTTATTTCTTGTAGACATATTTATAATAATGTAAAGATTTCATCGGAGAATGGAAATGGGATTTTGATAGCCAAAAAAAAAAAAAAAAAGGTCACCTGCCAGTAATCCTGAACATGGCTGTTGAATGGATTTGACCCTGATTTCAGCTTTGTTCTTGGCTGGCAGGTGCCTGGAGGCCTTTCAGTCTGCTTTAGAAGACCTTGTTTTAAAAACAGTAGTATTTGTCGCTTAATTATGAATGCAGATTTTGCACGTGTTTGTGATTTACAAGGCCTTGCTTATGTGAAGCAGGCTATAAACTCTCCTTGGAAATGTATAGTAGTCTGGAGTAGATAATTACGCTTTGAGAAAAGAGCCTCTGTTTCCAGTGAAAACACTGTAAAGTTATTTCAGAAATGCTCTGACCTCAGACGTTTCATATAACTTACACAAAATGCTTTCACATTTGTGCAGCAGCTAGTGGCTTGATCTCTGCCATCTCATAAACGAAAGCACAGAATTCTCCCTGGGAAAAAAGCAGGATGTCTATGCTGTGGCCTACAAAGCTAGTGTTATTTTACTCACTCTGTTCTTTGTGTCTATACCCTTAAACAGAAGAAACCTTGCCCTCCTTTAAACAAATCTGTCTCCTAATCACACCCCACCCCCGCAAACCCAACTTTCCCTCAGATTTTTCTTCCTCCCTGCCTCCACTCAGTGTACACACACTAATAAATTCTGCAGTAAAAACCTTGGGAGATTTTCTCAGCACAAATGGAAAGAAGATGTCAAAGGCTGAGGATAGGAATTTTCTTTTTAAAGTTGCAAAAACAATAAAGAACAATTGAAACAATAGGCGAAGAGCCAGAGATGGGTGAACAAGCCATGAAAGAATTGCATTAATTTTCTTTCGATGAAACCCCACTGGTTCTCTTCACTAGCATCCAAAAGAGCTATTTTTGTTTGCAATTGTTTGTTTTTCAAGACTCTTGGTGGAAAGCAAAAGCGTTGCAAATACAAGTGCAGAGACTTGTGAGAATGTTCACACCAGAAATGCTCTTGTGGCCTTTTGAAAACCTGTTTTTAACTTCTGGTACAATAAAGTTGTCAGATATTGATGAATACTTTGTATGAAAAATTTGTGTGCTGGAAGAATGACTTAATAGAAACAATGGTGTGTGGCACTCAGGGAGAGCAAACACCAAGTAGTCATAATTGCTGACTTTGCCCAATAGAGAGCAAAGAAAAAAACCCCTGGATTTCTGAATATGATGTGGACAGGTAATTTTCAGAAAACCCTGCACAGAAAAATTTTAATTCAGATATGTGATTCAGTCTTATTAAAAAACATGTTTGTGTACGGATTGTGCTTTCAGAGAACTCCTAACGGAGGCAAATGTGCAGAGGAGAGGCAGGAGCCACTTCTGCAGGTGGAAACAGCTGAGCATATCGCCAGCAGTTGTACCAGGGAGACGGTCTAGTAGCCCTGCAGAACTGCTGGCTGAACCTCTCGTGTGAGCACGCTCTAGCTTGTTTCTGTTCCAGTGAGCCAGCTTATTTCAGGGAGCTGATGCGATCTCTGCTGTCTTAGTTTGTACCAACTGGCAGAGCTGTGGCAGGCACGCCTCAGAGAAGTTGTGAGCCAAACCCCAGCAGAAGCAGGGCTACCCTTGGGCGTAAGAATGGCGTTGGGCGTCTGGGTGAGGCAGTAACTACTCCCACGATCGTGGCGTGATCCAAAAGCCAACATCTGTCTGCAGTCTTGGTCATGCCATGTTATCTATAATTTCATGCCCAAGACCCAAGAAATAGGATTCTGACTGTAGCAGATAGGGGTCATATTATGTGCAGTTTGCAGCCCGTAAGATACTCGGAGCCAGTAATGGTTTGATAATTCAAGGAGATAGAACACATGAGCGCAGCCCTTTGCTTGTGCTCAGTGTTCACTGTGAAAATGGTGGTAACAGCCAGCATCGACTGATTTTAGTTCTTCCCATTCTGCAAGTACTGTGTTACTGATTGTATGTGTTTGTGAATTGACAAGCTCAATGGCATGTATGTGTATTTTTTAAAGTGGGCCTGCTGAAAATGTGCTCTACTGTATTGTCATGTCCAAGTAAGTATACGTGGAGTCTGCAGCTAACAGTAGACAACGCTGCATGTAATTTCCAGTATACATATATGAACACGTGCATTGGAAAGGGTCAGTACGGGTTAAAGTATAAAAAAAAAAATAGATGGAGAGACCTTAAAGGTGCAGCAAGGTTGTCCTATTTATTAAATTATTTTGTTTAATTTGTTTTTAAAGAGGACGAGTTCTTGCAGTGCAACACAAAGTACACAGGGGTCATAGTTAATTGAGCAGATGGTTTCCACTCAGCTAGCAGTGAGCACCGTCCTTCCTAAAGGATATGTGGGGACATCAGGTAGCAGGCTTGTTTCTATGTCCTCTGCAGCAGATGGAAGAGATGGCAGGCTATGGAAGGAGAGGCATATGCTTTAACTCCTTGAAAGATTTAGCAGCAGATGCTCTTCTCTGGCATGCACCAGAAGCCCTTAAAAATAAGCAGAAAATTGGCTACAATAGGGATTCTCGAAGACTTGCATGTGGTTGATCACATCTTTAATACACAGCAGGCTGACCTTCCTTCCATTTGCATTTATGTGAACCACATGAATTTTTACTAGTGTAAATTCTGAAATGGTTCAAATGTGCTCAGCTCATCTAGGTTGCACTTGGTTATTTCTAATCATGTTGCTGGTGGCAACCTTTTCTTGTGCTGCATCTGCACGCACACACACACACTCTCCCTTTCTGTTATGACAGTGGACCCTGCTAGCTTGGATGGCTCCTTCTCTGTTTCCAGCTGCTTTTGTATGTACTTCAGGTCCTTCTTTGTAATGAAACACCTGCATATCTTTCAGAAAGCTGGAGGTAGAGTCTGCACTGTGTAAGCAGCCAGTTCTCTGCAGACTGCTAGCATTTTTATTCACAAGATACTAACCTGAAAACCAGAGTTTTAGAAACCTGCTGGTAGCTTTCTGGAAGGTGCTCAATAAAAATGGAATAGGAAGGGACCTCGCTGTTTTGTGATTCTGTCACCTTACTGTTTGTCTGGTGGTAAGAAACAATAAATATTACTTCTGCAAAATCATGTTATACAAAGAGCTCATTTTGCCTAAAACAGTGTGCTTGAGACTAAACATCAACTTCAGCATTGCCAAAGATAGGAATGAAAACGCTACTTTTAGATTCCCTAATCCATTTTTCTTTGGCAATCTAAGCCAAGGAGGGTGCCAGAATACATGGCAGATTTATATGTCTCTGAATTTATTAGCTGCACTTGCAAAGAAGTTTTACAGTCTTAGAAAACATTTATTATCTGATAGGAGATAAACTATTGTCCCTAACTGAAATCAATAGAAATTTTACCATTTCAGGCATAGTTTTGCTTGTCTAAGTAGTCTGATTCAACACATGGGGTGAGCAAACTATTCAAGAAATAACTGCACAGTGCCTAGTATTAATACAGTGAAGAAGCCGTCTCTGGAACAGCCCTGGCATTTGGAGTGAAAAATTATAAGGAAATACATTGTTAGGAAGAAATCACAGGTTGGTGCAGAGCTGTTTTCTTGCCATGTCCCAGGACTTCATCAGTATCAGTAATACATCTTTGCTTCTGTTTCTTTCAGGGCCCTCCTGGTCCAAAGGGCGAGAAGGTGAGTTGATGTACGGGTGGCACTTACAAGGTGAATGGAAAGCCCTCCCAGCATGAACTAAAGAGACCGTTTGTATTGACACAGTGTAATGTTAGATTATGTAAGAGAGCTGGGTAGCACACAGATGCTGTGTTAAACCTATCATCTCATCTTTCCACTTTGCAGGGAGATCAAGGTGATCAGGGCCCTCGGGTAAGCATCTTAAAAAAAATGTTACACTTCCCCTTCGCTGAGTAGGCAATTAGTCCTTAGTGCAAAACTAAATTAAATACACTGTCTGAGCTAATTATGCTTATTAGCTGCATTTACCCTGCATGTTGAAGTAAGTGTCTGCAGGACAATAATACTGAACATGACCAGATAGCGTCTGGGAAGATTTGAGTAACAATAGTAAGTAATGCATTAAAATACACAATTTCCATTACGGGTGGAAGCAAGTTTCACAGTGATTTTGCTCTGCTGTATAAAAGCTGGCTTTCCTAACCAAACCTTTCAGTTTCCCCAGCAATGTTTTCACGCCTTGCATGGGCTCCCACAATGCAGAGGGCCGTTGGGTTTCTAATAAATGTACTTCTAGATTTCATGTAAAATGTATCTAGTATTTAGTGAATTATAAACAAATATAATGTATGCATGTAATAGCTCTTTTTCCTGATATGTATGTATTAAATATTTTTAATAATAACAATATTATCACCTCATAAATACATCCAGACAGTTAGACGGAACATGGTTTAGTTGTGCAAATGTAGAAGTTCTTTTAATTTTTAAATATCATGTTTGTTTTAACAGACAACTAGGGGAATACAGGGGTGAAAGTTCAGATAGATTGGCTATGCCAGTTCTTTCTTCTTTACATCTGTGCTTCATTAGAACACATTTGGTTACATTGTTCTGATGACATAGTGACTCTCTTTGGTTACCCATTTATGAATTTTTCCATGACAGCACGTTCCATGAATTATTTTTTTTCTGTCAACTACGTTAAATATTTTGAATTTGCAATTTTATTTTATTCTACTATTTTATTTTATTTTATTTTACTTTTTGCAGTCAGTAAGGTTATCTAAAGTCACAACATGTTTTTATAGCTGAATTTGGTGTTGGCGCTACCAGTGTTAATTACCTACAGGGTGTTCTGTTATGCTTGGTGATATGACTGCACTTTAAAGACAGAGGCCTATTAGCAAATAGCTTTAAATATTATTCCTATTGAAACTCAAAAAGAAGAAATGGAAAACTATTTAAAGAAATAAAAAGGAAGTAGAGAGTAACAATGTGAGGAACATGTTTTTCCTAGGCTAACACACAGACAAGGTTCTGAAGAATGTAAAAATTTCCTTTTAACTTCTACGCAAATTTAGTGTCTCTCAGAAGCTATGCTGGGCTGTATATTTTGGCTGGTTCTGTGCTACAGAACCTCATGGGAAGCATGAGGATAGAGAGGGCAGAGGAGGAGAGTGGAGCAGTGCCTGTGGCTCAGGAGAGGATGCCCCATTCAGAAAGCATAAGTCAGAGGTCTGTGCGTAGGTGCTTGCACTAAGTGACCTTAGATTCGGAAGAACTGGTGTTCAGTTCAGAACAGGAGAGCAAATTTGACAGAGGTATCGGAGAGGGATACAGTAACAAATGAATATGGAAGAGCAATGTTGCAAAGAGTATTACATAGCTGAGGATAAGAATCTGGAATTATGGGTATTGGAGAAGTTTCCAGGGAAAGACCCAGAGGTCTGAATGCAGAAAAGCAACTAAAGTGGTATCAACACAAGGGAATGACGGTGCTGTTTTTTCTCATGGTGGCATAAAATGGGAGGACAGAGGACAGTTTTGGAGGGAAAGCAAAGGTGCCAGAGCCTCCACTGGTCCAAAAGTTTGGCAAAATGTTGGAGACGTGTGTAAGAACTAGAAAGTGGTTAGGCATGTGTGGCATTCAGTCCCTGGGCTGGAAGTGTTGGCAATACCCAATAAGATGCAAGTTTGTTCAGAGTTACCTTGTAGGCAGAACACCTGCAAGGAGTGCAGTGGAACATCTGCTACACAGAGACTGTTGTGTCCCACTTTGCCAAGACATGTCGCCTATACTGGAGAGCAGGAGAGTCCTCACTGGACCATACAAATCATGGTTATGGCTACTTTGTGGTTTTGGTAAATCAAGTGCAGCTAAAAAGCAAAAAATAGCCAACCTAAGGAATTCACGTTTAAGGACATCACAAAGTTGTATCTGCAGCGGCAGCTGTCAGTTGAGACTGAATTCTATATCTGAATATAGAAAAGGAATTGAATAAGGTCAGCAGCAGAGAGGAAGAGGTGGTGCATAGCACCTTGTGGGCTAGCTGAACCTCCACTGATTGTTTAGTCAATGCATATTGTAGTAACGTACCTCTTTTTGAAGTATGTGGGTATAACTTAGGTAATTTGCCCAGTCTTCTTGGTTTTCCCTTTATCTTTTTTTGAAGTGCGTTTGAATGTGTTCTACAGCAGCTTCTCCTTTTTTGCCTTGTGTATTTCGCAAGTAATAAGCCCTACGAAGCCTCTGACCATTTTATGTTTCATGGTACAGCAGTTATCTCTTCTAATGACTGTCTTCAGGGTGAATCTGCTCAACTTGCTGTGCCAGGGGTTTTACAATATAATCAATAGAAATTATATGTGTAAGCCAGTCATGCACCAAATGAAACTAAACCCATTTAAACCTGGTTGGTTACCTTTGCACATAGTTTTCCATCACTGCCTATATAAAATAAATGGTTTCGGAGATAATACCATACCCTATTATTTTAGAGAAATACTGTACCTGAAAGTGACTGTGGGATGCCATCAACATTTGGATTTGACAAGTTTACAGGCAGACTGGATATAATATCTAAAAGTGATGGACATTTTAAAATTCATCTCTTACAGTTAAGGAGCCTGAAGTTTCTTTGGTTTTGTATTTTCACATATTGGTTTGGAACTAGCATTTAGCTTAGCAAAGATTTTTATTGTTCCAAGTCATTTTTATGACTGAAATTTCAAAATGACCCTTATTCTCTGTAAAAGATCCTTTCTTTCCTCCCAGCATTTTCATTAGTAAAAGAAACCAAAATAAAATGTGAAGACTGTCCAGGTCAAGATGAGACCTTAAACTTTTAAAATCCTGCAGAAAAGAAAAGAAAAATATTTCTGAAACAAGAAATTGTTGCTTTCTGTCCCCACCCAAGTTTTCACCTTGGGCCTTGAGATTTTTGAGAGATCCTTCTTTCCAAAATCATTTTAAAACTAAAACCAGTAATCAGTTATCTCAAAACTCCTTATTCACAGTCACTGGACATGCTGAGTATATACTCAACTGCTCTGAAGTTCAGGTTTTCTTGAAAATATCTTCAATAAATTAATGCACTAGTAGGAACCTGACCCTGCAAATACTACCCAGAGGTCAGGCACTTGTATTGTTATAATAATGGGTCTGATTTTTTTTTTTTTTTTGTCTTTTTTTAAAGAATCTGAGGGGTTTTCTTAAGTATTCAGAATTAATCTGTTGATTGGTCTCCTTCATCATACAGAGATGGCATAAGGGCTCTAGTTCATAATGCCATGTGGCTTAATCTACTTATGCCCATACTGTCTGTAGAAAATGTGAGCCAAAACAACATTCCAGTAGTGTGAGTGATGTTGAAATTCGTGCCCTAAGTGTGAGTTTGAGCAGCAGGTTAATACAGCTTTTGGCCACATGAGATCACAGATAAGGTAGTGGTGGATACAATCAAAAGTCCTGATCTTATTTGAAAAAATGCTTTTTTGATTTCTTCTTATATTTTTATATCAGATCTCTACTCGTTGCTCTAAAGTTCTGGTAGACTAGACATTTAGGTCAAATGCAGAACTAGCTTTCCTCAATACCAGTGTAAGAAACAGTAATGTTAGTAAATCTTTTGGATGCTTTTCTTTTTGCAGAGGACATGGCCTCATGACATGTCCACGGAGATATGCATTACTGTACTGAGCCATGACAAAATTAAAAATGATGGGTTTTAGCCTGTGGACTATTAGAATAAATGCTGATGTCAGTCCACTGCTCAGTTCCAGTTGCTCAGCTCTACCCCAATTTAAAAAAAGCCTTTGAAGATTTCATAATGGTAGGATTGCAAAGGATATATTGTCCAAATAGAGATTGTACCCTGATTAATGGAAATGGATCTTCAGAGGGAATGGAACAGCTAGTACTGAGTGTCTTAATCAGTCTGTTCTCATCCTTCTGTAAATGACATAATAAATATCTTCTGTCCTTTAGTTCAGATACATGAGAGATTCCTTGATTATCAGGTCTAGAAATCATCAGCTAGCAGCTGCTTTTAAATTGGTTTTGGTCTAGGTACAATGAGAAACCACCCAGAAGCCATACTTAAGTATTTCTGTAATATTATTTTCTCCTTTTGGTGTGTTTAAGTAAATTTTCCTAGCAGCTGGGTCTGCACAGAACTGATAATATCTCTAAAATATCTTCAGCAGAAGAGATTAAGTTCTAGAAAGAAAGGTACTCAGAAGTTTATTTTATTGTGTTAACCTTTATTGTCTTAAAGATTAAAAAGATTCCTTGTGGACTGTTAAAACAGTTAGGTTCAGGTAGTGATATAATATTCTTTTCTATTTAACCCTTTCCCCTTCCCTGTTTACTTTTAATACTGCTCATGAATTTTATCTGCCTTAATAGAAGGACTGTGTAGTTTTCATTAGCATAAATTAGCATTGTCCCCAGCTTTTTCTTTTCTGATTAAATGCTCTTTGGTTTCATTTATATGAATATACTGTCAAAAGCTGCAGCAGAGGTGGTGATATAGTGGTGGTATTCCCTCAAGTGATATTCTTATGTGTGTATAAAGGCATATTTTCTGGTTTACTATGTGTTACTTCAAACATATAGTACAAACACAGTATTGCTTTAAATTCATACTTTACCAATATGACTACCCACATAGTTGTTTCTTCTGTTATTAATTGTCCTGTGTAAAGCAAATTATAGTTCAGGTTATAAACTATATCTAACAACTGTTTCAAACTATATTCTTAGTGTGTCACAATAAGAAGGCTAAAAAACCGTGATTCCTTCTGTTAACATAAATTTCACCGAAGCAGCATCATTGAGAAAACTGCCAGACATCTGGTTTAATGCCAATTTGTCTGTGAGCAGTTAATTTAACTTCTGAGACTTTTTTTCCTTATCTGCCAGAAGGCAACAGGGGTACTTACCTACTCCATTCCTGGGACTAATTATCCGTTCTACTTCACTAGTATTAGGCTGTTGTGGCTCCCCTGTTTTCCATTAAGCTGAAACTAGGGTAACAAATTGGAGCAAGGTAACTTGGAGCTCTGTAACTAGAAGAGGTTAGGAAAGAACTCGGATTGTACCGGCTGCCAACTTCGTCTGAGGCACTGGGACACTCAGACTTGAGATGTGCCTCCTTTCAGAGTTCACAGGAGCGTCCTTTTGGCTGTGGATGACTCTCCAGGGCCAAGCTATGCCTTTGATGTTCAGCTCCTGAGGTTCCCTGAGGAATGCAGAACAGCTGTGACACTCAAGAGAGAGTGCCACATACCTGCTCCCAAGACAAGGATGTTGTCATTCCTGTCTTAAGAGCTAGGCAGCGCGTGGCTTCACTCACCACCAGTTGGTTTGCATCTTGCCCCTTTTTAGTAATGCCGGAGGAATGGTGAGGAAGGAAGTTTCTGTACATCCTGTTCCTTTTTCTACAGCCCTGTCCTGTGACTGAGAAAACATCGTGTAGTTGTTTTATCTCAAACTGCAGCTGTCACGCAAAAGTGCTGCAATACCTAACACTTGAGTTAGACCAATTTGATGGAAAACAACTCGTTAAAAATATTTCATCCAGTCCTGATAAATACCACAGAAGTGGCTTGAACCACTTACCTGTGTCGCATAACTGCAGTGGGTATAAGATTTGAAGAGAAACATAAGGCAGACAGAAGATTTTTGCTGTGAGAATCAGCTTGGTTTTGTGGAGGACCAGCCCATCTTGAGGTTAACTGGATGCCTACCACCACTTTCAGTGAGAGTAGTAGGTTTGCCTTCAGGAGGGATATTTTGTGAAGGTCAGACGGTGATCACTCATCAGAACTCGTAACTGAGTTGTGTGGAAAAGATATTTGCTTCACTGAAAATTCATCTAATACTAGGACCAAAATAGAGAAGTGCTAGCTTTTTCCAGTTTTGTTCATTTTGAGTGCAGTGTCAGGTAGAATTCACTGTGAAAATAGAGAGGTCATTATAGAAAATAACACTTTTATAGTGATCCATTTGTGCTAGTTCTTAAACATTACATTTTTATTGTTTTAATACAAAGTTTGAATTGTTACATAATGTATTCAAATTAAAACTCTTTGCTGAATGATTGCCTAGAGTGAAAAGAAATTCCTGGATCCTTGTCTTGTTGTGGTGCACTGTTTTAGTTAGCAGATTTGCTGATGGAGAAAGCAGCAGTTATGATAAAAGGGATTATATAAAAGAGCTCCTGCTGAGAGTCCATGGCACCTTACAGGGTGATACCAAACACTGTATTCCCCAGGGCAGGTACAATAATTAGCTGCAGGACTGGCACTTGGTCTGAGGGATTAATTAGAACTGGAGGTGGTGTTGGGGGGAGCTAAAGCAGCCATAAAGAGTGTCAGGATCACTCTGGCCTGAAGCCTGTGTGATTTGATGTGAAATAGCAGCAGCTGGCTGTAACCTTAGGAAGTGCAAGTGAACAGCAGGTGGTAATTCCTGTCTCATTTACCATGTCTTCACAGGAACATGTAAGCTTGTGCAGCTTGGGTTTATTGGCAGGTCAGAAGGAAAATCCTAAGGAGGACTGTGACATTTACTATACTAAGCAAATGCAGCAGTCAAAATGGACCATACGTAGCACAGTGTAAGACCAGTAATACTGTTGCTTAATGTTATTATACTTGCCATACGACAAGGTTATGATGACCTTATAATATTGACCTCATGTAGACCAATGCACAAAGCTGAATGTACTGTGAAAAAATCTAGGACTGCTAGTGGGAATTACATCTTTGAAGGCTGTGATGGATGTAACAGGAGAACTATTTCATCTAAGTAAAAAATCAGACAGAGGGAATGATATGATGTTCTGGCATCCTTCGGTTTTCTAAGTAACCATTGTATGGGGATGAGTAGGCTTTATCTACGTTTCCAGGCAGGTAAGCAGGACACTGCATTATATGGTCACATGCCTGTTAGCCTCCATCAAGCATCATGTTTTGTTTGGCATTTGGGCAAAAATTGCAGCGAGGTATGCAACAAATGTGCAAATTTAGAAATTGTAACCAGCTAGCATTTCAGGGTGAGCTTGAGTTGCTGTCAGCAGAGGAATTTAGTGGGCCAGTGGTCGCTGTTGATCACTGTAGTGTTTTGTATTCTGTGAGGGCCCCCCAGGGTGTAGAACAAGAGCCCTTCCTATGTGCAGTTCAAGAATCAAACCAAATAAAGAGAAAATTGAGTAACTTTGAATCCATCGTTGAGAACAGCTTTAGATAGAGAAAAAATAAAACAGATCTAGGGGATATTTGCAGCTATATTTATAGCAGAGTGACAGGAAAGGAAGAGAACTCATTTTGTGGGAAGGATAGCTCTTTTTATGCCTTTTTAGAAGCTCATTGTGTGCCAACATTATCTTCCATGGATGCCAGAAGATGCAATGCCTTCTAAAGCCTCCCACGCATGCAAAAACTATGCACCCATTATAGTTTCTTTGCTGGGTTCCATTTAATATTCCCGTGTTTCTGGCTCTCTCCAAATACACATGTTGCACATGGGGAGATGATCCAGGTCCAAGCTGGCATTGCATGTCTCTGACCGTTAGGTCTGAGATTATGCCTGCTTTGGGCAAAGGAAAGAAAGCTTTGTCCTACTTGGGAACAAGCCGAAAGAAGTTACTAAGCTGCTGATGGAAGAATGGGATTGTCCCCTTGTCTCATGTGTTGTTTATATAGGCAGAAAACTGCAGTACTGATAGCTACTCTTGAACTTGTGTGTGTGGTGTTGGGAAGCATTGAGAATGCTGGGGCTGGACTGTGAAGTGCACTACGTAAATGTTTTGTGTGGACCTACACAGAACTTTCAAAATACTTTCGTTTCTTCTCAAGAAAAAAAAAAATTCATGGCAAACCACCATAGTTTCCAATTAAACTCCTTTCTTAATTAATTCTCAGCTCTCCTTCATGTTCAAGATGAAGTAAATCAAACCTAATACAAGTTTTGAGTTTCCACTTCTTAAAATGTCAAATCGCAAATATGCTACTTTTAGACGTAACTGAAAATTACTGTGCTGTAATCCTAAAGGCTGATGAGTAAAAATTAAGTTGTTAAAAGATTTTCTGTTTATCCCTTTTTTTAATAAATGAGATTTAAAGTTTATTGCTTGCTACTCAGATTTTAGTTCTTTTTAGGTTTCTTGTTTGTACTCATTTCCATTACACGGGTATTGTAGTTTTATCTAGAAGAGGAATGGACCGTGTGCACAGCAGGGCTAATGAGTCACAGATGTAAAGATTCTGGCATGTTACCATCTAATAACTTCTTTAACTTATATTCCATAATAAGATAAATGCAAATTTGATACATCTGTTTTCTAAATGATGTATCATTCCAGTCTTAGCAGTGTCTCAGGAGTGAGTTTCTTTAAATGTTTGGAGCTTTAGCCTTTTTTGGTTTTGTTTTCTTTTTATTTGTTTCTAAAGAGGAGATTTCAGGTCACTGAGCAATGCAGTTAGCCGCACCACAGTTTGTCAGAACAAAGTGGGAAGGCTGGTAAAAATGCCACTGGCTTTATGGGATCCACTTAAAGGGTCTCAGCTTCCTCATCTGATGGCTGTGTATGAGGAATAAAGCTGCTGAATGCAACTCGAAGGTGCTAGCGAAGGACGTGCATGCATCAGAAAGTTACTCTGCCTTTTTTTGTAGAGACCGGTGCGGTCTTTGTGATCCAGAGGACCTCTGATGTGATTGCATGTGGAGATGAACAGAGCAAATATTTGCCATGTTAAAAGAATCTGCTGCAGCTGAGAGACCTGGCAGGCTGCTGTTGCCTGTTGGTGCTTTCCACCCGGCCAGCTGGGCTGCAAAGGGCTTGTGCACTGTGCAACGCGGGTTGCCCCAGCAGAGCCTTCATGCAGGGCTTCCTGGAAGCCACCTTGTCTGGCAGCCAGAGCCAGGTGCAGCCTTCCCTTTTGGAGGTGCCAAGCTGAAACCCTGCAGCCATACACTCCAGGCCTTACAGAGGGGCTGTGCCACCAGCTCCACCTCAGAGAGGTGGCAAGCGTGCGCGCATGCATGTAGGGAGCTTAGTGCTACCAGGCTACGTTTTATTCTGTGTTCCTCAGCCTGATGTGTCTCAGCCATTGAACAAGCCTCTGCTTCAGACTGTGCTGTGCTAAGGGCGAGGAGAGGACTTTGGCATTTCTTTCTTTAGGAGTTCACTGCTCAACTGCGTATGGTTTCAGCTTTATTAGAAGGTCTAATTCGCACCCTACAAGGCAGCACAAGAAAGGTGTTGAACTGAGAGCAAAATTCACCCCTTGTATTGTCACAGCAGGCCACGATCACCACATTCTTCTTTTTTGTACCAGTACAGTACAAGCTCTGCACTTGTTGGTAGAGTAGGCTATGAGAAACCATATGCAGCATACAGCGCTTGAGGGAAAAAATTTTGCCCTGGATATGAAAATGCTGCTATCTATGTCTTGAAAATGTTGACCTTGGCCATTCCAGAATACCCAAGACCTAGCAGTAGATTGTTGTTCAGTGTTTATAATTGTGTATGTACTACCAGTTTATGTGCTGAATGTCATATGTTAAACAGAACGTGAGGAGCAGGATGTTAATTATACAAAGTGCTTCAAAATCCACCGTCACTGCTGTCAAATTCTGCAACAATCCAGAGTCAAAACCTTCTATGTAGCTCTCTAGAAGTGCTGTAGCACATTTGAATTTAAAATGGCTCAGTCATCTGCTGGCTGATAGTCTAACAACTGTCAAAAGATCATAACAATTTATTGTAATTTTAAGGAAAGTCACCTCTGTTGGACTGCTCCTTCTAAAATCTCTTGATATTCTTGTTGTAAAGTAACCACCTGTATCTGCACTGTAGTGCAAACCTAACTCTGTTTCCCATATGACAGAGAGGCTGTTTCCTGTCAGTAGGCAAATGTGGGGTATACTAAACATAGTGTTCGTTTTGTTTGTCTGTTAGCAAATTGTCTCTGTGATGTTTGTGTTGTGCTGTTTTGGTACCATGTTATGCTGTGTCCCTAGGGTCTGCCAGGCTTCCCCACAGTCGCTGCTCTGCACAGTAATCAGATCCTCACCGTCAAGGTTTGTGGCTGACACGTACCTGTTCAGTCAGGTCTCTCTGTATCAGCATAAAAGTGCACATGAAAAATTGTTTTTACTGTTGAATACCAATGAATCCTTATGGTGGACCTAAGTCAACCCTCACTGCCTTTGCATTGGTATAAGTACTCCTGATGCAGAGCATGGGATCAAATCCGTACCGGTGTATAGTGTTAGCCCTGGAAACACCCACATTCCCCGTGATCTTGGTCAGTATTTTATCTTCAGATCAGATTTTTCTGTAGTTCTGCTTCCCTGAGGCATACAGGAGTGTTGAAAATGTCAGTGAACTCTATACTGGTTACATGTAGAGTCAGCTATTTGTGTTAGATATCAGAGGTTTAATCTGTACATACAGATTTTTTCAAAGCGCATTTGCAAATTAAGCAGGAAGGATTGAAGCAATCTGGTCAAGCTGGAACTCCAGTCCTTATTAAAATGACACCATTCTTCATGGCACAATATGCTGGTTAGAAAATCTGACTGAAAGTTGAACTGGTGCTTTGTCTCTAGAAGCTTTGCTGGAAGAACAGCATATAAAAATGCTGATTTCTAGAGCCCAGGTAATGAAAAAATTAATACACGTAAAGAATTCTCGCAGGAAATCTGGGGATGAAAAAGTTATGCAGTTAACTCATTGTATATGATTAAATTATAAAGTAGTGTGTCCTGTACATTAGAGGTAAATTTCTTCAAAAGAAAATGCACAGTTTCTGTCAGACAGAAGCACCGGTTTATATTATTTTAGCTATTACAAATCTAATGAATATGTCTTTATTTCTTTCTCGGGCCTTCTGATGTCTATTCTTCAATTCTCTCATCTCTGATCTTCAACCTTTGACCTCACCTGCCTGATCAGATGGTGTTTCCTAAAATCAATCATGGGTTTCTCTCTGCTGATCAGCAGCTCATTAAACGCCGCCTCATTAAGGTAGTGCTTCATCTCACTGGAGTCTGGTTCTTCTTTACATTCAATTTACTCTTTGCTGTACCTTTTTGTCAGATGCCTTCTTATAGCAGGTTGTTCATTTGAAAATGTTTTGGAATGAAGAAACTGTTAATGATATTAACAATTAAAAGGCTATGGGTAGCTTTGCTAAATGATCCACTTTTAAGATGCAGTCAGCTTTTTTTAGCGGTTTGCAGTGGTGTGCTGGAAATTAAATAACTTGAGCACCATTTTTTGATGTCTTTTTTTTACGGGGGAAGGTAATATGTTTTGGCAACTCTCTTGAAAATTGGCTTTTACAACTTAATAGGAAAAAATCAATAGAAGACTTAGCTAATTGTCACTATAAAACAGCTCCCCAAAACAGATGAAAAATTATCTACAACTTTGTGGAAAAACAGTTATTTTCCATGCTCATTTTTGAAATCTATCCATGCATCATTGATGGGCTTGGAAAATTGCCATGCAAACTGTATATTCTCACATGTGACTTTTCTTTTTTACCTCAGCTTTGTTATGATTTTGCCAATTGCGAAGCAAACAGCTGCTTATTGAAAACAGTTACTTGCTCTGGGGAGCTAGACGAGTAAAATATTGCAAGGCTACCCCAAATTTTGCCATATGTGCTGTGGTAGGACAAGTAGTTTAGAATTTGAACCTTCTGCTCTGTGGCTGATTGCACTGGACAGTTGCAACCCCCTCGTCTTCAAAGCAAAGTGCAGTCTCTGCCATAAGCAGTGAAGAAGCCACTGTCCAGCTCATGGCAGCTTCTTCCAGCCTGTCTTGCGCTCTTTCTGGGTAGATCAATGTCTTTTTGTGTGGTTGATGCCTCTAAAGCAAACTTGTGATGAGTTTTTTGTCGGTTTAGGGGGACCAAGGACAAGCTGGACCCCCTGGGCCTCCAGGGCCACCAGGACCCAGAGGTCCCCCAGGAGATACTGGCAAAGATGGTCCTCGTGGGATGCCTGGCATACCGGTGAGTTAGTCTGTTGCTGTCATGGTGTCCAAATTCCTCTCAAGTGTATGCCAGCTCAGTTTCAAAGATGTTTTCTGAGGTAAGGTTGGCAAGAAAGACATGTGGAAGCTGAACCGCGGGCAGATTTCATGGTGTACCTGGAGTCCCACACACAAAGAGCAAGTTCATAGCAGGGCCAAGAGTAACACCTAGGTTCCTTGCCTCCCAACCCTGACAGCTTCCCTGCACATTCTAAGGTTTCTCAGTTGCTCACTGATGTTTAATAGCTGCGTGAGGAGGGTCTGCTCCTCCACAAGGAGTAAATGTTTCTACTCAGACTTCAAGATAAAGCTGAATTTGAGATGTCGGAACATGAATGGGCTTGACTTCTCGCTTCCTAATCATTTAGCCTCAAAAATAATGGAATTAACATAATAAACTGCTAAATGCTGCCCAAAGTATGATGAAGTTTGGAGACAGATTCTGCCATCTTTACACAAGTAGGACAGTACCATTTTCTTTGGTTCATCCCCCATATTTCATTAGAACAACCAGCAAAATCCAGTATATTGCTTATTGTTTGTTTTAGACACCGGAGCAGAGCCACCGCCTGTGGCACTTTGTGACCTGATGATTAAATATGAGTATGGTTTTGGTTTTATATTTGGTAGCCTCCTTAATTTTAATTCTTTTGAAAGAAGTACTTCTCTTTTCGTCATGAATGCCACTGTGTTATCAGTGTGGAAACGGAATCACAGACAGGAAAGAGACGTGACAACTGAAATGCCACATGTACAGATGCGCGCGCGCATGCACACCCACACACACCCCATGATAAGTAAAGATCGCGGCCAAGAAGACACATAGGGAACTAGCAAGGTGAGGACCAGCACTGGAAACAGAAACAGCTTTTTCGAAGACAAAGCATAGCTCATTATGTGGGGCCAGGACAGGAAGGCATAAAATTTCCCTGCAGGGCCTTGTTAGGTAAAACCAAGAAAGAAAATATCTACGCTCCTATTCTGGCCCTATTCAGGTTGCCTCGTCTGAAATTGTACTAACTGTACAAATATAATATAACATGATGATAATAGTAAGACTCTGCTATAATTTCCTGTGAAAATCCAGCAAGACTTGCCAATTAAGACCTGTAGTACTCTAGGGTTGCTGCTGCTGTTGTTGTTTTGGTTTGGCTTGGTTTTTTACCACCATTGCCCTTTTAAGTTCTAGCTCAAGGTTATGAAATGACATTAAAAGTTTGTTGCTTCCATTGTGATGCTTTACTTTGACCACCTACTCATTTCTTGTTAGTCCTGCAGCACATCAGGCTTTGGGCCTCATCTGGGCCTCCCTTGTGTTCTTTTAATGTGGGAACATTGACTGCGGTCAGCAGAGTTGCTTCTGGTTTGATGTAGTGAGGGTGAGACTGAAACCAGAACCCATTTCTGACTGCAGTGATACCATTTTTATAATTCACATACAAGAGGCTAGCAGAATCAGCTGGTGTTGCTGATTACAACGTGACTGTGTGTTGCTTGGGGTTTTGTGCTTTTTACCAAAGGGAACATTAGTGTTTCTCATAACAGGAAAGTAATGCATTTTATGCAATGAGGTCATTCCATTTTATAATAGTTCTGTAGTGATTTTGACTTTAGATGGCAAGAGAGAGTTTCTTTTTATAGTTTTTTAAGCTGTGGCTATCTTAAGCCCTATAGCATTATGGAAAATCTGTTCATAATACTGCTTTAGAATCAGTTACAAACAAGCACTCGGATAAAAACCATCCAGATTGCTGACTGTTGTTACCATCCTGCTCGTTGCTACTGTCCTGTACCCTCAGGTTAATGTTGCTGATCCTCAAAAGGCTTGTTCCTGCATGGCTATGTGATATACAGTCAAGCAGGAGAGCCGTAAAGGGAAAACTTAGCTGAGAGGTAGTGACAGCTTTGTATTTTTAAAAGGCTTGCATGAACCTCTGAGCTAAAGAGATGAACAACAAAACAATAGCCACACTGTGTTATGAGTAGGGATGTTGCAGTATCACACAGCTATAGGAGGATGTGCTTACAGTGGCCAACCACCATTAGAAGGCAGTCTTTTCCTCTTCTGCAGTGCTAGGCAAAGAAGGGGCTTCTCTCCCAGCCTGTCCCTCTCAAGCAAGGAGCTCTACAATCACCAGAGCTATAAGATGATGTTTTGGCCCTTGCTTTCCTCCATGCCTGTACATTTGCTGTGTATCCTGAGAAAGTCAGGCAGCCAAGGCAGCAAGGCACAGGGAGCAACTCCAACAGCCACCATTACTTCTCTTCCACAGTGTAGCAGGGTTGAGGAGCAGCCTGTGTGCCCACACGTCTCCATCTGTGCCCACACGTCTCCATCTGTGCCCACACGTCTCCATCTGTGTCATCACCACCTTGCATCCCAGAAGCGTGCATCCTGTTACAGATACTTAAAGCTTCTAGAGATGTGAATGTATTAGTTTCTCGGGCAGGAAATCTTTAGAGCTGAAGAGGGAGAAATGTTAGGGAGATGCTGTTGGGCCTATCGCCAGCACAGAGAGCACCAAGGAAGAGTAGGGGTGTAAGAAGGGGTTGTGCAGCCTTCTGCTAAGACTTTCTTTGCATGTCAACAGAAGAACCTGTTGGAACCAGAACATACTTGCCTTCCTACAGAGTGATACCTGGAATAGGTGACTTCCCTTTGCACTGCACAGACACCAGCACAAAGACTTTGAAACTTTAACACCTCCAAAAAGAAGTAAAAGAAGAACAAGGTGTTTTGCTGGTAATAAGGCAATAGAATATGATACAAACTCTTGAAATTTTCACGATTATTTCCCAACATTTATGGGGATATCTTGATGCTCACTTCAGGCTGTGTGATTGCTGTATACCTAAGTTAGCAAAGCTTCAAGTGAGCTGAAAAGTCCAACAAGCTTGGGTAATTAGCTCTCAGAAACCTGTGCTTGTGTGGTTTCTCCTTCCTGGGTATCTCAGTGTGTTTGCAGATGCTACATGTTTGCTTCTGAATGCTATGCACACATACCCAGAGAAGCAATTCTGATTCTTTTCGGTTACCAAGAACAACATCAGAACAGTTCTCATCAGTTTTTTGACAGGTTTTCTTTTATGACAAAGATCATGCAGCTGTGCTGATACAACAGCACGTGGACTGCCCTATGCTCTGTTGGGTTTACAAGAGAGTGATCTATAAACCAGATCACTGAAATAATAGGAACTCTGTTTTTTTGGATGGGTATTTTTAGCCTGTATTGTACGACTGATATGTTTTACTGTCTCTACAGATGGTTGTATGTGTTCAAATGGGACGAAAGGGGAGAAGATAGATTCTGAGTGTAGGTAGAGCTGTGCCCACAGAAAGAGAATACATTGGAAAAATCATGGGTTATTGTTTTGAAAGCCAACCCAGGTATTTAACAGCTGAGTAATTATTGCATGGCTTCAAAATACCAGTATTTATGGGTTTATGGAACATGATAATTTGCAACGGTAAGTTATGCCTGCTGACTGAGGTGATGACACAGAGCAGTAATTTTTGGAATATGTAAACAGTGGGATTCAGCACATATGTGAAAATAACCTTTCTCTGTGTCCTTTAGCACCACTGACTGGAATGGAATATTATGTTTGGAACCAAGGGATAGAGTTAGGACACCAATACTTAACTGTTGCCTCAAGAACTATACCATTACATGATTGTGAAATAGTACTTTGCCTCTTGAAATGTCTGAGATTTGGCCTACTACTTTAAAAAGAAAAAAAATAATATATTTAATGTGCAGTCCATTGCCATACCTGTTTAAGAATGGAATTTTTAAGGTACTTTATTATTAGGTAGAAAACAGAATTCAAGACTCGTTACTGAAATTATTCACTCCTTTTTTTTTATTTTAAGGGTGAACCAGGAAAACCAGGAGAACAAGGATTGACAGTAAGTGCTTTTCTCTTCCAGTTTGCTAAGAAACTGTAACAGATACACGACATATACACTTTTTAAAATGTGAAATTCCCAAAAGCTTTATAGGTCTGTATTTCCTAACCTTCCTTTGTCACAGACTATTTGTGAAGAACACATGAGAAAGACAACATCCTCTTTTTACATACAGTCGCCTGTCACGTAAGGCCAACTTCTTCTTTAAGCTTGCAGAAGTAGAGGGAAAGAAAACAGCTAAGGGCACAGCAAAGCAAAGAACAGCCAAGCCAGGTGTTCCCAGTTCCTAGCCCCCACTTATCACTGTCCCTGAAGTTGAGCTGTTTCTACCTTGAGACTGTTGAGCAGCACAAGAACCATCTACTTGTTTTAAGGGCCAAAATCCCAGCTGTCTCTGTGGCAATAGCTCTGGCCCTTTGCCTGATGGAACAGTGAAGACACAGCACAGCATACTGAAGCTCTCAGAATATTCTCCTCTCCTGAGGTTTTGTTTTTTTCCTGTGTGTGAGAATGTAACAGCCAAATGAATGCATTTTTTACAAATATTCAGATATGGGAGTAGATGTTTTCTGTTGCATCAGGAACTAATTAACCCTATTCATTTGGAAGCAAATTGAAGCTCCACTGGTTGTAAATCAGCTTCAGCCACAGGGTAAGGCATCAGAAGTTTCTGCCTGTCACATATTCCCAGAACTGTGAAACATGTGGTGGTTTTTTTTTCCCTTAAGATCTCCCTAAACACTCATGGTCATTCTTATTTTTATGAGAGATGACAGAATTGTAGCCTGTGGCATGTGGTTTTGATTCCCGAATGCTTCTGAGAAGGAAGATTATATGCCTAGCAATCAGTGCAGATATGATTGCTATCTGTTTGAATTTATGAAGTTTTAAAGAGATGTGTGATATTTTACCTTGACAAATTGCAAAACATTTTGAATTGACAAAATCCAATATCTTTTGGAAGAAAAAACTAAGATTCTGAGACTTGGAAATACCTGCTGTGATCAAGCAGTTAAAGTCCTGTACTTTTTCATTTTGAGATAATGGTTTAACAAAACCAAAATCAAAGCCTCCCGAAGGTACCACCTAGTGTTCAAGCATGCTTCCAGACTCTGTTTTGTTCTGTCCTTTTGGTTTCTGAGCACCTGTTAATAATAGGTGCAATAGCTGGGAAGGGAGAGTTTTTTGTTTGTTTTGTTTTATTTGGAATATTCTCCTATTTGACCTCTGGACAAAACTCACTCAGATTCTGCAACAGTGTCTTCCTTCTATTCAAGACCAGATCTTCAAGGTCACAGAATCCCTGAAGGCTTTTAAAGCAAAACATAGTCCGTCACCTTTTAGTCTCCATGTTTAGAAGAGTCCCACTGGTCTAAAGTAACCATCTGTGTGTAAGAACTAAAGAACTGCTACTGATCTGTTTCTCTAAATGCAGGTGTGTTTAAATAGGGAGAAAAGGTATTTTAAAAATTGAATCAGCAAGCTTGAGTTACAGAAAGATCCCAGATTACATGAATTTCCAACTCCAAATGCCTGCTCTAAAAGTCAGTCTGATGGCTTAAATGTTAGATTGTGTATAGATCAAGTAAAGAACATAAGAGTATCAGGGAGGTAATTAATTTCTTTTTATCCTTCTTGGTGCTTCTGACATACTTTTTATGCCAGTACAGATTTCCAGACTCTCTTCACTGTGGAAAGTGCTACAATTATTCAGGTGCTGTCTAGCTGCTTCTGACACCTTCCATCATGCATTTCTGCACTTAGATATCTCTCTGTTTCCATATTGGAAATTGAGACACTACTGCAGAAATGGCTGATTTCCCCACAAGTATGCTGTAAAATTGTGTTGCCAGAGAAAATAGGTATAGTTTGCTGTGGAGAACACAGGCCTCTGCCTACCTGAGATACTTTTTCTGGATTATCCATGTATTAGCTTTTCAAAGTAAATGAAAATGGAGACCTCTGCCCAGAGGAGCTTCTAGGTTAATTCTGCAGGAATTCTTTTGTAAGGACTTGCCTCTGTTTCACACCAAGAGTCTGAAGCCTGAATTAGCTTCCTGGTTTTTTCTTCCTGATGAAATTGAAACTGTGAAGTCAGTGGGTCCCATAAGGAACTACCAGTCCTGGTCTTCCAGAGGTCCACTTGTTGGGGTGTACAGTGGTTTCCTACTTCCCCACATATCCAAGGCCCTTTCCAGTAAGAAGCAAGTACTGTGGCATGTACCCTGGTTCTTTGTCCAGGATGGAGGCAGGATAGAGCCAAGGAGAGCACCAGATGCTGTGAAACAATCCCTACAGTTTGGATGTACTTGCTGAAGGTTGTGGAAGCTGAAGGCTGTTCGTAGCCTATAGGATCACACTCTCAGCAGCTTTAAGTGCCATGGTGCTGTTCAAGTTAAGAAGAGCTGCAAGCCCGATTATAATAAAGGGGATAGAAGTTTTTCTCTTTCACAAGCATTTTTAACACCTGTATTTGGTAACATGCCTTGGTATTTCTAGATGAAGGTACAGGTTGTTGATAGACCTGGTAAACTCGGTTTTAACCTGTGAACCAACAATGGCACAGCTTGAAATTACTTAGTTTTCTATTTTCTCTTCTTACAAGAAGTGGAATAAATTTCTTGAAGAGCACAAGGTAGTAGATAATGAGATAACAGTGTTTTCCAGCTTGTGTCTCAGAATGTACCAGAAGCCTACTACACATGTTGAGTAACTTGTGACCTACTCAAATAATGTGTGCCCTGATTCACAAAAAGTTGAAATAATTTGAATGCATTTGGAGTTCTGGGAATGTTCATGTTCTCTTTTCAGTGAAATTGGAAATCCAGTAGCTCTAGTGAAGACGTGGCAATTTACTCCAACTGTGAATCTGCTGCCATGTTCTCCTTAATTTGTAATGAAGTTCTGTGTCAATAAAGAAAAAGAAAATCATGTTTCAGATGATGTTGAGAGAGAGGGCAGTAATAACCTTTTTGCCTCTCAGGCAGGGGAGGTTTGCTTGGACCATATACAGAGAATGACATTTAAGTTCTCTGGCATGAGTTCTGATATGGCACGAGAGAGCTCAGCCTGTCTTAGGTACACAAGGGAAATTTGCCTTGAAGACAGGGAATGGCTTCTCTTTTTCCCAATTTCCAATGTAAGTATGTGTGGGTTGGGGCAGAGTGGTGGGAGAAGAAGTTTAGGAAAGCTAGCTGTTGCTTACAGGGGTCTCTCATTCCCTGTTGAAAATCTTTCCAGATTGTTGGAGTGCCAGTGTGCTTCTATTGCTCTTCTGTCCTTGCGGTTCAGATGTTTGGGAGAGCTGTTCGCAAGGGTTTTTTGGCTCTATATGTTGCTGTGTCAGGAAGAATCTGTTTTCTCTTTGAGCCAAGAGAGTTCAGTTTCTTTTTAGGTAAGAATGGAGGCTTAGGTTTAAGTTAGAAAGGTGTGACTGTATGCATCTTTAATGTTAGAGGGGAATGTAAGAATGACTAGTTAGTTGTAATTTGTGTCTGGTTTCCATGGCACTTGAAAGCCCTGCAGATCTACTTTCTACAAGAGTTGAAGGTATCATTCCTCTGTTGCAGAAAGGATTAAGAGAATTCAGAGGGAGGCCAAGCAGTGGGGCAACCAAAGGGATTAAGTTTTGAAATGTTATGTGGAACTAGCAAAATGTACGCTATGCAAGAGGGAAGGCCAGTAGTTTCCTTAGCTTTTCAACCTTTTCAGTAAAGTTGTGTACTGCCTCTCATATTTCATCTTTCTTCCCATGCCATTTGTCTGCTATTCCTGGTGATAAGGACTCTTAAATACCATACAAGAGTTTTTCTGTTTTATCTTCTCACTTTCAGAATGAATTATAAATGAATTTGTGATTCTTTTCTACCCAAGGGCTAGGATTTCTGCTTGCAGACTATTCATGAGAACTTAAAGTGAGTCAGTGATGAGAAATCTCAAAGACTGACACTGATCGATCGACATTTTCAGATTCATGAGCTGCAATAGGATAGAAGCTGTACATGGGCTGTTTTTGTTTCTAATTTCCACGTGGGAGAGTGTTTCGTGCTTTTATGTTTAAAATACTTTAAACTAGTGCATAGTAATAAAAATTTGGAAGATCAAAATTTACAATGTTTTCAGCTCCTTGGAAAAGAAGTAAATTTAAACATGTTCAGTGTGTGAATCAACCACTTCTTGCCACTGAAAAAAACCCATATATTATTTTATCCCCCAAAATTGGTTTTAAAGACAGATAAGTAATTTTACAGATGTTTTGCCTGAACAGAACACTCCAGAATAACCAGAGAATTCAGGTAAAGGTGTCTCTTTGCAAAAGAAATCTATACTATAATGATTAACCCAAATGCAAAATCCCTCTGTTTTAAGATGTATTGTTTTCCAAACTAGTAGTTTTGTGCTTATACAGTCTTGCTGGGCATCTGTTCAGGAAAGTAAGACCTAAAGTTACTGCTTTTACTAGTTATTCAGAATAAGAAGGATGTTCTTCCAAAGGATATTGCCTTTTTTGTGAAAGACAGTGGAAAAGTGTAACCTTGCAGTTAAGTCTGCAAAATGTCACATCTTTAAAATGAATTAATATCCATTTTTCATCTTATGTTAAAATGAACAAAATGAACTCACAGGGACCAGGCAGAACTGACTGGGAACTGCTGCTGGCTTCAATTCAGTCTTTCAGGCCAACGGTCAAGGCCAGATCCTCAGCTGGTGTGAATCTTCATAGCTCCTCTGGGAAACTACTAATTGTGATTTTGTTTTCAATGGCCAGAGTTCTGCAGCAGCCTTCTTTGTTTCATTCTGGTAGCATGTTCATAGTAAATTTTATAAGGTGTTGTTCTTAAGCTGTTTGGCTGCAAAAGTTTACTAAGAACTAGCAGATGAAGTGGAAATTCTCAGCCTGTGCCTCTCACAGCAACTATTCTTTTTTCCCTAATACAACTGCATTGGCCTTAACTTGCAGGAAATCTCAGGAACAATAGTCTTTGGCATTTTAACCTCTGTACTTCAGTAATGGCTGCCAGAACAATGACTAAGAGAATGATGATAAGAAGCTCTGCCTGAGCACTAATTAATAGTTATTGCCACTCTTTTTATCAATTAAGGTAGATAGCATGGGAGGGGGACACTGCTTAATCAGAAGTTAGATGAATTTCCCGTCATAGTTAATCTGTTTTCTTAGCTGGTCGTTCTTTTATCTAGGTGATTCATCAATACTAAAGCATTGCAGATTTCAATACTAGTACTCTAGAAATTGCAGTCTTTATGAAACACTCCTCAACCACACAGGAACATGTTTTCAGAATTACGTTGTGTGCCGGTTACACACAGAAAATGGGAGCAGCGGGTAGAACACAGGCTCCACTGAAATGCGGATGAATACCTTGTATGAAACCTGTGCTTTCCTCTTCATGTGCATCTGCTAGTTCAGGTTTTCTTAAGTTCTTTATGATGTTAGACTGATAAGAAATTGGTTTGCGGGAGTAAGGAAGTGATCGTCCCCCTGTACTCAGCACTGGTGAGGCCGCACCTCGAGTACTGTGTTCAGTTTTGGGCCCCTCACTCCAGGAAGGACATTGAGGTGCTGGAGCGTGTCCAGAGAAGGGCAACCGAGTTGGTGAGGGGCCTGGAGCACAAGTCTTGTGAGGAGTGGCTGAGGGAGCTGGGGCTGTTTAGTCTGGAGAAGAGGAGGCTGAGGGGAGACCTTATCGCTCTCTACAGCTACCTGAAAGGGGGTTGTAGTGAGGTGGGTGCTGGTCTCTTCTGTCAGGTGGCTGGTGATAGGACAAGAGGAAACGGCCTCAAGTTGTGGAGGGGAGGTTTAGATTGGATATTAGGCAAAATTTCTTTACTGAAAGGGTTGTCAGGCATTGGAACAGGCTGCCCAGGGAAGTGGTGGAGTCACCATCCCTGGAGGTATCTAAAATACACGTAGATACGGCACTTAGGGACATGGTTTAGTGGTGGACTTGGCATTGTTAGGTTTACATTTGGGCTTGATGATCTTAAAGGTCTTTTCCAACCTAAATGGTTCTATGATTCTATTCTAAGTGTTTAACGATTCTTATAGGCACCAAAGGGGAAATATCTGTTCTCAGGGACAGTCTTGGAACTTCTTTTGTCCCATAGAAATATAGACACAGTACCTCCTAGAGGCCTTCTAGTTACTAAGAGCTTTCACTTTATATAGGAAGTATGGAAGTTTAGAAAAACAGGACTTTTGGGGGGCGGGGGTTGCAAAGCTTTGGAATAAGAGAGTTTTTGTATGACAGTGTATTGCAGCATTGTGACGTTTTTGCTGTACAACTTTTTCAGTATACAAAAACATTCACTTTTTCATTATATTTGTGTTAGGCATTTTCATTTGGTGTTTGCGCTCACTATCCATAAACTCTGATACCTTGTAAAATAATCATTACTGCTACCCCAGACCTGCAAATTGAAAATGCCCAAACTTTCTATTTCATACATTTTTTAAATGTTAAGCAACTGAGTCACTAGAAGTTGAATACAAAAACACCTTGAGAGGCTTTTGCTAATGTATCACACCCTGAATTACTGTGCTTTGAAACTGCAACTTTAACCTTTACAGGGCAGAATTATTTCTTGTTTTGAAGCTTGCTGAAGCACAATGAACAGAGTAAGCTTAAAAGGAAAATATAATTGTAATATTAGAAGGGAGGTCTAGGAGGAATTCTGGACTCAGAACATTTGTTCTAATTACATTTAGGTCAGTATTTTCAGGGGTTTTTTTTGTATTTATTCCAGATAGTTATTTGTCGAGGTCCAACTGAAGTGTCCAACTTCATTCAGTCATTTCTGTGATGCAAAGGTTTGACATGATACAAGCTCTGGAGGTCTGTTGATTTCAGAAAACAGTTATTGAATAATGGCATTCATAGTGGAAATATTTTACCTTTTAAAAACAAAATTGCACAGACTTTTATGAACATTTGTTTATCCTTGGTTACCCAGTTTTCCAAGTGCTTAAGTAACTATCAACTAATTCTTCATCTCCAGAGAAACAGATAGCAGTTGAATTTCTTTGGAGCAACGCACCTTCTTTTTCCATCTGTTGAGGAGCCATTTGAATGAGAACCAATTCAGTGAAGCCCTGCAATAGCTTGTCATAGCTGCCTAGCTAGTTTACTCTATTGCACATGATGGCAAAGCGTTCTTCTGAAGTGTTCATGATATCTGAAACAGTGAGAACTATTTTTAATTTTTATTATAGTTAGTTATCTTCCTATTC
The DNA here is from genome assembly GCF_900496995.4 of Aquila chrysaetos chrysaetos. Classification (NCBI taxonomy): domain Eukaryota; kingdom Metazoa; phylum Chordata; class Aves; order Accipitriformes; family Accipitridae; genus Aquila; species Aquila chrysaetos. The sequence continues at coordinate 58,832,551 of NC_044004.1, read as the reverse complement.
TGGGCAGCTCTCACAACCAAAATTTTGAGCCCTCTCAGTCTCTTGCTCAGAGAATGTAGGTAACATAGAAAATAGGCACTTTACAGCAATTCCAGAGTGTTTTACAGTTTTTTAAAGTCTTTTTCTGTTAGTAATTTAATTACAGGTTTTCTGTTTAAGTGGCTGCTGGGAGGCTTCTGTGGGGGAGGGATGGAAGCTGTCAGTGGATGACCTGCTAAGTTTCCAGTGGCTTTGAGCTTCTTTCCCAATGCTAGGGAGCAGTGCTTTAAAGAAAAATTGTTCCTATTCAGCTATGTTTTACAGTCTGAATATTCAAAGGATAAGAAACACATTATCATGTGTAAATTGTGAAGTGTATCACTTTAGGTAAGCTTTTAATTGCAATTGGTTTTCTGAGCATACCTTTTCTGAAGGTAGATGTATTGTTGAGGACTGTTCTGGTCATCAAGTGGCATAGTAGCTCAATGGGCATGAGACACCAGAGCCATTACCAGTCAGAGTAAAGGCTTAAGTACCAGAAATGGAAAACTGCTAATTGTATAAAATATTTATTGATAAGTATCTGCTGCTTCTTTTCTCTGATTCATTTTAAAGGCACAATAAGAGCAAGACTATGCTTCTATGTAAATATTTTCTTATTCAATAAAGCCTCTGGAGGAGCTGGAATGATGGCAACGGTGAGGGGGAAATTCTGGGGAAAGGTCTTTTTCTGGAGACATCTGCAATGTCTTGAATTATATCCATCCCACAGGCTGACAGCTGCAAGCAGCAGGCACAAAGTGCTCAACAGAGCAGCACATTTAACAGTTTACTTTGGGGGACGGTATTAATAAGTGAATGATCATTTTACCTTCAAATAGTAACTTTGTATTGAGGGCTCCCAAATGGTAATTTGATATAGCTGAATGTCTTTAGGTTTTATTAGCTTCTTAAGTAGTTAGAAACTGAAGTGGCAATATCCATTCCTCGGACATAAAAGTAGCAGGTATGAGCCATGAAGGTAGTCATCAGTTGTTCTGTATTCAGTCTGGCCTACTGATGGACAGATTTTTCTTAAGACCTGAAATACCCCCAAAATGCAACTGGTTAATATGCAAAAGGTCAACAGATAACTGATGCCTAGGACATAGACGTTTGGAGCCTATTCTGGTAATGGTGAGGTAGGAAAGCTCTAGTTTGAGCATTAATTTCTTGGAGTTTTTAAGATGTTAGCCAAATTTACATCTTTCTCACAGAAGAAGGGGAGGATTGCTGGTTCATCACCTGCCATGGCATCAGGCACTGGAAGAAACTTTCTTCCTTCTCTGGAATAGAGGGAAAAAACTTGTTTGTGGAGTATGTTGTTATATCCGTGGTTCCTTACCCAATGGGCCACTCTCACCTACCAACATCCTCTTGATTTGTTTTACCTAGTTTTTTCCCTATCTTCAGCTTTCTTGGAGACTGTTTGCAAGCGGTGCTTAAGAAATAGGCTGACCTTCATTGACCACATTCAGTATTACTGGTGTCCTCAACCTCTAGCAAATCTTAGGGTCAGAATTCAGGCACTTACTGAAAAGAAGACCTGATTTAAACAGGAGGTTTTTTGAAATGCAGTGGGCTGGGGGGATTTTTCTCCAGTCTGAAAAAGCAGATTATCACTCTACTTGCTGCTCTGATCATGACCAGTGCTGAGTGCTTGGGTACTTTTGCTTCCTTTTGAAGATAAGTGAGTAAACTTGTCACCCTGCACCTCACAGGTAGCTTTCCATTAACAAAATCTGTCCCTACAGTCAAAAGGAGATGCTTACAAGACCCTAGTTCTGCTGAGACAATCAGGCGAAAGTTTCAAGAAGCAACACTAATCTATATGCTTTTGCAAGGCTTGATGCCCAACCTTAGACCTATGAATCCACATTTAAAACTGCAAGGCTTTCATCCACATCAGTGGATCCAGGACCCAGAACTACCACCAGTGGAGCTTTTTCATGTTAGCAGTTTAAAGTTGCATCCAAGCAATGTTCCAACAAGCCCTGTGTCTACTAACAGTGGAAGATTCTGCCTAACTTCACTCTACCTTAAGAATAAAATTGGCGCTGCATTTCAAAGCAGCAATCCTTTTGTTTTTCTGAATAATTGCAGTTCTACTATCAATGAATTCTTTTATTCTTTCACGCATCAGAAGGATTTGGATTCTCCGGTTTTGGCTTTTTGTTTTGCACCCTCATGGAGTTAGAATTCACTTTGCTTGATATAGCACCAGCACCCACAGATTGCACCAGCACCCATAATAGGAAGATGGGAAAAAAAGTGCGTAAGAACTGCAGCAGACATGGTCTGGCTCTTACCAAAACAGACTGCCAAAATGTCAAAGACATGGTTGGCTGATCTATTTCCCTGCTGCCTCCTCTCTCCACTGTGGCCACAAACCACCTGGGTACTTCAGAGACACTAGATGAGAAATGGGTCCTATTAATATCAATGAGACTTTGACTTCTGTATGACATTAAGCAGTTAAGCTTTCCTGAATTGAGATATGTCTTCCTGCCTTCACAGGTCATGGGGACAAAATGGTGATTCTTTACTTCCCAAGAGCATTCTTAATGATTCCTGAAGTTAATTCTTAATAATTTTTCTCTTAACTTGCAAGTAATGGCACAGATCATGTGTTGGGTAAAACATAGTCATGTATGCTGATACCTAGAAGGTGAGGAGATTTTAAGGCTTATGCCACTCTCTATCTTAAAAATACTTGTTTGCATAAGCCTTGTTTATATGCTGCTGAGCAGATATATTACTGTGGACACACGACTGGCTGTTAGCTGGTATCAGAAAGAGAAAAACCACAGTCATCTTAATGCTGACAAATTTCCAGATGGGTTGGAAGAGAAAAGATTAGAAGGGAGGAAAATTTGAGTCTTCCAGTTAGTTCCTAGATGAGTTCCAAAAGAGAAGAGAAAAGATCCATTGTGCATTTTGAGCATAAAGTTTTACTTTTCCTTGATGTATAAAACATCAGCTGGTTTCAGTCCAGGATCAGAATGCTTACACAATAAGACAGTTTTAATTGGTCATTTCAGTTTAAATTGGCTAGAGTTACAATGTTAATTGAATTGTTTTCCCTTTGCAGGGACCTCAGGGGCCTCCAGGACAAAAGGTATAGTATAAACAACAATACTGTGAAAGTGATTATTCCTCCTGGTGCCAAATTGCTAGCAGGAAAGGTGAATGGAATTAGCTACTGTACACCACATTAAATCAGATAGTTTAGGCTCTGAATTTTGTTTTTGCAAAATGCAGCCATATGATGTGAGACATCAAATTTCTCATTTCCCCCATCATAGGAAGTTCAAGCAATGTAGAGCAGACTGTTTTCAATCTGTCTGCTTAACTTTCAGGTGAAAAGGTCACTATAATTTTCTTGTTCATGCACTGGTACCACTAGGAAACCAAAGTTAAAACCTTGTGAAAGGTTGGGAGATAGAGTTTCTGATTAAATGCATGTCCTTTCTCAAGTAGATCAGTGCCATATGACTAAAAAAATTGACCAGCAGAAACAAAGGACATAGGTGTTGCTGATAAATGGTGCTTGGTTGGCGGTGTTCAGGTGGTCTGCCGGTGTCTTCCTGTTCCTTCGGTAACCTGAGACCTGACTTCCTGGGAATGCTTTCAGCATTATTTACGCTCATTAAAGCTGACTGCCTCAGTTTGATGGAGTGAGTTTAGGATTTATGGAATTACACCATTAAACCAGTCCTAGATATATCAGCAATAACAGCTAGTAAGTGGCACTTTTCCAGCATCTCGCCCACGCACTACCAAGGCAAGTAATTTTCTAGTTGATTTCAAAAGATTAAAAAGTTGTGTGGAAGATATTTAATAAAACAGGCTTAATTTGTATAAAGAAAAAAGAAAGAGGAAAGGCATAAGTAGTATTAACGTATGGGAGAGGGCTGTCACCTCTGTTTTTCTTCTTCTGAGATAATATTCTTTAAGGTGAAGGTTTGCTTGCATCTGTTCAAATGGAACTTTTTGAAGAAAAGAAAAAAACCCTGCTGCTGTGTAAAAATGTAATCCCAAAGCATAAGAATTGGTGGAATTTTGTCAGCTGTGAGCTGTACAGAGTTTGCAGGCTGAAGGAGAGGACTACCCTTCATGTTTGGCAATGAAGGAATACAGCATTGTAAAGCTGTACTGATGTCTAAGTTGCCATTATAAAATTATACCCTAAGACTCGGGGAGGAGGGTATTTTACATGTACAGCATCAGCTAAACCCATGTGCTGATGAGCTTTTGAATATATGGTAAACTGTTACATAGAATGGTAGAATCAGCTTTGTTTACACTTTCTAACATCCTGGGTCTCATAAGTTATAAATAGGATAGTTTATTGAGGCTGATGGTTTAATGCCCTCCTGAGCTTTGTCTTCTAGTTTTCTAGAAAAATTATACAAAGATGTGAAAATGCTCACTAGGGCCCCTTTGCAGCGGCTAGCAGTCATGACCACGCATCCAGCAAAAAGAAGCAACAGGAATGCCAAAGTGGAAGCTTTGGGAGTAAGGGGAGAGCATTTTGGGTCATGGAGATACGCTGGGATGCCATTGTATTGTTTCTTACTGATTTGCAGCTCTGTTATGAGCTGGAGCCTCCTGGGCATTCAAATGTTGGAGGTTTTTTGAGGCCCTCATGACTTGCTTCCTTTTCTTGTTTCACAGGATTTCACAACTCTATTCACTGACAAACATGTGCATCCATTCTGGATGCATTCCCTTTGGGTGTTGGTGCCCTTTGGCTAAACCATTTCTGGAGAAACCTCTAACCAATGTGAATAGAGGGGGAAATGTCATGCACTGTTTCTTGGGATGGAGAGAAAGCAGGGCATGAAGGGATTCACAGGGTGCTTATTTGTTTTAAGGGTCCTGGGAAACTGCACTTTTCACTGTCAGCAAAGCCTCTGCCTTTCCCAGTCCCCTGGCCTCTTTTTAGGGTGCCAGCCCTTCAAAAAGCTGTCACATTTTTGTATGCTGATAAGATGTTTATAAATGAAAAATAAAAATAATGCTTTCAGTTTCCTTGCTGAGCAACACCATTATTACATAAAAAGAGGAGAACGCTGTGTAAGCACATGCAGTTTTCCTGCTTTCTTCATGCCTCAGGTTTTCACTGAACATCTGTAGCAAGTCGCACAAGTTCCTTCAAAAAAATTGTCCATCTTAGAGAAACTTAGTGTAAGAGCTTTGTAAAAAGATTCCTCCAATGTTACAAGTCAATGCTAATATTTGGCTTTCCTTCTTTGTCTGGCCTGTGTTGGTGTTTAAATTTTGATTGCAGTAATACTGATGCAATTTAAAAGGGTATCTGTAATTTGCACTGTCAGGCTGAATTGTTGCAGATTATCTCTTAAAAGCTTTAAGATAGATTGGTGCTACCAGTTATTGAGCTTGAAGCATCACTCTTGAAGCATTAATCGTTTTGTTCAGGTGCTATGTTCGATTGTGTAGGATCAGTCTTAAAATTTATTGAAAGCATAAAATGGAATTGCTTTTCAATTCTTACATTTCTTCTGAAGCATTCACAATGTTACAAAGCAACCATCAGCTGGAAGTTTGTTTCTGGAAGAGGCTGTACAGTGGGACAGTCATTAAAATGTACAACATGCGAACATGTGTGATTAGTATAAAATCTCAACTGAAAAGAAATCTTAGCTTGGATAAAAATTAGTTTTTGAAAAATTTATTGCGGTTACAATAAGTAAGCATTCACCATCATTTCTAAGTACTGTATTAAGAGATGAAAGGTTTCACGACCTGTTTAATTTGCTAAACACTGGCGTCTGTTTCCCACCAGGGTTCTGTCGGAGTGCCTGGTGTTCCAGGGAGAGACGGGCAAGTGGTGAGTTCGCTGACTTTGTCAGCACTGGCATTATTTATGTCGTTGATTAAAGCTACTTAGGGCTTGTTCACATGAGCAATGTGCAACCTTACATCCAGAGCTGTGGTTTCAAATTGGCTTCATGGAAGAGACCGTACAATCTGGTTTGTGCTCTGAAGTAATTTTTTCTGGTTTTGCTTGAACAGGCAGCAAATGTAAATTAATTAAGCTGGAAGTCTGATGTTCAGATTTGATGATGACTGATAGGTTCCAGAGAGAAATGCGTATTAGTGGTGTGCAACTTTAGACAGTATATTTACAAACTAAGTTTTTCTGCAGATTTTTTTTTTACTTTTTGTTAACTGAGTCCCATGATACAAACACTTATGTTGATATTGGGTATTTATACAGTGCCAATACATTGTTAATACAACTATAGAGAATAAAAAGAGACTGGAAACACAGGTGGAGAATAATGTGAAAGTGAAGTTGGTGACAAAAATGCAGAGAAATAAATCAAACAGATATATTCTTGAACACAACCAGGATGAAATGCTAACTCAGGCAAGTCAGTGTCGTCTTTCAGTGCCGTCACCAAGTTAACTCACAGTTCAGAACAGCCCTCCATAAGGAGAGGTCGCAGTAAAGTAGCAGGGCTGTTTCACAGCATTGCTAAGGTTTGTTGGCAAATCTGGGTGGTGAAGTTTAAATAATATCCCTCCCTGACTGTAAACAGTATTATCCATCTGTTCTAACAAGCACTAACATTCTTAGTGAACTTCAAAAGCACTTGCAGGGAATACCAAAAGGAAAATGTATGATACAGGTTGTTCACCATGTTTAAGCAGCAATAGATGGTAGTGTATAAGGATCATGTTATAGAATCCCTTCTTCTGCCTCCCTCCCCAAGAGCCCTAGGAATAAAAGCTCTAAGTGTTTCAGATGATTTAATTTTAATTCCTCTTTCCTAACAAAAAAGATGTATTGTTTCTAATAGCATAATATACAGTATCAGACCTGTGTTTTGACAGTGGTTATAAGAAATGATGTCATAATCAGTTATTTCACTTTAGTGGTGATGCTAGGAACCTATTTTTAAAATATTCAGAGTATTATGACTACTGTGGAACAACAAAAGAAAAAATATTTAGAATTAGCTATATATAGCAAACAAGAAATTATGAGAAAATATTATGAAACAAATTTGCATTAAGACCTGAGATTTTTTCCTTCATATTTTATAGCTGCATTCAATTGCAATGTGAATGGTAGACAGTACTTGCCAACACAGATGCTGTTGCTGTACATAATTCAAGTAATTTTTGTGACCAAAGTATGAGTGAAAAGCCAGTGAAGACACAGTTTGTAGCACGATTTTCTTTGGATGTGCAGGAAGATGTAGGAAGACTGGAAAGGGTGAAGTTGCAAACCACATTGAATAGAATAGAACTGATGATTCACATTTTATCCAAGAGCTTTACTTTTAATAGCATCATCACACAAACTCTAGCCAGAAATCTTCACTCAGATGAGCACAAAAAATGGATGTTGATGAAATAAGTCAAATGTGCAAAACTTATCTGATGATTAAAGTGTCATTTTGGGAGATGTGGAATTTTTTTAAGCTGTATTGGCAAGGTGGTTGTATGTCTATTTTTTGGAGGCCCCATAGACTTACCTGCAGTCATGTTTCATGGGGAAGAAAGGACATATGCAATTGCCTTTGATTAAAGGAAAATGCAAACAGATCTTTAAATGCTGTTTATCAACTTTAAGTTGTGCTTTAAAACCAGCTCCTAGCTTTTTCAATTTATGGTTTTATGTTTATTTGATTTATTTCAATATTTATGACATCTAAAAATCTGAAGACATTCTTAAATTATTACCACTTTAGTAAAGACATCAGCATATTTTTAGTGTAGCTGGACTATTTTACTTTTGACCTTTAAGAAAAGAAAAAATTAATTACTAAACTAAAATCTAGATACCAGGACAAAAACCATACAGATAAAAATGAAATGTGGTCACATTCTTTTGTTTGTTTTCACAATCGTTGGTTGATATTGACTAGCAAGCACTTCCTTAAGTGCAGAAAATATATTATTTTCATATAATACTAAGCAGATGCAAAGTTGAATATTGATATCTCTTTTAATAAATAGATAACAAATTCTGCTAGCTTGGAAATAATGGCAGAAATAAGTTAAACTGAAGCAGTATTTATTTAAAGTTAGAAAGTACAGTGGTGCAGCCTAGGACTCCCATGCTAATATTTTGCTACCAAGCGGTCCATTCTTCCAATTTCTATGAAAAAACAGATTCTCAGTGCAGTGTGACACAGAAGATATTGTTGAATGAAGACCAGAGCAGTAATTTTAAGAGCTGGGCTGTACTATGAGCTGGCTGCTGGCACTCCTGGCTTTACTCATACAGATTCATCTTGATTTGCAGAATAGTTGAACTCAACTTGAATGTGTGATGCAAGTCATCCCCTTTTAGAAGTTACGTAGTTAAAAGGCTTTACAAAAGCCTTACTGTCTTGCTAGCCTTTTAATCAGTGATCTCGCTCTGTCAAACAGCAGCATGTGCAGTGCACTAAGTTCCAAGTTAATATTTTTTCTTAGTTTAAAAGGCAGTGAGTGTTAAGCACATGCTTAAAATTAAGTGTGTGTGTGAATGCTTTCCTCATCTGGACAATGAAATATTTTTCAGCCGGTGAATGTCAGCAGTGAATTAGGTTCACTCTCTCCTTAAGCAGTTGAATAATACAGAGTTAGGTCATCTCCATCTTATTTGTGTCTCTGTAATTTTCCTCTTCCTTTCCCTTCACCTCTTCTTTAATTGAAATAGTGGATTGTGGGAGACGATTGACAAGTCTGACCAATAGGTCTGGGAATGAGATCATAAATTCTGAGTGCACTTAGAACAATTTTCTAATCCCTTAACATATGAACCACTTCTCTCAGACAATCACTAGATATTACAGTAAGTGTAATTTTACATGACCCACATGTTTTTGCAGGACTGCTAACTTGTAGATTTTTCGTGTATTAAGAGTAGTAGCAAAATCATTGCCATAAAAGCTTCACACATTTTTTTCTTTTAGGCCAAATCCAATGAAACATTACAGGTAGTCTTGCAAGGGCATTTACATTCTCTGTTCCTGCATCTGGGAAACTATAGCCACACTCTGCTTAGCTTGTTGAGAACAGTAACTGGAAAGGAGCTACCTAATAATACCTTTGCAGCTAGAGAGAGTGTTGTCCCTGGGATGGACAGAAACCTTCTGAGATAGCAAGGAGTCTTTCTCAGTGCTCCCTTTCCTTTGCAGACTGTTGTGCAATCCACCTGTAGCAGGTCGCTTCCTAGTAAGATGCTACGGGAGATAACCTTCCCTTTCTCGATCCCTGGCAAGAGGTCCTCAGGCACTCAAATAGTACGAAAAAGGATTATACCTGCATGGAGATATGAGGTTGCAGTGATCTAGGGCTAGCAGATCCCTACGATAATCATGTTGAAATGGCCACAAAGTGGTTCTTAGAAAGTTCAGCTGTGCAAGTATGGACTACATATTCTCATATTTGTTAAGCAGTACTGATTTGATAAGGACTCCCAGTGACTGCAGCAACAACACAAGGAGAAAAGGGCAGGTTCCCTAAGTAAGGATTGCATTTGGCCTGAAGGAACCCCCTTTCTGGAGTCTGTGCAACTAAGTCCTTTTGTTTTAAATAAGAGTTTGTCTGGAGTGCATAAACCCCCTCACTCTATACTTCCATGGAATGGTTTTTCTTATGTAGTACTTGTATTTTGGGTTTTTTTTTGGTAAGGGTGTATTGAGAACAGAATGCGTGGTCAGGATAGATCCCTTCATTTCAAATTGTTTCAGTAGTTTGACAATAACAATTTGATAAACCTCAGAAGAGTTTCCCTTCTTATCAGTAGACTTAGTCTGGGTGTGCACATTTCTTATTGCTTTCTTCATGCTTCTTATTACTCTGATTTACATGTATTTCCCCATCAGTGTGTACTGTACTGTATAGGGGACACATTTTGAAAGTAGTATTATCACATTTCTTTAGAGAAATGAGGAAGGGTATGCGTGTACTAACATTTTTTTCAAATATAGAAGTATGAAGGAAGGAAACTTCATTAAATGTAGTTCACAAATTCTCAGACAGATTTGCAGGCCAGCTGAGTCTTGTTGAAGAGTCTTTCCACTTAATTTCAGCTGGTGAGTGGGCCAGGAGAGATTTCCAGTCCTTAAACAAACAATTTTAAGTTACTTTTGATGGGGGTGAAAAGCAAGTTGAAAGGAGGTAATTCAACGCTGGTTTGAAATGGAAATCACAGTAACATGTCTGAGAAACCACTTTTTCCCCTTCTGTCCTCGTTTATGTATTTTAGAGTAAAATTAGACTGGATTAGGTTTGGGGGCCTCTTGTATTTCCTTATCCTTAAAATTGATTACATTCTAGTGACTGAAAAATATAGCAATACTGACAGCCTTTCTTCTCAGGGTGAAGCGGATATCAACCAGCTGGTGTAGGCAGAGTTATGAATCTCACCAAAACCAAACCTATTTCAGAACAGCCGCCTCCAGGCTGTTTTTCTGTTACAAACAAGAAAAGCTGGGGCCTCCAGCCACGTTATTTTTAGCTGATTAATTCTGGATATGAAGGTACATGCCTCCAGGGCACAGAGCACTCCAGTAAGGAGAAGCATGCTTTCAACTGCCTTGACTCCTTTGATATGGACTCTAGTGGGCGATACATTTTCAGACCTGTTCTGAAGTACGTTTTATGAGTTCATATTGACAGATTTTTCTCATATTAGCAGCAGAGCCCAAGCAGTGCTCTACATATTTGAGTGCTCATCAAATTCAGACTCACTTCAGTGTAAGCATTAAGACTGCCACTACCATGAGAGTATCTGAGGAAATTACTACACCTATTTATTGGGCGGGGTGCTGAAGGATGTTCTTTGCCCAACTATAGGAAAGACAGAAACATTCTGTCAATGTTAATACAGTTATACAGTTAATGTAGGCTTGAGAGTGCCACGACTTGAAGCAAGGTGTTCTGGTATGCTGTTCAAAGGAACATCCTTCTGGTTATTCTTTGAGTTACCTGAAACTCCTGAAGTGAATGGCTGGTTAGGTGTATTCTTGGCATGTTAGCATTTTGTTTGCCCTGGTAATTGATATGCATTGGAAGAAAAATCCAAACATTTCTGAGTCTTAGAGCATTTTGTTGAAGCCAGTTCTGGAAATTATCAGAAGGTTTTGAATAGCTAATGGTGATCTTCTACATAACTCATTCAGTCTCAGTCATGCCTTGACATTGCAGTTTGCTGATGGAACAGTCTCCTTTCTAATGCATTGCAGTAGTGACAGTAACTTACTTTGTTTAGAGTGCTGCTACTTTTGAGGAAACAAAGTGCCTGTCCTCCCATCAGGGCATTTGGGGTTAACATGTGGAACTTAATTGGTGTTAATGGCAGCTCCCCATCCACAGATTAGCTCCTGTAACATGTTAAAGACTTTCCCGTTATTGACAGCAAACACGACATTGCAATGTTATCTGTTTGAAAATGCACTGTCATTATTCCACTGATGGGTACCCTGCAATTTCTCTGTGGTGTTATAAACAACAGCAAAAAAATCCCACTGTGTCTGCAGCATTCTTCTTCGTAAGTGGTCATCAAATAAATTACTGGAACATTTATACTCCTGCTGAGTTAAGCTGCTTGATTTTGGGTAAGCGAAAGAACAATAGCACATTTGCTGGAAATTTTTATTTCCACCATTCAGAGACCATTTGTGAATTCAGCAAACTGGATCTGAATAAATTTGGATGCTGGTGGTGAATAACTGGGAACTTAAGTGCTTACAAAGCTTCTAGTGGCAGTGTCCTTTTTTGCAGTATGCCAGAGGCTAGAGAATTACCTTCTAGTACTACATAGTTTTAACATGAAATTTGGGGAAAGGCAGCTTTTCTAGCATTTTCTAGTATTTTATGGTCTATTTGTGTAGTGGGTCATGTCAAGAAAACAGAATCCTTCTTTTGGGGTTGGTCCAGTTACTCAAAGGCAAGAGAAAACAACTTTATATGAAACTGAAGTTAACTGTTACCTAAAGAGTATTTCTGATGCAATATTTGCAGGTTTACCAGTTTGGGGCATGACATTTGTGCATCCGGTAGTTTTGTTAGTGCTTTTACAAGTACAGCAAAACTTTGGTAGACAGTATATTCAGAAAAGGTGGTGCTAGTACCACAGCATCCCACTAGACTACTTCTCTGTCAATCACAGTGTCAGTTAAGCCCCACATTGCTGAGACAGTATGTGGAAATCGTAGCCCGTCTCAATGCCAGTAGGGAGAATTTATTTTTGTTATGGTATATCATGGTTGTCCCACGTGATGTTCATTGCACGGCACAGCTTCTGTGGTGTAGTCTAGCTGAGAATAAGAACGCAGGAGGAGGGCAGAAAGGGCTAGTGACAATTCCTTTAAACTGAGTACTGAGACATTTCACACCTCCCCACACCATCTTTCCCACAGTCCATCCCTTTCAGGGAAAAGTTCCAAGGGGATACTCTGAGGGTGGCTTTGCACAATTTCTCTGGGCCTTGCATCTTTTTCTTGTGTGAGGGTGCAGTGTGGCCCTCATTACAATTTTAATTGGGATCATGGGTTGTGTTTTACATAGGCACTAGAAGGTTTTAGAACGTGTTGTGTTTTAGTGATTCCGGTCCCTCTGTCTCTGAGTGATGATTTCTCAGGAGTTCATGACTGCAGAAAGGCGAACTATGACCTAAAATCAGAAATGCTATAGACAAAGTTGCTCTTTAAATGGGAAAAAACACAGGTGAGGCCACTCTTGGAGTACTGTGTCCAGTTGTGGGCTCCTCAGTACAAGAGAGACATGGACATACTGGAGAGTCCAACGAAGGGCCTCAAAGATGTTTAAGGGACCGGAGCACCTCTCCTATGAGGAAGGGCTGAGAGAGCTGAGGCTCTTCAGCCTAGAGAAGAGAAGGTTCAGGGGGAATCTCATCAATGTGGTCAAACACCTGAAGGGAAGGTGCAAAGAGGATGAGCCAAGTGCTTTTCAGTGGCGCCCAGTGGCACGACCAGAGGCAATGGGCACAAACTGAAATGTAGGAGGTTCCCTCTGAACATCAGGAAACACTTTTTTTACTGTGAGCGTGACTGAGCGCTGGCACAGGTTGCCCAGGGAGGCTGTACAGTCTCCATCCTTGGAGATATTTAAAAGCTGTCTGGACATGGTCCTGGGCATGCAGCTCTAGGTGACCCTGCTTGAGCAGGGAGAATTGGACCAGCTGATCTCCAGAGGTGCCTTCCAACCTCAACCATTCTGTGATTCTGTGAAAGAAAAAAAAATAAAAATATGCTGTCTCAATTTGAAAGCTAGTGATGTGCAGAAGACAATTGTTTTTGCAGCCTAACACTTTTGCTGTCAGTGCTATTAAAGAGAGACTGCAATATGAATCAGGAAAGACACCATGGCCTGGTGAATGTGAAAAATATGGATCTAGTTTTTTAGCTTCTTTCATTTTACCAAGTTGAAAAGCAGTCTGATTGATATTATTGCATCAGATGACGCTGAATATCTAGTTTTCCCTTGCATGCATCATTCTTTGAACAGCAGTGTAACGGTCTTCAGCCTTTTAAAGGACAGCTATACTTTTTGCTCTTCTCCAAAACACAAACCTGTTGCACTGAAGCGTACTCATAGAGCATTTTGCTCTCCAGTTTTAATATATGTTTTGATTAATAAATAAGTAAATAAACTAAATGGAAGGAAAGTAATTAACTATACTTCCTAACAGAAGTATTGTTTATTATTTTCATGCCAAGAATCAAAATTGTCCTTTGGGACCAATATTCCTAAAATGACACAGTATTTTAGTATATAGCAAGGGAAGATCTATCAATCTACTCGCCTTCAAAATGTTAGCTGCTGTTTTGCTTCATAACTACTTTTGGAACTTCCTAACCAATGGGAGGTCTGTGAAGGCTTTGCTCCTTTTTGGGTTTGGTTTGGGGGTGGTGGTGGGGTTTTTTTTTGGTTGGTTGGTTAGGCTTTAATGGACCTGTTAACATATCTGCACATAAAGCCAGACTGTGATGCCTACAAGATATGCAGTGTGAAAAAGGGAGGCTCCCTGTCACAAAGCTTGTTTTGCTGTGCACTGGGAATGTTCACCAGGGGTAGGATATAGAGTAGCTTACGTGCTGTACATTTTTATTTCATCTTAATACTCCCTGATTCCTTGTATGGACAAGAAAATAGGATTCTAAAATAGGGAAAGGAATATTGTAGGTATGACAGAAAATTATTTTAGCCTCTGTTCTTCTGGCCATTAGAAACAGAAGGATAATCACTTCAAAAGCATAAAGCCACAAGGGCATTTCTGTGCTGTCCTTCTAGGTTTGCCTTCAATCTTTCCCATTCCCAGAGCTAATTTCTGCTGTGCCTCTGACTAGTACTTTCATTGCCAGAAGTGTAGTGCTGGCCATAGGAAAGTTGCATATAGGTCAGTAGTAAGACTGTTGGTATGAATAGGGATTTACTATGGGTGACAGCCTAAGGTTTTCACTTTTTTCCAGAGAATATCATATAATTCTTTTGTCCGATTTTTGCAGTCTCCTTTTTGTCACAGTAGTAGCTCTGTGCATTCATAGCACTGATATGTAAACCCGGGAGGAAAGTGCAAGCTTGGGACTTCAACCCTTTGATTAGAGTTTTAAGCCCCTGAAAGTGTCAGCCGACAGCAGCTGTTTTAAAATGAAGGGGAGAGAAACAAACTTGTTTGGGGTGTGGGGATGAGGAGAAACAAGTGCATATTCATTGGTCCCTTCTGCTTCATTTTGTCAACTGGCAGTTTTCTTCAAGTGCCGTTAGGTCAATCCTTTAGGACACTTATGCCTAATCTCCCAACAGCTTTGAATCCTGACCACTAATATAGCAAATGCCTGTGCTACTATATCAGCCTTAGAGCTACTGTAGTACAAAGGAGCCTTGGAAAAGGGCCGACTCAAATGGCTACTTAATTCTCTGTGAGTTTAATGGTACCTAACACTTCTTCTCTGGCTTGGAAAATACCTCACTAGAGTTTTGCTAGAACCTTGATGGTTTTGTTTTATGTTTTGAAGTAGTCCAACTCTTGATGAATATAAAAAGTAATTGATGATCCTGTTACCTAATTTAGAAATAGAATGGAACCTGCTTTCATGGAGAATTGGAGTTTATGTATCTATGATTAAAATATGACTGTGGAAATAAAAAAGAGAAAAGTCCTTTCTTAATGGAAGGCTTTTATGGAGGATTCGAAGATACATGTTGTTGATTTGGAACAAGCCTTTATCTTAACTCCTCTAGCTTTAGAGTAGAGGGTTGGTTCATCATATCTACTAAGTTTGAATACTGTATGAAAATTTTCCTCTGAGTTTCTGACATGAATTACTCTTTCTAATTTGATTACTATGTTAGCTATTGTATTTAACTTTTACACATTTTTATTCATTTACATAGCAAAAGCCTTATAGAAGAATGTAGTTGCAGGCTTTTTCAGATCTTTTTTTGGATGTTATTTTAACATGCTTTGCTGCCCCAGAAGCGCAATGCAGTTGCGTACATGAGGGTTACCAAAGAAGATGATAGGTATTTCTTGTGAAACTGAGACATACTTCCACAGAAGGTTTTACATAATAAACCATCACCCCTGGTTCTTTTACAATAAAGTTTAACCATTGCTTTATCATTTTACATAAAACAAATAATAACTGTGTTTTTTCCATAAATCTGGGAAATAAACACTAGGAAATGTCTTTAAGGGGTTTTTTTCATATTTTTTCTTGTTTGTTTGTTTGATTGGTTTTTTTGTTCTTAAATTTGAGGGGAAAAAGAAGTTTGTAAATAATTGTTATTTGTTGATTGACTTACGAAAATTATTTATGACTCCTTGAACTGTGGAAGAATATATATACTATCCATTAAACATACCCCAAATTTGAAATATTGATGTAATGCTGAAAATTTTTAAATCTTTTAAATCTGCTTTTCAGCCAGTAGTATAAGAGTATGAAAAATGGACAAGTAAGGTATATTTAAAAAATTCAAAAGCTGCCTGTTCTTCCAAGCTCTTCCATTTCTGGAATGGACTCTTGTCATTTTTCTTCATTATCTCAGCCTTCCGTATGAGACCAGAAGCACAAATGTCAAAATCATTTAAGATAAGCCTTTCTCGTAGTATTTCTAAGTTGTAGAGAAGAGGAAAGCATTGGCAGTCTTGCTGGGAAGACTATGCTCCTAAGGTTAATTGGCCAGCTTTTCAGAATCATAGAATCATAGAATGGTTTGGCTTGGAAGGGTCCTTAAAGATCATCTAGTTCCAACCTCCCTCGCAGTTCTGTTTTCTGTTTAGTTTGACATCTGTGTATTTCCGCTATCTTCAGTAGAATTATTTCTTATCCATACAGGATTTAATTAGAGTTAATCCACCCTAACTGATGAAATAAGGCATTTTAGTGCCCAACTGTGGAGTACATATCCACAGAGTCTGTTTAAATTTTGTTTATCATTACTTAACCAACATGAGACAGTAGGGGAAATGCTGTTAATATACTTCATCGTGTCTTTCTTCACCCCATCTTTTGTTTTCTTTGCCTTTAGGGTGAACCTGGTCTGCCTGGCATAGCAGGAGAGAAGGGAGCAGCAGGGCTTAAGGTTGGTTTTGAAAATGGATTAAAAACAGAAGCCCACAGTACGCAAGTGCGTGTATAGATGACAGTCATGCTTTCCAACTTGGGTTTATATTCTGACTGGCTTTTAATGATCTGCTCCCTCCAGTGATCAGTGCTGTAAGAGGCTTTACACATTTCACCATAAAGAAGCATATTCTTCTGCTGTGCATGTATAATTCCAGTCAGTGGCAGTGACGCATATGCCTCCACTGCCAAGTGAATGCAATATGCCTGCAAGTGTTTGGGAATTTGGGGACCTTTTTAGAAAGGCTTTGTTTATGCTCCTTACAATGTGTTTCAGGCTTCTTTTCAAGAATTACTGTGGTCAATTCTTTGACAAATATCAGGGTTAAGTCTTGAGGGCTGATCCTGCTATTATGGAAGTTAGCAAAAAGCCTCATTAGGAGCATGTCTCGGCCTGTATGTGTTACATAAGAATGTCTCTTTGCACTTATTTTACTGTTAAATAATTTGTTCTGCTGTTTTAATATTGAACAAGTCAAACAGAACATAAAGCTTATGATAACTTCGTTTAAAAGAAAGCTCGCCTTATCCGAGATGATGGATCCGTAGGCCTCTTGGAACGGGTAATGCTAAATTCTAATCCCATCAGCTGCGAGCGTGCGTCTTTGGTGCACATGTGCTCCTCAGCTGATTCTGTGCATCACGCTGCTGCTGACAGACACGCAAGGCAGGCTCTTTACATTTACTGACTGGCTGCTTGTCCATCAGGAATGAAAACAACCCATTTGGGAGCATGACCTTTTCTTACTTTGTATACAGAAGAAGCCAAATTATGGCAGTTGATGCTTAATTCGTATTCACAGCTGTAGTCTTTGAGTTGCCTAGCAACTGCCAGCCATCCGAAGGGGCAGAGATGAGCCAGAGTGCAGTTCTGAGCCCGAAATGCAGAGATGAGTTGTCAGGGTCAGGCTGATGTGCAAAAGTGCATTTGCCATTGAACCAGTTTTTCAAGCAAGTTACAATTTTGAAAAATAATGGATGGCTATAAGCCATCTTTTTGTTACAGAGAATGTAAGGAGCACCAAAGGCTCTTTGCTCTGAATCGGTTATGAGTTAGTTCAAGACACTTAAGGCATTTTGTCTCTCCTGAGGAGCCTTCTAAGCCATTAACAGAATGATGAGACTTTCCCCTCACATTCAGCCTTTGGATTTTTCCTTTGTTCATTCCCAAAATAAGGAGAACCAAATGTAGGAGTCACCTAGGTCCTGGCAGGCCACTTCACAAAGACATATGCCTGTTTGTCAGGGTTTAATCTAGGGGGAGGGGGAAAGTCTTTAAATGCAAATCATTAAGCTTTTAAAATTATGTTGAAGATATATTGTCTGTTGAGTTCTATTAATTTTACTCATTTATTCTTTACTGAAGATTTTCTTGTTGGATTTTATCATCTGAGACAATGTCATCAGTAGTGACATAATTGTTAGTAACTGACATACTAATGATTCAGTTAGTATTATTAATGATAGTAATACTAACACTTTGATTTTTGCTTGTGTTAGTAACTTACGACTTCTTTGCTCCAATTGTTTTCATCAGGGTGACCCTGGAGAAAGAGGAGAAAAGGTGAGACCTGTTCCACTTCCTTTGTGGTGGTTCTGTTTGGGAGAACTGCTTGGAGAATTGCCAATGCACTGATTTGGAGTTTTAAAAGAAATAAATACAGCTACTACCTAAAACTTGAGTGGCATTGTGCAGCCTTTACGCGTGTCAAATAATACCTTCTGATGGAAGTTACTGATCTGAGATTACTGCAGTGGGATTAGTCACAGAGAGCGGTGGTCATGTGTTAAAGGCTGCACAGTTGAGCAACTGTGCAACTAATCCTAACTATGATTAGTCTCAGAAAAAGATTAGCCTGTTGGAGTAAATGAGAGATCCACACATTTCTCATAACTTGGTTTCCGTGCTCTGTCACCTGTGCAGAGTAAAACAATTAGGTAACAGAGTGATAACTACACAGACTCTAAAAGATTATGGGTAACCAGTTCTCCGCATACTAAAAATGAAGCCCTCCATTCTTGCTTGGGTCAGTTTAAGAAAGAGCAAGGGAATCTGCCCTGATGATCTTAGGCTATAGACTGTCTGGAGAGGTACCAGCAGCACAAATGGTATGCTAACGGTGCTCTGACTCGCAATGAGTTAGCGAGGAGTTACTTCTCTGACATTCACAGTTATGCCAAGACAAGATGAGGGGGTGGGACAAGCTCCATGCTGCAAAACATGGGTGTCATTCTGCTCATCCAGGGAGAGTGGCCAGTAGGAGCATCTGTGTGAGAGTACACACTGAGGGAGAGTCAAGCTTCTGCATCTGTACAAGGGCAGTTTGAGAAATGGCATAAGCCTTGTTTTGAATAGGAATCTGTACACAGCCTCATCTTCTGCGAGTACGCTGAGACATGTTTTTAAAAAGTAAGTTGCTTATATTCAGGTGCAATTTGCTCTTGAGAAATGTTTACCCATGTCTTTGCAGCTGCAGTTGAATTTCACTTCCAGATCTGTGTAAATCCATGTAATAGCAGCTGGAAGCATGCTTTGCAAAGGCAATTCATTTCACATTTTGAAAAGCACATCGTAAAAATAATCCAGGGAATTCTTGAAAGTATATACCCCACATGTAGAAGTATGTAACTGGGAATCTCTTTTCATTAAATCATTACTTTGGTAAAAATTATATTTGTTGAAAAATTCACTAATCCTTTGTTTGTTTTCAGATACAAGAGGAATAACTATAAATTTTAACATATACTGATTTTCTGTTACTTAAAATCATGATATTTTTCTATAATAATCCTTTTTCCTAAAAAACATAATTATAAATGCCCTCAGTATGCTTTATCATGTTGAATGAAATTGGGACGACATTCCTAACAGTTACTGTTTTGTGTTTCCATGTTTCATCAAGCCCTTTAATTAAGTGCTGCTAGATTGTTAGCTAGTTCCCATTGTGTCAGTGACTGTGATATACAAAATGGTCTCTGTTATAAGTCCTCTGAATGGAATTTTACTTCAAGGTTTTCAGAGCAATATGCCAGATACTGAATAAATATTGTTATTTGAGTACTACTACTGGTTATCTGACTAAGACCTGCTAGAATGTTTTTTAGCATACTTAGACTCAACAGTTATCAGTATTGTTGGCATTTTAAATATTTCTTACACTTTACCTCAACCTCAAGTCTCACAGAAATTTTTGGCCTATAGTTTCATATATAACGAAGACTTTTTGGTGTGGTCTGGACAACTTATATGGCTATGTGACTAAAAATGGAAATCGGGTCTTTTTATAGATAAATCTTTTAAACTGTTTCTTTACAAAGTTGTTTTTAAAGTGGAAGGTGTCTACCCAGCCACGAAAAAGTGTTATCTGAACATCACTTTTTTAACAATAAACAATGTATAGAATTTATGTAGAGATAACAATCATTTTGGTGGCTCCTTGGAGGAGTGGCATTCAGTGAAGTTTTTGTAGTTTGTGAACCGTTCATGAAGGACTTCAGACTCAGAGAGTATATGCCATAAATTACTTGAGAATCCTAATAAAAAGTATTGGAATTGTGTAACTGTTACCTGAATTTGATTAGATGCATTTAGGTGAATGTCTCTGTGTTGGAAAAAACCATATGTACTGGTAATTTAAAATGCTGAATCATCACAAAATTATTCCTTCCTTGCTAAATGACAGTGAACTGGGGAAGTCTGTAGACTATACTGACAGGTAGTTATTTGATAGTTTGTGGGGTTTTTTGAGGGCCTGTGAAAGGGATTACAGTTATAGTGAAGACTGTATAAGACAAAACAGCTATATAAACCATGCTTCCTAACTGTGTCATACAGAGATTGACTATCTGATTAACAAAATTAGCTTGCTAATTACGTCGGAATGCTGACTCTTCTCTGCATGCCATGTGCTTACATAAACGCATTAAAATATAATATGTATTTTAATTATAGGGTGATGCTGGAGAAAATGGACCGAAGGGTGACACAGGAGAAAAGGTACACTACTTATTAGCAGAGAAGAAAATGTGTGCTTTAGGCATGCTTACAGTATAACCAGCTAATGAAAATAATAATTTGATCAAAAGAAAAATGCATTTTAAACTGTTTTAGTAAAGATGCTGAGTGATTTGATTGAGTTTATTTTTATAAGTAGCAGAAAAAATGTTACTGTTCTGTCCAATTAAGCATAAAATTCCTGACTTTATACAGCAGCAGCTTCAGTACAGGATACATTAGCATGTCTCTATTTAGCAGTCCTCGTTGATGAAATTTGCATCATACGGAAACTTTGGTCACAACCTGCCAGACGGTTGGAACCAGGTCTGCTGAGTTATAGCTATTTCTGATATATCCTTTTACTTTTTCCCTTCTGTGTTCCCCTCAAACAGAGGGACCAAACCAATATGGGACAAAAAATACGGTATCATGATAGGTAACTTCCCTCCAAATTGCCAGCTGCACAATTGAGAGTTGAAGATAAAAACTTTGTTTTAAATCCTTTTGCCAGATGACATCAGCAATAACCTCACCTAAAACCTTGTTGGTTCATTGTTGCAAAGTACCGTGTCATAGAAGTCACTAAAGAGTAGATGTCAAAATTTTATTTTACTTAGTTTTGATTTATTTTATGTGATACTCATGCTGCATCACTGCAAAAAAAAAAAAAAAAAATTGAACTTGAGTTTTTAAATGTGCTTTACTTACACAAGTCATAGTCTTTAGCAGTCAGAGCAAAGCCTGCGTTGCACAGGAAGAAGGGTCAGTCATAATGATCCTTTCTGGACATCACTTTGGAACTCATATGCTTCTTAAAACATTCATTTTAGTGCCTACACTTGGGCAGAATCATAAAAATTTCTTCTTGTACCCCTATATGTGTAATTGCTTAACCAACTCACATCAGTTTAGTGCAAGGAGACATTTATGATGGATTTATCAAGCTGGTAAGGAATGTATGCAAATCTCTCAGGTCCTATCGTTTGGATAGAGTAAAGCTATGCTTTCAAGAACACAAGGATTTTATGGGGCATATTCTAAAATCAGCAATTAAAAATAGACATTAGATTTAAGAATAGTCAAGTTATTTGATTCCCAGAGTTCATTTAAATTTCATACTTTATCTGCAGTCATGCTTATTAACCCAGATGAAAGTCTTAAGAACCTTATTTAGTTCCTTACACAATGTATGCCAGTAACATCATCTTGATCCACTTTTATGTGATTCAAGAATATAATCGCTTAGCAAGTATGAGATTGTTGTTCAGATAGATAGTCCTGCAACAAGTAAATGCAAAGTTTACAGTCTCTCTGGGAAGACTAGTGCAGCTTCACTTGTTGCTTTTCTACTTTATCAACTGTGAGAGTGAGCTTGTATCCACTAGAAAGCCCATACTGCACTGTGGTCTGCAGTACGCTAATCTCCCTGCTTGGGATCTTGTTTAACGAAAGAAAAAGTTCTCTCATTCTCTCAGTGGGAAATCCTTTCTCCCCAAGTATAATGTTTTAAATATTTCTGTGTGAGCTTTCAACAGTTTGGCAGTCTAGTTGGGATCAACTTGTGGAAAGTATAGGTCATCAGGAGACTTCTTATATTGCTATATCTGAAGAAATTTCAATAAACTCGTTGAACTTCATAATACAGAAATCTCCCATTTCTTCCAGGTTTCACATAAGTTTCAGAGGTGGGGTGGTGACATGGAAATATATGCTGTTTGTGTGGAGTGCATTGCTTTAAGCATAACAGGCTAGAATCCGCTGCATGAATTTTTACAACAGTCAGCAGAACTGTGACTTAGTTGACTTTCATTATTTTTCCTCCATTTTTGCTGCCTGCAACACAATCTGCCACCCAGAAAAAAAAGATCCAGATCTTGTGGAAGAGCTGCAGCTTAATGTTTCTGTGAGATAAATACTAAATTTTCATTTATATGGTGAGAGAGATCAGGTGACAACAGTTTCAGACTTGGTTTAGGAATGGGTTCCTGTTTGTGCCATTAATGTAGCTTTGTTTTTTGAACTGCTGTACCTCGTGGCTTTTAGAAATACAGACTTGGTAGCCTAATTCTTGACCTATGACTTAAGAAAGAAACTGTCTTTGCTGCATTGTCTTACTTTGAAGACAGTGTCAATGCCAGACTTGAGTTCTTGCTTCTACTCTTCTACTGTAGCCTCGGTCCCTAGAAACTACCAAGTATCCTCCTCCTGTGTGCATATTCCCCTGCTAAAATTTCTTCATTTCCAAACTGCCTGACTCATCAGAGAACTGAGAACATGCTATACCGTAACTTTTTCTTTAATCCCATATTAATTTTCATTCTTGCATGAAGGTGGTTTATAAATATATTGTGTCTTATCTTCCCCATATCTATCATTATCCTTTAAAATGTTTAACTGGTGAATGTCTCTTACCAGTTGCTTTGCCACTTTACAGCTATAAAAAGTCCTTGAGGCTTTGCAGTTGTACACGCTTGTAAGGGATATCGGCAGTATCACTCATGCACGTCTATCAAAATGAAGCAGCTCAGGTTTCCAAACATGAATCAATCTTTCATAATACTGATTTTTATGTTTTGTTCACACGAGAGCAAGCTGCAGTAACTGTGTAGAGGAAATCTATCCCTATTCTTCAGAGCAGTGAGCATGTTATCTGCTACCATTTAATTTTATGAAACTATTACCAAAAAGCCCCCATACCCAAACCAACTTTAAAACTATGGCATTCACAGAACTCTTCCTGCACCTTTGCTGAACCATCAGGAATGGGTATCCCCTATTTGTATGTTACTAAAAAGAATATTAAGCATTTATACTGTGCTTATACATCTTCAAAGTGGATTACAGTTCTGGCTCCTATGCTACCTATGTAAATAGCTAGCAGGTTGCTGGGGACCTTGATGTTGCTACTGTGTAGGAACCTGTTACTTTCAGTGAACAATCCAAATTTATTTTGAATAACGAATAATGAGACAGTTCTTCAAATATAAGCACTCTAGCCATCTTCAACAGCGTGTAGTTTGACTAGCAAACTTTTCATTAATTTAGTTATTTTCATTTTTGTTTGGCGTGTCATTTAAGAAAAAAAATGCTGCAGAGTATACAGGAATTTTAAGGATCCTGTGACAGTTGTACAAAACTGGGAGCTAAAAGCTTCCTTGGCCAGGTGTCATGGTTTAAGACCAACCAGTAACAAAGCACCACAAAGCTGCTCGCTCACTCCCCACCCCCAGCCCCAGTGGGGTAAGGAGAAAATACAAAGAAAGGCTCGTGGGTCAAGACAAGAACTGGGAGGGATCACTCACCACTTATGGTCACGGGTGAAAGACAGGCTCAACTTAGGGAAGAAACAAAATCAATTTAATTTACTACCAATCAAATCAAAACAAGGATAATGGGAAGTGAAACCAAATCTTAAAACACCTTCCCCCCACACCTCCCTCCTTCCCGGCTCAAGTCCACTCCCCATTTTCTCTACCTCCTCCCCCCAGCGGCACAGGGGGACGGGGAATGGGGGTTGGGGTCAGTTCATCACACCTTGTCTCTGCCGCTCCTTCCTCCTCAGGGGGAGGACTCCTCACTCTTCCCCTGCTCCACCGTAGGGTCCCTCCCACGGGAGACAGTCCTTCACAAACTTCTCCAGTGTGAGTCTTTCCCACGGGCTGCAGTTCTTCACGAACTGCTCCAGCATGGGTCCTTTCCATGGGCTGCAGTCCTTCAGTCACAGACTGCTCCAGCGCGGGCTTTCCTATGGAGTCATGGCCATCTCCGGGGGCATCCCCCTGCTCCGGCGTGGGCTCCTCCCCGGGCTGCAGGTGGGCATCTGCTCCCCCGCTCCCCTCCATGGGCTGGGGGCGGACAGCCTGCCATCTCACCACGGGCTGCAGGGGCATCCCCTCCTCTGGCGCACCTCCTCCCCCTCCTTCTGCACTGGCCTTGGTGTCTGCAGAGGGGTTCCTCTCACATTCCAGTCCCCCCACTCACCGCAGGTTCCCCTTCTTAAACCTGTTCTCCCAGAGGCGCTACCACCATCACTGTTTGGGTCGACCTGAGCCAGAGGTGAGTCTGACTTGGAGCCGGGGAAGCTTCTAGCAGCTTCTCACAGGAGCCACCCCTGCAGCCCCTCCCCCGCTACCAAAAAAACTGCGCCCCACAAACCCAAAACATCAGGTCACTCACGATCCTCTGCCCTTGTGCGTATCACTGCCTATCGAATCCAGTCAACCCAGCAAAACACAGGCAAAACTTTTTGAATGCTATACGCCTCCTCAGAACAGAGACCTTTTCTGAATTCGTAAATTACTATGGCTCTCTCATCCTGTAAAGTATAACACTTAACTGCATTAAACTGTCAGTTTAAATATGCTGAAGAGCTCTGGAAATAGAGCTGTGACCTGTCCCGATGGGGATAAACACATAGGTCACTGGGCTTTTTTTTCAAGGCAAACCTTCATTAGCACAAAAACCTTTGTCAGTTGAGACCTGATACTTGCCATCTGTAGAATTAGGTCAAAAAGATTGCTCATATTCTTTGTAAATGGCAATCAATTATTTCTAATGTATATCAGCAATTTAGAGATGTCAAAGCATGTCCCATCTTCTGGCTTTATAAAGTACATTTATACAAAATCTGCAATTATTACATCTACATTATTAGTTGTGAAATTTGAGGTTAACTATTATGCTGTTTGGATGAGTGAAACTAAATCTCTCTGCAAGTTCTTGAAAATAATACTGTTCTTTTTCTGAATCACACTGATTTAATTCATTGGGTAAATTCCTATGTAGCAGCACAGAGAACAGGTAATCTTGCTATATAGTTATTTTGCTATATAATCTTGCTATACTCTTGCATGTTTTGTCATATCTGTTTCCCGAAAAACTGTATATGTAATAAGTGTGATTATTTCTTGTGGATTTTGTATCAGGGTGACCCTGGTTCTTCTGCTGCAGGAATTAAGGTAATTTAGTTTTAAAGCACTTGTACAGGGAGAAGAGGGGTGGTTGGTCTGTGTTATTTTGTAGTGTTGCAGACATTTTGGGTACTGTTAATGTTATGGTTTTCCCCAGCTCTATTTTTAGTTCGTTTTGTCAGATCTCATGTCTTTCATCTCTTTTCTTTTAGGGTGAACCTGGTGAATCTGGACGGCCTGGACAAAAGGTATTAGTTGGAAATGTCCAGTTATCCTTTTCTTCTCTGTTGGATTTGTGATAAAAGATGTTACACAGATGTTGCTACTGGCACTTACCCGTACTAGGATGAGCCCAAGGCAGTACAAATTAACAGCCCAAGGCGTGTACAAATTCGGTGTATGATCATTTTGTATTTTAAAAAAGCACAGGAATGATGATACTAATTAACAGGAAAAGCAATATTAGACTAACCCATCTCCCCTTCCAGCCACAGAATGCTTCTTGCATTGAAAGCTTACCCAATTGCAGCTGGTGAGACTAACAAAGAATGGCTGTGCTCATTGAGTGATCACAAGTTAACCCTGCATGTTTGACTGAATATTAACCTTCAGACTATGGTACATTATTACGTCTCATTAGGAAGAAAATAAATATTGACTAGAATCCCTTTCGCATATACCTGTAAGGGGGATCGAACTGTCAGAGGCACGCGGTATGTTTGGAAGGACATAGACCAGGTAATGCCACTCTGTTCTTTCCAGGGGAAGAAATTCCCCTGGGTGCTGTGTAGCTGAGGCTGCTTTTGCAAGTAAAGGTCCAGCAGGAGCTGTAATGACTCTGTGCTGCATGAGGCCCTTTGAAGCTGGGGAATTTCCTCTTTGAATCCATAGTACATTGAACACAGTGAATGCTGTGCCTTCAGCTGCCTTTTATGAGAGTAGGAGGCAGGTCCTGCTGGGAGACCTGGTAAAAGGGCGAAGAGAAGAGACAATGAGGGAACCAGAGCTGTCCACCTGAATATTATTTACATGAAATGAAATGTGATGATATTTCAATGGCCTGTCAAGGCTGTTGTGTGCCATATGTATTGCAGAGGTGATGGAATGGCCTGCCCTGCCAACCTGAGCATTATATGATGGAGTTAGTATACAGCCTTGGTTTCTTTAAAAATCATTCTTCTCATAAATCATACTCAGATTTTTTGTATCAGGAAAGTCCAGAAAAGAAAATACTATGCATTCATTTACAATACTAATTCTAATGAAGCATTAGTGATTTCATTGTGTTTCATGTTGTTTAATGTATCTTTGAGGCGCGTTTTAATTGTTTTAGATTACTATGACTCTGAACGGGCTTTGCTGGATCCTTTCTGCTTGTTATGTGTGGGGCTATGGTGGTTAGCTCTGTCCCAAGACTAAACAGTGACCTACTGCAGCAATACTAATAGATTATCACTTATAATTATTCAAATGCTGTGCTTAGAAGTGAAATTTAGTGCCTCCACAATTAGATGAGAAAAGGTCACAGTAGTAGTGGGGTATGTATGGCTACTCAAATAAGAAACCTGAAGACAAAGGAGTGGGGTTTTCAAGCTAGCATTTTGTCAGGAATGAGTGCAATGGAGGCCTTTTAAAGGGTTGTCCTTTTGCAAGAGTGACAACTCATTTTCTGCTTTAGAAAGTATTAAGCAACATACCAAGAAATAATAGTGTCTATTGAAAATGGTATCCTAGCCTCTATTCTTTCATCTGATTGTATAGTTAATATTTTGAGACTGGAATCTTTCCTGTGCTTTTAGGCAATGTGAACAGTTAAAATTTTGGAGTAAATGAAATAGGCAAAGCAGCTATTATCAGATCCTTCTATAACATTTAAAAATCACTCCATTTGGTAAAGTGATTTGCAGACCCTCTATTATGTTTTTCAGTTTGTGGCAGAATGTAATTTTGTTATTAGCTCTTCAAATCTATTTAATATTATGCCCTCAAAGAGGTGTCTTTTGGTACTGTAGCCTGATGAACATCTATATTATGTATACATGTGTTTATGTTTGTGTATGTATACACGTGTATATGTGAGTGTATGAATGTATGTCTGTGTGTATACACACACGTAAAATATTTTAATAGCACAATCTGTATGAATCAGCCCAAACCACAGAGTTGAAATCTGGATTTCTATAAAGCTCCGAAGTGTACAAAATCTGGAATATAGTTCAACTCATTATAAAGGTAAAAGTTGGCTTCGGAGTTCGGACCTGAGCTTCCAGAAGGTTCAGGGAATATTCAGATCCAAGGTGCTGGTTAGAATCCATCTCTGTATTAAAATAAAATCTCCAGCCTTTAAAATAATGTTTTCTTCATGTGTTATTGCTCTTTTTTTTTTTCTGTTCATCATCTTTATTTCCCTAGACAACATCTTTCCATTTAGCTATCTCAAAACGGCCATTTGTGCAAATGTTGTCATTCTTGTTCTAGACTAGTATCAACTTCATTTCAAAATTAATACATTCAGTTTTCAATTCCTATTACAAAATTACCCTTGCAAATGCAGTACTATAGGTCTTTTCATTGCAATTTTAAATAAGCAAGGTGTTTCTGAGTAAAGCAATAGAAGGTTACATTCCTACTATCCTTCATGACAGCATGTATATTCACAGATAAATAGCAAGCACTGAAATGATGCTACAGATAGCTCTATAAAAATGATGGCCCAGTTACAATTAGGCAGTCCTGCCTGAATTGCACAATTTAAACCAAGCTCTTCTGAATTGCTTTGTAGCTAAATCAGACAGCTACACAGCACAATATCTAGCTCAGAGTTGAAAATGGAACAGAATTAAACATCTGTCCTAAGTATGGAACTGAAATAGCAGCGTGTAAAATGAACCAGTGCTGCTTGTTTTCTTCTGTTTTGGTGATCGCTAACATGAATTCATTTTTGGCTTTCCTGATGTGGATTTTCAGCCTGGGTGTCATCTTTACATCCAAGGTTCCCAGAGCCTTAACAAGACTCTTACTAATTGTACATTTAAGTCACTCATTTTGAAAATTATCGGTCCTGCTTGAACCGACTAGCAGTCATCTATATGCTCTTTTATCTTGCTGCAGAATATACAGGGGTGTTCACTGGATAGTGACCATAACTGAATAATGTCTGTAATATTATGTAATTTTCCTGTATAGGGTGAACCAGGTCTTCCTGGGCTTCCTGGACTCCCTGGGATAAAGGTAAATAAACTGTAGTCTCTGCTATATTGGGGGGACACCACAAAGAGGGGGAGACTGCAAGCATGTGGCTAAAATGGACTTACTGTACTTGTGCTGTATCTTCTTCTGAGTCTCTGGTATTGAACTGAGGATTGTCACAGAAAGGTTTCACATGGAAAATTCGTTAAAGTGTCTATGAGTAAGCAAACAGTACATCTTACATTAAAATGTGAAGTAGAACATTGCATTCTAGTGCTTTAAAAAATAATCTAATATAGTAGGGTTTTATAATTTTTTTTTAATGGAAGAGGCTTGTTTTCAAAGTTTTACTTGGTTTCCACTCTGATGGGTGCTTTCCAGTCGCAATAGTCTACTGAATTTACCATGCCTCCAGCTAGAGAACTGCATTAATTATACCCAGGCTGTGGAGAACTGGCTCTGTCGACAAAAATACTCTGCTCCATTACACAGCAGTGATTCCACTGACAAGTCAAAATGTTTTAATAAGATTCTATTCAGTATTAGCTACAGTCCCTGACCTAATACCTGGTTTAGTCCCTGGCTTCCGGTTTGTCTGGGATCTTTAGGCACGTTGATACAAAAGACATGTGGTTGGTTTAGTTCTAGCATAAGTGGTTGCATTGGGAGTTGCAGACACTTGCACAGTTTGAGCTGTAACTCTATAATGCTGCACAAAGTGAGTGGCTTCACATATTCTGAGTGCAGATTAGAGTGGTTGCTTCTCCTTCATGGCAAAGACTGTTCTTGCAGAAAACAAAATCTCTTTGAAATTTTTTGTTTGCATTCTGGCATGGGCCTATGTATACCTCAGGAGATAGTTTATATCATTTCTCCAATAACAAGGGGGATAAGCCAGAGGCCAAACTCTTGTCCATTTTGGTAGGATTCAGGATTTATCTCATGGAATGTAACATTTGCAGTGGTTTTATCAAGGGACCTGTGAATAGCCACAGTATTGAAGCATAATGTCCCTTCTGTGTTACTGGTGAATTATGGGAAGAATTGAACATGCATATTAAAGTTTGTATGTTGTAATACCTGAAAATATAGTTCCCAGGGAGGTTGTTCATTTTCTGCGAGAATGAACCCTATATTGACTAGTGAAGATCATGTAGGAGCAGAGTCCTTTGTGTGATGAAACTGTATTTTTTTAAGGACCTTTGGCAGCAATCCTTATACTGTTTACTTTAACAGTGAGCAAACAGGTAGCTCAGTTGGAGGTCAGTGCCAGTGTTCTGGGGGCACTTGCCAAAACCAGCTGGCGTTACGGCTGGTCTTTGGGGACTCTGTGTTCATGCAGACCATGCATGTCCATGCATATCATCAGCAAGTAAATAAAAAAGTCTAAATCTGAGTTTCTGCTCTGGGAAAATTATTACTGTTAAGCTTTATTTGTTGGTGGTAAGAACGGCTCAGAAGGGCAGCTTGCAGATTCACCTGAAAGGCAAGATGTGAAGTGACAAATGGATGAAGTGTGGCAGTTTTGCCCAGTGCAAATTTGTTTCAGAAGTCAGTGGATACAGTGGAAAAATAGTACAGTTGCCTGCAGAATGAAATGGAATAATTTGGTCAAATATTAATCCTTGAGGAGAATGCTAGCTTCTATTAAAAATCTAGGCCAGAGGGAGACTAGTTGTGGTTCAGTGAAGAAACTCCATCTACTGCAATTCTGCACTGAGGTGGCTAGATGCACCCTAGGGTGGTAACAAGCAAGCTAGCAGAACATGCATAGGAGAGAGCAAAGAGGATCTGGTCACATCAGACTTGCAGGATGGGTGCTGTTTGATTCAAGGCATTTTTAAACTCCATTTAATTAAGGAGCCTGTAGGAAAAAGCCTAGATTTTTCTGTCACAGAGACTATATCTGTGTCATGAGAAGTGGTAGCAGAAACCAGAGAATGACTTGAGTTAGGAATATGGGCACTCATCAGCAATGAAAAAGGAGTAGTTTAGCCCCTTTTCTCAGCCTCTGTTTTAGCAAAGATTTATGTATCACCATGGTAAAATCATCTCATCAATTCCCAAGAACAACCTTAGTGATATCCCAATTCCAGTGAACTGATGTTGATTGAGAGCTACTTTGGAATAACAGTGACTGCATGAGAAACTTCAGGATGGAGGGAATCCAATTGTCTGGACTTGCAATCTGTTGGTGCTATCATGGTGTTTCCACAGAAAATTGAAAGGAATCTTATTTGGAGCAATGACTTTTTTTTTTTTCTCTCCCTGACTGTTCCTTGTTGTTTGTTACATTTTTTTTTCAGGGCTTCTGGGGTCTGTTTCCATCAGGACTTTATAAAACTCTCAAAGATATGTCTTTGCTATTCTATCTTAATAGTGATATGCAGCAGTGGCATAATGCAACGGACATAGTACAAACGTCACACAATGTCATTACAACATCTAGGGACTTGTTACAGCATGTAAGAAGTTTCCATAAGGGAAGTTTTTCCTAAGACTTAAATGGATTACAGAGTTCTCGTGCATTTGCGTGCCAGCACATTAGCTGTCAGCAGGGATTTTGCAGGCTATTCCCAAACTTTGTGAGATGGACATCTGGCAACCCAAGCAAAGCGCTAGCAGGGGCATGTAGGAGAAAGTGACAGGGTTCAATACAAGGCAGTAGCTACTTAATCTCTTTCCCAGTAGGAAAAACTAAATATTCTTGTATTGCTGGTATTATGTTGCTACTATTCTTGTTTTCT
Source organism: Aquila chrysaetos chrysaetos (assembly GCF_900496995.4). Taxonomy (NCBI): domain Eukaryota; kingdom Metazoa; phylum Chordata; class Aves; order Accipitriformes; family Accipitridae; genus Aquila; species Aquila chrysaetos. The sequence continues at coordinate 58,801,065 of NC_044004.1, read as the reverse complement.
GCAGTATTTTCCCCTTCAGTTTCTGTTACATTATGCAAGCATGCACATGCACACTCAAAAGTCTTCTACAAAATTTTCTGTTGAGACCCCTTGCAGCTAAAAATCTTTAGGGTTCTCACTGCACTTTTTGATCTTACTTCAGTCTTGTATAACTGGAATTACAGAACGTTCTCCAAATTTGTGTCTTCCTATGATGTTCTAGGAATTAACACATTCTATTTGTTTTTTGGCTTTTGCCCTGAGTTACTGGTAAAACACATTTCCCAAGCAGGTTTGAAAGGTTAGCCCTAGGTGGCAAGTGCATATGAAATGCATTAATTCCTGTAGATGAATGGATATAGCTTAAACCTTTGTTCAACTGGCCAAGTAGTCAAGGAATGGGGAAAATATATTTTCTGGAAATTAGATAAATAAACAGCAGAAGTTCATATCCCTTTGATATACAGTAACTCAAATCACACAGGTGATTTCAGATGAACGGACTAGTTGTCTGAGGATCATGTTTACAGAGCTTTTATGTTCTAAATATAAATTGGAATTGTGGGATGTTGACGGACTGATATGTACAGGCATCTTCAAGACAGTTGAGAAGAAAGAGGCAAGAGAAGACTCCGTGTTGCCTAATTTTGAAAGAATTTCCTTTAGTATCTTCTAGTACTTCCATGTAAAGAAAAGAAGATCTAGATATAGGGATAGTCTGCACAGAGGAAACTCTTGGATGTAGTTCTGGTCTTAAATATTTACCGTTTGACTATTGTGTAAGGAATTGAAGTCTCTTTTTCTTTAAATCTGTTAGTTGAACTACAAATTTGCTTTCTTGTGAATGAATTTCTCGACAGTGACAGGCTATACTATGAAATGTTTTAGGTAGCTGTGCACATACATAGCACTCTTTACAAATACTAAACCAGCCTGTGAAAACATAAATGCCATGCCAGGCAGTGGACCATATCTTTCCAGCTACATCTCATCTTCTCATGGTTGAAGAAGCTTCCCAAGGCATCCAGTCCAGTATGCTTGAACATGTAGCCAAACTACTTAAAGGATTAATAAATACTAATCACTGGGAAAGTTTCAGCTTCTTATAATGCCATTTCAATTAATTAATCAATGTTCCCGGGAACCTGTTAGAGCTTGGTTGAACGTGATACTGGAGTCTGAATGAACAGCAATATTGGACGGACATGCAAGTATCATATCTGAATTCAGAGTATGCAGCAGGGTCTTTTATCACTTACTTTTCTAGACCCATTCACTACACACATGCGGATGTTTTGAGAGTTCTTCCTGTTCTTTTTCGTTCTCTCCTCATTGTCAGTTGGTGCCATGGAGGAAACACAAGCGCAGTCAGTTATTTCCAAGACAGTGATGAAGCTGTCTGTGACATGCTGGAGAAACGTTTCTCAAGCACCTGTTGCTGTTTAGGAATGGCTGGAAACTTAATGAGCCCCTGAATGTGTTCCACCATGTCACTTGGGAAGCGAGTAAGGCACCTAAACACAGAATATTAACTCATCGCTCTGATATCCCCCAACTGACACCAAGCAGACGCAGAATACTTTCTGTGAAACACAAACTTCATATATCTGTTTTACCTCATAACTTTCATGGGATGATACATACAAAGCACCACTCACTCACTGTGATGGAAATCATGCATACCCGTATTCGTTGTAATGTCAGACATCTCTCAAATCCATTGTGTTGCGTTTCCTGGCATTCAGGCAGTACAGTCCTCAACTTCTTCACTGCAGTGGGAAGCCTTCACGGAACACAAGCCTCTTCTCAGTAGCAGCACTTTATGCAGGATCTGGCTTTTCTTTAGCATTTCTGGCATTTCTACCTCTGTTTTTAAAATAAATACTGAAACAAAGCTTGTGAGTGCAACTAAGTTTTTATTCTGTGGTGGTCATGAAAACTGCTGTTGAATGATTTGGCACAAGGAAAGAAAGGCTGCTTAGCCCTTCTGCTTTTGGGAGGTAGGGAAAGTTTTTGGCGTTTTCAAATCCAGTGGAACTGGCTGATTCAATAGACTTGCCAGTATACAGCATCTTGTATCTTTTTATACAATTACTTTGGATTGACTTCCCTGGGACTGTGCTTGAGCAAGGTTTCAGAAGAGCCTGGATAAGGGTATAGGAATTTGAATAATTGTTTTTTTCTTTTCTTTTTCTTTTTATGAAAGCAAAAGCAGTTCTAATTTTCATCTGTTCTCTACTTAAATGTCTTTTTTTCTGTTCGTATTCAAAGATCTTATCCTGTGACTTTTCTAATTCCATGTAAAGACTGAAAAACTCGCTGCTCCACAGAACTTATTTTTTTAGCTCTAGAAGAGTTGATACTCTTTTCATCCAGTGAGTTCCGTTACAAAAGAAAACTTTCAGAGAAAATGAGAAGCAGAATTTTCAAGCTGGATACACAGAAGTTAGTCTCCTATTTAAACTCTTTTAGAAAAGAGAGCAACTGTTGTTGAAGCTCATGTGTAGAAGTTGCCCTTGTCATCTGGTAACAAAATGAAAGGGAATCTGAAGTAAATGGTAGTTCCAAGCATTTCATTTTGGAGTCAACACCATTCACCACCTATAGGAAAGTTCTTCAATCTCCCCTTTTCCCCCAGGGGTTCTTAGGAAGGCTGAGCACATTTTCCTAATTCATTTTTCCTTTTCTGTATTTCCATTCTTCTTCCTGTTTTTCCTCCTTGTTAGTGACTGTTAGAGGAAACCTGCAGGGCCTATATCTCTCCCTTTCCGTTTTTTCCAGGACTCAGATATTCCTGCCCAGGCTTCAGTTCATCTTTATCCTGTAGGTCACCATACTCAGAACTCTTTCTAGCCTGAACTCAGGAGCTGGAAGGGACCAGCCGACCTTGTGACAGGCATCTCCAAATCCTGGGTACAGAGATGTGCTGAACATGTTAATTGCAGCAATTGAAAATTGTGGGAATTCAGCTTCAAACCCTGCTTCATAGAAACTTAGGTTTCTCCCTGATATGCACTTGCCTTAGCTGGTATGTATTTTGAAATATTCAAGTGTGAACTAATTTCCAACCTTTCATCACTCACCTATAGTGTTCTTAAGAGTGGGTCATCTGCCTCAGCGAAGGAAAATACACAGTGTAGTATAGATCAAATACTGAAAAGCAGAATACAAGGATGCATGTTCTGGGTGAAAATGGGAACTGATCTAAAAGAATAGGACTTAGTACCTGCATTTGGAGGGCTAGTTTTCAGAAGTAGCTCTATGCATGGGTAGGCAAAATATAAAATAAAAAACATTTATGCAACTGTGCAATTAATTTTCAGTATTCAGTTTTGAGAGTGGAACTATCTATACAAACATATATCTGTGTGTATGTAGTTACATATCTAGCTTTGTTCATTCATGCCTAGCTGTCTGGTTTCCATATGTTATGGCAGTAATCACTTGCACAGGGTAGATGTGTAATTTCCCAGAACTAATTTTGAGAATCAAGGCCAGAAAATGAAATCATCATTAACATTGGATGGTATGCATGTGTCAGGAGTGTTTACTGGGGCGTTCTTTGAGATATATGCAGCTCTTATTAATCTGTCAGAAACTGTATCCTCCAAATTGTGAAAGCTCTCATTTTCTTTCCTGGAAAAGGCTAAAACATAAGTAACTGAAATGCAGGATTTTGTTTCCTCTAAAGGTATTACTAGTTGGAAGACTGAGCTTATAAGGATCTATTTCACAGCATCTGTTTTATAGCATAGTTTAATTTTCCTTTGTAAAAAAAATAAAAAAAAATAAAAAAAAAAATCCAAAATTTTGAAAACAGCTGAATAAGCTGAGAGTCCAATATTCTGCTGTATTCAGAAATCAAGTATTTTGTCATCCACAGAGACTTGACATCAGTAATCTGAAAGTATTTATGTCTCAAATACACAATTGTAGATGGTCAGAAATCAGTGCATGCAATAAAATTTTTTATCTTTCAGAGTAGCAACAAAAATTCCTTAGATTTGTCACCTAACTGTTTTCTAAAGGAAAGAATTTGGGGGCAGACTCTTCATAATTTAGCAGTTCAGTCATCGCAAACAATTAAAAATGAGGCGCTCATTACAACAACTGTTTTTATTCTAGTCCTCAAAACTAGGTACCATGCTGACTTGAATTATAATTAGCCTGTAAGTAAGAAGTCCTTGATATGACTAATGCATGCAGAATTAATCAGAATTATTACTGGTTCTGTTAGCACTCTTCCAAAGCAGCATACCTTCTAAGCAGGCAGAACTTAAAAGCAATGAGAAAATTAGGCTCACAAAAAACCAATAAATGTTGTACAAAGTAGGGCTCATTGTGAAGCTTGAGGGTTTTAACCAGGTTGTAAGGTTTTACTTCTCTAACTCTAAATGAATCATAAAGGCTAAACATGCATTTGGAAATTCTAAACCAGAATTGTTTTTCTAAGTTTAGAGACTGATTAGGGAGTAAAGATATTGTTTCAAATGCGATGAGTGAGCCAGACAACCTGTTTTAACTGGCCATTTCTGGAGCCGGTTCTGAACTGGTATGAAAAGCCTTAAGACCTTATAAAATGGGGTTAGGTTTTTTTATCAGATTTCCTTTTACCTTGCTCATTTCCTTCATATGAGCTGAAAACTGTAGTCCTCCCGCGAGCAAAATTTCCATGGACATCAGGCTATATATAAAGTCCCTTTAATGCCCTTCATAGTGAGAAAGTATAAGGTGCCATTCTCTCTGACTTGTATAGTCTGGGGCCAGCTGAGTTTCTGAGAAATTGCTTCACTGGAACTGAGTGCCGCGGGCGCAGGCAGGGCACGAGCAAGCACGGCTTCACCAATTGCCGTGGATTGCTATGTTCCAGACTCCTGAGAATTTGGCCCTCACTCCTCTCCAGAGTGGAAAGGTTGCAGTATTCTGGTTAGATGGCGTACTTGGAAACAAAGTCTGAGGGCAGCAAATGGCAACTTCTGGAAAATCAACAGGGGCACCAGTGAACCAAATGTAGTTTATTATAAATTCATAGCTGTTCTCCCAACTGCCTTGCGTCTGGGTTTTGGGGGTTTTTTTGCAAGCTCTTCTTCTATATATGTCCACCTTTGCAGGATTCTTTCAGTAGAGTTAGGCAAGGAAAGGACATCATGCTGGTTTTGTTTTAAATATGCCTACAAGTGAGTCAGGGTAACATTTAAGACAAGCATACCTTGGTCTCTTGATGTGGTTAAAATGAGGACCCTTCCACGTCAGTGCTTGTCAGAAAGGACACTTTGGGCTCTCCCAAGGTCTGTGACTGTTGAGGAGTTTGCAGGCTGCCCCATGCCAGACGCAGGAATTTTTGGAGAACCGCTAGACCTACAGGCAGGAGTTTGGAAGCTCCAGGCCTGCCCCCGAGTTGTGTGTTGGAGCATGTCGGGGTTCTCCTCTAGCCCAGACAGCTAGGTTTTTCCATGTACGGAAACTGCGGGGTGGACCCACATTACCAGAATGCTCCACAGAAATTCTGGATGCTTTGGTGTGGTTTGCCAACCCAGAGGTGTGCACGCGGGAGTCCTGGCCGTGGCACATTCGCACTTGCAAGTGAACGCCAGGGAAAGGTGCGTGGAGGCACAGAACTGCCATGGTCCCAGCACTGGGGCAGACACTGAATAAAATATTTCAGGACCAATGAACTATGCAATAAAGGTGAGAGTTTGACATTTAACCTTCTCTGGCTAGTTCTAGCGCATAGCACTAGATAAGGATAAGGATTGAAATGACATTGTTCCTTGCAAATTCCTGGTCTAAAGGTTGGTTTAGTCTCATTTCTATAGCATAGAGAAAATAATGCAGTAATTTGATGTAGAAGGAACATAGTAAGGTGGCCAGGAGACTTTAAAAAAAAAAAAAATTTAAGAGCTCTTGCACAGTTTATATCCGTAAAGGGAATAACTCGCTCATGTGTTTTATGGCTTTAGCAACAATAAAATATTTTATCAGTGACTTCAAATGTAGGATAGTAATTTCAGAAATGGAAGTGAATTTATTTCATTGTTATAGAAAGTTGATGGTTTGGGCGGTTTTCTGCAGCACAGGTTTTCTTTTTGGGCAAACATTCATCTGGATGGGAAAATGTGTGTTATATTCATTAAAAGAATAATTATAGAAGGAAGAGCCTTCTGTGGGAAAACAGTGTATCCAACAACTGCTGTTCTCTACTGGCTGCTCGTATCAGCATAGAGCTGTGTATTTCAGGCACTGGAAGTGGACTGGGCCTGTCTGTGAGAACAAAGTTTCAAATAATTATGTTGTTGTGTGTCTCAGCTGTGAATGAAGGCTAATTCTAACTGAAAATGGTATTAGAACTACATTGTTAATAAACCGTTGCCAAATTAGTGGTGTTTAAAACTGCAACTAGCATTGCAAATGGGATTTCAACTGTTGCAGCTTTTTAAGCAAAAGTCCATGTTTTAGCCAATTACAGGTTCTATAAAAGTTAAAAGAAGACAGCGACAGCAAACAGTGTGTCTTAGGGTTAATCTCTAGTATCAAAGCTAGCCTCTGCCTCAGCCCATAAAAGCTTTGATCATCATGAAAACCAGTTATGAATATGTCTAGATAATAATCCTCATAAAAATTTGACTATCTTCTGAAGTAAATTACAAGGTGGCTTTTTTACTGTTAAATTCTGATGGAGCTCACATTACGCTAGGTGTACAGCATGCCATTATAGGGCCCTTTTCTGTTTCAGACATTTTATGATAAGAGGTGAAAGTGAACATTAACAAGGTTTGTGAATAGTAGTATATCATTTGCTGTCTGACCAATTAGTATTTCTACAGTTGACAAACACTTGAGGGTGAAAATGAGCACGCATAGAGGTAGTCTCTGAGTCTTTTAAAATATTAACATATCAAGCCATTTAAAATTATTCTTAAAAAGATAACTGTGATGGGTTGACCCTGGCTGGTTGCCAGGTGCCCACCAAAGCCGTTCTATCACTCCCCCTCCTCAGCTGGACAGGGGAGAGAAAATATAACAAAGAGGTTGTGGGTCGAGATAAGGACAGGAGAGAGATCACTCACCAATTACCGTCACGGGCAAAACAGACTCAACTTGGGGAAAATTAACTCACTTTATTACAAATCAACCAGAGCAGAGTAATGAGAAATAAAACCAAATCTCAGAACACCTTCCCTCCACCCCTCCCTTCTTCCCGGGCACAACTTTACTCCCGGATTCTCTACCAACCCCCCCCAGCGGCACAGGGGGATGGGGATGGGGTTTACGGTCACTTCATCACACGTTATTTTCTGCCGCTTCATCCTCCTCAGGGGGAGGACTCATCACACTCTTCCCCTGCTCCAGCGTGGGGTCCCACCCACGGGAGACAGTCCTCCACGAACTTCTCCAACGTGGGTCCTTCCCACGGGCTGCAGTTCTTCACGAACTGCTCCAGCATGGGTCCTTTCCACGATGTGCAGTCCTTCAGGAGCACACTGCTCCAGCGTGGGTCCCCCACGGGGTCACAAGTCCTGCCAGAAAACCTGCTCCGTGGGCTCCTCTCTCCCCAGATCCGCAGGTCCTGCCAGGAGCCTGCTCCAGCGCGGAGTTCCCACGGGGTCACAGCCTCTTTCAGGAACCCACCTGCTCCGGCGTGGGGTCCTCCACGGGCTGCAGGTGGATATCTGCTCCACCGTGGACCTCCATGGGCTGCAGGGGGACAGCCTGCCTCACCATGGTCTTCACCACGGGCTGCAGGGGAATCTCTGCTCCGGCGCCTGGAGCACCTCCTCCCCCTCCTTCTTCACTGACCTTGGTGTCCGCAGGGTTGTTTCTCTTACATGTTCTCACTCCTCTCTCCGGCTGCCGTATACCGCCTGTCCCAACTTTTTCCTTCTTAAAAATGTTATCACAGAGGCGTTACCACTATCGCTGATTGGCTCGGCCTTGGCCGGCGGCAGGTCCGTCTCAGAGCCGGCTGGTATTGGCTCTCTCGAACACGGGGGAAACTTCCAGCAGCTTCTTACAGAAGCCACCCCTGTAAACCCCCCCCCCGCTACCAAAACCTTGCCACACAAAGCCAATACAATAACAAATCACTCCTGTAAACTGGAAGCAATGCACAAGCTTGTTGATTTTTTTTATTACCAAGTTGCCTGTGTTGTATGACTGATACAAATTGCTCCAAGCCCTAACAGCAGATGAAATTCAAATGCTGAAATTCATCCTGTTCACTTCCTGTGCAATGTGGTGGTTTCTAAGCAATGATTTCATAACTGTACCAAAGGGTTAAACTAAAATGCACAAAGAGTCCTCACTTGCTGATGGCTTTCTATACAGCTGCCGAACAGTATTTCAAATGGGGGAGTTCCTTACTCTTCTTTCAAAACCTACCTGTTTAACTCCTCTTTCCAGATTTTGTGTTCCTGCCCCTGCTTTCACAGGCAAAGAAGCTAGTGGTAGATTGTTATTAGATAAAACTTTGGTTTTATTCTAAGAAGTTGTAGTGAGATGTTTAGAAAAGTATTATAAATCTTGGTTACTCCAATTCCTTGCATTCCTCTCAGCATTTCACGGTAGTTTGGAACAAATTCTGAGTTCATTTAAGCAGGAGACTTAAGATCAGGAGATGCTTCAGTGAATCTCAGAGCTACAATGTTGTCAAATCAAAGTGCAGTTGCCAGCAAGCCTTCACTCTTGCTTTCCTGCAGAGATGTGCCAGCTAAATCACAAATGTGTATTTAAAACAAAAACTAAAATCCTTGGTCCTTAATTTCCTAACCACATTCCTCTATGGCTCTGGCATTGTGTTTGTGTGATGGACTAATCAGAATGGTCTCTTCCTTGCCTTTGCATAACAGACATCAGCATGTCTTACTGAGAGGAAACTTTTTCTTTACATTTCACACATCATTGGCAGTGCTAATTTTGATAGATTCTCATTTCTTTTTTTGCTATCTGAGTGGCATATAGGATTACATAAAGTTGGAAGCCAGCAATTTTTGCAGAATATAATTGCAGTATACAGTAGGTACAAGGAATGGGCATTGCTTCTCATGTAAAAGTTTCTCTTCTGAGTAACTGAGACAGAAATGCCAGAGGCAAACCTGATACAGTTGTTACCTCCACTAACTTTGAATGGTGCAGAAGTATACCCAATGAGCATTTTAGTTAATGCCTTATGCTGTGGTTACACTCAGGAAATTTGAAATATTACAGAGGACACGACTTAGTTTCAAATCATCCAAACATGTTGTCTTTTTACTTAGAAGCTTAGTTCAGATGGCAAATCAGATCTGTCTTTTAATCTACTTAGCCTCACTAGCACTAGAGAGAGGGAGAATTGCATGTTTTTCTTAATGTAGCCAGGTCTTAACTACTGCATTTTTTTTCATGTGTGGTAAGAAATACACTGTTGGATCATGTTCAGCTTGGTATCCACCATAACCGCCACGTCTTTCTCAGCAGAGCTGCTACTGAGCCAGTCAGTTCCTAGTGTCTACTGACACACAACTTCTTCCACTCCACATCTGATAATGTTTTAAAGCTCTGTGTCATTTAGGATCTGTTTTCTACTTGTGCTAATTAAGCCACCAGCTTCTTCCTTTATCAATTCCACTAGCTATGGCAAAGCACCTTTTTCCTCTCTGTTCAGAAATTTTTGGGGAAGGTGGGACTTCTTTTTGGACTTTGGCCAGAAGTTTTCTTGTGGTATGCAACTGGTATAATCCTGAGCAAAGTGTAAGAATTTGACTCAAAAGCTGTGCATCAACCTCTGAATGACACTTCTAAGCCTTACCACAGAAAAGATTGAATCATGTAGTCACTGCATGTTTCTTCTACCTGAAGTCATAATTAGCTGGCCAAGAAATTAGCCCTGGTAAAGCCAGTATTAAAACAATCTGGGGCTATCGAGTCCCTTCTCATTCTAAAATAAATGATTGAAGCTGCATTGTTCTTAATTTACTGACATTAAAGTGCTTCCATCTGCAATAACGACCTTATGTTATCTTGCTGGTATGCACTAATACAAAGACTTATATAAACTGTGAGGTTATTTTCCTATGACAGCAAAAAAACGATGCTTCTCTGTGACATGTTTGTCTTAGTTTATTCCTTTGTTATCACATTTTGAACCATGACCAGATGGAACTTCCTGTGAGAAAACTCATTATTTAATTGTATTTTTTGATAATCTAAATTGAGGTCACTGAGAGCTTGCTATGGCCCTCGATGTAGCCACAGGAAAGGTATCTCTGGTTATAGGTTTGCCAGAGACCTGCTTTGCTTTGAACAGTTAATGATGGATTGCTGATAAGAGTGCAGACGAATGTGCAAGAATACTTCCTTATTTGCTCACCCCGTGCAGCATACCTGTATTTCTATGGAGGCCAAGAGGTGAAGAGAAACTTTATCCAACTGCTTGTATTCACTGTCTCTATATGTTGTCAGTAATTATATCAATACAGGATTATGACACATCTGTCTTTTAGCTATTTAAAGAGGCATTTGATGGGTAATTTTTGGTCATTAAGTTCAGGGATATTGTTAAAAGGCTAATAAATATATCTTTATTAATTGGGTGACACTACTGATTTTAAAATTTACAATAGCTTATGGGTATATCTTCTTGATTCAAATTTTTTTGAAAAAATGCAAGATTAAATAGCAGGAAACCTTGTTCAGGGGAGTTTGTGAAGGAAAACATGTGGCTTATTAATCTTCCGTTATCCGCCTTCAGGCATGGAGATAGGTAATAAAATATGTCCTTACTCCTCTGCTCAATGCTGCTTCTGCTGCAGCTCAGCTTGATTCCTGCTATATGTCTGTTATGTTTGTACAAATGAATGGGCAGGAAGGGGGCAGAACAGAGAGGGAATGAGGAGAGCTGTGGCTCTTTCCCAGCTGTTCACAGCCAGAGAAGTTGTCTGGGTGCAGAGAACTGAAGTATTTTACTGTCAGAATGAGGAGGGAGAGTACCATGGTGCTGGGAGTCTCTGACTTGAAAGGAGATTGCTTTTGATCTCCTTTTTGGGGATGATGCAGCTAAGTACCTCCCTTGAAAACACATTGCAACAGTACCACCTGGCCTCTCCATTTGTCATTGCTTTGTCATACCCTTACCCTGTCTGCCATCTATTCACATGCTGCAATAGAAAACTACCTCGTAACACGTGATTGAAATGAACTGTCCCTTTTTAAATTTAGGAGTCACTCAGAACTCCCCTCCTGCCTTCAGACTGCTTTGATATTAGTTTGGTATCTTATGTTATAGACCAGGTTGCATATTAACAGTCCTTAACCTCATAAAAACTATGTTTGACACCTTCTGCTTCATTTGCATTTCATGTGCTGTGTGATGGCTTGCTACAAGAGTTTATGCTGATAAAAGTTACCCATGATGAAAAGTATGTCTATGTAACTGTTGCATCACAGCTGGAGAGCTGTAAGCAATACAGGGAAAATACTATCCAAAAGAAACTTGTGTTACTGTAATTACATACTGCTAAATAAATAATCTAACATTCCTCTCATACTGTATTTTTAAAGGGTGAACCAGGTTTCATTGGTCCGCAAGGAGAACCGGGGTTGCCAGGGCTGCCAGGAACAAAGGTAAGCGTAATTGTCCAACACTCTGGTGAGAAGCCCTTAGAGCCAATGTCAAATTCAACTTCTTCAGAACTGTACTAATGGAGGAAAATGTGGAAAGTCATAGTTCATGGACCAGTGCTATGATATATGTGTCTTTGTACTGATGCCCTCAAACAATGTGAAGGCAGATGTTATATCCATTCATACCTTAAGTTCATCCATTGCCTTTCTTCATGTTAGCATCCCAGAACTTACTTGTTCAAAAGGTAGAATATGCATGACTGAAGAAACTATATTTTCATAAATGTTTCTTTAGAAAAAAAGACTAAAAGTGTGTGCAGGTATTAGAACTTCGATACTACGCACCAGACTGAAAATGCAGATCCACTAAACCTGTATTTTTTTCTTTCTTCCTATGGGGTTTTTTTTAGCCACTGTATGGCAGTTAGAATATTATGAATCCTACAAATAGTCTCACAGTTTGGGAATCTTTATTCCAGTCCTTTCAGAGTAGGGAAAAAAATACCTTACAAATCCCATTTCCATTTTGAAGCTGCCTTCTTTTGCCTTCAAGACTGTAGTTACTCAGGGGAGAGTTCCCCAACCCATTACATGTCACAGATGAACTTGGAAAAGTTTTCTTCTGATGGTTTGGTTTCTTTGGTTGTGCTGAGTTGGTGGTGTGCTGAAGACTGCCCAGTATTTTGTGATATATGTGTGTCTGTTGCAATAGGGTGACAGAGGAGAGGCAGGCCCTGTTGGGAAGGGTGAGCGAGGTGAACCTGGAGTCCCTGGACCAAAGGTCAGTCTGATTTTACATTGGAAATGTTTTGTTAGTTTTACACCTATGAACACATCTTTTCCTACTGAAAAAAACAGAACAGAAACTTGGTGAGTGGACTTTTAAATGAAAATGCTGTCAAATACTTCAGCTCAATCCAGAAGACAATGGCAGTTTTGTGTTCACAGTTGTGAATCTGCAGTCTGAATGCATTCTTATTTGGTCTACAAAGTAAAGACTCTACCTACATACACTGTCATGGAGTTGGCCTAATTCATTCCAGCTAAAGTCCTGACCTCCAGGTCCCTAACTTTCAGCATCGAAGTTTGAACTCTTTGACCAGTGTAGCTGTTGAATGCAGAGAAAATCCATTTTGCATGCTGTTTTTTAACTCTGTTAGAAAGAGATCTTTCTAACTACATTTTAGCATTGTCTTAATATTTTCCACTGCATCAAAACCATCAAGTTTTCCTTTCCTAATATATCTTGAAAATAATAAGGCAGATTCTGTGCTCCTTGGCCAGTTAGCTTGTATTCACCTGAACTGTTGGGAAAAGAAACTGTGGTAACACTTTATTATAATCTCCTTATTTTAGGATGTTTAACTATCTTCTCTATCTCTTAGCTGTCATTTTTCAGGAGCTATAGAATGACATAGGTCATTCCTGCAAACTAATGTTAATGATGTCTACTCTTCACTAATGCCAATACTACTTTTCCTTTGGAACGATGGAATCTGTGGCCTTTGCATGCTGGTGTTAAAGAATATATTACTCCGGGTGCTATTAAATTCAATGCCTTTACAGATTCATTATCTTGGTCATATAAAATGAAGTATTTCTGCTGTTCCATACTGTAGTTAGTCATTACTAATTTCTTTTTCTCTGCACTCCCATTTCTCTATCATTTTTCTCCTGTCTATCTTCCTTCAAACAGGGGAAAACAGGTGAACCTGGATCTAGAGGCCCAAAAGGGTCAAAGGTTAGTAGTAAAGAAACCGTCTTTAGTGGAGTAATTAACACAATGATTTTTAGGATAAATTATTTGTAACATTTCACAGAAACTTCACTTATCTCTTTAAAGGAACCTGTAACAGTCTGCAGTGTTCTTTATAAGTGAAACCTTCTGACTTTCAGCTTTAGCTGTTAAGAGTCAAATCCTATGTGTTTTAAACACTGTGATTCTAGTTCTTTTCCTGTTATAACAACTATTCCACTCTGCTCTGGTTTTCACTGTGCAACTTGGTTTTTCTCTGTGTAACTGATGTGGGTTAGTCCTCCCACATGCCAGGAACCAACACCTGACTATGCCTGTGGAGATTTAATTTGTTTTCACAATAATTTTGTGGATCTACACTTCGGTGAGTTAGGAATCAGTGGTATTCCACATACTGCAGGCTGATATATGATGGCCAGAAGTCCTACAAAGGCAAGACTTGTAGGTTACATTACTGTTTTACCTACTTCAAAAAACTATTTTGATTACATCTACCTATCCATCCATCTTTATATAGATAGAGTTGGTTCACCTATATGTAGAGAGAGATAAAATATATGCTTTTCTATTACTTCATCCACTGTGCAAATACTGTGCTCACTGGACTCCTTTGTGTTATATTATGGAGTCAAAGCAAAATGAAAATAGATTTGTTTAGGCGGTTATTGAGTCTATTGTCAGAATAAAGATGCAAGACAACACAGGCTGGTACTGTTTGCAGTACTTGTAAGGTCCTTGAAGAGCAGCCCACTCACAGTGCTTAAGGATATGATTAAATAAGTGCCACTTAACCTCATTCATTCTCATCAGAAAGAAACGTTGGAAAGTGAGGGAGCTGATGAGGGGATTAAAGCATCAGAGTGAGTAGAAGAGTACATCAGACTCTCATTTGCCTACAGTACCTGGGCACCTCCCAAATGCACCACAAAGATAAAAGATATCCCCTTTAATTTCCTTTTTATCAAAAAAGGATACACAATTTTCATTTTATCTGCGTACCTGTCTTGAAAATATGGCCCACAGAAGTCAATCTAGTGGTTGAGAACTTCATTTTTTAACAATACCAATGACACATTCACTAGCTGCTGCCAAGGCAACACTGAAAGGAAAGGCAGATGGCAGAACCTTGATTATGTCCTGCTGCCAGCCTGCTCTCCGTATTCCTTCATTAGCCCCATGAAAGTTTTCTGTTTTCTGTATTTTCTGTTACCACTGGTGAATTAATCATTCTTCCCTGACTTGTGCCAAAGTTTTATAGATTTCAACAGGAGCAAAAGTTGCAGTTCTTACCCAAATTAATTTTCAGTAATATAAAAATATAAGATCTTGCTATGAAAGTGACTGTAGAATGAAATGAATTGTAGTCACTGGATGTTGGGTTATGAATGCATACATGTTTGAAAGTCCCTCCATCGCTTGAAACATATTACTAATAGCCAGGCAGAAAAAGCTGTGTGCAAGATAGTAAAGATCTTAAGCGTGTTGCAGTAAGGGAGTGAAGGAACTCTAATGCTGACAGTAATGTTGTGTTTGTAGGGGAGGCACGACTCAGAGCAGGGAAGTTCAGAAAGTTATTGGAGTCATGATCGCAGAAAGAAAAATTTATACTTTGAAACACATCTTTAAAGAAGTTGTTGAGTGTTTTCAGACTGAGTGATTTCATTTCTCTAGGTTTCTCTCGAAGCTTTTGATAAAAATACCTTTAAGAATAGGGAAGTTATACAAATTAGTTAATTGGTAATCTGTCTTTTATTGGTTCTTTGGAATTTCTTATTCCAAACCAATACAGCACTCTGTAACAATTCATACAGAGCCAAACGCATCATTGTCAACCCTGCCACTACGCAGATTTTGAAGGAATTTTTCCTTTAATTAATTAAGATCCACATTCTGTTTGTGATGAGAGGCCTTTTAAACAGGTTCATTTAAGGTAAACGTATTTAAAAGGGAAGAACTACGTGATATATTGTCAAATGGCATATCTGTTTTCAAATATCATTTTTACATAGGGTGATACCGGTGACAGAGGTGACACGGGATCTGCAGGTCCACGGGTAAGTCTACTTCTTGTTTCAGCTGTTTGTTTTGTACTCTTAGATTCAGTCCACACTATGAATTAAAATTGTAGCAGGAACTCCAGTTAAACTGGTGAAATTGGGCACTTGACTCTGGTGGAACGTATGTTGCTAACTGGCCTTTAATATGAATAACAGCCCTTGCTACTATTTGAAGCAGTCTCCTGTTCACAGTTCATGGGCAAGATGTTACATGCCAGATGTTCTGACATTGTTCACAGCCAATACAGAACTAGAGTATAGGAACTGCTTAAATATTTGACCTCAGAGGTTTCATATATTCACTTGCCCGCTGCAGCACAAGACACTGTGTACTGATTTGCTTGTTTATATTTATATTTTTTAAAAAATTGTTTTCCTTTAAAAACAATCTTTAGTTTAATGCTAACTTTTGTGGTTTGTAGTAATATATTTTAAGTACAACAAGATTCCAACACCGCACAATCAAGTCAAAGCATGTGTCAGTAGTTAAGTGTTTAGAATAGTCTTTGGCAGGTGTCTCAAAATTTTTATGGAAAATATATTACAGGGACCACCTGGACAGAAGGGTGACCAAGGTGCAACAGAGATAATTGATTATAATGGCAATATCCATGAAGCTCTGCAGGTATGCAAACATTAACGAGGCTTGAGTGGCTTAGTCTGGTCTGGGAAAAAGCAGTTTGACAGCATTGTATTTCTCTTTTGTGTAGACCTTGAAAACATTTTGTGTGCAAAGATTTGCTGAGCTTATTAATCAGGAATCTCTTTCTACACTTGGAAACCAGGTTTTCTGTTTGGTGTTAGACAAACAGTTTCCTTGATAAAATTTAGCTGAGTGAGTTAATTTCACTTCCCCTGGAGAGTATTGACATCATCTAATGAGGATAAAGCTGATTCGTTGCTGGCTCTGGTGCTTAGTGCTGAATTCATGTAATAAACCACATACATAGGTTCAACAGAAGCGTCTGCTTTTCAGTTCACATAGTATAATATTGACATTTCTTTTTTTCTTCCTTTTCCTCCTCCTCTTCCTATAAAATACAAAGAGCAGAATATTTGAGATTTGGAAACCATGTAACATGGTTCCATTAGCAAGCTGTGGATTCAATCAGCAACTTGAGTATGTTAAATAGACCAAGCACCAGTCTTTCCACTTACTCATTTCCAGAAAACTTATTTTGACTGGTGTGCAGAAAAGTGTAGAGGATTAAAGTGGGGTTACAAAAAGAATGAATGAGTGTTTGCATAAAAGCAAAGTACCAAGTTGACATATGTCATTGCAGTCAAGGTGATTTACATTGCAGTATACTCAGATGCAAATTCTGTGCAGTATAACTCCACCAAAGTGAATGGCTTGCTTATGTGCAACTGAAGACTGAATTTGGCTCATTGTGCCTCTGATCATTTTCTCACTGAAGCTGCTGAACTCTTTTTCTTGCATTTACTCTGTGGGAGTGGATAGATGTCTGGCCAGTCATTTGGTTTTCAAGACTCTTTTGAAAAATAAAAAATCTCACTGCCTTTACTAAAATCTAAAAGCCTGTATGTCGTTAAGGCTAAGTCCACTCTTTCATTGTGAATGGTGTCTATGGGGAAGTCCACATAGGTATGTTGTGAGGCTCTGCATTATATCTGTCTCATTTGGTTTACTTTTAAGGGAATTCAAACACACAGCTTTCAGTCTTTTAAATCACTCTCCGAGTTAGATGCCTAAAGTAGCCTGAAATTAATGTTGCATATTACCAGACACAGATTTACTGGCGGCTTTAGCTCCCGTATCTCCTGCATTCTGTCTTTGTATCTTAACTCTGGCATCAATGTTACTTTCAAGCTTCCTCAGAAAAGCTGCAGCGCATAGAGTCTTAAAAAGAGACTAAAGTCTATTGCAGTGGTTGAAACATATTAGGAGACCCTTATCCCATTGTAAATCTTTTCAAATGTCATCACCTTCTGATCCAGGGCAACAAATAATTGATATTAATGGGAACGGCTGTGCAAGGATGGTATAAGTGAGATTATATAGGATCAGTCAAAAATATCCTTGCCAAATCCAGCTCAGTCCTTTCAGATGGCAAGCACCCGTTCCTAAGTCTCCTGGTGCCAAATT
Source organism: Aquila chrysaetos chrysaetos (assembly GCF_900496995.4). NCBI lineage: Eukaryota > Metazoa > Chordata > Aves > Accipitriformes > Accipitridae > Aquila > Aquila chrysaetos. The sequence goes on along the minus strand of NC_044004.1, from coordinate 58,783,568 downwards.
CTTAGGGGCTCGGAGATTTCCAGGTCTCCCATAGAAGTAAATGAGAACTTTCAGTGCTCAGCACTGAGCTGTGAACTTGTGCAGAATTTGGCCTGCTGATTTAAGAAGTTGACAAGAGTTTGCAAGATCTGGGCTGCCTGTCTGGTTTTTTTTAGAATTTAGTAATAAATCATCAAGCAGCCTAGAAGCTTCAGAACAATTTAGTTACTTTGCCTTGTGCCTCCTACTCAATCTCATGTGTCAGTGGAGAATAAGATGTCTTAGTCCATCAGCGCTGAAAACTGCGATCTTAAAATTATCATCATAGTTTGAGCAAGACCCCTGCTGAGTGTAAGTGGCTTTCACTTGGAGGACCAGATACAAAACTCATGTCTCTATCGAAATTGCTCTTCAGACCTATTTTGCAGAATTTCCTAAGGGAAAAGGCAGTAGTTGCAAAAGTTTAACCTTTGTAGGAACTTTTAGTCATCATTTATTTGATCTCTTAAATTGTACGAGAACCTGCAGTCTTCACCTATGTAAAATCCTGATTCTCATAGAAGCCAAGCAGCTAGTACAACAATGGGAGTTCAAAATAACCCGTTTTTTACTTTTTTTTTGGAGGCATGGTGTCTCCCAGATGCAGCATAGGTTTAGTAGAGATGATAACTGTAGAAGCAGAATAATTTATATATTTGTTCAATTCTGGTAACGGTGTCTCTTGTTAATACATTTTGCCAACAGAGGATTGCCACCCTGACTGTCACGGTAATTCCTATTGCATGACTTACTGTGTGTTGTAGAACTTCCTTGTGTTTTAGCATGTTCATGGTTCTGCTAGTTCAGGACATGCCTTCGTTGGATGTTGACCTGGTTCATCATTAGATGTATTTATTTATTTGCTTGGTGTTCCCATAACAGAGAACCCATTGTTGAAATCCATTCAACAATGGAACCGGTTCTGCTCCTGCTGAATTAATGGCAAAACTTCAGTTCACTTAAGTAAGACACCAGGAAAATACAGAACTCGATATTTCTGTAGGTACACAGATAGCTGCTTTGGAATTTTTGGTATATGTTCCCCTCTGTGTGTGTCTGCATGGGAGTCAAGCGAAAACATGAAGCAGGATTTGAGTACCAAACAATTTTCTATTATCAACCTTATTTTCAGGGCAGAAATTCCATTCTTTCAAACTGGCTTGAGAAGAAACTTCATTTGGGAGTTTTCAGACCGGATGCAAATTAATTATTTTCTGAAAAAAGGCCTGTCTCAGTTAACTATAAATAAGTAAAGCTAAGTACAAAGCCTAAGTATGAGGAATTCTCTTGTCCCATCATATCAGATCTCAGAAATAAAGATAAATTTTCCAGCACCTGTCCCCAAAATATGTGGATGACTGAACGCTCCAGTGCTCTTACTCCAGCCGATTTCTGTGGGAGGTTTAGCCACATCAGGCCAGACACAATTTCTGAGAACACTGACACCAGCTAGGAGATGCTTATAGTATTGCAAGTTCAGCCTTCCCTTAAAGCTGCAGACTTGGTATAAACAAATAATTTTACTCTTCTTTTTGTTGCAAATTCTTCTCTGCAAGATTGCTGTTAGTCCTGTTTTCCCATCTGTACAAGTGCTGTCTTTATATTAATGGAGGGGATTTGTAAATGTTATTGGTTTTTTTAAAAGCATCCCCACTGTGCACCATCGAGACAAATATTTGATACATGACACTGTGTTCACAGCCTGAGGTAGAAATGAAAGAAATAGTTCAACTTATTCCATGGCAATTTCACGAAGCACTGCATATTCCCAAATGCACTTAGCATCTTTTAGCAGAATCGTCTTTGCAATCAGTTGGAGATTTCTCCCGACCTTGGGTTGTTTTGGATCAGGATGTGAGGGCCGGCAAACGTGGCAGAGGTGAGTTTTGGTGTCCCTGCCATTAAGAGGAGCTTTGCCATTTCATCAATGGGAGCAGCAGGACTTCATTATAAAATATGAGCTGCACTGTTATTTTAACATTGTTTTTTGTGGTACCCTTCTGGTCGTTGAGAGTTGTCGTAAATTAACAACTTGTGCATAACTGGTCTTGGTTCCCCTTGTGTTAAAAATCTAACTCATTTTGTTATAGTAGCTATATTAACATTCAGCCTGTGTTTACATGGCAAGTCCTGCAAGAATTTATTTAAAAACTGAGGGGTTTGTATTTTTCTGTTTAGGGTCCACCAGGACCACCAGGACCCCAAGGGCTGCAAGGGCCAAAGGTGATCTTCCTTATTTTACCCATTGTATCTTAGGGGTGGAGGTATTTTCTGGTTTTTTACTGATGTGTGCATACAAGTACACGGAGCTCTCCTGTACAGCATATTTAACTGTAATTTTACCAAATATGGCATGTTTCAAACTTCATCCTAGCCTTTTGAAATGTAGCTTTCCAGAATAGGTGCTTTGTTTAGTTGCCACACACGGATGCTCAGCTGAGAACCAGCAAAACTAATTAGTACTGAAACAGGGCAGAAGCATCTCCCCCATGGACCTGCACTGAGGCTGTTCCCCAGGACTTTGCAAAGTAGCAGCACAACCAGACAGTGGCTCCTATGCATCACTTCTGGCTGGGTGGGAATGAGGTAGGCAAAACTGTGTGCTAGGCACCAGTGGCCACAGTGTGAGTGCATGTGAATGCAGCTTTTATATTACAGTGGTGCCCACCCAAATAAGCACAGTATTTTCTGATGTCAGTAAAAATTAAAACATGTACATGTGGGTAGGAGCCTGGCTGCAAACCCAAGCCTGCTAATCCCACCTGGCTGGTGCTATGCGCAGTACCAGAACTGTTAGTGAGCAGCCCACACAGAGGCAATGAATACCATATGCTGCACTGTTCTATAAAATTTAAATAATAAATTTGCCTATACTTAAAAAAAAAAAAAAGTGTTGCAGTTAGTGGACCCTCCTTAAATTGGTTTTAAATTAGTTGAGATAAATCTCCTATTTCTTAAATACTAGATATATCGTATCTTCTATTAGTGACTCTAAGCTCTTCCAAGAGTAAATACCTGTTGCTTCAATAACAATACTAGAGACTTCAATTTTAGGCTTCATCCAAGGGCTCATATGGAAATACCTCACATTATACATGTTAATAGTTTTGAGAAATTGTGAGAAACCAGAATGGAATACACAGTTAAGTGTGCAGAAATGGCTTTCTGCATTAGGATCTACCCAGCATTTCTGCAGCCTGGAGTATGTTGGAAAACACAAAGGAGTTGGAGTGTGGAAGAGGTTGTGTTCCTTCATATGGGTGAGCATTCTCATTCGAAATTAATGACATAAAGCAGAATTCAACCTTACAGGAGTTTGTTTCCAGTATCAGAGTCTCTACCCATCAATGTAACTTGCTCCCTTGGAGAATGCTGTTCAGGAACCGGTCACAGGGCAATGTTGTGAACGTGAACTCCTTCACTGGGTGATTTATATTAGCCAGGGAAAGAAAATATCAAGTTTCTGTCTAACCTACATATGTAGAGAACCATGATTCCGTATTTATTCCAGTAACTGACAAGGTTTCCATTAGATTGGGGTCTTTTAACCAGGCTTCTGAGGTTTCTTCTTTTTCCTTTCTTTTTTATGCACTTGTCTGGCCTTTATACAACCCAGTTTGTGTAATGGCCTAATCAGCAGGGCTGTTTATTCAATATGTTGCATATAGGTATTATATATATATATATGCTGTTCTTTTTGACAGAATATTCTCTGGTGGTGGTGGTGGTGTTAATTATGGCAATTTCTCTGGCTCTTTCCTCTAACATCTGGGACAATTGGGATAATCCAATTCCATCTTATCTTTTGCAGGGTGAACCAGGATCCCCAGGAACTCCAGGAGTTGATGGGGAGCAGGTACATTATGCATAAATCATGTAGTGAAGATCATGTGAGCAACCATAGGTTATTTCAGGAGATTATTCCTGTGATCCCACGTTGTAGCTTAGATTTCATAATCTAAATAATAATGATAGTAATTAATAAAGATCATTATTATGTAGCTGCATACTCTGCGGTCTAATAATGGCTGCATTTCTACATATTAATAACAAAGGTCAATCCATAGAATGACTTAGTCTGCTTATTAGGATCAAAGCTAGAATTCTGTTGGTGTGTCTGGGTTTTTTACACATGACTTGCTGAATAAGTACATATTCTAGGGTCCTAAAGGCTCAAAAGGAGATACAGGTGATCCTGGAATGCCTGGAGAAAAGGGAGGAATTGGACTGCCTGGCCTGCCAGTGAGTATGAAAAATAAATTAATTTTAGCTAAAATACTTGTATTTTTTTTCTCTCTTCCACTGTCAGGAGTTTCCAACAGTGCTGATAAATTGCAAATGGGACAGAAAGCACTGGGGAGGAAAATTCTGAGATTGTTCTGCAGCTAATCTAGGACGAGGTGTAAGATTGTCAGAACTTTTCATTGCTCTTACAGTCAAACAGAATATCACTTTGGGAAGAGAGAGTTTAGTAGGCATGCTGATCAGATTTGTACCTCTCTTGAAATGTATAGCACAACTTGGGCAAGTGTAGCTTGTAGGAGAAAGGAGCTATGTTTTGAACACTTGTCAGCAATTTCAGATGACTTGGAGGAGGGAGAGAAAATGCATCAATATTTATGGGATGCATTCTTCCTATTCCTATATACATATATATGTACAAATGAAATTTCTCAGTAAAAATAGAAACAATTCCAAAAATGTATCCATAGTACAATATATCATGAATGGAGTGCCAGCTTAAGGACTTGTCGTAAGTATCATGCCACAATTCATAGCTGACAATATAAAAGCATACCTTTACAGTTATTAACAGTTATTAATAAAGTAACACCAAAATATAAAAAAAAAGGAATTCCATTATGTGTGCTGTATTATTCTTTTTAAAAAAATTATAATTATTTGCAAATAAATATTATAATTTCTAGATTGATTGCTAGTAAGAGTAAAGCTGTTCATAAACGCTGTTTTGTAATGATTTTGTAGGGAGCCAATGGTATGAAAGGCGAAAAAGGAGATGTTGGTTTGCCTGGTGCCCAAGGTCCTTCAGTAAGTCTCAGTGTGGTGTTGCAGTGAACATAGTAGTCCAGTAATGGTTCTCCAGCTTTTGATTCTGAACAATACTTAATATTCATGACTGATCTTTCCTGAGATCCTTGATGGTTCCTACACTTGAACTTTAAAAACATTTTTCTTCTTTGAATAATTTGCCCTTTTGAGAATGAACAGACTTCTGGTCATAGAACTAAATACTGTTTAAGAAATTCTAAAGATATAATCCTGTTCTGTTCTATTCTCTCACTATGAACAACAGTCCTGCTCACTTCAGTGAAAGCCTTCTGGCTCTGTAATGAATCAAAAGATAAATGCTTTGCAAGATAAAATAGAGAGATAAAACTGATTAAAAAAAAAACACCAACAAAACCAGATCTCCCTCAACACCTTGTATTCTGGGGATCTCAGAAAGTCCAGTGAGAACCAGAGTAGATCAACTTCAGCGATGTCAGGAATAGGGACATGTGACCCAAGATAGAGACTAGTTTTACGAGACCAGACATTCTCCTGATTTTTCAAAGCATTGTAAAGGCATTAAAAAAAAAAACAAACCAAAAAAAACCCAAAAAAAGCAAAACACCTCCCCACGCAACACCTTGATGATATGGGTCATTAACATTATCAGGGCACACTAAGTTAGGAACCCTCAGAGCAGAAGTTAACTACCACTACCTTGTCAGTGGTGACATGCCCTGGGTATTTGGAGCCATAGCTCTGAGGAGTCAAAAGACATTACTCTCTGCCATCACAGGACACGCTGGGCACCCTGTATCTCTGAGTCTCTTTCTCTGAAATTAAGATTAATTTGTTACAAATTAATTCACTAACTCATTCATCTTGTTCTGATTGTTTTCCCTTGAAACAAGGCTTTCAAGTTTTCAGGAGATTTCACAGATGGTGGAATCTCTGTCTTACATTTCAAACCTCATTTTGTTACCACTGTTGCCATCACCAACAGCTAGCGTAGCAGAGGGACTGCGCATAAGTCTGGAGACCTGATTTAGCATCCCTGTTGCCACCTTGCAGGTTACAATAACAGCCCTTTGGGATTAAACCCAGGAAGAGAGGTGATATTAAACTGTAAATATCATCATGAAATTCTCTTTCACGGATTTGTTAGTAACACAGAAAACCAGCACAGAATATGCAGGCACTAAATGCTGAGCAACCTGATTACCTATTTTAATGACTTTAGGAAATTCTTGGTACAAGTGGGTTAAATGAAATAAAAGGAGAGACAAAAGGCAATTTTGAAAATATGCCAAACCCTAGCTTGAATTTAGTATCTTTTCCATTCATCAGTATTGGGGAGGAATAAAATCATACATCATCTTCTGTTTCTGTAGATTATGTAGTACAGAGACAACTAAGGAGCACATACCATAAAATATTAAAAGTTCAAGCATCCCTGCTCAGTACTGTTTGTCTTAGATCTTTTTTTCCCCATAGTGTCTTAAAGTGTGTCTTAGGGCCTAAGAATAAGAGTCAGGAGACAGGCACGCCGCCATACGGCACAGGCAAATCTAAACTTCAGGTACCCTGTCTTTCGAATCAAAATAACTCCCATTCCTAAACCCCTTTCTAGATATGCTGTCAATGTGCATTGCTATGTTTGTGAGTGCTTACCAACAGAAGAAGGGGCAGTCTGACTTTTAGTATTTGTGAGGGAGTTCTTCACTCTGCATGATTTAATGCCGTTGTTTTTTATCTGTAGATGATAGGACCACCTGGACCACCAGGGCCACATGGTCCTCCAGGCCCTATGGTAAGCTTGGGAGGAAGAGCGGGGCTAGGAAGGCCTTAAGCCCTCTTGTAATTTTAATGCCTGCTTAATAGAAGTGCTATGAGAGTATGTGGTACCATTAGAGAGGGACCTAATTTAGGACCTTTTCTGCATGTCTTAAAATTCATAGGAAGTAGAGAAACAAATTGCACCTGCAAATGTTAGTGTTAACGTGCTAGTGGTCTGGTTCCTTCTCTGCACCAGGTGTTTACAGTTGCTTTACTGGCAGCTGCATTTCATCTGTGAGGACAAAAATACAGGTGCAGCTTGCACCCCTACAAAGCAACAAACTCTTAAAAACTTGCGGCATATTTTCGTAATGAAAAATGGTATCTTTATTTTCAGGGACCTCATGGACTGCCTGGCCCAAAGGTAAATTAATGGCTGTCTTGAATAGTCATGCTTTTGATGTCTGCAAAGTCTTGATGTCATGCTTTGTTCTTTAATGCATGCAGCTATGTTTTGTCTTATGTCTCATTTAATAAATGTTTCTGATATTCTTAAACCTTAAAGCAGATTTTAATATTAATAGATAGCTTAAAAGCTTTTTAAATTTTCTGTGATTGTTTCTGAGTAGTATTTCTCCTGAACATTGGCTGAATCCATTTTTTGTATTAATACTTGTGATGTGGCACTAAATTATTTAGTTTCGTATTTATAGGCGAGTTGCTCACCATTGCACTTGAAATTGGAATTGCTTTTGAACACAGAAGCGTGTGATATGCTCAGGAAATGGAGTCAGATAAACTTCTTCATTTATGCTCTCTTGCATCTCCTACTTCTTCCAGTATGAATGGCCTTTCACCTTCTCAAGTGCCATGTAGTTTGCTGACCAGTTCCTTCACACATTATGCAAGTTCCCCATCGCAAACTCATGTGTGTATTTTCATGTTTTCCAACCTGGAATTCCTGATCAGGCAGGTCTGCAATACTATTTGAACATTTTCCACAGCATAATACATGAAGATACACTGTAGGGACTCTCTAAGCCCATGAAAACAGCTCAGAAGGGAGTTTTGGCAGAGTTGGAATATTTTAATTTGTGCTTTAATTCAGCAATCACCAGTAAACTAAAATTCATTGTGACATTACAGCATAGTATTCATTAGGGCCAGCAGTGTTGTCAGGCATGATCATTTTAATCACTATGGCTCCCTAATCACATGCACCTTTCTCAAAAAATAAGTAAGAGGAGGGAGGTTTTTTTTTTATTTAATTTTTGGATTTTGTTTTGGTTTTTTTAAGGTATGAGACAGAAAATCACAGGTTTGACTCATTATGAGACTGTTTGTGTTACCTTGGCACAAGAAGCCAGAGTCATAAATCATTTTTTTAAGTCAAGTCTGTTCCATCAGCACCAGCCCTGCCTTACCTCAGGCTTTTGGCCTGAGACTTAGGCTTTTGGCCTGAGACTCAGGCTTTTGTGAGATTTCTCAGGTCTGTTTCCAAAACTTCAGCGTTTTCAGTGCTACTGCTCTGACAGTCACATCGAGTCAAATAGAAGAAGAATGAAGAAATGGGTACTTAGGGTGCAAAGCAGGCAGATGATGTCTGGAGTTACTTAAAGCAGTAGACTAGATTCTGTTGAGATTTTTTTTTTTTTTTTTTTAAATGAATATGATATAAGGTAACATAATACATCAAAGGGAAACCTAGGAACAAGGCCATGAGGAGCAGCCTGGATGAAATACCCACATATTTCTGTTTCCCAAAAGAGGCAGGTGTGGTCAGTACTCTTTTTGACTGGGCAGCCCTCATGCTGAGGTAGTTTTTCATGACATGAGAATGATTTATTGGCAACTCCAAGCCCAACATTATACGCTTAGTGATGTTTAATGTAATAGCCTATGCATAATTTAACAATCACAACAAGACAAGTGCCATTTCTTACATTGTTTAAACTTCTCTGTATGAACACAGAAACTATGGAGCTCCCAAATAGCTTGGCATTGTATAACCTATACTGTTTCTTTTAATTTGTTACTGTTTAATTATGTATGCTTAAAGGTTTAAAATATCTTTATGTAAGAATTTGCTGCAAATTCCAGTTTGCCATAAGAAAAAATATTGCTTCCTTAAAAAACGTACTTTTCAGGAGATCCCACTGTAGAAACCTGCAGTTTTGAGGCTTATTTTTCTGAAAGTTTTCCTTCAGTTTGAATTATCTGCGTGGGATGGTTTATGGGATTTGAGGAAATTCCAAAAACCCCTCAAACTCATGCTTAACTCAAACCATCTAACTATAGTGATAATTATTAGGAAAAGATTCAAAAGAACCTGTTACTCATAAGTTTCCTTTAGTTTTTTTCACACAGATTTTAAATCTCCAGCAGACGCCTCCCAGGTGCTTTTGCCCACTACTATATCCATATGTAAATTGCCAGGAAGCTGAGAAGGTTGAATTTGTGTCCTTGTTTCAAACTGGAATTTGCAGCCATTTCTGAGACTGGCTTCTTCTATCCCAGCTTAAACACCCGTTATAGCACCAAAAATTTGGCATTTATACTTTTACGTTTAGGGTGAACCAGGGTTAAATGGTCTTAAAGGATTGAAGGGTGAACCAGGTCAAAAGGGTGACAGAGGGCCCCTTGGTCTTCCAGTAAGTAAAAAAACCCAACTATTCAATCTCAGTGCAAATCACAAACTTCTCTTTCTACTCCTGATGAACAACTCTGGTTTACTCAACAGCATACATAGAATATACCAGGTTAGAGCAGAGCATCAGTCTTGGTTTTTTTACCCCAAATCTGTGCTCTTGTCCAAAGTAACATCCTGTAACAACCAGTGCTGTCAGGTTTTTTTTGTTATGTGTCAGTTGAAAGTGTTCAGTGTCACAAGGATGTCATCACCCCCATTACATTAGTCATATTGTTATTTAAGTGTTGTATGGTGTTTGCATTAAAAAAGGAATCTTCCCTTTCCCCGCCATCTCTTCAGTTATTCTTCCCCTGTTGGCACTTCTGCAGTTAAAATGGAGAGGTCTAACTGAGGAAAGTTAAAAATTGGTTTAGGGAATTTTTTTTTTCTCATTCATTAAGGATGGTGGGTTGTTTCTTTTACCTTGTTCTTGAGAAGATTTCCATTCTGAGTGTTTGGCATAAATTTTGTCTTAGAAAGAAATGAAGGACCTTAAAAATAAATTTTCATGTGGAAACAATATGGTTCTTAAAATTTAGGTTGACAAAAGAGCAAATACTTTGTGTGCTTTCTTTGTGTGCATGAAAGCACTCTGACAAGTTGGTTTTATTTTTTCCTCACAAAAAGAATTTGGTTTTCCTTTTTTTTTTTTTTTTTTTTTTTTTTTTTTTTTTCATGTGAGGATTACTCCATGTGATTACATTGTTAATAGTAAAATGGAGGAAAAAGGCTTAGTTGACCCAAAGGAACCCAAACCCCTCTGATTAATATTTTCAAGAATTATGTGCAGGGCCTCTGGACAAGGTCAGCTTCACTGAGAATTTTAATTTATTTTGGAAAAAAAAAAAGATCATTTTCAAGTTGACAGTTACAGCTATGTAGAGAGGGAGCTTTGGAGGTCTGAGCCAACCCCCTGAAAATGGCTAAAAGGAAGAAGCAAGTTTTGTATCTGCCAGAAATGTTTGTTCCAACCCAGAGCAAAATATGCCATTAGTTTTTCAAATGTATATAGATCTTGTCTTGCTCCTGCTTACTACTTTTTCTAAATGTCATTTTAAGGAGCAAAGTCTAAGTATTTGACTTTCTAAAAATGGCTCATTTTCACCGTTAACGAGGGGTTTGGGTTTTTTTTTGGGGGGGGGGGGGGGGGGGTTTGGATTGGGGTTTTTTTGGCCCAGATTATTCCCTATGTTCCAAATAGTTTTGGTCCCCCTAGCCCCAGCATTACTGCCAGCAGTGTTGGGATAGTCGAGCCGGTCGTTCGGTGCTGCTCTGTTATTCGCATAAAATCCACCAGAGGTCAGCCCGTCCCCAAGGATGCTGAAGCAAATAGCCCGAAGTGCCGGGTGCTACCCACTTCCAGCCCTTGACTGTGCTCTGAACTGGGAGTATATTGGGAAAACAGGAAACGTGATTGTCTCCCGGGCTCTTGGAAATGAATGAAGCCATTGTAGTCAGGATCCAGATTTTGTTGGCTGCATAATGCAGTATTCTTGCACTTAAATACTTCCTATCACAGTTAACATACATTTTTCTTTGTGTAGTATAGTATTCACTATTGTCGTTATTTACAAATTAGAAAGCATGCAAGTAAATTACGAAGTAAATATTTGCGTGTTAAGGCTCAAAAACACCCTGACATCTGGTGTTTGTAGCACTCCTGTAGCTTGACGTTATTCTGGTCTAATATACTGTGATGTGAAGGCAGGGGCGGGTCAGCGATGTTACACTAATGTGAGAATGGAATCAGGCTCTTGATGTTTTATGTGAATTTTTAACTAACATGCTGTAGTAATGTGATACCCATTCCAGAACCCTGTCACAACTTGTACTGTACGTTTGAATTATGTTTATTCATCAGCACCACTTACTAATCTCACGTTCTTGTCATTCGTGTTGTACCCATCATCCATGCTTCCACCTAACCACACAGGGAGCATCTGGCTTAGACGGAAAGCCAGGACCCCGGGTGAGTCCCTCGTCTTTCTGTGTTGCTCTTCATTACCGAGTCCGTGTGCTTTCCAGCGGCTCCGCCGGCCACGCTCACACACTGCACAGAGGAAGGAAGGTCAAACGCCGCAGGCATTTTCCATGCTGTATAAGAGGGGGCTTCGAGCAGACTCTTAGGGCAATGTGTGTGGGAAGGAGAATGGCATTCTCTGTAGAAGGACCTCTGAATCTTAAAGAGGCAGTTTGGTTTTGATTTTTGGTTGGACAACTGCCTTGGTCGGGGTGCTTATTTTCCTGAGTAAGGTTAGGGATTTAGTTTACACATGAAAACATACTTGTTCAATGCTAATATGGAATCAGTGAAATGGGTGCAGACGTGTGCCGCAGGCATTCTCATATTAAACATGAATGCTGAATCATTTGCTTCTGATAATGATAAAGAAATTTATAAATGAGAGAGGAGTGGAGTTATGTATTTGAAGGCTTCTGTAAGATTGCCATTGATCACTACAACAGGTAAGTCCACCTGTAAGGACATTTCAATTTAAATAATAATCAATGTTTTTAAAAAAAACCCAACTTTGACCCTTCCATTTTTCCTGGCAAAATTTCTTTCAATACATTTAAAGTCTTTGTACATCTGATGGCTTCCATGAATAAAGTAAAATCCAAGTGGAAGAAAGATGGGTTACCTCATAACAGGAGAGCTTATAGGTGGAGTTTTGAAAGCCAAATGGATTTGTTTGGCCAGGTCCCATCACAATTAAGTCTGAATTTTCAACCATTGAAGACTGATTCCATGTTAGTTCTTGGCTAGAAGACAGCTATTAAAACTGAAGACTTGTAAGAACAAGACCTCTCTCTTACCCTCTTTGTTTCCTTTCATAGGGTGTAGATGGCCCAGTTGGTCCCCATGGCCCCGCAGGTCCTAAAGGAGACAGAGTAAGTATATGCTCTGTGTGCTTCTCTTTACAAAGCGACTGCTGCAATGGCAAAATGTCATATGGCTACTTATAGTGTGCCTAGATGTTACTAAACATAACGGTATCTCCTCTGTGTAAGGATCAGCACAGAACTGTATATGCGTTCTAGTTAAACACACATTTATCTGTTTAAGGGTTGATTTTGTAACTTATTAACTTCAGAGGAGCTGGTATTTTGTAATGACTAATCAGTAAGAAACTTACAGGATGTTCAAGTTCACAGTGCTACATGGAACATAATTTTGGTTGGTTTCATTATTTTGTCTAAATGGATTGAGAGAACAAACTGGGACAAAAGAAGATAGTGTGATCTGATTATATACGTATGCAATGGCAAAGAACTGAGTATTTCTTACCTGTTTGCACTTAAGTGTTTTTATTTTGAAAAAATTCTCTAATCTCTATAAAATGTAAACTCTTCTTCCTTTTTTTTTTTTAAGCTTAGAAGATAGGAGCCCTCCTATTTAATTTGAAATATTCACAGTAAATTTTCTCCAGTGGAAATAGGACAGGGACCTTAACCTTTAACTGTGAGCCTGTCATCTTTCACAATACAGCCATCAACTTGTACAACAAAACAAAAGATGATACCTTATACTAACTAAATCCTCCAAGGAGTTGCCAGCCTGGAATTTTGTCTCTTTGAATTTCTCACCTTAACAAAACAGCTGTGCTAAAAAGACTTCAGACTTGCTCTATTAGGGATGCAGCCATATGGCACAGGTCCAGTTAGCTTTAGGAGCAGTACATCTGAGAAAGGTATGCATGACTTGATGATTCATTTTTACAGAGCTGTGTGTTGAGAAATAAATAAAAGACAGGCACTGTAGTCCAAAACTACTCAGGCTAGTTAACTGTCTGAAGGACTTGGGTGTTTTTCCTTTTTTCCTAGGGGATTACAGATTCAAGTCTTTTTTTCAACTAGGACATAACTTTTTTTTCTGTCAACTCTGTGAAGATAGTTGAACATCATCTTTTGAACTTCAGGAAATAATTTAGATGAGTTATACATGTAGAAGCATATATAAATACTGTACATTTCATTCTTGCATTATGAACCTTTATCTTGAAGGATCTGCCTATGTACTACCGGTTGAAATTTCTTTCAGAAACCATGTGCTATAATGCAAACTATTCTTCTAATGTATGGAAGATAACTATAATTGGTTATTATTATGAAACTATCTGAGGTCATAATAAGTCATACAGCTGGTTCTGGAATCAGGCCTACCATGGCTGTTGTCAAGTAGTAGTTACAAAGGGGATAGGAACTTCTGTGATGTAAATTGGTTCAATAATTGCATGAGCACAGAGGGACAGATTTGAAAAAATATAGAAACTAAGGTGTACAAGAAATTCCTGCACACCCGCCATTTTCTGTGTAGCTAAATGAATGGGAGGAAGTTCACAAGAAAGATGGAAGGTTTTTTTCCAAGCAATCAACTAGCAAGATTATCGCTCTAATTGTTCATTTAATTATTCAATACTGTTTGGGAGAAGTTGTTTGTAGCATAGTTATCTTAACAGGTGTCTGGCATTAATATATGTCTCACTATCTAAATAACAAATCACGTGTTTTTAATGCAGATTTACAACTTGCATTTGCAACTGATGAACTTGTTTATGTGAAAGCAGGAGGAAAACATTTTTGCCTGCAGATTTCATACTTTGCCTTTTAATTAAAAATGGTGCATAGTGTCACTGCTCACTATCACTGGACAGGATCACATTTTTTCCACACTGATATGAAAAACCTTGGGCCAATATTAACCTAGACGGGCACTAGGGATTCCTAACATGAAACATAACCACATTCTTAAATCCACATTATTTAAAATTTGGAAAGAAAATCTCACTTTAAGAGAATAAATGTAAAATGCTGGTCACTATATATTTAGGTCTCCTTAAAACTTAAGGAAAGCAAGTATAATCAAACTGAAGCCTAGTGATTTCTTGTGTAGAAATCGTGGATTCGTTTTTGCATAGACTGCATTTGAGGCAATGCTGAATTACTCTTCTTAGGTAGGACTGTTGTGCAAATTAGGGTTGGTTAGTTTGTTTCCAATTCAGCTATTTAATTAAAATAGAAAATATCACAGTCCTTATGCAAAACTTATTTAGATGGCGAGAAAGTAGACTAGGAAAACAGTGCATGTCACTAGAAAATAGGAAAACATGAATTTTAGAACAAATGCGCTATTAACTCACTGTGTGAGCTTAACCGTGTAGTTTTCTCTCTAAACTTTAAAACTGTTCATTGATTATTAAAAGCTAACACAGCTTTTAACACTTCCTGAAGTATGATACTGGTGAACATTCCAATACTGTGGTTTTGTGCATTTCTTTTGGTAGAAAACAGAAATTGTAATTAACAGTGTGAATTAATACCATTTATTAGGCTGGTGTCTTACAGTCGTTAATAAATTCTTTGGCTATTGAAAATACCATTTTGCTAGGTGCTTAGAGAGCTTTTACTGAGACCATCTTCATTAACTGGAGGAGTTGATCATAATAGGCCTCTGAATCTGGCTGTGTACCTATTAATCTCTCTTATATATTGTCTTGAGGGAAAATAGAGAACATTGGTAAACAGATAAACATCTTAAACTACTACTAGTGAAAGGGGACATGTAAACCTGAAGGGTAACGACAGGCATAATGTGTATCCAACTTGTCCATCTAAAAGAAGCCGAAAGACAAAATTAATGAAATGCTAATTTCCTGAAACTCTTGTCCTGATGGCAAAGACCGGGTTTTGAGCTTGGTTTTGGCTCTCGGATGTGTAGCCCGTGCAACACTGTCATCACTACACATGTTCTGTACTGGGAGGGAAAGTGCATTCTCTTTAATTTGGTTAAAATGTTTGTCACCATGGCAGTGTTATGGAATCTCCATATCAGTCTCACTGGAGACACCATTTATGCAGCGTTATTCATGCAAATGGTAGTCCATATTCACCCATGATTCAGGATCCTGAGTGACATAGGAGGCAAAAACAAAGGCTATGGTTTCTGTGCTTTGGGCACTGATGAATTGTCTTGCAAAAAGATATTAAAAACCTTCTTCAAGTTTGCGAATGTCTGTTTCCCTGAAGGAAATGCTTTATCGTGATGGCTGAGGGCAGTATGCCCGTGACAGTCCATCAATCTTATATAATCCATAAACATTCAGGACCTCATCTGATATTCCAAACACATTTCAGCATGTGCTTTGTATTGGAGGCAAAAAATTGTGAGATACATTTCTCTAAATATATTCTTACATAACAGATGAGATTATTTCCTAAACTGATACATTGAGTATCTTTATGTCTACCATATGTTTAGCAACGTTATAGGCCTATCTTGAGAGGACTTTGTACAGTCGTCTTTGCTGTTGAAGATTTAAGAAAAAGATACTTAACTAGTCTTGACATATTTCAAGTATTGATCAAACAGTTATATACATAGGTCAGCACATTAGTTTCTTCTCAGCAGAAAGTTTTAAAGCTGCAAGGGATTTACTGTTTTGAAAATCAGCTGTTACTTCCCAATACCTCCTATTGTTCTGCAAGGGCATCCAGCCTAAGTGCTGCTCAGAAATGGCTGGGCATTAACAGAATCCAGAAGGATCACACATCACACATCTAATCACCACTAGACTGAAGTGAGTATAGACAGTGTCCACCTATGTAAAAATATGAAATATCTAAAATAAATCAACTGTCAGTTACTCTGACAAACTCCTTACTGCTGTGATTATTCAACAACAGGATCAGACTCAGTTTATTCTGGTGCCTGCTTTTTTGTATTATCCAGTCAACAAAATTGAGACTTAGCAGCCCATTTTCAGAGCTGTGCTAAGGGACTTGGCTGTGCTGATGATCACCGCTATTAATTAAGCACCCATCTACATCTCTGTCTTGTGCTTTTAATAATAGAGTAATCAATTAACAATGAGTAGTAAATAACCCAGGTTTTTAGAGGATCTCGTACACAGAATTGTCTCAAGAGCTTAAGTGCAGCAATTGCTAGGATGAAGCACAGCATTTCTGCGTGCCAGGAGCCTTGCACAAAGCCTTGCATTAGGTTATGTTAAGGAAAGGAGGCGAAGAAGGGATCCAAATAACCCTCCGTAACAAATCCAAAGTAGGAGCTCTGAAAACTGGAGGTGGTCAGGACTTTTTTTTTTTTTAATCTCATCAACACTCTGAGCAGTTTAGCTCTCTCAAGAGAGTATGGCTTTTCTGCTGAACTGTATTCAGAAGAAACAGCACCACAGTCTGAAACAAGACTGCTGCCCGCACCTACTTACCAGCCCTGCCTCACTAACAAGCTCACAGAGGGCTGTGCTCGCAGTTACATGGGCTAATGTTGGCTGACTTGGGAAGTTTAACTCCATATCAATCTTGATGAAGAACAATTGGAGAGCAAAGATGATTGCTACTGTCAGCCTGAAATCTGTCACCTTGAAATTTCATTTCATTTGGAAAAGTTTTCTCTATATTAAACTTGCAAAGTGATTTCGGTAGCATCCCTCTGGAAACTGGTAATTTTTCCATAGATTTTAGTGCAGCATGACATCAAACTTCTGGAGTAATCTCTGTACTTGTTTGTCTTGCACATTAATACAGTTGTGATTTAATAAACCAGGGTATTTACGTCACTAATCTAGAATCCAATAGAGCAGTTAGCAACACAGTACAGTGCACGGGATAATCTTCACAATGTCACTGTTAATAGCATTGCCTGCATAAATACAAGCTTTGATTGACACATTGTTTTTGCTTGTCACTGTGTTGCATCTCAGCTGCTGTGCTGGAGCTTGATGCTGTATATCCTCAGTTGTCATTACAACACTGGATTTTTACTGAGTCTGATGTTGCAGCTGTTACAAGCTTAAAATTTAAATTGGTGCAAGTTCAGTTTGAAAAATATTTTCAGTTACTGATGGATTTAAAAACAAATGTAGTATCATATATCCGAAAGCTCATTTTGCCTAGAAACTAATACACACCTTCTCTTCACCCCCTGAATCATTTGATAAAAATAAACAAGCTTGGATATTTTTCACTCAAAAGATTTAGGAATGCATAACTTTAACCTAAAGCACTTGGTAGAGATTATTTCTATTTAAGATAGACAATGGTTTTGTTTGCTTGTTCTGTAATCTTTTCTTAGGGTGAAAAGGGAACTGTAGGTGACCCTGGACCCAGAGGACCATACGGCTTGCCTGTAAGTTGCACGTAGTTTGTACACATCGTGCTTTTCATCACGCCTTGATTAAACGTTGTGTGCTTTATGACTGCTTTTCACCTAGCAATACAATTATTTGGAAAAAGGCAAAGATAGATAATAATCCCTGACAGTGCAAGGTCACTGGTCTGCATCGCAGACTTAGATTTCTACCTATTCACATGGTCATGCAAAAGTAATGAAACAGACCTGACATGAACCAGCAAGAGAGAGGAAATCCAGAATGCGAGTGCTCCTGTTTCTGCAGCCTGTGGCCATCAGCTGTCTGGGGACCATGCAAGAGTGGCAGGAGGTCAGGATGAACAGTGGAAAGGTGTGATTTTCTTAATGTCAGTAAACTGCTTGGATTTCCGTGCTGCAAGGCTACTGCACCATTATATTTTTGTTTTGTTTGACACTTCAGAGACCAGTTTTGTTTTAATTTCTGTGTGTGGTGTGTGCTCAGAAGCAATTTCAGAAGTTCATTGTTGATCATTCATAGGTGGAGATGGTATGCTTCAAATCAACCATTTAAATGATATCATCCGTTTCTAAAATATGAGTGAGAACTTCCTTTGGCCTAACGAGGATAGCCCCAATAAAATCAGCTGACTTACTCTGTTTACTTTGCTGATAACTGGGTCAGGTGTGTACACATACATGTCTGTTCCATACTTTGACACAAGAAAGGCCATGTAAATGTGCTTGGCCAGGCACAACCAGCCTTTGCAAGAGACCTGCGATGTTTCCATACCCTCTCTAGTCTAATCTGTTTGATTAATTAATTTAAGCTGGAATACAGACTCGTGGTTTAATTGGATCCATTTAATTGGATCAGGAGTCAATGACTAGAGACAGTTTTCAGGCTCCGTGGAGTGTTAAATTAGCTTGCAGTGCATGTTTATCTGAGGGTCACTTTTGCGAGTTAAATTAAAAAAAAAAATCCAATTTCTGTTTCCCCTTCCTGTGAACTAAAAATGAAAAATGATAGGCTTTCTGTATTTTTAGCTTGCTCCTGGAATCTGCATACAAACATAATTTTACAGTCAAGCAAAATTTTACAGTCAAGTTATCAGTTCCTGGAAATGTTAAACACTGACAGAAATGTCCTTCACTAACGGCAATGCTGCGTGTACAGCCTTAGCAACATGGGGTACCACTGTATAGAGGGATCGCAGAAGTCGGCCATCCAGGCGGCCGATGGTATCACAGCTTAGGGACACTAATTTAGTTTATATGGTTCTTTGGCAGGGCAAAGATGGCGAGCCTGGCCTTGATGTAAGTAATATGTATGACCAATACACTCTTAATGGTAGGTAAGCGTCTTTCAAGAAATAGCTTACTGAGCGTTATACCTTTGTTTCCATTTAGTGTGCATGCAGTACATACAAAGAGTGTGCAAAATGCTGCATTTGCTCTGTCTCTATGATAAAGAGGACAAAGATTATGCAATATATGGCCCTTATCGACAGACCCCACCAGATACAGTGCTTAGTAATACAAGTAGTTGGTCCCTTGGAACTCAATAGGCTGAAAAACTGTGCTTGGTAAGAAAATATTCAGACTTGTGACTCAGCTGTAGAAGCACAAGGAGTCACTAACATCTGGTTAAGTAAATTTACCCTAATTAAAGAGAATAATTCCATAACCTGTAAGGGATACATTTCAAAATATAGGCTCTTTCTTCGGCATGCTGAAAAGACTTACTGAAAGCCTTTTCCTCTAGTCCTACACTGAAACCTCTAACTTGGAGGAGTCTTTTCCAGAATGTACATATGCTACATAGCATGGACTATTGCCATTTTGAGTGATATGATTTCTTTCCATTGCTGGCAAAATGACTTACTTGTCTCACAGGCTCTTGTGTGCATGCATGTGTGCACACATAACACACATATACATACAAAGCATGTAGTGAAATCATCTTTTTTTATGTTTTCCAAGAGTATTTGAAAGCTTAACCTGCATGTGACTAAAAGTCGACCTATCTTTGTCCATTTTGTTTTTATAGGGTTTCCCCGGTCCTCGAGGAGAAAAGGGTGATATAGGAGAAAAGGGAGAAAAGGTGACCACAGTGTTATTAACTGTTGCTTGATTCCTCAGCCTAGTCAGTTCTGCTGTCTTTATGCTATAAATTGTCCCATTAAAACTTATCTTTGTTTCTACTGTGTGCCAAAAGGCAGGTCACAGATACATGCTAAGCAAAATCATGAAAACCCACAAAAATTTAGGCACAGAACTAGTAATATCAACATGTCCTAAAGCACAGCTTGTTTTTAGGCTCATTTTCTCCAATCCATCCTACACTTGCTGAAAATCCTTGTCAGCCTGAAATTTTTAATGCAGACATCACTGAAATGTGTCATTGTGGTAGTAATTTTATACTGAAGACCCCAGCTCTGTTCCTTGGCAGTATTTGCAGTATAACTGTTGATCCTAGTGTACCATGCCTGTACACACTACCTGTCCCACACCAAATGGATAAGGACAGGAACTCTTTCAATTTTTATTTTTGGCAATGTGTCTTATTTACAATTAAGTACTTCGTGATACTTGTGGATTTAAATTGAATCATATATTCAACCGTTCTGGTAAACCAGCTAGACAGTGAAGTTAACAGAAACAGCCTAACTTCATTTTCACTGTCCAGACGCAGTGACTTGGAAATATGTTTAGTAAAAAGCAATTTAGGACTAAATGCATGCAGACAAAGCTCATGAGCAAATCTATCCTATTTCTAATCACCACAGAACCCAGTTACTAAAACTGCTGAATTAGCACTCACAGCAAGCCACTTTATATAAAAGTCCATACACACAGCAGGTGATTTTTCTAGTTCAGATTTTTGCCTAGCTAACATGTACAGGGTTATACCAGGTCCACGTCCCATCACGGTTTCTTAAACAAGAAACAGGGTTAAAAAGTCACCATGGCTGTTTGAATTCACCTCCTTTTCTTGATACTGTCAGGCAAAACAGTTCCCAGTGCATTGGTAAGGGTACTATGAAATGTATCCTTCCCTTCTGTCCCTTGTTATACTGCTTATTTTGAGCTCAGAGATCACTGGTAAGGCACTGATTTGGCAGAACTACTGTTGCTTAAGCAGGTGCTCTATGAATATTATAAAGGCAGGGTCTGACCTGGCAGAGTAATCACAATGAATGGCGAGCTCTTGCTTGCTGTGAAAGACTACAGGTCTGTCTGTCACAAGCGAACAGCTTGTCTTTTTGAGAGCGGTTATCAGTAGAAAGGTGTAACTGATAACTGCCAGCTCTGATAGATGACTGGCAAAATGGCCAGCCTGTGCTAAGTGGGAGTTAGAGTAGGTGCCAAATGGAATGAGCTTAACAGTATGTTCTCATACTGGGATGCATTAGAAGGGTTGCGTCCAGAAGATTAAAATAAGTTATTACCCCTCTTTAATCAATCCTGGTGAGGTTGCTTGAATACTGCAGATGGTATTTTGATCTTCCCAGTTCAAGAAAAACCTGAGAAATTTGAGAGGAAGAAGGCTACCAAGCTGGCAGGGGCCTGGGGCATACGCAACCAACAGAAGAGGTTAAAGGAGGTGGACTGGCTTAGTCTGACAAAGAGGAGGCCAAACTACTTGAAGGGGAGATACAAAGATGATGGAGCAAAACTATTCTAGGTAACGGCAAATGGGAAAAGACAGGACCACAAGCTGCTCCTGGGGGGTTCGGAGTGGCTATTAGGAAAACCTTGTTCGCTAGAAGGGCAGCACGGCACTGGGACAGTTTACCCAGAGAGGTAGCTGAACCCATGGAGGACTGCAGGACCTGGTCTGGTCTGACCTGATCTAGGGTCAGAAATCGTCCTGCTCAGGCTGGGAGGTTAGACTAGGCGACCTCCAGAAGTCTTTTCCAACCAGACCTTCTGAGTCTGTGTTTCCATGTACAGCTAGAGATAGGCAGACAAAATACAGGAAGAAAAGCTGGAAAGCTGGTAAAACAGCTGACTTCTATAAATATGGTACCATGTGAAAATGGAACAGCTGAGATTCTTGCCCTCAGGATGTAAAAATATTTTAATGTCCCAGAGTCCAGCATGCTGCTTTTGGGTATTAGTTCATTACTCCCAGAGACTGACTAAATAGCTCAAACACAGGACCTCCAGTTGCAAGGGGGCAAGGGAATTGTGTGTGGCCACAAGGCACGGTCAGGCCCTTTCTGGAGTTCAGTTGCGATTCAAGCTTCCTGTGGAGCCTTGTTCTCTTGGGCTGCAGGACAGGCAGTCTAGTCCTTCATCCCCCTAAAAATTCAGCAACAGGCGAAACCTGTTTCTTGAGGAGAATGCATGGGATAAGGTACTTAGCAAGTCTGACAGATATTTCAGAAACTATGTTATCGTACGGGCTTTCAGATTAAGAGGATTGCCAGGAAGTCTGTAGAGTAAAAACAAAGATGGAATCTCCGCCTTAAAAATTCTCAGAATATTCAAAGAAAATTAGAAGGCAAAGGAAGGTCTGTCTTAGTGAAAAATCAGGGAAGATAGAGTTGAGAACTCCATGAAGCAGACTTCTGTTGCACAGTTTTGACAGATTTTTTCCAGAAATGAGGGAATACTTGTATCTTGCAAGTAAACTGGTTTCACCAAAACCATCTTAGCTGCATCAATAGTTCCTTTTCCAAATGGAAGGCTGACTCTCAAAAGACACAAAGCAATGCAATTAATAGAAGCTTTCATTATAACAAATTTTCTCTGCTCTGACGTTTTTCCTTAAGTAAATTACTAATTATCTATGACCACATTGGTGTAACAGCACCCATTTCAATAGAGATAAAGCAGTTTACAAGTTGAGCATCCAGCTCGTGATTTCTTGGGTTTTAAATATTCCCTACAGCATTGGCTGTTAGACTGACATCGCAGAAGTTGAGATTAGTGAGTTTCTAGTTAAGAAACTTAATTCAAATTGCACTGCAAAAATACATATCATTACAAACATTCTGTTGAGAACCAGTGATGCTTGTTTTTTTCACAGACATGCTACAACAGGCAGGGAATAAATCTTTACTTCTTCAGTTTGAGATGAGTCCTAGACTGATGATCTTTATTTTAGCCTGTCAGTAGTTCTGCTACAGTGAAAGCAAGTCAGTGTTTGCATTATAATGTCTGCTTAACTTGGCTGTAAAAATAATTTTTAAAAGTGTTCTAGCTGTAATTACTCATATAAAATTATAGTCCAGGAGCACTCAGCACAAAAAAAGTTTGTACAATTGATTTTGTATTTTCAAGTTGTATGAATAGGAAAAAAAAAATCCTTTTAAAAAGGAATAACCTTTAACAAAAGGTAGAGATTGTGTTGTGGGGAGAGGGAGGGAAGGGGGGCCCTGATCCCAAATGTGCAGTTGTGTCTCTTGTTATAAATATTGACAGAGGAGTATGATGTATCACAACAGTGGCTGGAAAGGCCACTGGTTTTCCACCTGGGGGAAAAAGGCCCATCCTTTTCTCCCTACACTCTGCATTTATGAAAATCTGTGCATGTGAGGATTGGAGATTGTTCCAACCATAACAGCGTTACAGAAGTGCCACAACTTTGTATTTTTGTCGGCACTGAGGAAGGGCAGGAAGGAATTTTTTTTAATCTTCATCAGCTGTAGATTCTCTGTATCTTCTGTGGATCTCTATAGTTCAGGCTAAGGAGGTGAAGATTAAGAAACAAGAACTCAGTCTGTGGAAAAAGTAGTAAAGTACTCAGGAAATCCAGACTATTCTCTACTCAGATGACTGCTGCGTTGCTTTGAATAAGATCATGGGTTTGCCCTGCAGAACTGGAAGTTTAAATAGTTATCTTATGACTTGTAACACAACAAGTTAAAGAAATATGAGTCCTAAAGATATAGAAAAGAGTCAGAAACCAAACTGTTCTGTCCGTTTTCAGAATAATTTTTGGAGTATGTCCATGCTCTGTGCTTGCATACACTCACAGCAAATAATTGGTGTTACACTGAGCACAAATAACATGAGATTTGACCCTGAAACTGTTGGGCTTCTGTGCTACTCTGTCATGTTTGTAGGTTTCAGATGAAAACTTAGCCAATTTACAGTTCCTGACTGGTGGGGATTGTTTTACATCACAATCTTATAATTTGGTAAAGAAGGGTAACGTTTGGGTAAAGAAGGGTAACGTTTGGGTTGCTGTTTTCCTAATATTGTCCTGCGACTTTTTGGCACACAGAAAAGATAGACAAGAAACTTTGTTCCAATCGTGTCATGAATGCAGTATGTTTTGTTCATGGAAAAGATATTTTCATTTGAAAGTGTCAAGTATGCTATGATATTAAATGAATAACGTGCTTTCCTTCCTTTTTAAAATATGATATAGCTAATTATTTTTAATTGTGTAAAAATGGTTTTTCTCTCTTGTTAATGGATTAAGTCTTTCTGTACTGGTGTGGAACTAGTTAAATGTCTATTTACTATGCTTCACCAAAATCCATCTGTCTTTCCAAAGGGGCATTCCTTCCTTCTCCTTCTACCTTCATTCCTTACAATTCCTCTGTCTTTTTTACCCTTTTCCTCACAAATTAAATCCTCCCAATAGCCACAACCTCGCTTGCTGGTTCTCCAATGTCATACTAATTTTCCTATGACTATTTTTCCCATTTCTTTGTGATATTCCTGATTTACTCATCCTTCCTATCCCATTTTTTACAATCCTAGTCCAATTTGTTTCATTTTTTTTAACAGAACCTTTTTTGATTTTTGTGAAATTGAGAGCAAACCTGAAACTCATTTACCATTGTGATCAACTGGTGTGAAATCAATTATAAAATGAACGCTCTAAAGATCTTACACTGCTTGAAGGTGAGGTCATCTTTGCAGGTAGCTTTGTTGAGGGGAGTCAACTCATTTCCATGAGTAATGAAAGCATTGGAAGTTTTACATTTAAAAAGAAAACTCTGTGTGAAATCAAAGGACTGAATCTCAGTAAAATAAGAAGATGAAACATTGCCTGCAGTAGAGAGAACATTTAAATGTTGGAATATTTAAATAATCTAATTATCATTTCTGACTACTTTATGATACCAAGACATTATGAAATCATTGAAAGTGTTACAGCACCTCTCCATCAAGCAGTTTGAATGTTTTGATTCCTGTAACAGGGTTTGAAACGGTGGTGTTGTATTTGGAGTGACAGGAGCGCACCCTCAGTGATGTCTGTGGGTGTCTGTGGACACCACTGAGAACAGGATTTGTCCCAAACTCTTAGCAGAGTGCAAAGGGTCACTTCAGCAAAGGATGCTCCAGGCCAAGTTCACCCTTGACGTGACACCATAGAGGTCGATAGAATTTAGCTAGAGACCAGCTGTCCCTGCAAAGCATCCGTGCCACAGGTCTTTTTTAGAGAGACTATGCCGATGGACTCTGCTCTTGCAAAGTTACTTCGGACTAGTGACAAATCTTCTAGGGAAGCTGATAAATTCAGCTTAATGTGCATGTGCACGTCAGTACTATCACTTAGAACAAATAGGAGACCTCTTATTTTGGACTGTGGATTGGGGGGATTTGCAGATTTGCCTCTCTCTCAAGAAATCAATGATTTCAAGCTGTGTTCTAGGATTCAAAACTTTCGTAATATTGATATGAAATACCAACACAAACTAATACCGACTGATTGCAGTTCTTGCTTGTGATCATATAATTTATTTTTCCACATAATGCACCATCCAAACCAGAACACAGTGGTAAGTGTCCTTTCAGCTCTCCATTGGCTTAAAAAGAAAAACCCAAACTTTTAAACCAATCTTTCTTTAATTTTTTTTCCAAAAGAATGAAACTTGTTTTATCCAAACCATTGTATCCACAGGGGGAAAAGGGAAAGAAAGGCAAAAAGGGGCCTAAAGGGGAGAAAGGAGAACAGGGTGCTCCTGGATTAGATGCACCTTGCCCATTGGTACGTCTCACTTGTGTATTGGACAATCGATCGTCCTGCTGTAGACTGATGGAATAAGAAATGAGGGGAGAGGAACAAGCACCAGCTACTCTGTCACCTGCTACCCTTTATTAATGCAGCCTTATCTCAAGTTCTGGCAAATTCTGGAGCAGACTTTGTCAACCTCCTAATTTGGTTTAAAGCACCAGACTTAGGACCTTCAGGCTAAATTTGTGGGGTTTGTTGGTGTTTGTTTTAATGAATTTCTGCCAAACATGTTGGAAAGGAACCAAATTTGGGATGTGCAGAGTCAGTGCCCCACAGGTTAAAATCACACCACAGCTGTCAGCTTGCTCCTCTTTCCTCTCTGTTGTTATTTGTTCGCTCCAGCTAAGTCAATACTGAAGGCATTTCCTTGACAGTAACATTGCAAGTTAATCTTTACAAACAGGGATTCCGTGGAATTAAGGGGGAAAAAGGGGAGCCAGGCCAGCCTGGCCTGGATGGGCTGGATGCCCCTTGCCAATTGGTACAGTATTTCTCTTTCCTACCAACCCTGCATGCGGTTCCTTTGTTTGTAGTCAGCCATTCTCAATGTAAAGTAATGTTTTTCTGAGCTGACTTTACATTATTCACATAACACATGCATGTGCATGAATGAACCAGCTGCTTCACTGATCATAACCGCAGTGAGAAAACACACGTTTTTGTTGACACCTCAAACCTAACTCTCAGCAGTTTGTTCCTACATCACATGGCAATTTATAAGTTTGTGTCCTTCCTACATTTTCCCTGAGAATCGTCGGTTTGTTATTTTCCTCACAAAATACCCATTGCCTTACTCACCCTGAACGCAAGTCTTTCTAGAAATCCAGCACTATGTCCACTTCTAATCAAGTCTGATGACTTTCGCCTGCACTGGCTCAGTTCTTCACCCTAGCCTGTCCCAGAGCTACTCTGCACCCTGGACTTCCTTTCAAATCCATGCAGTCTTAGGTGCATGTTTTCAGGATTTGGCCAAAATGAGAGTCATGTGCAGAATGATGTAAATATTATTTCTAAAAATCAAGTCATAGGTTTCCAGTAAGCCAAGCTGGAGCCTAAACTCCCAGACCTTACACAAGTAATATTTTTGGTGTCTGGCCTGTTCATAAAATAGTATTCAAACAGATCTGGAAATGAAAAGCTTACCTGAGGTTTGTAAGAAGATAACGGTCTGCAGCCCAAACCCTCACTGTCTTTGTTATTTAACGTCTTCAATTTAATGGTCTTACCCTTGGAACTTACCTTCCTGGAATACACACAACACTCCCCACCCTATGTTAGCATGAATTCAAGTTCCCACCTATACTAAAATGCTACTTGTTGACCCTCTCCCTTGTACCAATCTGGCAACAGTTATTTTTATTTAACGGCAAAGTAAGTTTAAATTCTTTTCCATTTACAAAAAGAAAAAAAAAAAAAGAACAGTACATACACATTTCCTCTTAAAGATACAAGGAAGATTTTCTTTTTAATTGTTCGCAGAAAAATTTGATCTGCATGTTCTGATATTGTTTGGTGGTTAAGCACGGTTCTCTAAGATGAATGTTAAATTAAGTAGATTTTATTTCAACTATAGCGCTTCTAATTTGAAGTCAATGGATTTTAATCTTAAATACATAGTCCATTAAGATTATTCCATAGTCCATTTTGTTTGCTTCCAATTAATGGTAACCATATCTCATATTTTGTTGGGGATAATCAAGCATGCTTTTGTAATTTAAAAATGTTTCTCTGTATTATCATTTATATCTGGAGATTCACTAACAAACAATGGATGAAAAATATTCTGTTTATAGGTAATTACTAGAATAAGCTGCTAAGCAAACAGCACTGTTTCTTGCTTTAGGCAGCAAGCTGTTCCCATCAGATTACATGCAATCACATTCAAAAATTCTCATTAACCACTATCTTCACATGTAAATTCACATAATAGGCATTGTTATTCTATATTCTAACAAATGTCAAGGCCTGATCTTTTTTTCTGCTCATTTATAGTCTAGTTACATGATACGTGCTCCTAATTCTGAGCATGTAACTCTCTGGATAAGCCCTGTATAGCCATGTAAGTTGGAATTAGTTCCATGAAAACCAGTATGACTGTGGTCAAAAGTTGGCTCTGATCTTAGTGGATGCATGGAGATATGTGAAAGTAGGGTGACGACAGAAAAGAAATGAAGTGACTTCCACTAACGTAAGAAGAAATTAGATGGCCATATTGTCTAAGCGATAAAATAATCAGTGCTGCTGTACTGCCCTGTTCCCACCACTGATGTTTTCTTCCACTGTGTCACTTGAGGTATGTTCAGGCCTTAAGATTTTGCTGCTTCATTCAAAAGCTAAGAATGAAAGTGAACAGAAAAGATCCTATTCCAATTTGAGTCTTGCTACCTTATCATTGGGTTAACTTTGTACTAGGGGCCAATACCCTCCAGATAAAAGTGATAATATTTTTTTGCTCATTGAACTTGTACATTCAGCTACAGATTGTTGTGAATAACAGATTATATTTTAAATATATGCAGCCTGAGCTCTAACAGCAATAAGAAACTGATGAAGATGTTCTAATGATTTAGGGAAAACCAAATCTTTATGGCAGAGAGGTGCACATATGTATTTACAGTGTAAACCTTCTCTCCTTTGGCTTTTCCTTCACCTTGAGAACAAGAGAGGAAATAAGTTAGGAACTGGTAGCTACTTACTAGATAAAAAGTCAGAGCTGCTTCAGCTGTTCTAACAGATATTGATGGAATATCTATCCTATCAAACTTAAGAATGTTCTTTTTTTTTTTTTTTTTTTTTTCCTTCTCCCCTCCTCTCGAAACAGGGTCCCGATGGATTACCAATGCCTGGCTGTTGGCAAAAGGTAGGATGGGCAGAGCTTTTTCTTTTCAGGGGCAGTACGTCCTTGGCACACAGAAAAGCCTGTCACAGTCATACTGAACAGTATCAGGATATACTTCAGAGCCTCTTAGACAGATGTATGCAGCAATGCAAAATAAGACCTCTGCATGGCAGTAGTGGGTGTGATGAGGTTGTAATACATGTAGAAGTAATAACTCATTGAGGCAGTATTGTAGGAACAGTTGGCATTAGACTTCTGGAAAGTCCAAGACTTTTCTCTTTCATATGAAGACTCACACATCCTTTGGTTTCTGCACATGATCACTGCTTCCCATTCTTTATAAAAGCTCATGGATATGGGATTTCTATCAAATATTTATATTGATCTATTATATTATTTTTCCGGGATACCTAGAAGAACAGTGCATCCTGCCTTCCTCTTTGCCTTACCTTTCTATTCCTCAATACATTCTCCTGGTTGTTATGTTGTATGCTAATGTTAACTAGCAACATTATTTTAGTAAAGATTTAACCTACACAGTGCTAGATTTTAAAACATAGCATTCAAAATAATGTAGGTGGAGGGATACTGGCGTATAATACATTAGAAAACATAAAGCATAAGTGAAATCCTGGGTGCATTTATCTCTGAAGAATAGCTGGTGCTGAGGAATAACTATCTGCATTTGCAACTCTACCATATCTATGTATTTGGAATAGAAATCTGAAATACTGATTTACTAATTTGATTAATCTGTATCTCTTTTTGTCTCTGCAGTGATGAATCTAACCTTACAAGCATGAAGTTGTGTATATAGTGCTCCACTTTTTGTATTTATAGCTGAAAACTGAAAATTCGATTTTACAAGTCTGAGATATGTTTACATGTAGCTGCTTCTACTTGTTTGCAATAGTCCATTTGTACATCTTTTTTTCACTTACACCTGCAGTTAGATGATATATAACTGCAGGGTAAACCTGCAAAGATTCTCTCTCTAATGAGAGAGAGATCTCAATACAACGATCAATAATAGAAATCTGATTATTTCTGTAAATTCTTATATTTTGGCTTGTGGACCTGCATGGACAATGAGTGCCACGAACTAGTTTACAAGAAATTGTGACCAAATAAGAGCAAAATGCTATCAAATGTACTGTACCAGTTGCTGTTGGAGTTTACTGACTTGGCTTCCATGTCTATCTTAAACACTTCACTGATTCATGCCACCATATCTGCTTGTATGGACTAAAAGCATGAGTTTGTGTGCCAAACCTGCTTGTTGTATGATCATGTCACGTGCTAAATGGCTGCTCGTGGTGACCTTTGATTCCAGCTTCTGAATCATTTCCTTTTGTCATCTCAAGGGAGTCACACCATGGCTTATCGCTAAAAAGAGATAAACCAGAGGAGGATAGAAAGAGGCCTTGAATTTTTGGGGAATAGAGTTCCAGCTGCAGGTGGATGGCTTCCAGTCTTGCGGGTCACCTGGCCCCTTTGATCAAAGAGGGTCCCGCCTGTTAATCAGCATCGGTTTGCCTTGCACTGCTCACGGTCGTGAAGACATTCACGATAGGCCCTGTCGAGTCCTTAATCAAGAAGGAAAGAAGTTTGAAGAAGAAACCAGACTTCTCTGTGGGTTGTTTGAAGAGGTTACAGAGGTGCTGCAGGGATCATTTGATGGCAGACACCGCCTGAGACCAGAAGCTTCTCAACCTTACTCAAGGATGGACAGAGTATGTGCTCTGCATATTGTATTTTGGGACTGCTGGAGGAAAAAGCATTCTTGAGGCGGGGATGAATCGGAACATCCTCTGGAGGAGGAGGATAATGGAACTGACCAGAGACATATGTACCATGGTGTGGTTTTCAGGTGATTCAGTTTAAATTACACAAAACTAGCTGAACTTCGCTGCAGAATTTTGGAAGCTATGGTTAATTTTGTTTCCTTTTCCCATAACTGTTGCCATAAAGGATGCATTTCAATGATCTATTCAACATTTGTGATGATGGCATTGAAGAAAATGCTTCAAGCCATGTGTTCATCTTGTTTCAGTATTAACAGTTTTTATTTCAGAGTCTTTGAAGCCTTTAAGTCTAAAAAAGAATTTATTTTTGTGTTTCACAGACTGATTTATTCATCTTGTTCTTTTTCTGCTGTTACAGTGACCTTAGTGGACATTATTACTCAAAAAACATTGGAGAGAAACAAGTCTGTGTGATTACCACTGCATACTTGTCATCGCGCTACACTGTTAAAGGTGTCGATATTTCTCCATTTCTGTTCAGATGACTAGCTTTCTAGAGAAAGATTGGCAAAGTTTTGCTTCTCCACTTTTTTTATTGCTATAAATACTTAATTTGTGCACATTTGTAGTTTTTGCCACAAGGTATTTTTTCCAGTTTTGAGTCTTCATATGGTGCACTGTAGTTAGTTTGAGAGACTAGTTTATGAGAAATGGTGCCATATTTGGCAGATGGAAATTCTTTTTATATCACTTCCGTTCCTAGTGTATAGCAGGAGGATCACAAACTTTTTTAGTTACTTTTCTGAGAGTTGTCTTTCATATGTAGACCAAAACTAACGTTGAGGAAGGCAGCCTGTCTCCATCCATGTGCAGGCACCTTGCCCTTCTTGGAATGCACATTCTCGCTTGCTCCATCATTTCTAAATTGCGTGAAGATGCGGACCTGCTGTGGTTGCACTTTTCATATTGCTTCACAATTTCAGATCAATGGAAATGCCACTATAATGCAACCTTTCACTTTGCTAAATCTTTGTTGTCATTTTGGTATATCAGAGACAAAACCAGCTTTGCACTGGGGAAAATCTTCCACAGATTTTTTAAACTAATAATTAATGTAGTGGCGTCCATCTAGTAGTACCTTACAAATAAAAACAAAATTCCAACACTATATAGATACATATACTGAATATACATATTCTTACTGCTCAGTTCCATCTTTTCAATAGTAAGAAATAAACAAGTGTTCAGAGATGTGAGGAAAAAAGTTTTTCTGTGCTTAAATTTTCAGAGATGCAAGTATTAACCTGTTTGAATAATCATGATTACAGTAGTAAAAGCCTTCACA
The DNA here is from genome assembly GCF_900496995.4 of Aquila chrysaetos chrysaetos. Taxonomy (NCBI): domain Eukaryota; kingdom Metazoa; phylum Chordata; class Aves; order Accipitriformes; family Accipitridae; genus Aquila; species Aquila chrysaetos. Next base: position 58,752,055 of record NC_044004.1, on the reverse strand, counting down.
TGGAATAGACTGAATATAAAGTGTTAATAATCAGAGTGCTACAGCAGTAATGTGAATGAGGGACTTCCCAGAAAGGGGACAAGAGCAGCACCATGTAAGCCCTCCAACTTGCCAGTTTTAGTCTGCTTGTTTAAGAAGCACTATCGCAAAAAAACAACAGGCTGAGGAGCAAGCTGCCCACCTAACAGAAGAGTCTTTTATGCCTATGTCCTGACTCGGTACATTTGGCTAGGTATATTATAGATGTGAAGACTGGAAGTTGAAGGTTTTTATAAAATATAAAATACTGGCAATCACACAGTAAGACGAAATATTTTTTAAATCTCCCGCAGAGTATTCAAAGGCAAAATCAAGTAGGATGTTTACTATCTGGCTAGATGTTTTAGCAATTCCATATTTAGAGTGTCCACAAACAACTCATTTAAGAAATAGCAACAAGTTAAAGAGCTATTAAATGCATGCTGTCATTAGCACTTTCATATTTTTTTAGATTTGTATATCTGTATTTTTAAACTGTCCTCACAGCATCCATTTCTGTCCTCATATGCATCAATAAAGCTAGCAGAAGCTTGGTTCATGATTTCTTCATTCAGGATATAATTATAGACACTATTGTTAAGCGTTAGTCAAAACTCAATTCTCCTTTAACTCCCTGACACTGAGACCCTGCTGAAGAAACACTTAAGCACCTTTATTCACTTTCTTTTCTGTCTTGTAAAGTAATTTCTTTATTTAACTCCCGCCAGGTAGGAATACTTTTTTTTCCCAAATAATCTTACTTAACTTTTTTAAGCTTCTCTATTGTTCAGTATCATGAAAGGTTCATTCCCTTTCAATGACCATGGGTGAACAGCAGATAAACAATTTAATTTGACAGGCTAAACTACATTTATAGATTTGACTTTAATATTTGCATCTCAGAGATTGACTTGAAATGAAAACTAACAGTATCTAGAAAAGTTGCATGTTCAGTACAAGAAAAAAAGAATTGTGTTTAATGTTTCATCAAGAAAAGCACCCTGTGAAGACTTGCAACATGTTTATTTTGTTTAAAAAGCAACTATTTTTGGTGCTAGTATATCTTTTTTCTTTTGATGGCAAAGCTACAGTTTGAACCACCTGTGTGGTGTTGTATCTTTTAGTCGCATTCCTCCAAATAGATATGATTTGTTTTGTTTAGTTTGTGACAGGAACAGTAGTTCCTCTACCAGTCTTTTCAGTTGTAGAAATGTGTAGTGGTATTAGTCTACACAGTTTCTATATCCCTGACTTTTTCAGGTATGATTAATTCTTGTTTCTTTGAGAGTTTTCAGTATTTGTTTCATACCAAGTTTTGTAATCATCTGTTACTCCAGTGTATTATAACCACACTGTGCAGAAGTCCTGCTACAGAAGCAGCAAGTCTTTTAAGCACTGTATGGAATATGTCTGACATACATGGTCCTTGTCTTCATATTCATAGATTAGCTATGGAGAATCTTTCTTTCAGGATGCTTTGGACACCTTTTTATTTTTTCCTGAGGTAAAGCATGAAATGTTAATTCATGGAACAATGATACAATGTATTTTTTTGATTTATATTTTTATTTATTGCTGATTTTGATGTCACGTTCTGATAGTGTAGCAAGGCAGAATGACACTCTTCATCCAGCTGCTTATATATTCTTCTAGTCTACCATGTTAAGTAGTATGAATGAGTTTCAGAATGATCAAATCCATATACGTCCACGTGTGTAAAGTACAGTTTTAAAAGGGATAATTCTTAAGATTCATGTACAGTGTGGAAAGTTAGCATTGGCTCCACTGAGTGTTACGCTCGTGGAAGAGTGCACGTCGGCATCAGTTACGCCAGCAGAAGAGACGATGCAACCCTAAATGAGACGAGCAGACCTTCGGTCCTTGTGGGAAGGTGGTGCTGCGTAAGGCTGGGGGCTGCGTCAGGAGAAGTTGGTTCGGATCCTGGATCCCGTTGGGATTTAGAAAGAGCCGTCCCACTGACTGCCACAGAACCAGGATTGTAAACCTGGGCTCAGCCATGCAAGGCTCATCAATTGGCTGTGCCTCCCTTTCCCCAGCAATGAAATGGGGAGAGTGATGCATCCTTCCCTTGCAAAGCGCTTTTGAGACATGCAGAAGGAAGGACCCAGGTATTGTGCTTAGCAACAAGGGGATTATTACCAACTTCAACAGTGGGGTTTTGCCTAAATCAGGACCACTTCGGTGAGTAAGAACTGCAGGGATACTCCCAGTCTATTGAATGTGATGAAGATGTTCAAGGCATGCAGAAGTTGACCTTTCCTTTCAAGTTTCCTAATCCCTGCTGCTTGACCATCTTAAATTACATTTTAAAATCTCTGTATTTTACCTAATGGGAGACCTAAATTTTCACACTAGAGAGTCACACAAAACACGAGTATCTGCAAATATAGTGGTCAAAAGAAAGTAGGTTTTAGTCGTTGCAAAAAAATGATTCAATTTCAGTGACCAGAATTAAAACTAACACCTGATTTTTTTTTTTTTTCTTTCTGCAACTTGCTTTTATGGATCTGAATGTTGCTGTAATGTACAAATGAAGGTTTTCTTGCACCCTCTGTTATTGAAATATTTTACATGGTGGTTGGATTCATTAAATGCTGTTAGAAACAAGTGCCTGCCACCATCATTTCTGACAGAATTTGAAAAAGATACTCCACAAAACAAGTGGAGCTTGTATTTAAAAAAAGGATTTGGAGTGTTGTTTTTGTTTCATTTTGTTTTTAAATGCATCCAATTATCAATGCTGCTTGGAAATTGAATTTTCTTTGGAAAACAGGGGGCCTTAACTTAACCTGGGACCGTTAGTGTTTTACTTGTTTCTATTTAAAAAAGAAATTGTATGAATTTCCCAGATACCATTGGTACTTGCACACTTCTCTGAAGTATTATGAAGAGTTGGGTTGGTGGAAGAATGTTTTACATATTGTTAACATATATGTGGATATTCTTATATTATTGTACATGTTTGGGAAAATATCACACAACTTTAAAAATGTTACTAAGATGTATGTATCTGACTTTTTCCTTTGGAAAATATTATATATTTTTATTTGTATTTTTTACTTTTTTAAGTTCATCTATATGTGCCGTTATTTTTGTATTCCAAATGGTCTCATAAACGCAGTAGAAGAGATAAAAATACAAAGAAAAGTAATTTGGCAAGGATTACAATGCTTGGGGGGACAAAAACACATGGGTCAGTATCATATTATCAATAGTAGAAGTATTTTGAGTGTCTTAGCACTGTAAATATGTCACGAGACCTCTTTTGATGAGTAGCGTAAAGAATTGCAAGGTTTTAATCACCCATTTTAATTTGTTATTAATTACCACTTTCTTGTGGCCTCTGGTCCTGACTTAATTGAACCCTATCAAACAGCATGCTTTTGTTTTTATTATTAAAATTTCTCCTTGTTTTTCAGTTGAATACTGTTTTGTTTTCTTTCAGTTTTGTACTTCGGGTTTTGTTTCTTGCTTGTGAGAAGTTGATCTTCAGAATTATTTTTACACTATTTATGATTTATTTTCATAATGTAAAAAGTGTGTAATTATTAAAATATTAATCCAACCATTGGTGCTGATTTTGCATAGTTATAAAGTTCTTAGTGTTGGTGCAAAAAGTTGTTCTAGTCTGTCTGGATTGGAAAAAGTGTGTGCTGCATTGTGCCAATCTGTAGTTTGAAATCTAGTGCAGGTCCTATCGGTCAGTATTCACATTCACACAAAAATCAGGGTCTTTGCAACATGTTCAATTTTCCTACAGCATGCAATAAAAAACCCCACCTCATTCTTCCTATTCTTAATGTGTCTTTTCCCTTCAAAGCCAAGTCCATTCAGTCATCTTTTCTAAACAGGCAGCACAGGCTATGGGCATCCACAAAAGTAAGGAAGGAAGAAACTTTGCTGCAAACCTTAGAGCCTTTCCTCGCTCTGGAAAAGCTGCAAGGATCTGTGTATTAACCAGAAGTTGAAACTATCGCTTAGGCAAGTCCCCAGGCATCCTAGGATCCAAAGAAATAAAGCTGAAAATCACCGATCTCCCCTTTGTATAATACTGAAGGTGAAAAATAAACCTGAACTGCTGAGAAATAAAGATGTACACAGGCAGTGTCATGAGTAACAGTGCAAGCTAGAAAATGTGAAGGTCTGTATTACCACAAATCCAGTTTGTTCAGAAAAGATGGAGCATAATAATTATTCTGAAATGGTATATTTTCAAGCACCCTGGTCTAAGACAACACATTTTTGCAGGAGTCTCCTTGAACAAAGGACTTTTTTTGAAAAATAAAACATTGGGCATCAGCTGTAATCTCTTCATAGCATTATTTAAAGGTTTGGGGGTTTTAAATCCCCAAAGATTTCAGACAAACAAAATGGTCCCCATTGTTTCCCCTTCCTTCACCTCAAAAATGTAGTCACTCTAAGCTAAAAGAGAGAATGAGCACCGTGGGAGTTTGACCTCTACTTTTAACTCTTGGTAATCTCCACAAATGTCCGTTAATCTTATCTAGCTCTGTTTTAGACTCTTGGGGGGACTAAAAATAGCTTTGCTCCCTTTCCCAGATGAGGTACTTGCAGCTTAACGTGCTCAGTGTCCCTGAGGAAGCGCCTGGCGATGCCAAGAGCAGACGCTGCTCTGCCGTGCTGCACATGCGGCCCCGAGGGCTGCGACCGCTGCTGCCACACCAGCCCGGCAGTCCTGACCCGGGCCAAGTCCTCGCTTTTGCCGCGGTCGCTCTCGACCTTTTCTGCCTTCCAGCTTTCTCCTTTCTCCTTTTGTAGAGGAGGGAAGGCGGGTCTAGGTGCCGGTGCAACTGTCCTGCCAAGAAACAAACACAAAGTATGTTCTGGACAGTTGCTGCATTTTTCCCTCTCAGTAACATAGCTACTCCGATGTTGGCCAAGTCACCATAAGCACTATGCCGGCAGTCCACGTATTTTTGGTAGCGTCATTCCCAGTACGGTAACAACCAATGCACTCTGGCTGCTGCGAGAGCTAGCTGTCTGTGGGTGAGAATTCCCATTCAGTCCTTTTACTGCCTCCCTGTTACTTTTCAGTATTGCGCTCCCTCTGAACTCAAACTTCAGCTGACCGGTACCCTACAGCCTTCGCATCCTACCATACTCATGGGACGCAACTTTCCTCTGGCATTCCTTCCTATCCAGATACCACCTCCAAAATTTTGTGACGTGCCAAAGCACACACAGGGCTGCAATGTGAAATGCCTGCTCTTCTCCCTCTCATTTTTATTTTTTTTTTTAATGGAGCTCTTAATCAAGTACTTAAAGGCCATTATTGACATCCAACTCTGCTTTGTGGACCTACTAAACCTGCTAATCCCTACCCATTTGTAATAAGGACACTACAGAAGTCAACAAAATGCAACAGAAGTGGCTTTTTATATCCTCATCTCACACAGCTTCACCTAACCTAGGGGTTCAATTATAATAACCACAAACAAAGAAATGTTTAAAAATAAAAAGAACAAAACAAAACAAGGACCTGACAAAGCATGCATTTTTCAGCAAGTAGTAACAACTGCACTCAAATAAATATTAAAAGCAAACAAACAAGGGAATGCCAAAACATTTAAGTCATGTTCCTGCAAGCAGTCTTTCTGTCTTCCCAGGGTTACTAATTTGTCTTGTGTTGGCTTCTGCTAATTTCCAGACAGAGTACTCACAGGGCATTGGCCTCTCCCTTCTCCTGGCTGCAGTAGAAAAATACAGTGGTTTTGGATTCTTGCTCAAAACTCAGAGCTTGGATGCTCCATATATATGTATGTATATATATGTGTCTATCTGAACATATATATAAATATATGCATATATATATATATGCATGCATACAAATATATATACACATAACCTGAAGTGTTCAGGAAAACACTGTACATAAACCTCGTCAGAGAGAGATCACAGTCTGCTAGTATAGTTGTACTCAAGCTGCTTTAGTTTGTCTCAGATCAAAGGTGGACACAGCTCCTGTCACATCAACCAAGATGCAGGTTTTTCATGTGCTTATGCTAAGACAGAATGTTCAATAACTAATAAATATCCTGATTATTTTTGTATGTGCAGGTTACGGCTTGACTAATTTTTCCAAGTGCCCACACCTAACCAGAGCAGTCATGAGCTCTCACTGGCATCACCTTTGTCTGGCTGCTCCCTCCTGGAGCTACCAAGTACCTGGCAAGTTGTTGCAAGCTTTTAGGAGCTCTCTTCTCTGGCATGTTAAGATTATTGTGAGGTAATTGATTCTGGCTCAGATAAAACTGATAAAACCAAATATGGCCCCCCCCCCAAATAATCTAAAGTATCAACTCTCTTTATTATATGAATTACCTTGTATCAGAAAGATGTGTATAGAACAAATTCGCCATTTAAAAATCTGGAACTGCAACCACCACTGGCACATTCAGCACTGAAATGATTCTCAACAAAAATTATCCAGGACCCAGCAAGCATGCAAATGGCTCTGGAAAGAAATGCTGCCATGAAGCTCTGTAAGTAACACAATCTTGCTCTTTTCTGCCTTACCCTTGGCCTATTTATACCTAATTAACACACCCTGCGCTCCACTGACTCGGGCCTGCTGGACCGATCACCGCATCAACTCACAGGCAAGTCCATTCCCCTTTCAGAGTAAGTGCCAAGCAGCTGGCTATCGCTGAGAAGGTGCAGATGGGTATGGTTTGTCTGTCTTTTTTACCTTTCTGTACTGAAACATCAGCCTAGATCATTTTCCACTGGCCACCTCTAATGGGTTTGCTTCTCAGGATGCACTAGCAGTACATTGTTTTTCAGAAGTACTGTAACTCCTTAAACAGTTAAATGGGGAGATGAAGCCACCTTACTTGGATACTTTGAATAGCTCTAAAAAATATTTACCCCTTTTCATCATTCATACAGGAAACCAGGCTGCTGGTTGCTGATACCCTGCCAGGACAAAGCCCTTAAAGAAGTGTGGAAAAAAACCCATCAATTAGAATGTTCAGAAAGCAAACAGAGCAGGATGGAGAAAACAGTATGTTTTTTTAAAAACAAAACAAAAGTATTTTAAAAAAAAAAAAAGAAACTATTTTATACCATGGAGAAATAGCTGCTACTATTTACTCCACAGCATTATGAGGGCAAGTGGAAGGAGTGGGAGAGGTCTAAAAAAGCCAAGTGACAAGGTGCTGGAAAGCCCTGTGTTTCGTGCAGGGTATCTCTCTGCTAATCAGGGAGGACAGACCTCCTCTGCTCTACACATGAGACTTGGCAGGCTTGTTCCTGCTGATAGTATCAAAACAGTGTGCAAGAACTATGAGCCAAGAGGGAGGGATAATTTCTTCATTGTTAAGCCTCTTTCCATGGCTGTGAAGGAACAGAGAAACAACATCCCCTCCGCTTCTAACAAGCTACTTCACCTACCACTCTGAGCTTTCCTGATGAAGTTTAATATTGCTTAAAGCAATTACTAATCTAGCTGTGAACAAACTTTCTTTTGCTGAACCTGAAACAAAAAGCCCTGATACAACCAGGGCTGGCTGCCGACGCATGCTTGTAAAGGAGTAGAAGCACAGTAGCTTGCATATCCCTTAAATCTGTTTGTGGTCCAGTGTTTCTGTGCAAGCAAGACTGGGCAGGTCAGCATAAACAGCTGAGATTTTTCACTGTTAGCGTTCCCAGCGGCCCCAGAGGAGGGACAAGGCTGTGCTCGGCACTGACAGAGGGCAGGCACCAGCCAAGTGCAGGAAAAACATCTCTCCTGAAATGCCTTCAAACTCACGGACTGGCATGCTGCCATTCACTGCCTGGGCTCTAGCCTTTCTTTACCTTACTGTTACAAAGGGATTATGATTAGGTCTAGTATATAACGTGTACAACTTGAACTACATCTACCCTATGCTAAATATCATTCCCCAGCTTTCAGAGATGCGGGCAAAACGGAAAAACATTGCAGACAGCAATCCTGACAGGCTCCATCCTAGGCTCGACTTGGGTGTTAGCAGATCTAAATGCCTGCTCTCTTCTTGAGACCCATCAATGAATCTCATCGCCGCCTGTACAATACTGCCCCAGCTGACAGCTTTGACAACTCCCTCAGATCTTTTAAGCCCATACCTTCTTCTGCCTGGACAAGTCACTGAAGACAGGCAGCTGCTGTCTCTGCTGGGATATAGAGGTGTAGCTGCTGGTGCCTCCTACCACTTCTGCTACATGGCTGTTTTGTTGGTTGGTGAGGCAAGGTTTCCGATGGAGCACGAATGCAGGAATGTGAAAGATGCGGAGCTTCAAAAGTAAAACTGTCTGAAGAAGCTCAAGAAAACGCCCGCAGGAAAAGAAACGCTTGACTAGAGAAGCAGAAAGGTAGCTTACTGGCAGAGATATAAAAAAATGTAAAAATCAGGAGGTGCGTTTCTTCCATCTGCAAAATTTGGGATGACTTGCTGGATACTGATCTAGAAAAGACAAGTATCATCAGCACAGGAAATTGTGTGGCTTTACATATGCTCTCTGAAAACTCTTCCAAACATAGCGCTGCAGGTGGCACAGACGAGCTACAGATGGGGTGGCAGGGAAGTAGGCGCAGCTTTGCTGCTGCCTGCCCACGCAGCTCAAGGAGCAGCCTCCAGACAAGGAGAGGGTGAATCTGTGGCAGGGAGAAGGTAAAGCAGAGGTGCTCCACCAGCAGCTTCGCTGTTTTGAAATGTGATGCCTCTTGATGTGAATTCTGCCTTTCTTCCCCATGAAATCGTCCCCTTTTTCTTATGGGCTTTGACTTCCAGTGAGATGGTTATCAAGGGTAACCACGAAGAAATGCCACATTCGAGCAAATCACTTCTATGCTGGCGCTGTGGTTAGAAAGAGATCATAGGACCAGTTATACTTAGGTCTTGGCCGGACTGAAAAGGGCGTACCAATGCATCAGAGCACCAGGGCTAGAGCCCTTTTCTACTTACGTGTATAAAACCATAGCTCTTTCTTACTAATTCACCCCACTTTACAAGAAATACAGATACCGGCTTTGATGGACATATACAAGTATGTATCTCAGCCTACACTTACGAACAGGTTCTGGAAGTTACGGAGCTGCGAAGGTCCTTGACTTACGACCCTGATTTTGATTAAATCAACCGCCTGGTGCCCCCCCCCCCCCCCCCCCCGAGGATGTCCGCAGCAGCAGTGCTTTGACCACCAGAACGACCGAGGACAGGCGAGCCACCGCCGGCACGGCACGCTCGCGGGTGGGAGCAGGGCGGCCGCCCGCCTCCCCCGCACCAGGTCGGTTCTTTTTTGCAAGTTTGTGCCGTTTGGCACCGCCGGAAAAAAAAAACTCCAAGGCGCGGCGGCAATCCCGCGGCGGAGCCTTACCTAAATAGGAATCACGAGTGGGCCCAAAAGGAAATCCCGGTGGGGGCGCGGCCGGGCCCGTCCCCCCGGGGAAAGCGGGAGGGCGGCGGGCGGGGAGGAGGGGTTTGGCGGCGGCCGGAGCCGGCATAAAGAGGCGGGGAGCCCGCGGGCGGAGCGGGCCGGCGGGATGGAGGAGCGGTACAGCAAGGCTGAGACCCTCGCCCTGCGGAGGAAGCACATCGGGTAGGGCCGGCGGCGGGGGGGGGGGGGGGAGGAGGAGGAGGAGGAGGAAGGTCAAGGTCTCGGTCTCCGTCGGCTGCACCTGCCCCCCCACCCCCGGCGGTGACAGCGCCCGGCCGGACCCGCTCGGCGCTGCCCGGGGGGGTTTAGAGCGCTGGGCGGCCCCACCGGCCCCACGGCAAGCCCCCGCGGGGGGTGGGGGGAGTGTGGACCGACCCGACCCGACCCGACCTGTCAGCCCTTCAGCTTGCCAAATCTATGGGCCACTTGTAATTCCCTAGGCGGGCGGAGGGAATGCAGTCATTAAAACACAGCACATCAAACGCTACTTCACTTTTTTAACAGATCAAAGCAAGCAACCAGAGCGCGGTATCCAGGTGTATGGCTAAAATGCGGCTGTGCAGGGGGAGGGTGTGAATAAACTGCATGCTCCTGAAAAACAGACGTCTCTGTTAAATGAGGGGATTTCTTAAGCTGAGTCTAACCGGGGGGGTGCAGGAAGGCTGCCCGCAGCTGTGGCCTGAGCAACGCTCCTGGCTGGGCACATGTCCTATCCCACTGTATCGCAATATTAGTTCCTCCAGAACGTGCAGCTTTAATTCTTTCCTCAGTAGCTGTCACCGAGTGAAAAATAAGTCCAGATTGTTGAAACCAGCGCTATTTGCTGATTGCATCCTAAATGCGGGGCATATATAGAAAGCTCACTAAAGATTCATAAAAGTCATGGCCTCATCAAGCGTGCACATCAACCTCTATTTAGGGGCCAGCTCAATGTTGAGGGACTCTTGCCTGTGCAAGGATTATAGGATTGGGCTGTGCTGGGCGAACAAAAAGAAACTTTCACAGAATGGACTGAGATGTTACAGAAGAAAAAAACTGTAGTCAAGAAATGGCCAGAGATGATGTGCACGGCTTTTAAAGTGTACCAAAGGAGTAGCCGAAGATGTCAGAAAAGATCTAGGCAATGGGGCTGGAAACTGAGAAAGAAGGTAAATGACTTCACTTCCTAGGAGTCACACTTAGTCTTTACAAGTTCATAGTCTCAATATATCTGACAATAACTTTGAGTTACCTGGAAACAACTATTTATCCAAGGCCAGAAGACTTCCCTTCTGCTCAGTGATACCATTCAACATAATTACATAGATGGCATGTTCTCCAAGAGGAAAAAAAAAAGAGCGTTTAAAGAGTACTTTGGAAAATTTTACAAAGAGCTCGAGTTTTGCTGGAAGCCAGTGTGATTTAGGTGCTTATGAAAAGCTGCTTTTAAAGATTTTATCTAAAGCAGTCAGGATGAGATAGTGAGATTTTTAGGACCTGCTCAGCACCTCTGAAAATAAAGCCTGCAAGGCATTAGTGTTTTGTTCTTGAATTTGACCTCTATACGGTACAGTCATCCATTGCATAATGAATTTTTGGCTATAATATAAAACAATGCTTAACAACTTAGTTTTATTCCCAGTGAGTTAATTGGCCATACAAGTTCGTAAGGCATATAAACAAACAGAGCTACAGCCTAGAAACACAACAGGACATATAAGGACCTGGAACGACTTGCAATCACTGTGCTCCTGTGAAACCACTTGCAGACAGAGTCATGCTTTGAAAACGCCCTTATTAAAGACCTGCTTCTGTTCCCACTGTGCCTGGGGAGGTGTGCAGGGCCTGTTTTTAATTTTGGGAAGAGTACTGCTTGACCATCATCTGAACCACTCATGAGCTCTTTGCAGAGGGTGACAGGGCTGCAAAAGATCAACCCCCTCAAGACTCAAAGGAGGGGGAACAACTGAGAAAACTAAAATGGTGTTATAATTTTTTTTTTTTAGGCCTTCCTGCAAAGTTTTCTTTGCCAAGGACCCTCTGAAGATAGTGCGTGGTCAGGGCCAATATATGTTTGATGACAAAGGAGAAAAATACTTAGACTGTATCAACAACGTTGCTCATGGTAAGCAGTTTAACTTGTAGGACTGCTTCTATTGCTTCATTTCTAATAGGGATCAGAACACACTTCTTCCAAGTGATGATGTTCACAGTGCTTCTCTGAATTTCTTTGTGTGGTTCAGTAACTGACTGCTTGCTAGTAATAACTCATTATTTTCTTCTTTAGTTGGCCACAGTCATCCATATGTGATAAAGGCTGCAACAAAACAGATGGAACTGCTCAATACAAATTCTCGGTTCCTGCATGACAACCTTGTTCAGTATGCACAGCGTCTTACAGCCACCCTGCCCGAGAAACTCTCTGTTTGCTATTTTGTTAACTCTGGGTATGTCTGAGTATTTTTTTTTTTCCTTCCATTATGACTGTTTTGCTTCTGTTTGAAATGGACGCTCAGAACAGCTGGGTCTAAATCTTACTAAATAGGACTTATTAATCAGCAACAATAATATTTCCAGTACTGATCGAAGGATCCTTCCTATTTGCAGGTATCATATTTAGTGTGATGGCTCAATGCAAGAGATCCAAAAGATGAAAGTGGTCTACTGAATGCTATGCAAAAAAAGGGCGGGGGGGGAGCAAGAAAAGGAAATTAGACTGCAAATTGGTGAACGTTATGTACAGATTGGTGAATGCTATCTGTAAATTGGCATATGACCTTGGAAACGAGTAGTCTTCTTTAGGCGGTCCATTTAGTCTGTGATCACTTATGTTGCCAGAACAGACAACCTGCAGGGACTTGTGAGCAGAGGGGCTGCTACGGGTCAGGCTGGAAGTTTGAGTCTTCATCTGGGGAGCAGATCTGCATTCTCAGCTGCCTGGTGGTGCAAGTGCTGGGGAGGATGGAGCTGTTGTGGAGGGTGGGAGAAGGGGCTGGCACACTGTTGCCTTTCGAGGGTTGGTGGCTGCATTGTGCTCTCAGCTGCAAAGCAGTCTCATTTGTACCAAGAGGAGGTAAATGTCTACAAGCAAACTGGAGGAGGGAAAGAAAGCATCTCTTTGTTTGCTGTTTACACAAAGAGCTGTTTTTTCTTTGCCCTCTTACATGGCATTTACGGTCTCAACCTTAGCATTGTAATCTGTATAGTAACAGAGCCTGCTGTGTTGACTTATTATATCCATTAGTCCCATGCCTCCTCTTCTGTGTCAGAATACCATTTTAATTGGAAGTGCTTCCTCACTATTTTGTGGCTGTATCTGTTACTATGCAGGTCTGAAGCAAATGATCTTGCTTTACGACTGGCTCGGCAGTACCATGGGCACCAAGACGTGATCACCCTTGAAAAGTAAGTACATAGAGTAGCTTATGTGAATGCAGCCAGCAATTCCTGCCATTACTTCAGAAGCAGCTTTGCAGCAACCCCCTGCTGTTTGTAGTTCACTGCCTGCTGAAAGAAAAGCTTTGTTGCTTTCATACTAGAACAGGTCAGGAAATCCCTTTTCCACATTTGGATAAATGGAAGTTTTGAAGATCTCTGAAAAATAAGCTTGTCAGTCACCCTAGAAGGTCAATCACCTGTTATAGGGCATTTCCCACAGAGCCTCCCAAAGCAATTCAGGCCAGAGACTTGAATGTTGGTTTTCAATGTCAATGAGTGGTCTGGTCACTGGGCTGCTCTGGAAAAGGGCCTTCTGTTTGTCACGCCTTGCTGGACATGTTTCTTTTTGTACAAATAAATATTCCGTGGTCAAGAAGAAAGATCCTGTAGCTCTGCAATGGTGCTGCACCGATGCTCAGATCTCTTCCAGTGAACACAAGTGCACACACAAAACCAAGCAGCTCCAAAATCAGGAGGCACTGAGAGGGCCGTCAGCCATGGGGAAGGTGGCCGACCACGTCTCTGGGTTTCCTTATCCTAGATGCAGCTGTAGGGTTGGTTACGCTGCTGTAGGGCTGGATCTTCTTCTCAGACTGTGATTAGAAAGTCCAGCCAGAGCAACTGCAAGAGCACGTGTCTCTGTCTGAACGGCACAAAGCTTGTTTGACTCAGCCATGCTCAGATCCCTGTTAGCCTTCCTTGACTCACGTGGCCAAGATTTGGAGCCACTGAGAGTAGCTTCCATCAGGAGAGGCTGAGGATGGAGCTGGCTCTGTCACTGTTTCACTGCCATGTCTTGTCTTCCTGAACACCACAGGGTATTTCTTTGCCCAGGTCCCAAGGCTCTGTAGGCTTTTGCCATAGCTACCATCCCAGTCAGGGTGGGCTTTCTGTCCTTTCTTTGTGTCCATTAGCAGATTTTGTTGACTGGTTAGTAAGAAGGTGTAAAGAAGACAAAGGAGTTCAAAAAACATCCTCTCTACCCTATGTGTGTGCTACTATGAGATTGTGACATGTCTTTGATTTGGTTTGAGGTTCCCCTCGCTTCAAGTTTATGGGTGAACAAAATTGTTTATTCCCTGAAAGAAGCTGCTACATGCTTTAGGTTCAAAAGGCTTTGTTTCCTCATTTCTAAATCAAGTTGGCCTCAGTAGTAACCAGCTTGAGCATACTCTGCAATATAAAGCTTTTATATTCAAACAATATTCATCCTTCTCCTGAAGGCGACTTCTGCCAAACAGTCTAGACTGTAGGGCCTTCGGGGCAGGTAGTGGTGTGCTGCTGCTCCATAAGATCCCAACTTTCCAATGCAATGCACACTTTTGAGAGTCTTTGCAATGGTGTTGGGGTCTAGATTGCAAAGCTTGGGTTGGCCAGAGTGGGGTCCACAGGCTGGAAATGAGGGAACTGGACCCCCACTTCAACTGCTAGGTAAGGCTGCTAGGGCAGCCACCTTAGAGGCAGTGAGGTCCATGGGTCATCTTGGTCTGTCCTCATGCTGGTACTTGATGTTATGCAAGGAAAAAAAAAAAAAAACCTCCTGGTTCCAGTCTTGCTAGTGAATTAGTCAGCAGCAATTTCATATTGCCTTTGAGAGAAAGACTAAATTAAATCAAGATCCCTTCACAAACAGTGCTACTGCGTTGCAGATACAGTTGCTTATTCTGGATTATTTATGGGCACAGTTGTAAATTTAGCTCTTCTATATATTTGGCGAAAAGTGACTTCGATATTTAACACTCATGCAGTGCTTACCATGGCCATGTTACATCTCTGATTGACATCAGTCCCTATAAATTTAATCAGCTGGGAAAGGACAGCAAGAAGGAGTTTGTGCATGTGGTAAGTGTAGTTTTTTGCTTTTTGTCATTTTTATGCCTGTTATGCAGCATATTGAATTACCCACTTCTGGTATAAATATGCTTTCATTCTGTTTTGCTGATGCTAGAGTACATATACTTGGCTGTTTGTTAGTGGATTAAATACAGCAAAATTGTTTGCTTTTGGATTTCTAAGAGGGTATTTTAGCTGTGAGGCTGATTTCCTTCAGAGTGCTACACATTTCCTGAGTCACTGCGCTGTATAGTTACACAGTTTCAAGAAATTAGCCAGTATCTATTGTGTTGGTTTGACTAAAGATATGCAGGACTTTTGAGTCTACTTCGAAAGACCGGAAAGGCAGACCCCACAAGTTCACACAGATCTGGGTATAGAGCTCATGGGTGTCCAGCTGATACTGTTTGATTTTCAGCCTGCACTTGTGTATCTTACAAAGACAAAAATCATTCTCAGCCCAGAGATGTACACCAAGCAGGCCTTTCCTATCTAGACCTCCTTGCATTAACCACACTGCCAAAGTAGTATCCACCTTTTTATACCACTTCCTTTCTCTTATTTACTGAACATCTGCCAACACTGTTTGTAGAGGCTTGAAGGTCATACAGATTCGTACCATGACTAGGACGCTGGAAGGGATGTGACAGACTGGAAAACCCCATTCTCCAGTTGCAGAAATGGATCTTTCTGCAAGAATCTGAAATAAAATGATGGACCAGGATTCAGTATTGTGTCTTGGGGGAGAGGAGGGACAGTCTTGAAAGGTGGATGAGGTAGATGATGGCTTTTTCAACAGTTGCGTCCAGTAATGTTGAACACATCACAGGGCGAGATTGAGTTTAAGCTCCTGTAAGCATTTTTGCAATACCATGCAGAAATTCAGGCTGTACTAACTCCTATTATCTATCTGTGTGGAAAGACAAAAGCTCAGAGCAATAGAAAAGGAAGTAAATGTTTCACAGAAGGATGGGCTTAAAAAAAAAAAAAAATAAAATTGGTCTTTTCAGGCTCCTTCTCCAGATATCTACAGAGGAAAATATAGGGAAGACCACCCAGATCCAGCAAGTGCTTATGCTGAAGAGGTGAAAAAGATTATTGAAGAAACACAGAAGAATGGACGCAAGGTGTGTGTCTTGTGCTCTAGAAATGCTGAGGCTTCATCTATTAAGCGTGACATGGGGGCATGAAACAGGCAACTAAGGACATGTTTCTTTACTCATGTTCCCTTGCTTCCCCCTGCCCTTCATTTTTCTGTGGTGGGTTCTATGGTCAAAATGGGCCATTTTTCTACCTGATGCTCTTAGCGCAGTTTCTCTAGACATCAATGAAAGGATCAATAATACAGTTCTAAATAAGCAGCTACAACCAAAGCAGTTTAATTTCCTTTTTTATGCATTGAATCAGTAGATTGTAAATATCTTAGGGCAAGCTTTGAGGTCAGCTGAGAAACTACATCACAAATTCTAGCAAGGATATATAAAAGTCTCCAGGACATGGAGAAAATATGCTAGATAAAATCTTGATACTACATTTCTGAGTCTAGTAGCTTAAGATAACTTTGGAGTCATCTAAAAAGGTGAACCTTTCGATCATATACAGTATGACCTTGATAAAAACCAACAATTTCTGAACAGGTTTACCTAAAATGTGTGTTAATGTTTTGTGTGATGGCATGAGTGTTTTGAGACATGTAGGGCTTGATCCAAATCCCACTGAAGTCACAGAAGACTTCAGTGGAGATTGGAACAACATGTTCCCTTCTAGTCCAATGGACTTACATCACTCTTCTTTTAGTTTCTTCATCAACTTTTTTTTATTCTCTACTAACGGATAGTTTTGTTTTTTTCTTCCCTTGTTTCCTTTCTTTTGCATATTTCTTAGGTTTTGGTGACATAGACCTGTGGCAGGACAAGTTGTGCTAAACGCTAAGCCTCACATGCTATGGGAAGCTTCATACTCTTTGGCTGTAGCATGCCTCTTCAAATATAGTATACGGTTCTTTACAAGTTACTGCTCGGCCTTGTTTCCAGGAAGACTGCACCAGCCCAGAGAGACCTCTTGATGCTCAGGGAGGGGTTCACAAGTGGTGTGGGGATGCAATCCCTTAAATAGCAGACTTATGCTGAGACTTTGGGGTAATATCGTATCTCTGCTGCATAGACCTCTGCTGTTGACAAGAAACGAATTTTGATGTTCCAGTGTATCTGATCTGCTGCTCTTACCCTTCCTGACTTGAAATAACTTTCTTTTTCATTCCTAGCAACTGGAATTATTTCACCTGTAGAATTTTTCTCCTCTATTGTCAAGTGCCTCGTGCTGACATTTTACTTGTGTAGTTGTTTGCATTAGGCAGGGGTGCCCAAAGTGTAGCCTCAGGTCATCTTACAGTTCAGCTTTTACCCACCTCTACCTGGTGTTCAGGATTGAACAAAAAAGCTGATCACAACATATACATGTTACTGGAGAGCCTTGGCATTAAGCAAGTTTCATTAACCTCTTCGGGAAAATGGCAAACACTGTTGTGTGTCTCCTGTAAATAGAAATTTGTAAATAAATTTACAGAGCTCCCAGGAGCCTGATCCAATGTCCACTGACACAAGTAGGTGTTTTCCACCTCAACAGCTGTAGGACTAGGGCTAAACGAAGGTCCTTGTATTCCCATGAGGTTACAAAGGTGGCCCTGGCTACTGCAAATTTGGGCACCCCAGATTACAAAATGAATAAATTCTTTAACCATAGCTGTTCTAAAGAGCCCTCAGTTGTCCAACCCATTGTGTGATTAAATTAAGGCATACATTTAAACATTTATTTCTAGACTGTTAGATGTTTGTGCAAAGGTGGAGTAGATGAACACAGCTCTCACCTGAGTTTGTTTTTTGTAGATTGCTGCCTTCATAGCTGAATCCATGCAGAGCTGTGGAGGCCAAGTAATTCCACCTGTGGGCTATTTCCAGAAAGTGGCAGAGTACGTACATCACTTCAAAAGGGCACAACTGGAAAATTAACCAAAGAAACAGGTTTTTCACTATGGGCTTATCCAATCAATTCAGCTGTCACCCTCTCTTGTTCTTGGCTGTATGTGGTTCCTTTCTACTTTTTGAATAGTGTGATTCCACTTCTACTTTTTATGGAACATCACCTGACTAACTGTTTTGAGCTGGATAATTGTCTTTCCTTTTCTATCCTTAATCCTCAGGCCATAAGTTTGATAGAAGATGAAGTTGAACCATCATAGATACAACCCTGCAGTACCATTACAGTACCCCTAATTTGCATCAAAATACCAGATTTTTTTTCTTAACATTTAGCAAACTAAAAATTTTATCAATTGAAATAGCTATAGCTGTGTTTCAGCAGCCATGTTCTTTCTTTTTTTCCTAACCTGGTCTCACACTGGAGAATTTGTGTAATACAAACTCCTTTGTCCTAGATTGCCTACCCAAGACATGTACTGCAGCACTAGTCATTCAAACTATTCTATTTGTTTTCAGGTATGTGCGTGCAGCGGGTGGACTGTTCATAGCTGATGAGGTCCAGGTTGGCTTTGGCAGAGTTGGGAAGCATTTTTGGGCGTTCCAACTGCAAGGCGAAGACTTTGTGCCTGACATTGTCACCATGGGAAAGCCCATTGGCAATGGCCACCCTATGTCTTGTGTGGTCACAACAAGGGAAATCGCTGAAAGTTTTGGTGCCTCTGGAATGGAGTATTTCAATACAGTAAGTTCGTAGGTGAAGGTATGCCTTTTTTTCTTTTGGTCTGCATTTAGCAGTTAGAAGTTGTTCAGGTGATTCAGCTAACATCTACATCCATTACTGCATCACATCATTACTAAGAGTTCGAGTCAACCACAGTCTAAGATCTAAAAGCAAGTGTAGAGGCTTTGAAATATGCTCTGTACTGAGTAGCATATCTTAATGTGGACCAGCACTAGCTCTCTGGCAAGTCATGCATCTCAGCTCACCTTCATACAAATAAATTCTTCCTTACCTTTCTCTCTCTCTCTTCCCCACTCTGAAATGTTGACCGTGTAAAATTTCATTTTCTGGGATAGGCTCTGTGCTGGTGAGGCTCATGCCCTGGCAGACCTTGCTCTGCAGTTGTTACCTAACAAAACAGTGACCCTTTACCAGGAAACATTTGAGCTGCCTGCGTGCCACAGAGGAACAGCTTTCTTTACTGAGTGTTCTTTCTGCTTCTGTGACTGAGCCTTCTTCCCAGCTACCATGAATCCCCCTGGAGTTTATACCCTCTGGTTCAACAAGTCACCCACTGCTCTTCACAGGAATATTTTGCCTGCATATACAATCAGCTAACCGTGAGAGCAGCTTGAATGCTTCAGCTGTGAAATCTTCAAATTACTGAAACCCGAAGCAGAGGAAGAGGAAGCCCCTCTCTTGGGCCTCTTACACTGCCCAAAGTGGTGGGCATGGTGCTCCACAGCCTGCGTGGCACAAAATGGCCACCACTTCAAGCTTTCCTCACAATATGCCAAGCAGGAGAGGCAAGTGAAAACTACATGGATAAACACAGATGAACGTTTCTGATTGGTTTTGTTTTCCTATTTGTCTTTACTGTCAGTTTGGAGGCAATCCAGTGTCTTGTGCTATTGGTTTGGCTGTGCTGGAGGTAATAGAAAAAGAAGATCTCCAAGGAAATGCTACACGTGTAGGAAATTACCTCCTGGAGTTGCTGGCTGAGCAAAAGGAGAAACACCCCTTAGTGGGAGATATCAGGTAGGTGCCTTACAGCAATGTCAGAGAATAATAACTGTGCTAGAAAAATAAACAAGTTTAGGGTAAGGGCAACACAGAAACATTATGTCATGATTATGCTACACCTCTTTTTTTAAAAGGGACTACCCAAAACTGATACTGTAAGTCAGTGCATTTTTCAAAAAAGTCATCCATCCATCTGCTTAGTTAGGTGTAAGCATAGCCACTAGAAAAGCTCTGGGAGAGAAGAGCCATCCACGTGCAATAGCCCAGTTGTCAGCACACTATTGGGACGATGGAGACCTTATTCAAATCTCTGGTCCATTTCATTTGGAGATGTTAGTGTGGGTTTTCCTCATCTCATGTTACTACCAAGATAATTGCCTTCAGGTTTTTGGGGCAGGGGGTTGTGTTGTGGTGCTTTTTTAGTTCTTGGTTTTCGTTATTTGTCTTCCACAGCTCCCTGGCTTGAGGTTTGCAGGATAGGAGAGAAAGAAAATTATTCTATCATTCTTAACTGGCCATGTAGCCTTAATAAGCCAGCTAAATTTATTTATCCAGAAAAACTGTTATCCCACTTGATTGTCTGAAGTAGCCAGTGCCAAAAGACGACCAAAGAGAAAGTCTCCTCTTTCCTGCTCCTTCCCCACTTGCACCCCAGGGAAGGGATTGCAGTTTTTAGAAACAGGTTTTGCATTTGCAGCAGAAGGCTTGGGTTACTGACACTGGATTTCACTTGTCTGTGTTTTTTTTCTCTACTCCAGGGGTATTGGATTGTTTGTTGGAGTGGATCTGGTGAAAGATCAACAAAAGCGAACACCAGCCACAGCTGAAGCCCTTCACCTTATTTACAAGTAAATGGTTTCTAAAGACTATATGCAGTGATCAAACCCTCCTAATATTCCCCAGCAGTTAGTCATTAATTTCAGTTTAAATTTGTGTAGCTTTTGATAACACAGTACTAGAAAAAGAAAAGTTTCAAAATCTAACTCAGCCTCAAGGGTCTGTCTGACAGGAGACAATATAGTTTTATACCTGTGTCTAACACAGATGTTTCTTCTTTCCACAGGCTGAAAGAGCATCAAATCCTTCTTAGTGCAGATGGACCCCACAGAAATATACTAAAATTTAAACCACCAATGTGTTTCACAATGGAAGATGCAAAACATGTAGTGGAGACAATTGATGCACTTCTCACAGGTATGTATGCTTTAGTGCTCAGAGGAATACTCTTCTTCGTTCATTTCCAGATGACCCGTTAGAAACACCAGCCACCATAATCTAGACCATTACGTGCAAGGGAAAGTAATCAATTACATTTCTTACCACTTGTCCAAACTGCTGTTCTTAATGCTAATTATTATAAAAAAATAAAAGGCCCCATATGTACTTCATCCAGACTTCTAGGCAAAATCCTGCTTTTGATCCTTTCTCTTACAGACTCAGTGTTACTACTTATTTCTGGTCGCATATGCTATATGTTAAGGAGCGAATATATTAATTCAGCACAGGCCTAAAAGACACTGCTGAAACACTGGTGAAACTTTCCATAATGTGCTCTACCTTTTTTTTTTGTTTGTTTTAACTGGCATACTGGAACATGATTGTCTCATTCAAATTTAGCCTGAAGGTTTTCAGGCTCTATTTATCTTCTACCTGGGGACCAATCCAGGGAAAAATAATGTCAGGTATACTATTAGTGTAAGGACCCTCCAAGCCCGTTCTACATCAAACGCTCCCATCTCCTGAGATTATAACAACTGGAGTTAGACTAGCACGAACCTGGACAAAGGCAGAATTCGGCTCTGAAAGGTCTGTCTGAACCCCCATGCTACAGTCAAGCTGCTGATTTCGTTCTTTTCTCTAAACACCCGCAAGCTACACAGTCCTGATACATTAATCACATTGCCTCAGAAAAATGTTTTAGGAAATATTCATCATTCTTCAGTTATTCTTGTGTGATAAATGCACAGAGGAATAGCTGATTAGGTATTTTTTACTTCAGCCAGCTGTTAAATTGACTGTATGCTTACTTACCTGTGATTCTTTTTAATTAATTATTTTATTACTTTTTTTAGAAATGGAAGAGGCAACTGGAATGAAGACAGAAAATAATGCATCTACAAATGCACAGTGTAAAAGAAAAGTATGTTTTGAATTTTTTTTAAGTCTTATTCAGATAGGTGTTTGGCAAATCAAGTATAAATTACTTTGGTAGGGCACACCTTCGTTTTTGGTGGTGTGAGTGGTTCTGTGCCTTGAAACTGAGCTCAGAATGTAACCCGCTACTAGAAACCCGAGAGGATTGTGTTACTGGGGCAAATCTAAAAAGGGCTGAGTAATACAGACCTACAACAAGAAACATGTTATAGACAAGCCCCTCGCCTTGTCTGCAAAGAAGACCAGCCAGACTTTGGGCTGCACAAAATTGTGAGCTCAGCAGTCAACTATTTTACTAGTTCTAGGTACTGTGTGCTACTGATGGCTATTTGGCTTTCTAAGCAAGCCTTCAGCCTGGAAGGTGTCCAAGTTTTCAGAGAGTTCCAAGGATTTCGTTTCCATCATAGCACTTTGAGTACGAATGGCTGACATGCATCCAAATTAGGACTTCTTAGGTTGCAGCCCCAGCTTTGGATAACTCATATATAATTTCTGACCCCCTTAAAAACACATCACCCACTGTGTTATAGGAAAGCTTGCCAAGCTGACCCTTGGTGAGTTTTCCAGTGATGCTGCAAATGGTGGGAAGGCAATAGCCCAGCTGTCTAGGGATTTAGTAATTAAGGCAGAGACCCTATGGATTACTGGCTATCATCTAGATTATACTAGATTTGGGGTGCAACCCTCTTCTTACAGACATTTGTACACATTCAGTTCAATTTCTTTCAAAGCTAAGAAGTTGTGCCACTAAAAGAGGAGGGTCAGGCAGAGCTACCTAACAGGAACCAAGTCCAATGGGTGACTGTTGGAAGACATGCACGTACCTTCACTGACATTTCATTTCTGTTTCAGACAACTGAAGGGAGTTCTCAGCCAGAAGGTGCAAATGAAAGCATCGGCCATATGAATGGAGCTGCCTGCAGACAAGAAAATGGGCTTTATTCTAAAAAACCCTCACTGTCAAGTAAAAGAATAAGAACATGAAGAGGGAAAGTTTCCTCATTCAGTTTGAATTTGTGTCCAGCTTGCTTTTGAGAGGAAGAGTGCAATAGTCCAAGTCTTAGGATCTGTTTGAAGCCTAGTCCTACCTTCGTAAACTGGCTGAATTCCTATTAGCTTCAGTAGGAGTTTAAAATACCTTTTCAGATACATGAGACCTGCACCACATGGCTTGAAATCTAGAAGTGACAGAATGGACAAGTGATACAGAAATATCTTAGCGCTGATGGCAGGCTTGTCATAGGTACACAAACTCAGTGAAATCTGTGGATTTACCCATATTACACAGAATCTGAATTGCTTAATGACCATACAAGCAATGCCAATCCTATTATTATTAAAATTATATGCTTAACATGCTATTTTTACAATATTTTAAATTTCAATATGTAATATTGAGATGTTAATTACTTCCCATGTTTTAATGGCTGAATTCTTAAAAAAATGCTTGAGAGAGAAATCATTATTATCTTCCAGTGTAACTTAGGTCCTATGGATCATATTCCCAGCTGATGTAAATTGGTGTAGCTTTGTTAACGTCAACGATGCTTTACCAAGAGTCTACCACTGTGTGTGTAGAGACACAACGTTTATGCCGAGCATTCTCACTTTATGTTCAAAGAAAATGAAGAATCTGGATCCTAATTTTCTATGGATAAAGCAACTTTTATAGATAACTATTTATATAGAGTAAGATTTTATGATTTTTTTCCAAAAGTTTATATATTGAACCCTCTCAGTCCAAAAAATATGCAAGTAGAGTATATATCATTTCAGACACACTGATTGAATTAACCTGAGTGTCTCTCAAAATTAAGTTCCCAGGGACAGCCCAGCTTGCATTCCGATGGATTTTAGTTGTTTTGACAGTTGTGGGAATTACTGCCTGATCCTGTTGTAGCAATGCTGTTACTTTTTGTCAGTGCTGATGAAGAGTCGCATACCAGTTGAATGGAATCTTGACACATAAATGGCTATGCTAACATTTGACAGATTACTAAAATGAGAGGACCACTGCATAAAACATGCATGCAACCACTTCGCAGCCACTGCCTATCTCTGCTGCAGATACTTTAGACTGACTTGTCTTCTTGTCAGTGTTAAATTTCAACAAGAGCACACAAGTCCTGCTTCTCTTTTTTAGTACATGCACAACTCCATGCTATGGAAGACACTGAGGGCTTTACAAATGGTTTGTACTTCATAAAAAAAAAAGACAAAATGTATTTCCTCTTCAATTTTAATACCCTAAGTTCTGCTGGTTTGTAATTGCTGCTACTGACCCTACTGATATGACTGAAAATTGAGCACCTTATCTAATTTCATATTTTCTACAATTTGCTATATTAATATTGATGTTGCCAGTGTAACATCTTCCAACATCTGCAAGCGGGCTTATCTTCTGTTTCATGATCCTTGAATAATAAAAATAAATCTCTTATTTGTAATTATGATGTCCTCCACAAAGAGGTTATTTGTTCTAATTTTATTCTTCAGTAACACTTATTTGATGAGGGAGGTAACTTCAGTTTTGGCTGTGGGTTGTCTCCATGCCAAAGCAGACTGGCTAGGCTGTGTTTCCCTGAGACCCTACACAGTCCTCAGCTGTTGGCAGCGCTTACCCTCCAAGCCAGATGTTACCTCAGCTGCCACAATTCAGCCCCTGCTAACCCAGCACCAGGAAGGATGCCACAGGTCTCTTCCAACATGAAACTACACAAAGACCTAAGTCAACCTAATTTGGTATGTGTCCGAAGGCACAGTTTAGGTCACGCCCCATATGGAGTGGGGCTACTTGCATCACACCTCCTCCACTGCATGCAGCAGCAGCAGCATGTGCTTCCCTGCAAGCAAATGCTTGTGCGATTTATCAGAAGGGTTAAGCTCAAGGCACACAGCCCACCGGTCTGTACTATGGCACTGACTGTTGTAGCAGGTCATTAATATTTAATTTTCAAAAGCATATCAAAGAACTAGAAGAAAAAATCCAATGAGCCTAAATCTGAGGGGAGGTGAAGATTACAACTTCATAAACACAAGGGGCCTGTGCCTCTACCTCTGTGCTACCTATCTTGCTTCTGCACATGCTTGAAATACATAGAACAGCCATTGCTCCAATTTACTAGTGTTTTTCACCCAGTTTCTGCTTCACAAGTCAGGAAGGTCTCTACTTACTGGTTCTGCTCATTATGGAAGGTGTGAGTTACCTAGAACAATTAAGTCTTCTATTTTCTTTAAACAAGAAAGGCTATCACTTCTATGATACACACTGAAAAAAAACCCCACTGTCATTTAAATGGAGGAACCAATCCAACAGTTTGTTAGTTACCAGGAGTCGAGCTGGACCTACTAGAATTATTATTACTATATCACTGTTAATATTCTCACAGTAGCTCCGAGTCCACCAGCAAGATATGCACAATCCCTACTGTGAAGGGCTTACTAATTAGAAGAGACTAACTAAAGGATGGGAGAGTGGAAGCAGAAATAATTAAGGCTAAACACAGAGAGAGCCATTCCAGTCAGCTGAACTGATCAAATATATTCCCTCCACTGAACAGGCAATGCTTTTTTTCCCTTTCCCAGCCCTCTGTTTCCCTTTTTCTTCTTTCTACCTCTCCTGTCCTGGCTGTGTAATTCCTGGTTTTAGCCATATAGTTCAACCTCCACCCTAGCCCTTACATTCAGCAGATAGATACCTCTGTCAGCCAGTTCTACTCACTAACCTTGCAGAAAAAAAATGAGACCAGACTTTTTTCCCCATCAGTTTTCTGCAAGCAGCAGGAGGAAGAGACAGCGGCACGAGGGAAAGGCAGGACTCCATCCCAAGAGAGCATCACACACTGGAGTTAGTTATTTATATGTTCACTCTAGCTCATCATCCTACTGGAAGCTGAATCAAGATAGTTTTAGTGCATTCTCATAGTTTACCACTGTTTCACTCATTTTTATATTGCACTTTTAAAACTTTTAAGCAAACAGACTGGTTAGAATAAGGGAAAAAGAAAGGACAGTGGTTGCTGCAAATACTGATGAAAGAGTGACACTGTGAGAGTCTGAAACCACTGCCAGTCGATTCGCCTACATAAAAGCAAGTGGGACTGAACCTGTGCGGAGTCAGAAAGCTGTGCCTTAACCAGCATTGTTCTGGGGAGAAGAATCAGGATCAAAAGTTGCCATGTCAACGTAACACCACTGAACTGCCAAGGAAACAGAGCATGCAGCATGGTCACATCTGGGGGAAAAAAGCCTCAGCCTTAGCTCCATTAAACATTGCAATGGAAATATACGGAGTAGAAGAATTATGCTAGAGTATTATATTTTGTCTGTTGCTTTTTAGATGTATAGTTTCTTAGCCATACAACACAGTCTTATCAGATAATACTTTTATAATCTTCACAGCTGTTAAGCTTGGTGACTGCACACTAACAGACAGCCCCAACAGACCAAAGTCCAGAGGGGAAAAGTTGTCCCCGCCCCACATACACACACCCACCACAGAAGAAGCAAGCTCTGATGATATACCATCTGGTGAAAAAAGGGAGATGAATGAAGAGGACCAAGTGACAAGCCTGAAACACTTATTTTATATGTGCTGTTGCAAAGTGCAAAGCATTTCTGTTCAAAAAAAAAAAAAAAAAAAAAAAGCCCCACCATCATAAAGCAGTGACAAAATTTCATTTTTAATGTGGTAAAAGCCTGGGTCAAATGTCTGACCGGGCCTGGGACACCTTCATCTAAACCCACAGCTTTCAGCACCAACATGCAAAAAATAGAGCCTAGAAGAAGAAGACAAAAACACCCATCAGAAAAATATTTCTAAAAGTGGAGAAGGTTGTTTAAGTGTCTCTTGCAAAATGGGACACAAGAATTTGTACAGGCATCTCTTGGATAGTAAGCTCCCAGTGCTTCCCATACTCTAAGCTAAGAGCTGAAAAAACAGAAACTGTTAAAGAAGCTGCATTCAGTAATATACTAGAGAAGACAAAGTAAGAAACTGGGATGTCAATGAAAGAGTATTCATTATACTGTACAGTTATGTACTGTGTATACGTATGTAAGCGTGTTTGATCTATCATCTCGTTGGGGTTTTTTTCTCCATTTAATAAAATAATTTAGAAAAAAACAAGTGACTAATGCTTGCAAGCAAAGCAGATTAGTTCATAGCAGCAGAAACGTTAGTTTAATTTTCCAGGTTTCTCAGTGATGACTTTAGCAGGTGTTCTAGTAGTGTCCCCTTTCAATCTGGACCTGGCCTGTGCTGCTGCCAGCCAAGCTCTGGCAGAAGGATTATGCAAGGGAAGACAAGGCCAAATGACTGTGACCGAATTTCCCTATTTCTGCTTGTCATGGTTTACCCCCAGCCAGCAACGAAGCATCACGCAGCCAATTGCTCACTCCTCCCCCCTCCCAGTGGGATGGGGGGAGAATTGGGAAAAAGAAGTAAAACTCATGGGTTGAGATAAGAATGGTTTAATAAAAATAAATAACCATTAAAAAATGGTTTAATAAAAATAAAATAAAAATAAAATATAATAATAACAATAATAATAGTAATGAAAAGGAATATAACAAAAAAAAGAGAGAGAAAGAAAACCCAAGAAAATACGTGATGCACAATGCAGTTGCTCACCACCCGCTAACTGATGCCCAAGCAGCAATCCGCGCCTCCTGGCCAACTCCCCCCAGTTTATATAGTGAGCATGATGTTCTATGCTATGGAATATCCCTTTGGCTAGTTCGGGTCAGCTGTCCTGACATGCTCCCTCTCAGCTTCTTGTACACCTGCTTGTTGGCAGAACATAGGAAACAGAAATATCTTAACTTAGGATAAGCGCTAGTTAGCAACAATTAAAACATCAGCGTGTTATCAACTTTATTCTCACACTAAATCCAAAACACACTGCACCAGCTACTAAGAAGAAAATTAACTCTATCCCAGCCAAAACCAGGACACTGCTACCCATACGCATCTGTATTTTCCCACCTGGAAAATGTGATTTTGTTGGTGCCTGTGGTTCAGCAGAAAAGCTGAATTAGAAAAGACAAGTTATGTTTTTGCGTATCTCACTGACTCGTGTTGTGACTGGACTGTGTCATATCATCTCTGTAGGATTCAGCTTCCAAAGATGCAGGGTATCTTACAAAGGCCATGAGAGAGAAGTCTACAGAGGAGGACTCTTCATGTTGATATTTTGTAAGGAAACACGGCTGAGCCTACATGAAGACCCTGGATACAAAGCACCAAAAGTTTAAAGCCTTCACTGAGCTTCACAACTCAAGACCAATCTGCACTAAGCAAAACAACCTCCAGTCTCTCCCACCTCTGGTCACAAACATTCATGTGTGTTAGGCTAAACACCGCTGCAATATCACAATAACATACATTTACAACAATATGGAATAAAAAAAAAAAAAATTAAAGGAAGCGGAAGGGGAAGAACATGAAGAAATGTGTTTTGGTGCGGGACTGAGGTTTGCTAAAAGTCTTTAATAATCAACAAGGCAGAAAGTCCTATGGTCACATGAAAGCCTGGAAAAGGATCCCTGGCTTCCGCTTAGCTATTGATTCATTCCACAGCTCAGCGAGTCACTTCTAACATCTTTATGTCTCTATTTACTTCCATGTATAAAAGCAGCTGTAATAACCTTTGTTACAGTTTGTAAAGGTTAATCACCTTATCAGGCACAATCCTGATTATATAGGACTGCAAGTCACAAAGTACAGTTAGTTCAATTTGCTTATTTGCAGCTACCTCATTTTATTCCGTACTTGCATGTGGTTTTGTCAGGAAATAAAGCTCTACGATGTGCAGTACAAAGTCAAGAGGCCCATGATGCAAAATACCATGAAGCAACAAAGAGACACAAGCACAGGGAAGCAAGCAGTCTGGCTAGCATCTCCCAGGAAGCTTAAATATGTGTAAATACATTTTCAGCTGGCATAGGGCACTTGTTTTAAGCAAAAGGAAAGCTTTTGGTCTCCATTCCTTAGTTTCTTCATTCTAGTCACAAAATAAGGCATGAAAGGAGTTCATCTGGAAAATGCGCTGCTAACACGCTCCAGTGGTTTGCTCTTGAGAACAAAGATTCCTGTTCACAGTACTTATAATCAGCTCTCAATTAAGTTAGCTTCATTCTACTCCCTATTAGGCAAAACACAGATCATACAAATCATAAATAAATTAGACTATAAGAACAGACTATATTTTGCACATTCACCTTTGAAGAACAGCATTATAGTACAGATGAGACCTACAAGTCTCTGTGAGACAGGACCAGATTCCCTTCCAACTTATGGATCTAGGTAAAAATAATCATGGCATTTAATGCTGCTTTCTTAACTCACAGCTAAATGAGGACACTGTTACAGGTGGTGAAACTCCAGTGAAAAAAATAATGAGTTCCAGTGTAAGCTAGATTTGATGTAAGAAAGTTTTCTTCTGACATAGATGTATAAATATAACAAATATCTACAAGTAAGGACTGCACCTGATTCACAAGAGAGGTTGGAGAGTTACCCGCAAGCACTGTATGAAAATATTTGCCCACAAATGCGCATGGCTTCATACGAAGTTCAGAAGACTTTTCCTTCATGCCCCTATTTACTTACTCCCTGCATCCCCACGAGAGCCCTGTTCTCTTTTTACTACACCTAACCTACACTACCAATCCTTCCCCCGTTTGAATTTGAGAGCAGGGGGATGGGGCACGCTGGAAAGCATGCTAAGAGACCACTTCGTACTGCAAGCATTCCCTCCTCCCATAGTACAGCCAAAGCAGCATAAACTTTCAGGTGCTGCTTGATACCCACCTCCAGATATATTTTTCTGTTCATTTTATTTTGTCTTCCAGCATTCATAAAATTACCAAACATCTTCTTTCTCCTTGTCCCTCAAAGGTTTGCCAGCTACTGACAACACTGTGTCCTGTATAAACTTGCTATTTCACATTCCAGAAGAACAGTCTAGAAGAACAAATAGCAACTGTTTATACAGGCATTTCTTCCATAAATAATATGTGTGCATGAACATTATGCATATAGGGGTGGGTGGGTGTGTATATATGTATCTATACATATCTTTTTAAATATGCACAAACACATACAGAAACATGCATATAGACACATTCCAAAGCAATTTATCAGTGAGGCAAACTCTTTATGTTCAATAAATGTAATGTGAAACAGAGATGAATCATCATTTGACATATTTTTGAGATGAACAAAACAAATTTTATGAAGGGGGGGGGTCTTAGGTAGAGACTAGCAATTGCAGGTGAACCCTTTAAGAATACTTCAGCCTACTGCTGTCATAGGCAAAGATATTTTCACAGGCAGCAAGGAAAAGGAAAAGGCAGTAAGATATCTGCAGGCCACTGCTGGAAAAGAAAGGAAAAACCATCTAAGTACAAATCCTGAAAAACACAGAGCTTTAAAAGTGTGGTTGACAAATTAGACTACATTAACAACCACAAAACATCTCACTTATGAGCCCAGGTCTTCATTGGATGCTATTCTTCAAATTGAGTAAATCTTTGCACCAAAACATGTTATATGGATTAACCCGGTTTACCTATAGGTTTAATACTGTCAGCAATGAGCTCTTGTGGAAAACCTTGCAACCAAAAATGCCTTAGAGACCCATGAAACATTAAATGCCTAGAGAATGCCTGTAAACAAAAATAGCCAGCCTTCTTCAATTGTACACACAGGAAAATTGTCAAAAGCTACAACCATTTTGCGACCTTACTTGCCGTTCTCACAGCAGGGCTAGCTACTCTGCTGAAACCTGGCAGCGTGGTATCTTAGGCGTCAACCTTCATGGTCTTGAGCTTTCCTGAGGTGGAGCTGCTCTGCTCTGGGGCTGAGCGTGGGGCCGTAAGTCTCTCCACCTGCACGGATGCTATGGGTTGCACAGAGTTCAGGCACCCACCATCCTGCTGCTCAGATGTCTGAGACCAGTGGTACACACAGATTACCCAGCTTTCTGAAAACAAAACTTCTCTTTTTCAGCATTTAGAAGCTAAACTACAACGCCTACAGGAGTATTGACCAACAGACCTAGTATCTTCAAAATTGCCTAGACGAAAATGATCTTTCTGCTCACCACCCCCCCCCCCCAAAAAAAAAAAAAAAGGTAGCTGGAAAGAAAGGGGCACAGCTAGCTTCCCTCATCTCCTTCTCTTGGTCCATTCACAGGCTGCCCTCCTGCCTGGTTTCAAGGCAGGCTTCTAGGCCAATTGCTAGGGGTCTGAAAGTCAAAAGTCTGGCATGTCTGGTAACAATCCCCCTGTGCTTGCTGAATGGTGAATTACCTCAAGACAGTCTATTCTTTCTTTCCTGTTTTTCCAGACTGGTTTCTATTGAATTAAGTACTTTATAGTTACACAATAAACAACCCAAAGGCTTGCCCAAATACAGCATTCATTTTTGCAGAGTGGTCTGCCAGTCACACCTGCATTTTCTACCGCTGTATTTTTTTGCCTCCTCTAAATGAATACAGCTTCATTTGCAATGTCTCCTTGCAAAGCAAACATTTCTTTTGGCTCCCACTGAACACGGCTTGCAGCCGGCTGCTCAGATGGGAAGGTTCGTGGCAACTGAACAATAGGCACAAAGAGCAGATCGTGTGGGGAGAAAGTGGTGACAAATTCCAGCCCGTGGGCACCAGGTTGTCTTAAGCAAGAGGCAAACAGGAAATAAAAACAAGGAAGCAGAAGAATCAACGACTTGAAGCACCTTGTGAGTGCACAACACAAAGACAGACGGGAGAAATCTGTGCCAGCCAACAGAGCACATAGGAGTGCCAGTGTTATTTCCATATGTCTCTCCTGCTAATGCCTGTCTAGAGGGTATTACAATCCAGCCCCTAGTATGTAGTTGCTGAGGGCCTTAGAGCAGCAGCGTTGCCTCATCTCAGACCCAGGAGTCTCTCCCAGTGGCTATGCAATGATGGCTTTCTTGAACTGGTTGAAGTTTTTTTGGCTGTACACAAGTGTTTCCTCTTGGCTAGGCTCCATAAAAGCCCATGCAGCTTCTAATGGTGCATCGCATCTCCCTCACCCTACCTGTTACTGAATCAAACAACATGCATCAATCCTTCAGTACCTGGGTTTTCCAAAAGATGATCTACTTCACATGGGAAGAGACACACTAGTGACTTAAGGAGATCTAATGCCACTGGTTTGAAAAAAGTTGTTGTTTCTCACAGCAGCAGCAAATTTCATTTTGCAATGGCTAGCTTTCAAACTTTTTTCAGGTCTCATCATTTGTACAATACCAGTGGAAAAAAAGAGTCTCGTGACTCCGTTATCAGCCCATTTTATGTAACATGTTTGCAGTGAATGATTAAACAAAAAGATTATTGCTTAGTAAGTTTTGAGTAGTTGCCCAGAAATCATGCATGCAGAGCCAAATACTACCACTGACATTTAAGCACTTTTAAAAGGATTAACTAAAGGAGACTGTGCCAAAATTCATCCTTTGAACAGGGAGGTGTGCTTGCCATTGAAATGTCAATGACAAACTCAACATTGATTTGAAACTTGACGCAAAATGCACAGGGAAATTCATTCTCCTGTTGCTTTAGAAATCAGCGCTCATGTACACTGAAGGATGAATCCATGGTAATGAAGCTAGTGATGGCCATGGTCAGTGCAAATGGGGATGTGTAAGCTTATGTCTTTGACAGTTCTCTTTGTGCTCCCTTTATGAAATTCCTAAATGTTTGTGTGACCCAGTAGGCTGTTCAGGGATAATTTACATCTGTAATGCTATGAGTACTGTTCACAGAGATTTCATTATTTAAGTTTCAAGTGCTCCCTGAGTTGCTGATTCCTTAACAATTTTCAGATCAGGCACATCAAAAGTTCTGATATAAACACTTGGGCAAACACTGTCACAGAATAATTGACAAGGTTCCCTATTGCTTGGAAAATATAGGGGATTTAGTGCCAGTTCACAAAATGTTTGTGAAAAGCAACAATAAAATGAACTACAAATGCCACTGCAGATTTTATAACTAATTACCGTTATTAAATGTTTTCACAATTGGCTCAAGTCTAATGGAAGGGCTTGTCTGTACTTGAAAGTTGAATCTGACCAGGACAGACTACATGTACATTGCAATAACTATTGCAGAATAACTCGTGTGTGAAAACCTGTTCTGGAATCAGTCTGCCTCATTCCACTTTAGATTAATCTGCTCTGAAAGAAAGAATTTGGGATCTGACACATATCAGAGTTGAGAGCTCTTTTTAGAAGTACTTGAATTTTATATTGTCTTTCACTGTTCTCTCGTTCCCTTTTTGGCAGGCTTTTTGGCATACATTTAATTCAGCTCTGCAGTAAGGATAAAGGGAATAGTAAAAAAGAACGGAGTCCTTCTGGAGAACCCTTTTATTGATTAATTCCTGCTGACATCCTT
The DNA here is from genome assembly GCF_900496995.4 of Aquila chrysaetos chrysaetos. Classification (NCBI taxonomy): domain Eukaryota; kingdom Metazoa; phylum Chordata; class Aves; order Accipitriformes; family Accipitridae; genus Aquila; species Aquila chrysaetos. The sequence continues at coordinate 58,719,047 of NC_044004.1, read as the reverse complement.
GAATTCTACAGCAAATCTTGTAACTAATGATCTCCGGGTATCTGAGGCCTCTGCTTGTGCCTTTAGGTTGAGAACTTCAGGACCACGGTGCCCAAGACCCCTGTGTAGCTTGCATAGCAGGCTCTATCTCAATAACTCTGCACGGGGTAGGGAGAGGATCAGCTTGGACACTACAGCTGCACAATGAATCACCACAGCAGTGGGTAACATTACTTTTAGAAAGATCCATAGTCTTGCACAAGATTTTGGTCACCATGTTCCTTTACAGCCTTCGAACACAGCAATGATGACACTAGCTATCAATTTTTTACTCATTTTGCCTGCAAGATGAACAACCAGCATGTTCATTTCCAGCAACATATTACAGGCCAGAACTGCTTACACAATGACTTTTAACCCTTGTAGAATGGGATGATCAGCCTCCTCCAAGGGAGCTCATAAAGTCAAAAAGGAAATACTCACTCCTCTACATATGCAGCCACTTTTTCTATTGTGAATGCCTCACACAACTGTTGAACAAAAAATATATATAAAAAATAAAAATAATAAAAAATCAAAGCAGTGGCAATAGATGACTCCAGATCATTCAAGGCACTTGGTATTTCTTTTCCTTGGCTGTGGTTCTGACTGGCCTAAAAGCTGGTGCTCTGAACAAAACTGGTGTTTGTGCCCTTGCCTTCAGCTAGCTAGGCAGGAAGCCCAGTTTTCAGTACTGTGCTCTTGACCACAAAGCATACACCTGGGGCCAGAATTTGCTGTGACAGTTTTTTGCTGGCTACTACCAGATCACAAACTGTGGCCACAAGCTACACAGAGCTGATTCAGGACAGATTCAGCTTATTAAATTTTGGGGGTGGAGAGAGGGGATGTTTATTTTGACAGATGTTATGACAGATGAGGCACAAACTGTCCTGCTGCAGATAGCATAGAGTCTATAAACTCTACACGATGTGCTTTGAATTTGATAGAAATTCAATCATCAAGCATATTCATCTCATCTGTGTCAAATCATGGCTCTAGGATGCTTCAGAGGTGAACAGAGCCAGTATCTGGTACTGGATGGTGTACCTTGAGGCTGGGGAGTTAGATACCAGTCTCATACAGATGCCCACCAGAGGCACGCATTCCTCTGGCAAAACTGCAACTATAAGTCACCACACCAGGACTTAGGCAATCCTCAGATTCTGCTGATGAAGGGTGCTGCTGGAGATGATACCCAAAGAGCCATTGAACATGCCAATGATGACGATTTTCAGTTTAAGAAAACAAAATGAGAAAAAGAAGAGACATAGTGTCTGTAACAGGAGTGTCTCTAGGCTTCAGCAGCAGTATGAACTGAACATAAAATGGCTGGCAGCAAACAATGCATTTTATGATATGTAAAATCTCAGTGTGTGGCAAGAGTTACAATACTTAACTAGGCACATTAACACTTGAAACCCTCTGTGGCTTGGGTAGGGAGCCACTGGAATAAATTTCAAGTAATCTATATGTGCTATCTTTTATTTCACATGAAGGTATCCAGACAGAGCATGATACAGACTGAGCTCAGGGACATGGAATAACAGCTGGAGGTCTTCCACTAATTTGTAATGTATAACAGGATCAATCTAAAAGAGACAAGGTCTTTCAGATTAGGAGAGACTATCTACATTGCTTATGACTGCTGCAGGGAAATGTCTTGATACTTATCCTGCCTTAATTCCTTGCCTCCATGGACTGTTCTTTTTTAAAAATGCCTGCGAAGCACATTTCCTCAGGAATTTGAGCATTTCAAAGGTCTGGAGCAATCTTGCAGAGTATGAGACACAGACAGAAGACTGTGCATGTCCATCCTGAAACATGCATGTAAATATTTGAGCCACACAGAGCTTTCCACATGAAAGGATGTATCAAGCTTCTGCTTGCTCACAATCTCTATTAAGCAAGACAGCTCTTAAATTTGTTAGAATGGACCACATTCCCAGCTGGTATAAATTACTGTGGCACTTCTTGCTTCAGTGAATTTACAGGCGGCTTTTTACCCCCAAAGTGCATAGATAGCCTGAAGTACAAACCTACACTCCATCGGTTTGCACCAGCTCACATACTCTCAGGTTATGCTATCTTGCACTAATATACCATAAAAAGGAAGTATTAACACAAATTAAACAAGCTGGTTGAAAGAGTTAGCAGGTTGGCTTGTAAACAAGCATCATGCTGGCTCCACTTCATTCCTAGCATTAATTCCTAGTTAAATAAGCAATTTTAAGTGTCTGAGAAATTATGTTTACTGTTCATCTGGAAAAAGGAATCCCCCTTTGCTCCCCACATCCTATCAGAGATTTCCACTGCATTCACATTGCCCTATTCATCCATCACAATCCCTCCCCTCTTGGCAGCAGTGACTGAGGGATATATATGGTATCTTGTTCACTGGATAAATCAAGCGTAACTTTCTTTCCACAGAGACAGAAAGGGAGAGAAAAGCCTCATTGCTGCTACGTCTCCCCCTCCTTGCTGTCCCCCCACCACCTTCTGAGCCCCTACCACTTCTACTTCACCTCTGCCTGCCACGTGGGCTCTGTCCTCCTCCCCATCTTCTGTTTCCCACCATTAGTTCCAGCATTCAGAAGCCCAGAGGATTATGCTTTGCTATATGTCATGCTTCAACTTTGTGTTGGTACACAGGAGTAAAAGAGGCAGCCCCAACTGATAAGCAGTGCCCAAAACACTTTCCTGACCTGCAGCGAAGCAGCCATCCACAAAGCTTTTGGGCAATGAAGCTCCAGGAATTGATCCCCAGAGTCTTCCTCCTGCCCACAACAGAATCTCATTTCCTCCAGCGTGGCCAGTCACATTCCTGAAGGGAAGAACTCAGGGCAGAATTCACAATGGCACTGAAGGAAATACCTCATTTGTATGTCAATTTTTAGGGTCTTTTTTTTAATTTCAAAAAAAAAAAAAAAGAAAGACAAGAAAAGAGAAAAGAAAAGAAGAGAAAAGAAGAGAAGAGAAGAGAAAAAAGAAAAGAAAAGGAAAGAAAAGGAAAAAGAAAGGAAAAGAGAAGAAAAGAGAAAAAAGAAAAGAGAAGAAAAGAAAAGAAAAGAGAAGAAAAGAAAAGAAAAGAAAAGGAGAAAAGAGAAAAGGAAAAGAAAAACAAATACCAGCTGTACTATCATGTGAAAAATGTCTATTTTTAATAGTCACTTTGAAACACTTCTCTATTCAGATAGCTCACAGCAGCTCAAAACCTTTGGTGCTCAAAATCTTTCAAGCACTTCATTTTTCCCCTGGGTTCCTCACACTCAATGTAATATACAGCAAGCAACCTGTACTTTTTCCAGAAGTTTGTATCTTCGAAATCAAAGTTAAGAACCTCTCCTTCCCTTTTCACCTTCAAAGCCCTATATGCCTATTTTGAGCATGCTTAAATACCTGGGTACAAGGCAGTTAACCTGAACTGAAAATTGAGTTTCAGCAGGTTGTTTAAACTACACAAAACCGCCCTGTTAGATGCTGTACAAACATTAGGCTTATTATCAAAATAATCTCTCCAAATTCATCATGAGTAAAATAAATAAAAGCAAGATTATAGCTAATCCTCAAAAGGTACCATGTTCTCTGGCTGAGGAAGGCTTCACTGTAAAATTAGTTGATTTGTATTATTTTTATCATGCATGGCCATTCTGTAAAATCTACTTGGTTCATTTTTTTGCCAACCACAAATGATCAAAAATTATGAGTTAAGACCTCCAATAATCAGCAGCTTTTCTAAAAAATTAGTAACATATTGGAATATTTCTTTGTCTTTTACTTTCAGGGTATGTTCAATGGCTTTCAGTGAAGCCACTTCAGAAACCATCTTTCAGAAAAAATCATCCTGTTTCATGGACATGGTCGAAGTAACAATTTCTGGTGAAACACGCTTTTAAGGAACACATCTATAACAGTAAAGTTAAAAATAAACTTCTCGGCAGAGAACTTCTCCAATATGCATTGCTTCATCTGTTAAACTTAAAACTGCTATTGCTCAGACCTACTATCAACTTGGGAGAGGAAAAATACCCTTAGTGGGCCATAGCATTAGGCCAAGTCTCACTTGCTAAACCGCACACACCTCTTGCCAAGTCCACACAGAGGCAGCTGTAGAGTTAGGCGTCTTTTGCATCATATGGCATTACCACTTCCCAGTGCTGTTCAACATGATCAAATACTACTCTCCCCTCACAGGCACCCCGCTTGCCTTGCATCACCCCACTGACAAACTATCACACCACCTCATGTGCTCTGGAGCACGTGGCTTGTCAGGCAAACTCATACCTGCTCACCACTGAAAGCTCTTCACAGACATGCTCAAGGAGACAAAGAAGCCAACAGGAGAGACCCTTAGCTCCCTATGAAGCGCTATGGCCAGAGAGGCTGTCAGAGGGACAGGGGCTACCTGCAAAAACACAATAGGCTCTGCTCTACAAAAACCAGAAATTGTTCCACCAAAGCAACAGTTCCCTACAAAACACCACAGCCTTGCAGGTAGCTATGGGGCCACCAGGCCCGGCAGTGCCCAGGGCATGCATCCTTCCCCACGCCTGGCCCCAGGGCACGGGATGCTGTTTAAGGAGCCTCTGCTCTTTGTGCCAGTGTTCCCCAAACACATCCCTCCTGGAAGGTTGATTCATTTTTGGGAGGCTGGCAGGGAGAGGAAACTTCTTCAATGTCAACAACCACATTTGCTATCAACAGTGCAGAAATAACCCGGCTCTTTTTCAACTGAAAATAAAGGTCAGATAACTTTAGGCTCCATTTATGGCTAGCAGTGCCTGCAAACATTTCTGGGTATAGCAGCTCAGTTGTCTCTGCTATTACGTTGTTCTCACAGTGTGTTGCATGATGTTGGCCTACAGCTTTTTTCCAAACTTTTCTGGATGCAGTTAGGGAGTTGGTGCAGGTAGGAGACCATTTCCAATAGGTAGGTTGGATGCAGGCATCCTGCTCTGGAGGCTAACACCGATGTGGGCCATTCTGGGTCACAGGAGGAGGTGACAAATGATTAGGACTTTTTATATTTTAGTACAAAAGCATTAGGTTCTTTGCTGCCTTACATCTTTTACTACTTTTATTTCTACTTCTTCTAAGATTGAAAATACAATCCTTAAGTCCTTCTGCAATTGTCAGTCTAACTTTACACAGAAATTTGCAAGTTAGTCCAGGAACAATTTTTTTAAAATTACTTAAGTGAATCCAAGTCTCAGAAAAATGTGGACCTCGATGCAAACTTTGTTGGTTGAGTCCATGTCTAATTTTACTATAAAGCAAATTATGCAATAGGATAACCTGCTTACTGTGTTAGTTGAGTCACCTTCATCAAAGGCTTTCATAGGAGATGATGTAACATCCTAGTAGGCTTATAGGATTAGTGACTGTGCATTGACTGTGTGACAGGAACAATGTTGGAGTGGAAGACAGAGAGGATATTTTCTAAGCTCTGGGTAAGTATGTGACTTCTTTGTTTTTATACTGCGAAGGCCCCAGCCATAGGGAAAACAAACACAAAAGGATGTGCAAGAAACACTACACATCCTTTGAATTCCCCAAAATAATGCAGGAGTCATTTTTTTCAAGCACATATTACACAGCTAGTAACATCTGAAACAAGCGGTCTAAAAGGACTGACATTGCTCTTTGGTTTTGCCCTCCCCAATTCAGATTTTCTTGAACCATCTTGGGACTGCAAGGGTTCAGTGACTTGCCTGTGCCCTTCAGGAGCAACAAGCTTTTGACCCTGCTCATTTGACCCTGCAAGAATTTCATGGAATCTGTAATCGCAAAAGCTGGCTCTTTTCCCAGGTTATGTATGATTCAGGCTAACCAGAGGGCAGAGGGAGCAGTGGCCAGCAGATATACCCTTTAGAGGTGATGAAAGCATGACTTAAATAGAATCCCCATAAACTACCACTTAGTTGGTTTGCTGCATTTAGCTATTGCAGGGTTTTTTGTCTGATGTTTAATTTCTTACTGAACCTTGAGCAACCTGGTAGGACATATGACATCAACCATGAGTAATCATTTGTTTGTAGTTAGTTACTATTAACACTACCAGGTAGCTTGGTCAATAATAATAAAAAAGGCAAAAGTGCTCAATAAATATTCTTTATCTGTATTTAAAGGGTCTTCCTTTTTGTGTCTCTGATGACTGAGGAAATTAATAAACAGTGTGGAAAAGGTTGACATTATTGTGGAGCAGAGCTATAAATACACAAATAAATTACTATGTATGGGTTTCTATCAGGACATGTTTTGTATTGACTACTCGTCTTGCTGCTAAGTTGTCCCTATTTTGTTAGACTCACTCCAGAACTGCCCTGCTGCAATTTATGACTCTGACCTCTCCCTTTTTCTCCTTCCTTTTTTAAAACAAATATCTGAATGCAGCCTTTGTTATGGTGGGTCCTGAGATACAGAATTACCTTCTGCTGAGATCCAGCTCATCTTTCCAATCCCAGTTTCCAAACACCACCGACATCGTCTATCTATCTACTTAAAATGTGTATTTACTGTTACCAATGTTAACTCCAATTCCTTTCTCAGTTGTGTTTCCAGCCTAACACCCTTTATTTTCCAGCTCTTTCAAATGAATACTCCAGTTTAGCTGGAGGTTACAGGCATGATGTAGGCCTGAAGGTATTAATAAATCAAACCAGGTAATCCTAACTGCCTTTTCTGGTCCTTTGCTCTTGTGAATTTCCTTAGAGTTTGTATAATATTACGTGACTACATGTCACTATTGAATTGCTTTATTTACTTTCATTGAAAGTTTTTGAGGAACTGTCATTTTGGTGTTTAGTTGTACAGCACCTGGAACATCAAAAGGTGTCCAGGCTTATGGCTCCTACAACAATTGAGTGTTACTAAAATACAAAGTGTAATCGTTGGTAAATGTCTATCTCTGTATTACACTGGCAAAGCACGATCAGTGCTTTGGTCATGGATACCAAAATAAAAGAAGAAATAATTGTGTATTTAGAGGCTGGCATGGCATACACATACAAATACCATGGTTTACTAGATTGTATCACTTGCATAGCGTGTCTTCATGTCCCCTGGAAGCCCAATTTAGTACTGTTTGCACTGCATTAGATTGGATGTACAAAGAGATAATCAAACTTTAAAGCACTTAAAGGAGAATTACTGTAATTTGGTTCAGGTTATATAAAACAGCCAGCCTGGTTTTAAGACAGGGAAGCTTCATTCACTCTTTATTCAGAATTATAGCAGGTCTCCTACAAAAATACCCAAGAATTTTCCCAGATACATGGGAACATTGGTAGCAGCAGAACACTACATTATTTCCACATACTAGGAACATACTTATCAGGAGAGTAGAAGTCCATGGCTTGCCTGAAAAGAATGAAATAAATAGTGCCACATAGTACGGGGCAGAAGTATATCAACAGCCTTTATGCAGGAACAAACTGTCAATAAAGTTTCTGATCAAAACAGTTCCAAACCCATGCAACTGGTTCCAGGGCCATGGAGGCATGTCAGATTGAGATGTAGTGAGAACGAGTGACTACAAAAATCCTATTCTGTGCAGGAGTCTTTGAGTGAGAGCCCCATCGCTCTAGCTGCTTTATTCTGAATTACTAGGCTGGAACTACACTGGGTCTGTTTAATGAATAGATTTTGCTTCAGAAATTGTTTTGTCAAACCAAACACAGTTGTTTGAACTATCAGTTTCAACGGTTTTTACTAGATTTTGCAAGTCCAGTGTACGTAAGAGAGAAAAACTTAAATACAGAGACTGACCTTTTCACTTTGCAAGCAGAGGTTTCAACAAAGTCACGTCTGATTAGAGATTTCAGAAGATTTCAAAAGTTTTGAAAGCCTTGGAGGTATTTGTGAAACAGAACCTGTTTTTTTACGGCTTGTTCCAATGTTGACATGCACTGAGAGGCAGAGTAGGACCTGGCACTCCAGCTAATCCAGCGCACTGTGCTGACTCAGAAGCATAGCTGGAGACTAACAGGACTTACACTGGCTTACACAGACTAACAGTTGAGAGAGTATTTTGGCCAACCTCCTTACTTTGATGACTTCTATTTTCTTCTCAAGTGTAAAGTGAGACTTTCTTGCTAACCTTATTACTGCTGTGTTACTATCTATGCCTGCATTATTTATTTCCAATACAATTTGCAATAGCAGTGTATAACTTATCTCACAGCTAGAATCTTTCCCCTATGCTTGTATCAGACAACAGTACATAAGCTGTTGTCTTATATAGAATTTTGCAGATGATGCAGTAGAGGAGATAGATACCCATGAATCAAAGATGGCACCGAGGGGGTTTCACGTGGAATGAACTATGTTCCACTTAGAGGTCTCCTAAGAAGAAAAGAATATAGATTGAAGATAGTCCTTCAAAGACCTGCTTTCTGGCATACAGCAAATGAAAAGGAAACATGCAGTAGTTTAACCAAAAAGATGTTCAAATGGATTATGACTGTATCAGAAAGAGGGCTTTATCATTCCTATACTCAGTTTTACCTGAGTGTAAACTGCTGGAACAACATTGATTCAACCCGAGAGACCACGAAATACTGTTATCCAAAGTGAAGCATTTCCAAAATGTTCACGCAGGTTCCAGAGTCTCTCCTGCTGCCAAAGTAATTTAAACTTAATGCATTAGCTTTATTTTAAAATATACCTCTGCTTCAGAGAGGAGTTTGGAGCCAGCTGCCCTCCCTCTCAGCATATGTAAGTGATATTGGCAGGTGAATATGTACTATACAGTAGCTTCATATTTCTCCCATTAGGATCCATGTCACTTTCTATTTTTGAGAGCTGACTGAGTGTTTACTGGGCTACACTTCACCCCCCTCCTTCCCCTGTACTGTAACCTTGTAACCCAAGATGCTGGTGGCAGTATTGGGTTTGCAGTGCTCTGACCTTTTGTCCTTCTACTTGAAATTGCCTGGGTTTATCCCACGATGGCTGCCGGTTGGGTTACACTGATAACCTTTTCATGACATGCCTGGTGAACTTCCCAGCAGAAACAGGAAAGGACCATGGCTTACTTCAATTCAAATAGCAGCAATTCAAAGTTGGGTCCCCATTAAGCTGGGATGGTGTTAGATCTTTGTGAAATTGCCCTGGATACACACAGGGCCATGAAGGGACTCACCATTTAAGCCTTCGGGTGACTGATCCACAGGTGACCCAGAGACTGAATTCACATTCTGGGCCCCTTTCTCCAGTTCTTATTCAGGCAAAATACTTAGTGAACTTCTTAGGTATTTTGCCTAGTAAAGACAGAAGAATCAAGCCACTTGTGGAATCTGTCACATATATTTAACAAGAAAAAGCAATTCCTTACCCACTATGCCACCATACATCACACACACACCCCACACGACCCCAAAAAGATATTCAGAAAAGCAATGACCTAACAAATGGGAAGACATTTGAATTATTTTGTCATTCCCATCTGGAGGGTCTCCACCTAAACCCCCTGGGAGTTTTTACTTGTGTGCCAACTGCAAGATCAAATTGGAACCAAAGCACTGACTGCCAGTGTTTGGTGGCCTGGTTCACAGAATAAAAAAGACTTGGTGGAAGCTGGGCAACTGCTGCCATTTGTTAGTAAGTCTCTGGGCTTTTTTATTTATTTGAAATCTTTTAGCCTACGTAAAGGTAAAACAATAGATTTGCTCCCTTTCTCCTGATTTCTGATGTGTGACTGAATTCCTGTTTCTATATCCCCCTCATTTCACTTCCAAAAGGTTTTATTTTCTATTTCAACTTTCTGTTACTATCCCAATCTGGAATATTAAACTTCGTGTTCCTTTTTATATGCAACAACTCACGGGGGTGAACACAGTTCTCAGAAAAAAAATCAAGAAAGTTCCTATCACCTAGCTAAAAAAGCATTATTTTGAATCTCCTCTTTGCATAGTGTTTGAGTTAATTTTGGCTTTGTCATACTGTAAAACTGTGCCTTACTGAATAGCTAGTTGCTGCTCAAAAGGACGGTTCTACCTCCTTTGACCCCTGGCTGCATCTTCCCACCCTTCCCCTTGGCCAGTGCAGGGACTCATTTGATGCTATGAAGAACCAGGTCAGGAAGCTTAGCTGGCAGAAAACTAATCACTCTTTTTTCATGGCTTAGTTTTTTGCTGGTTTCTGAGGGTTCAGAAAAATGCAGAATTACACTAAAAAAAGCAGCACACTGTTAGATTGGCTCAAACATTTTCTGAAACTTTACTTTTACCATTTGCCAAAAGTAGAGTTCTATCTGGTATGACTAAAAATCCTTCTATCTTGCCACTTCTTCAGACTGTGGTCTTTTACATTACCCCCAGATTTTGACAGTTCTGGAAAGCTCAGTGGACAAGACTTGGATTCCTTCTAGCACATAGCTCCACACCTTGCTTTCCCTCCACCTCCAAAACACATTCAGTTATACTCAAGGCAACACAAATTTTGAAAGCTTTTACACATAATTTACTATGAAGCAAAACAGACTTATTTTGCCTTTCAGGTATTTTAATGAGTTGCTAATACTTTTCCCAAGCAACATTCTTTACTATTAATCATTAGCCTTCTTTTTTATTCAGCTCTTCTTTGAGGAATTAAAGTCCTTTTTCATAAAGCCATAGCCTATCAGTGGACCATTGAAATACAACCAACTGCCATCTTCCCTACATGTCATAGTCATATTTTATAGCACTTAATTTTTTTAATGTGGATGCACTGACAGAGAGTTTACACTTATTCATAGAGAAGACTTATTTGCTTTGATTAAGTATTCACAAGAGTAACTGCTGACCATTCTAGTATCTCCAGAGACAAAAATATGCTCTTTCCCAAATCACTAGAAAATAAGACGGCAGCAGGGGAAGCACACTGACAAGACCTTGCTGATTTATGCTAGCTTCCCAGTTGAGCTGACATACCTAGGGTTGCTGTAAGAGGTAATAGACCTTTACATTGAATCCTTGGTTTGTCTGCCTGACCTGCCAGTTAACTGGTGGTTAACAGTTAATGTATTTCCCAACAGTGTTCTGTGATAAAGGAACATGCTCATGGTTTCATAATGCATATTCCATTGCAGGTGCTGTCTCCATCAGTTAAAAGTCTGTCTTTCCCTATTTACAACAGGGTTATAAAGCTCCACTGATTTTCATGCTTTGGAAAACAGTAGCTAATATATTGTACAAATCACAAGCCTTTTACCCACGTACGTGACTTCTTTAGAGCTCAAAGTATCATCCTTGATAACGACGAGAAATGCTGGCCTGGCTCTTACATGTCTGATAAGTGTGCAGAAAACAGCTGAGTGAATTAAAAAACGAAGGGCAAAAGGCAAAGATCATGCATGGGATTCAGGTAGACAGTGATCCTCCCTGAAACATGCTATGTGATCATTTCATTTTGAGAAGTTAATGTAACTTTGAAGCCCTAACAGTATTTTCCATAGAGCTGGAAAGTAAGGATGACAGATGTCCCACTAGCTCACTACCTACTGTCACAGCAAATACAGTTTTCTTGTCACCACCTACAAATCCCAGGATATGACTGTCTTCCCTCCCTCCCTCCTGTTTATCCCTCCATGTCTAACTCCATATTTCCTCACCCCACCTGCTCTGCCAGAGCTCCCGTCAGCTTCCCTCACAATCACTGCCGCCGAGTCCCTTATGAGCAGCAAGAATTTCCTGAGCTCATCTGCAAAGTCCCTATCCTTCTTTTAATGGCTTATTACTGTCATGTTACTAACTGCAAGCAACTGAATGTACCTCATCTTTTTATAAAATAAAAGAAGGAAAGAATGAGTTTCTCAGGTAAATCCCGAGATGAATGACGTTGCAGGGAAAACTCACATTTTGTCAGGATTTCACTGACATGCACTGCTGATTTTTATTGGTATCAGTGGGAATCTGCATAAGGATCTAACTTCTCTTGCAAAGCTTAAAACAGGGCAAGGACATAACAACAACAAAATGGAGCTCATAAAAAACTAGAAGAAAATTATTACAATAGTGACAGAGGTCATTCTGTGAACAGTCAGCATATTTTGGTATTGGACTTCCATTATGCTTCCTGCTGCTCTGGCTGGGAGGACTTTTCATACAGGGGCACTACATCTGGCCTGAAAACATTCTCCAGATGCCAGCAATGATGTTCTTTCTTTCCCCGCTGTCAGGGTCCTCAAGACCTTAAGGTACCACTTTCCAAGACTCGCCCCGTCCATACATGCTCCTGCCAGAACTCCACCTTCCTACTTCCTTACACCCAGTTTGTCAAAAGGAAATTCTCAACCTCAACTGCTCTACTCACAAATGAAATTAAAGATATAGGCTATGTCTACACAACACAATGAAGATCTAGATGTCACCAAGTGACTTATTTCAGGCCTTGAAGCAGCACAGTATGGTGAACATTAGCACCTAAACTAATACCAAACAAGTTTTTATATCTCTGTGGCACCAAGCTAATAGAGCTGTGCTGCTTCCAGCACTCCAGCTAGCATCTCTGCATGGCCCTGTCTTGTAGTGTGTGGATAACCTAATTCAGGTCAGCATCCACCTGGTAGCTCTGCACTATGTGAGACATACCTATCATTGCTGCTCCATGCATCTGAAACACGAGCGCAGGACTCCGTCTCAGTTGCCTAACCCCTCCTGAGAGTCTTTTTCATCTTCCACAGCAATACAGGGAGCACTTCTCTTCAAGCATCACCTCTAGTTATTGACTCCCCTTGCTGAAAAGAACTTTCTTTTTAAGGAGCAGAAGGTAAATATCTTTGTCTCCTCCTGCCCTTCCCCTGGGGTTTTATCATTCTCCTGTCTTCTCTGTTAGTTACAGCAGATAAGACTGATTCAGCCAGTCAGCAGACTTTTTTGCTCATGAAGCTATAGTTCTGCTTCTGTCGTATACTGGATGTCCTCTTTTGGACTCGGGAGAAAAATATGTTTTAGTGCCTGAACTGGCTGACTAAATATGTCAGTAATTAGGTTAAGTATCGTCTGCCTTCCTGCAGATGTGTAAACCTTTTAGGACTAGATTAACCCTTTGCACCTGCAATATCAACAGTCACATAGACAAATGGTATATACAGAAGCTATTCAAAATAACCCACATCATCTGCTGTCCTGGTGGTCACTCTTGGGTTTTACTAAGGGTGAATTGTAATCATATGAAAGATCTTTGACCAAGATAGTACACTTCCCATGTCTTTTCCTTTCATCAGCAAGAAAAGTACTGCATTAATAAGAAAAGTCAAAACCACGTATCCTTGTAGTCATCAAATAAGCATAGCGCAATTATATTTCTCAGACTGTCTGGCTCTAAAAGAAGTCTGTGTTCACAGGGTACAAAACATCCAACTTCACAGACATAAATACCAACAGTCCACCCAGAAGCAATTCCCACCGGGGAATTTTTTCACAGGTCCCTAGAGGGCAATGTATCTAAGTAAAATGCAGAGCAATGAGGCTCCAGGAGAAAATCAGCAAAGGAGAGTTCCTCCCAAACTGCAAAAACAGGTAAGAATTAAACTTGGCAGATATTTCTCAAGGTGATAAGAAAATATGTCAAATGTACGGTGCAAGCGACTCCCTGAAATGTGTCAGAAACAACCTTCTGGCAGCAAACAAAAAGTTTCAATTCCACTGTGTATGCAAGTCCACCTGAGACCAGGTTGGAGGGGTGGAGCAGGCAGTACCTCTGAAGGAAGAGCTCTCTAATCACCAGACTTCTCTTCCCTCCCTACCCAACCTACTGTGAACTCAGCAATACCATCTGTGGGTTTGCATAGCCAATGCAATGAAACCCAATGTGAGTTTGCTCCTCTAAGCATTACTACAGAACAAGCAATGACCATATATTTTTAATAATAGGAACTTCAAAAAGTAGTCTGTAATCAATAAGAAAATACAAATCTGGAATGGGAATCATCGAAGGCCACTAGTGTCAGAGGTTTTGTGGAGGGCAATTAGCATGGAGCTGCCTTAAAGCTTGTATGTGAATCCACAGTGTGCTCCTTGGGACCAAAGGATGTTTCCTTCAGTACAGACATAGCACAAAGCCACCTATAAGAAGTGTCTTCCAAGCCCCCACTATGAGACAGGTAAACATGTACAGGCCAAGGGAGTCTCAGTTACGAAAAGCCTTTAATAAAATGTTTTACAACCATGCTACATTATGGCTAAACAGGCATGAGTTAGAGCAACCTCCTTCCATCCACTAATACTTAACCTACATGCAATTCCATTTCATAAATTAACACAAGAGAATACAGGAGACTTTTCAGGCAGATATAATTTGTTCTGAAATTATTAGGGCAACACAGCTACTCATAGATCACCACCTGAATTTCAGAGCACAAATATGGTTCCACTGTATGCACCCCCATACAACAGGAAAATCTTAAACAGTGTCTCCAAACTTAGGGCAAATGTGCTATATTACTGGATGCCAGTTACAGCTGGGCCATGGCTGCCTGTACAGTGGGCCAAACCAAAACCCTGGACTCACGCACATTCATACCATAAAGAAGCTTGTATCTCAGTCAGGAGCAAAGCTTTGGACTGTACTCCAAATTAACTCTTAATGAACAACTGGTCTTTCTAACCCTGTGGGACATTTTTTCTTTAGGGATATTTTCCTCAGCCTAAGAAGTGAAAGAATCATCAACAATAACTGAACATTCTGCCTCCCCTGCACTAAATCATTAAATTCCTGCAATTTTTCCTTGTCCTCAACATTTCTGATGGGACAGAGACTCACATATGTGTCCAGCTGCACTGGATGCTGTAACTTCACTGCCATGTGGCCATTTGCCTTGTTCTATGCAGAACTTGCCTCTGCCTGTGGTGTCAGCAAAAAGTACAAAAAAACCTAATGTGCTTTGTCTCCCAGATTATCTGCCCATGGTCTGTGTGTTTTTACAGTAGTCTGCCCAACCAAGACCATCCAGCTGAGGAGAAAACTTCCTAAGTGAGAGGATGTGACCGTGTGGGGACAGTGAGCGAGGTTATCTCGGGACAGGCAGCAGAACAAAAAACAGATTGCGTCAGCATGGGGAAGGATTGAGCAGGAGCGGAGGGTGTGTTGAGGCATGCTCCCAGGCAGAGAAAAGCTGAGAATAAACAGGGAGAAAGTCGCTGGCCAGGGGTTTGAATAAAGGCCTTGGAAATGCAAAGAACTGGGCCACACTAATGAGGGCACTGGCACTTTCCGTCGAGCAGAAAGCTGGGGAGGAGGGTGGAAGGAAAAGAAAGGAAAGCCTGACATGGAAAACTGTGGAAGAGTTGCAAAGAGAGCTTTAGAAAGAAAGCAATCTGAAACCTCAATCTGACAGAGATAAACAGTACAGTTGGTCAGAAATTTGGTGGTAGAGTTTCTCATGATAAAATTTAATTAATGCAAAATCTACTATGGATGTAACCAAAGTGCCAAGGAGTCCTCTACGTGGACGAGGTGTGGTGGAAACAGAGGCTGCCCTTGCCCCAAGGAGCTTACAAATTACATTTGGGCAAGACACAGCAGACGGCTGCAAACAGATGGGCAACAGGAGGAGACAGAGAGGCACCATCGGGCTGGTCTTCATGCCGGAGCAGAACTCTGGTCCTCTAATTTTGGAGGCACCAGAGGATCAGAGGCAGTTTTAAAGGAGGGTGTGCTTGGAAGAGAATAATGTAATATTTCAGCTTTTGGGGCACTTTCAGTTTATGGGGCACAAGCAAAAGGGCTAACAGAAGTGGAAATATGACAGTGCTCCTTTGAAAATGTATCAAGGGAGAAAGTTTAGCACAGTGGACTAATTGAGAGAGCTGGGAGTAACCGTTTCAATAATATATGAGATGTAAAGGAGGGTGAAGGAGACACCAGGAATGATCTTGCAGTGAAACGGTCCACATCTCAGGAAATGGAAGAGACTGAGCTTGCCAACAAACTAGTAAGCAAGAGAAGAAGTACTGTGCTTAAAGTTTCAATAAAATGCTGCTGCAAAATTGTTTTTTTTTTTCTATAGAAAGTGGCCTTTGACAAAAGCATTTAAAAAGTCATTGTTACCCTGAAAATATCTAGAATAAAAAAGAATTATTGTAAATACTCTAGTGAATGCTTGCTGCTGAACTGACAGTGCCTAACACTGCTGGTAGGATGAAGAACTGACAATTTGATCTAAATTTTATTCCTAGCTCTGCTATTAAGCTGCTACATAACTTTAAGTCAGACACGTTACTGTCTCAACATCCCATCTATAAAAGGGGCATAAAAAGAGCCATCTGTGCGACAGACATTAATGCTTTACAGATGCAGGCATCTGTAAAGGGTGTTGAAAGGGGTCTTTTCTACAGGCACTGATGCACACATTCTTCCTCCTATTTTCATTTATCTCCCTTTCACTGTTGAAGAGACGTCTACAGGACTTGTTTGTAATAAGCTGTCATTTAAATTTCTATCCAAGCGAAACAACAGACTCTCATTGCCTTAAAATACACTAGGGTGAAATCCCTACTAACTTAGGTAAATGCACCTTATAGATTGCAGTATTTTATGGGGGCTGTGTCAACACTTTTTCATGTTATGCTTCAAGACAGATGCCAGCAGGAAGAGGTCCAGGTTTTGGCACGGACTTTTCTAAAACCTTGCAGTAGTAAACTCACCCTATTTTATAACCATGCACAGAGAAATCCTGGTGAAGTCCACATGGCTTTCTCTACCTCTGCAATCTATGTTCTGACTTTTAATTCTAATTTATGGACATCAGTCATAAGTTCAATACTACGTCGTTCTTATCCCTTCACTTACTGTATTTTAACCATTTAAATAGTCAGTTCCTTTTAGCCATTTAATTCCTTCCCCACCATCAGACATACAATGGACGTTCAATCAAAAGACTGAGGCCTTATTTTTTACCTCTCTACATAAACACTGTAATTTTGAGTAATTCATACAAGTTTTTAATACTCCAGATTTTTTTTCCTTTTATGAGCTATGTATGAAGTCAGCATATATATAATATATATATACACACATACACGCTGACTTCTTAATTGACCTAGTCTGTATAAAGTGCTTTGAGATTTTTGGCTGGATGGTGCCATAGAAGTGCAAGTTCTTATCCTCTTGTATGCTTTTAAGCCCTGAAGTTTCAATCGGAAAATGAATTTAAGTGAAACCTACAGAAGAGTCTTTCACATACTTATACTTTAGCAGCAAGAAAAAATGCATCCAAATATACTCACCACTGTAATATTTCACGTACACATTCATGTACAAGGCAGTATTAGATTTCAGTACGCTACTTTTAAAACCAGACTTTCCTTCCCAGAGTGAATAGCGTTGCAGCGACTGCCATCCAGTGGCGAACCAAGGCCTTAACAGATTATTGCAACTGCAGATAAGTAAAATTAAAAGGTGTCAAGGCTGAAAAAGATTAAGAGTAGTAGCTAATAACGATGCTGGAACTACTAATGGTAGAAAGAATTTCTGTAGTCAGCTTCAGATATTATTTACAATGTTTAAGTAAAAGACATTTATTTTCCAAATGTAGCTGCACAAAGGCAATACTTTGTACTGAACATCCAAAGTAGGTAAAATGAGGCTTGTTCAGTCACAGTCTAGTGAACAAGCTCCGGCTAAACACAGCTCTTAGACACACCCAAAATATTACAACCCTGACTGCTCTCTTTGCACTGGTCTGTCTCTACTGATTTCAGTGAGGTAGCCTGGGTTTATCCATGTTTTAGATGAGACAATAAAATATTTAAGGTCACTATGTGTTTCTGCTGCCTTTTAAAACATTAGAGGCAAAAAACTTCCTCATACATCTAAAATTATTCCTGCTTAGGCTATGAAACCAAATGGTGATTTAAATCTAGTTTTTTTAATCATTTTGTTAAGTAGCACTGGTTTCAAGCATTGTGTGCCTTGTGTACCTTTAAAAAAGGTCTGACGGAACATTCCATTTCCCTGGTTTTATGAGCCTTCATATTTATTGCCTTGTCTACTGTGTATATGAATCTTGGTATTTGTGACAGATTTTTCTTAGTTTGTTCCATTGTGTACAGACCATATGTTGTCTATGCTCATAAAACACTCAGTAATTGTATGTGCAGGAAAAAAAAGTGAAGTTACTCGCTAAGAAACTTAAGAACTTTCAGGTTATCCCTGCAGAGGTGTTTTTAAATCCAGCCCCAGGAAACAATTGCCTCCTTTTCTTAAGAGTTGTGATGAAACTTTGGCAGGATTCTCAGATGTATTTGGCAGTTAACTTCTATTGATTTAAACAAAAATTATGTACCTGAATTCCATAAGGATCTTGGCTTGACTGCTGTTGATGTAGATTTTGGACACAGGAGTGCCTTCGTTGGCTCCCTAGTGTAATGCCTGGGGATGCAGTAGGATTTTTATTGTTTTCAGGATGAGTCATGCAGGCAGCAGCACAACAGATGGTGCAGAGTGTAGAACAATAAAGACAAAGATATGAGACAGCTAAGAGAAAACTGGAACAGTCAAAGGAACAACCAGAGGATGAGAGAGGCTGAAAGGATGAAAGAAGCCAGGAGGTTGAGCTTTGCCACAGATAGCAGGAGCTAATGAAGTGTGGAGTCAGTGCAGGGTGAAGTAGCTCAGACAGTGGTCAGCGGGGAAAATTAAAGGACCTGTAGTCAGAGCAGAAGGAACAGAGGTAGGAAAGCCAAGAGGAGCAAGGCTGATGGATAGCCAAGTGGCTGGTGGGGCTAAGTGATGGATTTCGGTGTGATAAAAGAGGAAGTACCAGAAAAGGAGGGATAAAGAAGCGGAAGAGCTGAGGAGACTGATAAATAATACCCTTCGAAGGCAGAAATACCACAACAGTTAGAAAGAGAGCAATCAAAACCAGCAGTGGTGTCCTGAAACTCAGAAGTCTAGAATGACAGCAAAGAAACAAGGCATGGGAGCTGCTAAAAGACAATAGTATAAATCTCTTGAAAAGAGCTCAGGCTAGCAGCAGACCAGCAAAAGGAGATGAAACACAGTAGTTCAGAGCTGGTTTAACAATGAACTGTAGCAGAGAGAGGCAGACACGCTTGGGTAAAATACGGAAGAAGTTAAATTCCATGGGTCAGTGAAGCACAGTTCCTGAAAGGAGGGATCTGAGAAGCCCGTGTAATTGAAAAGTCTATTAGTGTCTTACCGCTGCTCCAACTCAGAGAAGGCAGAAACAGAGAGAAAGCTCCATCAGCAAAATACTTCCTAGAAATATCATGGGCTCCCTCCATCCACTCATCCTCCTGTTCTGATATGGCAGCTATACTGACAGCCGCCTAATTGTAACACATTTCAGGTGAAAGACTAACATGGAAATTAGGAAAGGAAAAGGCCTTAAACATTTGTCCATACATTTCTATTTTCCTTACACCAACAGCTAATTCATTTTCTGTTCTGGCAGTAGGCAGTTAATGGAGCTACTTTCTGCTGCCATGTCGAGTTCATATAACTACTTGATTTTTTTCAGACTGAACTGAGGCCAGCAGGATTCTGTCCTACAACTGCACAGCAGGGATATTTTTAAAGGACAGATTTAGTTATTTACAAAGACCTTTCCATAACTGTTTTTAAAGACAAAGAGCATCGGTGTTTGGAAGGTCAAAAGTTTCATTCTTATCCATGGAATAATAAAGATGGGCAGCTGCTGGAAGACACTTCAAGATGACAATCACTCGCCCAAAACCAAGGCCAGATGTATCTGCAGATTTTAACAGGCATTTGCCTAGCCTGTTCTTAAAGCTGTGCACAGCAGAAATTCCATCACCGCCATAGACCATCTAGTCCAGAAGTCAACTATTTTACCCTCAAAAGTATTTTTCTAGTGTTATCCAAACTCTTCCTTGCTGCTATTTAAGCTCTATCTACTACTGACGCAGAAACAAAATTACTCCTTTCCTTTTCACACTTACTTTTATGCCTCATATACATTGTAGTTAAAAGTTTTGCAAATATCTCAGTGTGATGTTGTATTGCTGCAAAAAAGGCAAACACTCCTCTTCAGCTTGCAGTGCACCAGAACCCAAGGACTTACTCTGATAAATTACTCCCACATTTTGTCAGTTATTTTGCTTGAGTACCGTTGGTAATTTGTACTTGTTCCTAGAAAGAATAAACCAGCCTACTCTTTTTAGGGCACTCTTCTTGATTTGTTAGGATCACTATGCATCCTAATTCTGCCCTTCCAGGAGCCTCTGAGTTTTATGATTTCTACTAATTTATTAAGTACTCCCTACTTGATCCAGGTCACTGGATGTTGAACAAAACTAGCCACAGGACAGACCTCAAAAATAAAATATCTTTCCACTTTGATAAAAGGACATCAGCTAATCAGGAGACACTCTCTGAAAATGGTTTTCAAAGTACTTTGGCATTGAGCTTATAGTTGTTTCGTCTAAGCCAAGTTTCCATAACATGCAAGACAGTACCAAAAGCTGCAGCCTAAACATCTGCTTTTCTTCTATCCATGGCGCCCATAACTCTCATGTATGGCTTTTTCTTCACATGACTTATTCCTTAAAAATCCAAGTTGGCTACTCATCTTTTGCCATTTTCTTCCAGGTGCTTAAAATGCTTCTCCTGCCCCCCAAAACTTTTTCTTCAGGTGGAAGTTAAGCTTATTTTTTTATTATTCCCCATGCCTCACACTCTCCATCCACATTTAAAGACAGATGAGGTACTGGAAGGCTGAATATAGTGAACATATTACCTATCGTCCAGGAGCTGTCAGGGATAGCTAAAAGTTCTGAAATTGTTTTAGCCTGTCTACTAAGTAACATAGAAAAGGTTTAACTTTCACTACTCTAGAATAGCACAACCAGTCTGAGTTCTTTCAAAATTTTTCTTTCCCTACTTCCAGCTAAGAGCGTATAATTACCACCGACAACAAAGGGATACCAGTCCCCACCTCAACATTGATCTTTGTAGTGAAAACTGATACAAAAAAAGGAACAAAATTACAAATGTCAGTCTTTCGCATGGATAAAGCAGCAGATGATACCATATTGATCTGATTTATTCACAGCTAAATACTATTTCTTGCAGCCTGCAGGTAGAACACTTTAAGAGCTTTGACAGTTATAGAACTCGTATGGGATAGTTACATGATGAAGTAAAACTCCATCTTTTACCCAAAGAACATTAGTAACTAAACTTACATTGTTAAACAGGAGCTCGGCAAGTTGCCTTATAGATTCAAGATACTAGATATCAGAATGCAGTGCCTTGCATCTGCATCACCAATTAAAACATGGTGCAAGTCAGACATGCTTGACTCCCATTATAGTGCCACAGCTGTTGCTTTAAAACGAGCTCATGGTCTCAGTCCAGTTCTTAGCTGACAGGTATCCATCTCAAACAAAAAGGACACCAGCATAATTAGTTCTTACCAAAGAAACCAAATCACCTAGAAACTTTCATATTCCTAGTAGCCACTTCCCAGGAAACACTACCCTTTAAGAAGGGTTTGATGCATTAGTTGTAATTTTTGCTGTTACTGAAATCCAGATTTCTCCAGATTTCTCCAATCATCTGTATAGCTGAAAGGCCTCAATGCGACTGCAGAGCATTACAAAATGTTCTCCTGAGATTCTTACAATTGTTCCAATTCCTTTCTTCTAATGGTTTCAACCCTCTTTAACCATGTTCTGGAAGAAAAATATTCTAAAGTAACTGCAAAGTTGAGAATTGGCAATTAGAAATTATAAAAATATGCCAGAGCTATTGCTGCAACCCTTTTTGTGAGGAAAATTGTAACACCAAAGGAAAAATATAATCATCACATTCACAAACGTACAATACCAATTACATTGTCACAGACATTGCTATGCTGTAGGAAAACAGTTTCCATTGTATGCAGTATTTCTATGCATGTCAGGAAAACAAATAAGAATTGCTGTCTTCCCCATACCCATGTTGGCTGCCTGTATTGGGAGCAGCAGAAGAAATTTAGGATTGTCTCAGTTTCTAAGACTGTAACTCTTAAGAAGTCTAATATCTAGTGCTTCCTAATTCATATATTAAGAACATATATTTATGCATATAAAATACACAACTGGAACTGGAAATAGGTAGAGTATAGTAACCATATCAAGCAGTATTTTGTGAACAAGTATCCAACTTAGCAAGTAGTTAACTGAGGCACTTTCAGCCTCCTAAGCAAAATTCCATTAAGCACAATATATTTAGAATTAGAATGCTGTAAATTAGTAAGAAAGTCTAATGGTGGTGCTCAAAAATATTCTGCATCAGTCTAAGAAACATGTCAGTTTTATTTCAGGCATCAGTGTGGACTACTTCATACCAGTAAATAATCTTTACTGTAAAGAATATTATAGGTTTTCGTTAAGAATTACACATCTTTAAAAAGTTGGTATTTGGACTTACAAAAAATGCCATGCTTATCTTTACCAGCAAGAGTATTTGTCAGTATCTCCTCAAAATGGCTGAAATGTCCTCCTCCCTCCAAAAACGGCTTCAGTGGCACAGATCTTCCAAACATGTCTTGATTCTTGGAGAAGTAAGGAGGGGGGGGTCAGCAGAACTGCTACCTTGGACTTGTGGAGGGCAGACTTTGGCCTGTTTAGGTTGCCAGAGTCCTTTGGGAGGCAGTTCTTAAGGGCAAAGGAGTCCAGGAAGGCTGGACGTTCTTCAAGAAGGAAATCTTCAAGGCGCAGGAGCAGGCCGTCCCCGTGTGCCGAAAGACAAGCTGGCAGGGAAGAAGACTGGCCTGGCTGAACAGAGAACTTTGGCTGGAGCTCAGGCAAAATAGATAGTTTATGACCTTTGGGAGAAGGGGCAGGCAACTCAGGAGGACTACCAAGATGTCGTGAGGTTGTGCAGGGAGAAAATTAGAAGGGCCAAAGCCCAACTGGAACTTAATCTGGCTACTGCCATAAAAGACAAAAGGTGGGCTAAGGAGGATCTCCACTCTTTATTAGATGTGACAAAGGATGAGGAAAAGGCTCAGTCTTTAACAGTAAGACCAGCTGTTCTCTGGGTACCCAGCCCCCTGAGCTGGAAGACAGGGACAGGGAGCAGAACGAAGCCCCCATAATCCAAGGGGAAATGGTTGGCAACCTGCTACACCACTTAGACACACACAAGTCTATGGGGCCAGATGGGATCTAACCAAGGGTACTGAGGGAGCTGGTGGAAGTGCTCACCAAGACACTTTCCATCATCTATCAAGCAGTCCTGGCTAACTGGGGAGGTCCCAGTTGACTGGAGGTTAGCGAATGTGACGCCCATCTACAAGAAGGGCCAGAAGGAGGATCCAGGGAACTACAGGCCTGTCAGTCTGACCTTGGTGCCGGAGTAGGTTATGGAGCAGATCAGCTTGAGCGCCATCACATGGCACATACAGGACAACCAGGGGATCAGGCCCAGTCAGCATGGGTTTATGAAGGGCAGGTCCTGTTTGACTAACCTGATCTCCTTTTATGACAAGGTGACCCACTTAGTGGATGAGGGAAAGGCTGTGGGTGTTGCTTAACTGGACTTTAGCAAAGCCTTTGACACCGTTTCCCACAGCATTCTCCTGGAGAAACTGGCTGCTCATGGCTTGGATGAGCATACTCTTTGCTGGGTAAAAAAAACTGGCTGGATGGCTGGGCCAAAGAGTGGTGGTGAATGGAATTAAACCCAGTTGGCGGCCAGTCACAAGTGGTGTTCCCCAGGGCTCGATACTGGGGCCGGTTCTGTTTAATCTCTTTATCAATGACCTGGACGAGGGGATCGAGTGCACCCTCAGTAAGTTTGCAGATGACACCAAGTTGGGTGGGAGCATTGATCTGCTTGAGGGTAGGAAGTCTCTACAGAGGGATCTGGACAGGCTGGATCGATGGGCCGAGACCAATTGTATGAGGTTCAACAAGGCCAAGTGCTGGGTCCTGCACTTGGGTCACAACAACCCCATGCAATGCTGCAGGCTTGGAGAAGAGTGGCTGGAGAGCTGCTTCGTGGAAAAGGACCTGGGGGTGCTGGTTGACAGCCGGCTGAATACGAGCCAGCAGTGTGCCCAGGTGGCCAAGAAGGCCAACGGCATCCTGGCCTGCATCAGAAATAGTGTGGCCAGCAGGAGCAGGGAAGTGATCGTCTGTACTCGGCACTGGAGAGGCTGTACCTTGAATACTGTGTTCAGTTTTGGGCCTCCCACTACAAGAAAGACATTGAGGTGCTGGTGAAGGGTCTGGAGCACAAGTCTTATGAGGAGCGGCTGAGGCAACTGGGGCTGTTTAGTCTGGAGAAAAGGAGGCTGAGGGGAGACCTTATCGCTCTCTACAACTACCTGAAAGGAGGTTGTAGCAAGGTGGGTGTCAGTCTCTTCTCCCAAGTGACAAGCGATAGGATGAGAGGAAATGGTGTCAAGTTGTGCCAGGGAAGGCTTAGACTGGATATTAGGAAAAATCCCTTTACTGAAAGGGTTGTCAGGCATTGGAACAGGCTGCCCAGGGAAGTGGTGGAATCACCACCCCTCGAGGTATTTAAAAGACATGTAGATGTGGCACTTAGGGACACAGTTTAGTGTTCGACTTGGCAGTGTTAGGTTTATGGGTGGACTTGATGATCTTAACGGTCTTTTCCAACCTAAATGATTCTGTGTTCTGTTCCACAATTTACAGAAGTCTGGAAAAAGTATTGGGGGAAAAAAAGGAAACCAGAATGTCTGGTCTTTTTTATCTAGAGGTATTTTTCAGCTTAACTCAATTAAGCATAAGATCACTTGGATTGTTAAGGGTTCATATATGTATATGCTAACTTCCAAAAGCTACACAGGTTATGTATCTCTTCCTGACTGTATGGACTAGGCATCATCACTCAGAGATTATACTGAAGCCTACAGAGGAGCCATGGATTCAGTATTTTGTCCAGCAGGAGAGCCAGAAAATCAAGAGGTCTACACTACAGACTGACTCTTTTCATTGCAATTGGAAATAGGCCAAACTTCTGTTTTTAATCATGGAAAGATGTGTTCCTATAAGCTCTGCTTTGCCTTTATCTCAGTGTTTCAACTTTGTTTTTAATTTCCCACCACACAATCTAGTTCAGTTCACCCTAGAAGATATGAGAACCAAACACAGACTGATACTGTCGCTAGTTACAGGAAGTTCTCTTTCAGTCACTGATGGATTCCTACTGCTATCCTAAACCCCTAAAGGCCACCTGCTGTTAGCTATAAGGAACAGCAGACATTTACAGAAAATACCAGCCTTTCTTTAACTGAAAATGGGATTCCTGTAATGCATAGCAATACCTCTTCTTTGCAGTTTATTTGACAGTGCTCAGTAGAAATTTTTCCTTCAGTGACCGAGAAGCCTCCAACCCACATCCAAAATTAACCAATCATCTCCAGTTGTGCATTCTGTATGTCTTCCTATCTATCACACTCCTAATTCCTGGGTGGTCTGTCTTCTGCTCTCATTCATTTTTCTGTTGTCTCTGTGCCTCATGTTTTGGCAGAGGATCATACCAGATCTAGTTTGTAGCTTGTAACCAAACAAACATAAGGGACCATTCAACGTTGTTTTTTGCAGAGAGTCATCATCTTAGTTTTACTCTCCTGAAACTATCTTCTACCTTGCAATTTTGTCTGCTTTGTTTGTTCCAAGTTATGTCACCTAGCATGCAACTGTAATCAAGTGCATTTCATAGACCACAGGCATTCAACTATGCCATTAAAAGCACTGTTTAAGAGCATGCTCATTTAGAATCAGCTGCAAACTTGGAGGCTGAAGCTGAACTGCAGCGGGACAAGTACCGAGCCAGAGGAATCTTGATTATATTCAGTGAAGTGACTTTCTGGTTCGACTTCCCTCTCAGATGTATTAAAAAGTTGACTTACAAATCCAGTTATTTACTTACATAATATCAATACTCCCCCTTGAAGGTAAGCATATGTCTCACCAAAACCAGAGTGACCAAAAGATAACCACGTTGAAAAGACTGGAAACTTTGCAGTTATGAGCCTCATAAAACAGCTTAAGCTACCTTAAATCTTAATAACATGTAAGATGAGCAAATGCAGAAATCACATTGTATGTAAGAATAAGGGAGTGGAAGTGACATATCCTGAGGGCAGATGATTAAGAGCTAGCTCAGAAATTTGATTAAGTATGTGGAATAAACAACATTTCTCACTGACAGTTATTATACAGATGAAAATAGTGCTTCAAACAATATGGCTTTCAAAAAAGACATTTATGGAGATTTAGAGGGATCCTTCCCCCAGAACGCAATACATTACTCCAATGAAACATGATAGCAACATCCAATCTTTTAAAATTAAGACAAAATAAGTTGGAGCATCACCTCTCGCACAAAAAAGCAGCAGCTTCAGGCTACTGATAACAGTATGTCATTTGGATACAGTACAAGTTCATGGAACATATGAGGTTTCTGGTCCCTGATATTAAAAAAAAAAAAAAAATATCATTATCCAATAGTGAAAAATCAAGCCGAAATTATGTGGTCATGGTACGGTATGGCATCTCAAGCCTGGATGTAGAACAGGCCATGCACACAAGAAAGCTTCAGAAACTGCATAGAGTTCAAATAATTTTGTAGAAAATAAGTTTTATTTGGCTCCTTTCGTACACTTTTTCAAAAAGAAATGCACATTCATACAGTTTGCCTTTCCCAGTGCATGTCTGGATTTGCTCACATAGAGCCATTAATATCAAGGCAAAAGGTGCCTTTGAAATCATTTCAGACACATTGTATTTTGACTGTAAAGCATCCAAAGTTATTAATCTTCTAATTATAACTTGGGAAGAGACGTTTCAGGTGTTTCTTCTCTGATTCACACATGTAATTGTCCCACACAGGGAAGAGGGGACAGACCTGCAACAAAGAACTGTCAAGCCAATGGCTAATACTTATTTCAGGTAGAGCTAAAGATAAGTTCTCTATTTCGTACTGAGTTGGGATATAAAAAGAAAAACCCAGCTAGGTAACTTGCTCTTTTCAAATGAAATGATAAAATATCGCTTCAAAACTACACATCAGCCATTGGTAGTGAAAGTTTGTTTGCAGAGAAAGCACTCTTTCCCTAGTTGTTTCTTATAGCCAGGTCTCTTTCCTGTTGATGGTGACTACGGAATTTGTTTCTTGCTGCTTCTTCTTAAACACTTCATGAAGAGGAGTAAATTCAGCTCGGGCTTTCATACATCACAAGAGGTACTAACCCATCAAGTAGCCCCTACAGAAAAAATTTAAGTTAGAAAAAAAGTTAGCAAACACAGGCAGCCCTCCTCAAAAATCAAGAGAAATATGGTCTTAAAACAAAAACTTCAGACTGCCAAAACCTCTGCTGATCAAGGCTACTTAAAACAAATCCTGTCCAAGGTACAAACTGGCCTGCTTAACTACACGCTCCTTCCTCAGCTGATTTTCTTCAATGAACACTGAAAATTGATTAGCCCATTCTCAATCTAGCTTTGGTAATTGTTTGGAATTTTTGAAGCCCAGGTTACACCCTACGAAAGGTTCTTTATTTGTACCCTTTACACAAACGACCAGTGTTAAGATATTCAGTATAACCCAACATTTTCTGACACTCAACACAACTCTGGTCTCTTTCTCTTCCATTTCTCTGAAGCCCTGTTTCTGTAATGAGTTTAAGAAAAAGAACTGTTAAGACACGTGTACTCAAAGAAACAAGAAAATATATAGCATCAATGAAGCAAGAAAATATAGAGCAGGTCCCTATCCAGCTACCTGCTGCCAAGGAACCTGTCACTTCTGTGCTATGAAACAAATTTTTTAACTACACTACAGAGGTTAAAAAATATATTTAAGAAAGAAGGAATGACTGCTGTTTTTAAGTCAACACCTCATGGAGCTACTCCAAAAATTAACTACCAGTACCTCCAAACACCAGGTTCCAGCTATTCTAAATGAAATAGATGGACTGAGAAATAAAGAGGGGGTTGGAATTGAAAATCCTGCATTTGGATTTTGCATAGCCTCGAGATCTTTCCTACTTTTTGATCTGTGAATATAGACGCATTAAAATGTCACGTATATCGTATGCGTCAATGTTACGTTCAGTTTTCTGGCAACAAAAAAACCCTGAGACATAATCTTTAAGACTGCTTCGGATGTTTCTGAACACTTGTTACTGCTGCCATCAGTTCTTCTAGTTATGATCTCTCATGTACACTGTCACTATAATGAACTCATTCGCCTTTTTTCAAGTTCTTTGACACTTGCTTTTTCCTCAAAGGCCTACCTTGTAATTACTTTTACCCGACCAGTACATACTCAGTCTACCTTAAAATTAATTCTAAGTCAGACTCACTAACCATATCTTCTGACATACCAGGAACTGTCACCTTTTTTTTAACCACAGTGCAATCTTACAGTAGCTGGCCCCAAAAGCACCTCATTTGAGGTAGCTTGTTCCAAAAAAGCGTTGAAAAAAGCAACTTATAACCAAGCTGCAGATCTTGACCATACCTCACTGTATTTTCTGTTACTCTTAAATTTAACAGAGACACACAGGAGCCACGAAAGAGAAGAAACGCTGAAAGAGTATTAAATCACTTACGGCAATTTCATCCTCATGAAAACTCTGGCCATGAAGAAGCTCAAAAGCACGCTGACAAATCCAATAAAGAGCAAAAGAAACCTATTCAGCTTGGGGATATTTGGTGCATTGGATCGATCCAGAATTATGAATCCTAAGCCACCCATTGTGAAGAGGAAGCTGGATGCAAGCCCTTCCATAATATATTGTCCATTTACTCTAAAGGAAAAAAAAAAAGGGGAGGGAAGGGAAGAAGAGAGAGTCAGAAAAAGATTAGTTTTAAAGAAACTTTATATTTCAAACCCCATGTACTCAACCTGCTTTAGCTGTACAAATTCAACAGGATGATTAACTTTGATGGCTGACTTTCTAACAAAACGTAGGTATGGAAACTGACGTTATGCAATTACATCAAGGCTTTAATATGCAATTTATCTCCGGGACTGATAGTCTGCAATGTGACCAGTCAAGCATACTAGTGGTTTTATACATAACACTGTATACTAACAGCTACCACGCAAGCTCATCTGTTTTAGGAAATATCTGGTCCAAAGTAGCACCTGGTGTCACAGATGACTCAAGGCATGGAACCATGACCACATGGCCACTGAGCTTTCCAAGTCTTATGTCCATCCCGATGTTTGGGCAGCAGTGCCTGAATCCTCATCTCAGTACAAATCCCGCCCAAAGCACTATGTCAGCACATGAAACATCTACTGGTTCCAGCACACAGCAAAACCGGTTCTCGCCTGCAGTATGTTTTGCTACCAGCTCGCTGAGCTTGCACATATCGATTGTGGGGACACAGCCTGAAAGTGCCCTGGCTCTCTGTCAGTCCATATGGCCAGACTTCCTTCTTACAAAGCTCAGATGGAGAGAGGGGAAACCGAGATGCGGAAAGAATACTGCACCTGGATCATGAGCCTCCTGCTTCCCACAGTCACTGAACCTTTTTCCTATCCTTGTAATTAGCAATACTAGCAGCCTCATAAAATTGGCATGGATAAAACTACTGTGGATGCTAATACAGAAATGAAGATTATCATTATTGTCCCATATCCTGAAAACAAACAACTTCATCTTCTTTCATGTTGTTTTCACTGACTTCTACTAAAGTGCTATCAACTCCCAGCAGTAGCCTGATTCATCTACACTGCAACAATCCAAACCAGTCTGACAATTACTACACCTAATCCAAGTCAAAATCTGTACAGGAGGCATGTCACAGACCTCACAGATTCAAAGAACTTTTTTGGTATTTAACAAAAACCATTATTTGTTTCTACACGCATAAAAAACACAGTTACAAATGTAGATTTCACCCTTTTCAGACCAATTTGTTGCTAAGCAGTCTCTAGCTTATTTTCAATAATAAAAGCAAAAAACTCAAAGAAGACACTGTTGTTACACATTTGTAACTATGCTCCCCACCCTCAGACACAAAAGTCCTAATTATGTTAGAGTTTAAGAGACCAGAACCAAAAGTTTCACAAACATTATGTATGGTGCTATGAAGTATGATCAAATGTGTCTGCATCCGCTATAAAACTCAACTTCAATACCAAGGGTTTGGAAGAAAGAGGAGTACTGCCAGCTCAAATCTTTTTTCTTACCAGACTTTTCATTTTTAGAAGTTTTAGAAGGACTGAGGTTTTCTACTTCCATTGGTTTCAGTGCTGCTTTTTTTTTTTTAAAATATTTGCAAACCAGAGACTGATACAGAACAGATCCTGCCTTGCACAGAGTGCTCCACAAAAAGGAGACGCACAGCTCTGTAAGCCGGGTTTATTCACTTGCGCTTAGGTGTTTGCAGCACCTCACTTGCGGCGGCAGAGCCCTGCTCCTGCCCCCCTACCTGTACGCCAAGAAGGCCACCGGCCTCTGATGCCCGTGTTCGTCTGTCATCGACCCCACGCTGGGAGGCTCCACAATCACGTCGTAGATAATCCCTGTGGGGAGAAAAGCAAGCATCACCTTTGACGCACAGCAGCAAACAGCGAGAACTGCCCCGACGCCGCAGGGACGCTCGGAGCCGACCGAGGTTCCCGTTTCACGCCCCATTTGGAGCCGGACAAGGGTTCGGCAGCAGCAGTAGCTCTGCCACCGGGGGCAGAGGAAGAGCTACTCCGTAAGCGGGGTGTCCCGCTCACACCGCCCTCCCGCCCGCCCCACCGGCCCCGGCCTCACCTCCGGTGATGAGGAAGTAGGACACCACCACCAGCGCGTAAACGGTCATGGCCGAGGGCATGTGCACCCAGCTCGGCCGCTTCAGCTTGATGTTGGGGCACTCGAGCACGGCGAAGGGCAGGCGGTACAGCGTCTCCATGGCGGCGGCGGCGGCACCCCTGCTCCCTGCCCGGCTCGCCCCGCCGCGGCCGCCCTCCGCAACCGGACACGAAGGCGGAAACGGAAATTGGCTGCTGCGCCCTGACAGGGGTAAATTAACAAATAACAAAAAAAAAAAAAAAAAGGAAAAAAAGGCAATATAAAGGAGCGACCAAAAGTTACGCCCAGGAGAGAATGAAGGACGTAAAGAGAGACCTTTTTTCTGCGCAAAAACCATGTGGCAACGCAGACCGCCCGCCGCCGCCGTCTCAAGCTCTTACCCACCTGCCAGGACCCAGCAGCACTGACGTGTCGGTGCTGGGTAACGGCGAGGAGCTTGGGGCGGGGCCGGGGCAGGGGCGCGGGCCCCGCCCCCCGGGCTGGGCAGCCACGTGGCCGCCCCTGCCGGCTCCCGCCGCGCCGCGGGGGGGCTGGCGGCCGCGGACACGCGTGTGCGCGGATGGACGCGTACGCGCTCGCCACCAGCCTCGCTTATGGCATACTTCCTACGGGCAGGTGCAACACCGAGAGCGCTGCGGCAGTTTCCTGGCAGGGGGAAGGAAAACCCAGGCCCGGCGGGTGAGCTTGGACAGCCGGGCTGGGGAGACGCAGGCCCGGGGAAAAGAACGGGATCCGGAGTCGGCCTCACCCAGGTCCCTGTGTTTAGAGGGGAGCGCGGCCGGGATGCCCCTTGCCTGCACCGCGGGATGTGGTGTCACCCTGGCCGGCAGTCAGAGGAGAGCCCAACGGCAGCACACGGAGAGCCGGGGAAAAAAGTGCATCAAACCAGTAGCTGCTGGGAGCAAGCGGGCATAGACCTGGGTGTATATAGACCATCCTACACACTCCTGTAAAAGTATGCGAACACCTCGTTTGCCCAGGCTGGCAGCAGGGCCAACCTGCCACTGTCCTCAGCTCGGCAGAGGCTCGGGATGGAGAGAAGCACCCAGGCAACGCATCAGGGAGAAAAATTCCATTTTGAGTGGAAACTTGTCTAGTTCCTCTTGCTTCGTGAACAGGGGCAGGGGAAAGTCCTTCTTGGAGCAGTTCTGTCTTCTCTGTACCATTGTCTGAGCTGAGGTCAAGTCTCCTGACAGCATGGGAAGCGTTTCCTTCAGAAGAGGCACCTGACAGCCAGGGACTGAATCGGAGCGCTAGCTGAAGAGAAGTAAACAGGTCCATTAAAAAAACCCCAAACCTCAAACACCCATGACTGATGCCTTTCAGCAAATGTAATTTAACACCAGAGAGAGGCAGTAAAAACCATCTCGATACCAACCCCTCACTCCAGGTTATGCAAGTGTGTTTAAAAGCACATGCTCTGGGTGAACATGCCCTGCCTCACCGAGCCATCCAGCCTACTACCCACTGCACAGAGGGCACCGGCAGCCCTGAGGGGTATAGTGCCCCAAACAACTGCCCCCATACCTACGCTGCAGCTGCCTGCTCGGAGAAAAACTGTTTAAAAAAAAAATTAAGGCCTTATTACCATTTCACTGACACTTTGCCTAATGACTGCTTTTATTTCTGCCTACAGTGGTGATACCACTTCTCCTAACTCAGTTGCCTTTCAGCACAATCATGTCATTTATGATTAATCATTTTCAGTCTTAGCCCTCCTGTTTAGAAAAATCTCCCTCTCTGTGTGATTTGCCTGTCAACAGAAGTTTATGACACTTCTAATTATTCCAAAAGTATTCTCCCTCCAGCTTGCCTCCTTTCCAAAAGCCCCAGGGAAAACTCTAATCTCATAGCTTTTAATGTAAAACAAGAGCACTTTGGGGGCAGGTTAGACACACCTGCCCTACTTGCCGCTCCTGCTTTAAAACCATTTTCCCAGCATGCCAAAGTAATGAAGTTTGTACTAGCACAGTAAGGCAACAACTAATAAAATTTAACCTGGTAAACTAACTACAGTAACAGCACCTAGAAATGTCTTAAAACCTCCTTTAATTAGCTACAGCCTTTGGAACAAGTTTTAGCATAACCCGAGCTGAGGAGAAAGAAACGCTTCATACTTAAAGCTACATGAGTTAGCTGCAACGTTTATCCATTTTGAGAATATTGACAGAATCATTTTAATGAGTTGGGACACTGTGACAAAATTCTTGGAGAGATACAGCTCCTTTCACCATGCATGGTGTTAAGTCAGTTATCCTGGATGACAGCCATCTCCTGTTGTCAAACCCAGGAGGCACCAACAGCACCGCTGTGAGTTTACAGGCAGTTGACCCAAAGTACCAGCTCACTGCCACCGAGAGGGCAGGTCTTTCCATCAGCTCAGTTTTCTGTGATCTGTTTCTTGGCTGACTGTACAGCCTGACAAGCTTCAGAGCTAGGCATGGTGTGAACAGACAGTATAGAGTCAGGAGGAGGAATCTGAACACATCTCAGAGCCACAGCCTGAGCAGGCTCCACAAGTGGTCTTAGAAACCTCTTCAAATGGCATCCTCACTGCTCCCAGTAAATCTGCGCGCTCAGTAATTATTTCTCCTCCTTCCTTATTGTGGTGGTGGAGCTTGCCGCTTTTTGAAAAAATAGTTATCAGTAAAAATAGATACCCGCTTCTTGTCAGGTACCGAGTAGTTCCAAAATTCAGAGCTGGGGGTGAGGAATAGCACTGCACCCACAGGTAATGCAAGAGAGTGTGTTAAAGTACCTCTGGATAGCGTTAGAGGCACATTTACAGTTCTGTCTACAAAACAGATTGAAGCAAAGCAGCAAAACGAGCTGTCGCGAAAATGAGTGGTTTGGACCGCCTAAAGAATCACCGTCAAGGGTGTTAGCAAAAAATGATTTAATAGGAATTTATAGAAGTGCGACTTCACAAAGTGCTATGGCAAGGTTCACTCTTAATACATGGATGAAACGTACAAAGGAAAATCAAGTTAGAATCAAACTAGAATTATTTATACAGAGACCGAAGATGCAAAAGGGTAAGAGAGAAACTTACAAAGGAAAATTGAGTTAGAATTGATTTTTTGTGATTTGCACAGAGATCAGAGATGTAAAAAGGGAGGAGACCCTCCCCTCCCGTTGAGTCACAAGGTTCAGAGAAGACCCTCTTGCTTTCTAAACTCCTGATGGAGCTTAGGTGCAGCTGCATCCACTCCTAGTCCCAGACTTGGTCAACCGTTTATGCCTAAGGGGATTATGTGTGTAGCAGAACAGTGACTTACAGATTCAAAAGTGCAATGCTTACACTATACTTCCTATCGGATACCCGGCTCAATTCACATGCGCATGCTCACAGACTCTAAGATAGATATATATAGATATATATATATATATAAAAAAACCAAAGGTATACCTGTTAAAAATTCCCCTTGAGTTCAGCAAAATGTTCACGTCAAATGTCTCGATGTTTTCTCAACAGGCGACGGGTTGAGCCTCAAGGAGCAAAGGTTACCAGCCCAGGTCCTGTCAGCTTTTGGCAACGGTCCTCCAATTTTCACAAACTGGAGAGTTTGCGAGCTCTGAGAGGCGTCCCCCTTGGAGAGGGATGCTGGTTGCAGCCACTGCGGTCCAGGAGAGCTCAAAGGGCCTCACATAGGACCACTGTTTATAGGTTCACGAGATGATTGGCTTTAGTCATCAGCAAATTACTAGAATTCCAGGAACACTGGTACCGTTTCACAGGAGCTACGATGCAGATAAGGGAGGTTCCAAGGCTGTCAGGGGATGACTACAGTTCAGATAAGGGATGCTCCAAGGCTGTCAGTTATTCCTGCTCCTGTTCCCCACCTCTGCCAAGCAACAGGAGTCCTTGGTATGGTCAGTGCCACTCCCCACCTTAGCCATGCAAGAGTTCCTGGTACAGTCAACAGACACTTAACTGCCCAACTCATTACACAAATGCTAAGGCCTACCAGGAATTCCTGAGATCATAGAGCAGTTCGGGGTGTGTGTGTGGGGGGAAATACACCACCACACAAGCCCATTTCCACTTTTTACAGTTGCTTTTTACATTACCATTACATCCTCAGTGATAAACCAACAGAACTTTCGTTCAAGTTTCAATACCAGTGGCCTAAATCACTACTCTAAAACCTAATTCTGGAAGCCATTAAAGTTCTGTCCTAGCTGTACCCTGGAGCTCTGCTTCTATCATACCTCCAGCTCCTAACCCAGGAACAGAATAGAACAGCTGCAGCTTTCTTCCAGGAGATCCAGATGTAGCAGTATGCAACTGTCTGGTGGATACAGCACTGGCTTTGAGAAGTAAGACTATCCCCCCCCCCCCCCCCGAGTAACAGTAACTATAGCACATACTATTGAAAAAAAAAAAAAAAACCCAAACCACAAAACTACCTTAGGCCTATTCTAGCTCTCCTCTTCTTCATCTGACAATTTCTCTTCCAGTCTTTAGTCCTAGTCTTCTTTTGTTTGCTTTTCTTTTTCAGACTCCTAACTTTATTCTGAGCCAAGTCCTCTGATGACTTCATACACAGCTGTTACCATGAAAAAAATCTGCATTGCTCAAAGTTGCTCCAATCCCTCAACAGGATTGTGAGACAGAGCCGGGAGTCCTGCTTAACCAGACCTCCTTCCACCTGCTTGATTTCCCTGCCTGCAGGCAGCGCAGAACACAGCATCCTGACTTACGGGGTTTGCTGCACCAAAACCCAATTCTGCATTATACAAGCTGTGAGAAGCAGCTCCTACCAGCTTTGACTAGCACATGGAATGACAGAACACAAGAAAAGTGGAGGTTTCATTTATTGGGCTGAAACTACAAATAGATTCACTTTGACTTCTGGCTCTGTGCTTGTGCCTTCAATACTTTCACAACGATCTTCTGCTCCTCAATAAGAAAAGCTCTTTTGATTCTGGAAAGGAGAAACAACAACTTTAGGACATGTATCTACTTAGGTGAAAACACAAAAATAAGACAAAGTTACAATTAGTTTTGCTATCTCCAACAGTCACTGCACATGTGTTAGTTCCACAATTACATAAAAAGGGAAACCATTGATTTTCTTGTCAGCATCAAAACACAGGGACTGTGGCACTGTACGAATGTAGTGGTTTGGGGAAGAAGGCCTAGCGTGCCTGCCAATTTAGGGTGAGGGGCTCGTAGGCAAGCAAGGTAATACCTGATGGCTGAACATTGGAAAAATTACCACCTTCACTAATTTCAAAGGCAAGAGGCAAAATTCCTCACTGGCAAATTCATTTAGATGTTCTTAAAATCAGAATTGGTGTGACCAGTCATGGTCAGCTCTCTTCCTTAGAACGACAGAAAACTTTATGTGAGTCCAGTTATCAGAACAAGAACAGTTCCCCTATCAGGATTAAAGCTCCCTGCACATAAACGGGGAAAACTCTGGCAGGTCAAGTCATGCCTAAATACCATTATTTCTGGAAGACATGGAAGGCCACCATGCAGATGGACCTATGCTATAGTACTCTCACATCAACAGCCTATTTGATGGTTTTGAGTTAAAAGCACAAATATACCATACACACTCTACCTCAAAACATTAAAATGCTATTCCACATGCATTTGGTATATACGGCTACTTTGCAGTACACAAAACCTACCAAAGATGCCTGAAGAGATGCAGGCAAAAAGCTGCCAATTGCAGGGAAGGAGGTGACTGTGTTTTTTGGTTTAGGCAGAATAAGGCATACTCATGTATTAAAAATGAACTACCAAGTTCATAAAGTGTTTGGCAAAACACTCAGAAAAAAATTGCCTTTTAACACAGAAAAGTTATGTTACAGATCTGCAGTTGTAACAACCTGTCTTCAGTAGCACCTAATGCGATTTAACTTCGAACTCACACAAGCAAAAAAAAAAAAAAAATGCTGGCAAGATTTGCACTACAGATGAAATAACTGGCATTAGACTGCTGACTCCAGGGATCTGCTTTGATTACCATTCACAGAGATGACATATTCTTTATAATACACACTTTTTCCTCAAACTTGCCAAGAAGTATAGGACCTACAGTTGTTACACAGTAAAACTGGATTCAGTGAGGCCCAACAAAGGCCATCTTAAAGCTTCACCAGATAAAGATGCTTACCACACAACCAATTAGTATCTTTGAATCCCAAAACACCAGAAAGAAGCGAAAAGCTCAACTGATCTTACACTTGTATCTTTGCATAAGACAAAACAGGACAACAGAAGAGAAAAATCTTTACTAGGGGGACTCAGTATAAAATGTAAAAATCCAGAATGTTTAGCAACAAAGTAACAATGCAGTAAGAAACTAAGAACAACATAAACTCTCTACAAAGGAGCTCCACACACAGTAACTAGCTCAAATCCAAGGGACAAGATCGCACACATCACTGCAAATGTGCCCCATGCTTACCCTCTCCATTTTACTACACCAATGTCACACAAGTCTTCAAAGTCTCGGTCCACATTATGAAAACACAGTGAGATGTAAAAGTCTCATATGAAGTAACCTCGAGAATAAAGTTAGCTTTCTGTAAGCTTACCTGTCACGGACACACTTAGCACACATGGAACCCCCATAGGCTCTGCTAACATGCTTCTTCGTTTTTGACAGCCTCATAAGAACTTTAGGACGCACAGCACGAACCTACAGAAAGCAAAAATGAGAAGTGTATCATAAGACAGTAATTTTGGATAATGGCCATATAAAGCAAATTCACTTTGATAGTTTAAAAAAGCAGCAACACCTGAAGTTGACTATTCAAGATGCAAAAAAGTGGCTGAAGCCGCAGCTTGTTCCTTCAGCATTCCTAAGCTGAACTTTTCATTCTACCACAGGGGTTCGCCAACAGATTCGTTAAAAAATTGTTTATAAAAAAGGTTGTTTTCCCAAGGGTAGGAACTGCTCAAAGGTTGACCTTACTCGAGCATTCCCATCACTGCTAAGACCAATGGCATTACACCAAGATTACACCACATTTTGGACAAAAATATACTGTGAAAAACATTCATTCCTTTTTCTAAAACTGAAAGTCAAATATGGCTTATGGCTTTTTTTGAAAGTCTACCTAATAGGTCCAATTTAGACTTTTAAACCTGCTACAGAATCACCTCAGTCTAGCTCTAAAAATTTCAGCCAGTTACATCTTATAAAACGAAAAGGTTCAGACATAACAGCAATGAAAACAACAAGCATTAAAAAAGCACTTACTCTTTAAGCTTTCAAAGCTTATTTCACCAGTTAAACTTTACAACATTTGGAGAAGAATATTTTAAAGAAGAAAGTTGTTCCAACAAGAATTCATCAATGAACAGGCATGTTGTATTACTTGAAAAGGCTCTTTGTACTGAAAAAACACTGCTGTAAAAAAAAAAAAAAAAAATCTTATGCCAGTACAGCTAATACTTACACCACGAAGTCTTCCTGGGCATATACCACATGCTGACTTTGGTGCCTTCCCCACTTTCTTGGTGTAAAGGTAAACAATCCTGTTCCCGGGTGTTCGGGACCTAAGTATGGCAGAAAAATACTCAGTTAATGTAACAATCTAAACTTAAACTTAGCTTTCTTAAAAAATAAGTTTTCTCAGAAACTATTATGTCTTACTTACAGTCTGGTCTTGTTGGAAGCTGTGTTGTAGGACAACCTACGGCGGTAGGTCAGGCGCTGAACCATTTTTTACACCTAAATTAGTCAAAAACAAAGCAGCGCTAGTTTAAAGGCTCCATGTCCACATGTAAGTTCACACATCACAGCAGCACCTGCACTGAAGCACTGGGCCAGACATGAATCAGCAGCGGCTGATTCTGTATTAGTATTAACAAAATTAAAGCATTTCCTCATCAATGACAGCCAACAGAACTACACTAAAAAACAACAAAACACGGGACAGTGGGTAGACTGGGATTTGCAATGAAGTTCGTCCAAACTAACTTGGACGCAGTACGACGTCAGGGTCTTGCCTGTATAATGTCAGCTCCCCTAAAACATTATTAAAGCTTTAGCAGCTGTGTATTTTCTCATCACCATAAGCTTCGTTGGCAAGGCTAGAAACTTCGAGCCGAAGCAAACGCTGTCTTCCCCCTATCCCACCTGACAGCAAACTGCGTCGGTCACACCCGAGGCCCAGACCGGGGCCTTCTCCGGGCCCAGCACAACGCGACCAGGGCAGCGACACCCGCAGTACCCGGCTTCCGCAGCGGCGCAAGGGATAAAGGCCCCAGAGAGGCGCCGGCAGCCTTCGGAGGCCCTCAGGGCAACCCCCCGCCGCCGGGGCTGGCACTCCTCGGGCGCTGGGCCGGGAGGAGGCGGGGGCCAGCGCCCCAGCCCCCGCCAGCGGCTCGCTGCGGCCCGGGAGACGCGGGCCCCTGTCGGGAGCCCCGCCGCAGAGGCCTGGGAAGGCCCAGCCTCGCCGCCGCGCAGCTCTGGCCCCGCCGCCGGCCCGAGCGCCGGCAGCAGCGCCGCCCGTCCCTCACCACAGCTCCCCGGGGCCCCTGGCCGCCCCCGCCGCCCGCCGGGCCGCGGATGGGGGCGGATGGGCGCCTACAGCCCTCATCAACCCTCCGCCATACCTGGCGCCGCCGGACCCGGAAGAGGAGGCGGAAACGCGCCGTTCAACATTGAAATAGTGGCGCTCTGGAACCCGGAAGGAATAGCCGTGGCTCATCTCTCGGCCGCGGTGGGGCGTGGGCGCCGCCATGTTGTAC
Source organism: Aquila chrysaetos chrysaetos (assembly GCF_900496995.4). Classification (NCBI taxonomy): domain Eukaryota; kingdom Metazoa; phylum Chordata; class Aves; order Accipitriformes; family Accipitridae; genus Aquila; species Aquila chrysaetos. Next base: position 58,679,562 of record NC_044004.1, on the reverse strand, counting down.
GGAAGCGGAGGCGCACGGGTGGTGCCATGTTGTACGGCTGAAACGGGGCGGGGCGCCGCTCAGCGGCAGGAGCGGGCTGAGAGCCGGCCGGGCCGGCAGCGCTGCCGCGGCCAGCGGGGGCGGCGGAGCTGATGGGGGGGGGGGGGGGGACGGGACGTGGTAAAGCACGGCAAAATCCTCTCTGCTGCAGCTGCTTCACTTTTCCCCGGGATTCCGGGAAAGCACATGCTTTCTCCCCCCCCCCGCACCACATTTTTAAAAATTTTTTATGTTTTACTGAAAAACTATTTTTATGAAACTTCAGCTTCTTTCCTCATGAAAGAACGTTTTGTTCTTCGTTATGGTAGTTACGTAGTCGTAGGCCCATAAACCATTTCTCAGTGTGCTGTTCTAAGCTCTAAATTACAAGCCACTCATCCACCCTTTTCCACGCCAAACCGGCAGATAACACACCTGGAAACTGTGCGCTCTTACGCAAAAACTTACACGGGGAGAAGGCTGGTCCCCGTTGAAGACTGCACCCCTTCTCCTGCCAGCCTCGTTGGGAAGAGGGTTGCACCCTCCCTCTTTTTGCGGTGTTCAAGTTGTTCAAGAATACCTTGCCTTGGGCACCGAAGTGCTAACCTCCCTTCCTCCCGAGACGCCCTCGCTACCGCCCGACAGCCGCCTTCCCGGGCACTGCACCCGTCTGACAGGCTGATCCCGAAACTGGGCTCCGTGGAGAGCCACACACTACCGACACTTGCCTAACACCTCCTTGCTGTGCCGGCAGCTGCGCTGGGAGTCTCGGGCAGAAAATCCTCTTGCCTGTTTACCAAGGCACGTACTTGCTGTCTCACGTGCTCCGGGGCAGGCGCTCAAGCAGGTATATGAAGATATAAAACTTTCTCTGCTGCTCAGGTCAAAGGTCCACCTGACCCAAAATCCCATCTCCACGCCATAGGTACCTAGGAAAAGCATAGGGGAAACAGGACACGGCTAGTTGATCTTTCCCTTAATACACCCTCCTCACGTTCAGCAGTCGGCATCTTACAAGCTGCCTGAGCTGGGTTTTGTTTTCTGACTTTTGTATTTAATAGCCTCTGGTAGATCCCTGAGAAAAGAAAAGAAAGGAAACAGCAAGAGCTAAGGGAGCGTAAGATGGCTTGTCAGCATCCAGGAACAGCATTCCAGTGGTGGTAGATCTGCTAAATGTGCAGTTACTAAAAAACAAACACACAAAAGCTACCCCTACCAGCCCCTTGCAATTGCATTAAGCACCGCTTTCATCGGAAGGAAGGGAGGAATGCTCGCTGGAAGGAGCCCCACCGGATCGCGCTTCTCCTCCCAGACGTTTGTTTCAGCTCCCTTCCCACGCGTGCAGATCCCTGACAAGCTGAGAAGGACGTTGACAAGCAGAGCTGGCCTCTGCGCTCTGAAATCGGCAGCTGGCTGGCAATAGGAAGGCCCCCGCTCTCCATTTGTGGCCTCCCTAATGGATCCCGCTCCCACCCTGCTACGTGGCACTGACACATCAAAGGCCAAGAGATTTTAAAGCGCACGTTTCCACCCCTTCTGCTCCCCGGCCTCTGCTGCCGGTGGTGGTCCCGCTCTGCCGCACAAAGTCCATCCCCTCCTTCTCGCGGCGCGTGTGAAGGCATCGCGGCTGCCGCCGCAATTGGTGCTGACCTGTACGGGCAAAATCTTCGTGTAGCGTCAACGGGAAATCGCCACGTGCAAGGAGCACAGGATTGGGCCCACCGTCTTTAAGCCCTGAAATGCTCTTTTGCGCTGCTGGCCTGAGCAATGTTCTATAATGATAACCAAGGACCCGTCCATTAAATATGTAGGATGCCGCTGCTGTCGTTAGCGGCTTCGGCTTTGCTTTTGGAGTGTAGCAGGTGCTCGGAAAGCTTTGATGTGTGCTCCTGGCCTTATTTACGGGTTTGTAACTTGCAGTTCATTGTACTGCATCCTCCCTGTTTTCGATCTATAATTATTATTTTGGTTAATTATTGACTCTTTTTAAGTGCAAATTATGGACACCAGATTTTTTCTAATTCGTAAAAGAAGAGAAAATATGTATGAACTAGATTTTAGGGTATATTTAAAATAGGAGCATATTTCAGACGACAAGTAAATTTCAGAGCAATTAGAGTATTTAATATGAACTTTCTAGGCCCAGGACCCTGAGGGGAATAAGAAAGCCAATTAAATTAGATTAAATAATCATGCCTAAATATGAAAGTGTAACAGAATCCAGTTGTTAAAGAACAACACTATGAAATTATGATGGAATAGTTTAGTTTAGATATTGTCAGTGCAACAGGTAACTATTTTATTATTGAACAACAGTATCGATATTTTTTTGAACTTACCTGATTTGGGCTCTAAACTCAACTGGTGTAAATTTTAGGAGCTGTCGCTTAAATTCCAGTGGTTTGCTTCTGCTGATGCACTGGCCTAGTTTTTCAAACATTTGCCGTTTATTTTGTAAGAGGACCAGGGCTATCAGGCAAACGGCTCACCAGAGCATCTAGAAATGTTAGCTTTATGACAACTGGTTTAATGCTATCTCATGTGGGGATAAGATTTGAAGCAGGAGCTCACTAAGCCCATTTTGTACAGATTAGTGCTAGTCAAGTGATTCTCTCATGTTCTCTGCTACTCCTACCTCTTCACAGGACCAAACCATCTCTTTGGGGAGCAGTTATTTTCTGTGTCTGAGATGTCTCATTAACTCTTTCTGCACTTTCTTCTTTCCTTGAGTACAACAAAGGGGATGGATTAGCAAACGCACAACCCATCGACTTGGAAATGTAACAGTGGCATCCTATAAAACCCATTTTTCCCCTTCTAGGGTGTCAGTGGAAGCATAGGGCCTAAGGGTGTGGGCTTTTTTCCTTAAGAAAACTGGAGGTTGGCTTCCAGGCTGTATTTGCTTATTGGCAGTGCAAAACTGGAAACCTCTTTTGCACCAGAGATGATTAGGAAGATAATCATGTCTGAGGGCAGATTAGTAATGTGGTGCATTTTACACCAGCCAGCAAGTTGTCACCATATTCTGTTTACTGCACCAGAAGAACAATTTGTTCACAGTTCTTGGTATAAGACCAGTTCTTGGTATGTTGACCATCCTTGCTTTCTTTTCCACGTGGTCCTGTCCTTACCTCTCTTTTTTCTGAAAGTCCCTACCTATGTGCACAACCATTCACTTGGTCTCATGGGAAGTTCCACCAGAGTAAGAGTGAGAGTGCCCAAATGAGTAAGGCTCGATAAGTGCAGCTGGACCCCCAGAAAGCATCCCCCTTTACTTTCCTCACCCTCCTGTCCCACTTCCAGGGATCTCCCAGGCCCCACGAGGACACTGCTGCTCCATTTACTTCTGTTCACAGATCCTTCTAGGGCTCTCCTGCACCATAAGCTTCAATTAAAAAATGAGAGATTGTTTTCACTCGTATTCACTTGCTGTCTTACCAACCTAGACTGGCAAATTCTAAGAGGCATGGGAAGGAAAGCGAGCTTGTGTGCAAGCACATACTGGGTACTGCAGAGAGGAAAAAAAAGCGATAGCTGAGGGATACACTGCTTCCGTTAAGCCGCAGCCACAATACCATTTCTACGAACAGGGGATGGATATGTGTTTTAGAAATGTCTCATTGAAATCGGAATCCAACCTCAGGTGCCACTCGGATACAACCAGTAGGATTAGGTCTGTAAATGAGGGAAGGAAGCGAGAAACCTTGGAAAAGTACTAGCAACTGCCAGAAAGGGCAGAAAGAAGAAGAGGACCTGTGGTCCATTGTCCTTCCAGAGATATTTTTTTTTCTTAAAAATCCCATTCCTTTTCCTTGTTAACTATGTGGTATTTGTCACAATCTGATTATATTAACATAACCTTCCATAACACGGACCTGTGCAAATTACGTTACGAGAAACTGTAGTTCATTTCCATTTCAGTGGAGCTTGTTAAACAAGCAAAATTATTTTGTAGCAAAGGGAAAAACAATTTAGTGGAATGCACTCCTAGCATAGGAAGTACATAACATCGTATTTGGGTTGAAACTTTTTCTGTCAGAAATGTCATAACCCCGTAAGAAAGAGAATTAAAATCCCGTTATTTTAATTTACATCTAGCCACGAGATAAGTAAAGTTATCATTGAAATTCTAATTAAATAGGATGATTGACTAAGGTAGGACATCAAAGAAGAGAAGTGAATATGATAAGTCAAAGTCTTATTAATTAGTCCGCGTGGAAGAAATTCCAGGGACGTCAAGCTGAGGCTGCTGCAAGGAGAAAAAAAGCAGACAAGAAAATGTGTGTTTCTTTGAAGTTAGGAACTGAGATAGTGATGGAGGTAATTGTGTCTGACTGGATCCAGTAATGAAGAGCAGTAAATCAGACCTAGGAATCGGAGGAAAGATTCTAGTAACGAATGTGGCTGCCCCCCTGCTGCGAAGAAACAGAATGCAGAGCTGACTAATTGACCCAGTCTATCTCCCAGTAGCTCTCTGTTATTATTTATTAATTTTTAATTTCTGAATTATTTACGTTCTGGGAAATTATTTTTGACAGCCTGTTAGGCGTGCCAAAGTTAATGGAGGATGAAAGGACCGGTACTAGAATTAGCAGGGATGTAGTCACAGGCTACTGAATTTAATGATTTTGGAAGGGAAAATTGATTTCACACAGCGTGTCACTTTATACTACTTTAGGGATACACCAGCTATTTGATTAATTGAGGAATAACCAACTCAAAGTATATTTGAAGTGTAAATGAATCACAGTGCTCAGCTGTTTATTTTTCCCCTTTTCTGATGAGAACACTGAGTTTGCTTAAAGTTGCTGATTAAAACCAATACAGGTAGGCCCCATACTCACACCTGCTTACTTTCTCCTGCCTTAGAAAAAAAAAAAAAAAAAATTCACCATCTGGAGGAGACATGCAATCCTCCAACTCACTTGGGATGGAGTTCGTCCTTCCTACACAACGCCTAATTAAATAGGCTTTGTGGGCAGTCCCCCTCCCGCTGTGGAAAGTGTTTAAGACGGAGCAGGGTACCGAGCCCACGGGCAGCACACGCAGCTGAGATGTGAATTCTGCGTGGTGATGGCTCACGGCCGCTTTGCATCCAGTCCCCAAGATGAAATAGGGGTCCCTGGCCTACGACATCTCGTCCTCCTCGTATCGGTCCTCCCAGTGCAGCGGTGTTGTGTCCGTCCACCCATCTACGGTGTGGAGCAATGGAAAAATAAAGGGGCTCTGCACAGCTTTTCCAGGCTGTAAAAACTGTATTTCATCCCCGGTGTCAAATGCAAGCTAAATCCTGTCCGCTGCTGACGTCTAAGCCTTCTGGCCACCCAGGCATCAGGGCCACGGAGGCAATCTTTTCCCAGCAATGTGTATAACGCTGTAGGCAGCTCACATCTCCAGAAAGACTCGCGCTGGAAATGTCTCCAGAGCTGCTCAGGATCGTCACCTAGCTGCTCCTTCCCCCGACAGCAGCCGCCCGAGGCGAGGGGTATGGCCGCATTTCTCCGGCCGTACGGGGAGGATGTGCCTCCCGGCGTCCTGCGCCCGGGATCAAAGGGGCGAAGCACCCTTGCTGACATGGCTTCCCATGGCATATTTGGGTAAATCACTTAATTAAGGGCAGTGTAATCATCTGTGTGGGCACTGATGGTGGTTACTGGGATTTTGGGTGTCCGTAATGTAATGTCTTCAGGTGGCTCCCAAACACCTTGACCATCTAGTTACCTAAGTGCTAGTCCTAGCTGGTGTAAGTCCAACTTTCCCAGTTTTGAAATAGGAGTAATTAAGGTTACTATTTGATAAAATCTCAGGGATTCTGCAAAAAGAGTTACCGTGCAAGTCTTTCTTCGCAGAATTTTGGGGAGAGCGGTGAACACCAAATACTAGGAGTAGCTGCTCCTTTGTACAGAGCTGCTTACCACAAGAAATGACTGAAAAACGTCTGCCATAAATTGACATGGATCCTGCAAACAGGTGAGAAAGCTATAGGCTAGACTCCATTTTTAGTCCAATAAACAATAAAACTCCTTTGAATTGACTGGGACCGAACTGTTGAGTGAGAGGTTAAGTGTCGATGGAATCTGGTGTTTTGGACATCTTTCTGTTGCTTTGTTCTTTAACATAGGAAGGGCTGCCTACCATGGCAAATGTTGACCATATCAGGAGAGGTGAAGAATAAGGAAAGGTCAATCACGCATTAGTGTACCTTTAAAAACAAATATTTGTGTTCATGATTTAAAGATACATGAAGAGGTACAGGAAGGTTTTGCTGCTTAGGTTCTCTAAGGGGTTTATAATTCATTTAAACATCTCCCTAGGTTATTTTTCTGAGCACTTCAGGACCACTGGGAACATTTCTTTGTGATGTTTTACTGACAGGAACATGGAAGGCTAGCCTGGGTTTTTCTGTTACCTTCTGGATTATACCAGTGGCAATTAGCTATGCAAGGAGGATCAGCTACAACAGGGTGTTAAAGGAGATGTGTGACCTGTGGCCTCTGCTCTGGGGATTGCTACTTTATCGCTTTTTTCAGCACATGCAGACTGGACTGGCTCCTAGAACAAAAGCCTGAAGCAAAAACTATTTTTTTCTGGGTCTCCCGGATCTGTGAGAGAACTTTGGTTTTATTTTGTGATTGTTATTAAAACTTTCTGAGGAAGAAATACTGTGCGTGATATTGATAAAATGACACAAAATACGATTTTCAAGATTGCACTTTTTGTAAAAAAATTGTATCACTGAAACTACACTCACTGCCATGCAATCCTGAAGATTTCAGTTCACTGGCAGCAGAATCGAGCGCCCCAAATTTCATAGAAAATGTTTTATATATTTAGATGACAGCTTAAGAAACAACGAGCCATATCTTCAGATGCTACAGAACAATTAGGCAATTTATGCTACTTGAAGATCTGCCTTACAGTTTTAAAATGGTCAATGGAAAACCAAATACCTTCTATAGTACATGTAGAAATTAACCCTAAAATATTTACATTCAGCAAATGCAACTAAGTATTTGGATGAAGATGATTTAGCATGCTCTGCTGTTCTATACTGGAATGAATCCATCACAGAGCTGGCTTCTCCCTATTTCAATATTAAAACAAAAGGGGTATGCTTGCAGTGCAGCACCCTGGGAATTCAGCTCAGAAGTCCAATTAACAACAACTAATTCCCCATACTGCCTATTTACCCCTAAGAGTTGGCTAGATATAATAAGTCATGCATTTTGCATTTAAGCTTTTAATGCCCAGAGGATAACAAAAATCTATCCTGATCACTTTTTATTTTCATCATATGAAGACAGAAGAAAGCATCCCCCCCTTCCCCCTTCAGTTAAGTGCATCCATATCTCGGCGCTAAGTCTATGAAAGGAGCTGTCTCCTGCCTTCTCCCCCTGCCTCCCTACCCTACTTCTCCATAAATGCCTGCCTTCTTCAAGAAGACAGGAAGGTAACAATCCCTTTGGATGTGTTTTCTGTATAGATAAGTACAGCTTAGAACAATGTGGAATTATTCACCTTCGAACGATGATCTGCTGCTCATTCACTGGACCAAGTTTATTGCCCTTTGGACTGTCACACTGTATTGTATGCAGCGTATCCTCCCCTCACACTGGTTTTCACTACAGGAGCTATCAGGATAGTGCCCTGCTGTGAACATATTTTAAATGCTCTAACTGTAATATACTGTAAATGGTAATGACCATGCTATAACATGCTAAAGATTAGGCAAATACTTTCAATAATTAGAATGATCTTCTGCAGCTCAATTTTGCTTATAATGTAAGTCAGATTTGAACTAAATTCTCCAAAGGTAGAAGTCCAGCACATTACTACACGCTTTAAATGCAAAAGGGAGAGAACCAGATTGAGAGAGAGCATATGTGCACATGAGGCTTCGGATATTCCTAGCTAGGTAGAACCTAATCTGTACATTAAAAATTAGGGATACATTAAAATATCTAGTTATCCGTCCAGATACACTTTTACTGGTGTTTAACAGAAAAAATTAAGACCTAGAGGTATGCATATACCTCTGTATTTATGAAGTTTTGCAACAAAGAAATAATGCCATATAAGACAAGATCGCCGTGGTTGAAGGGAATTTGGAAGAAAAAGAAGTGGTTTGAGAAGAAAACAACGGAGCTTATTAAAACATAAAGCATATCACACGGCTTGATAGCAACACAAAATGTGATGCCGTGCTGAAAGATATGCCTCGATCAATATTAGGTAGCTGTGCCTCCAGAGCAGCAGGTTATTGTACAGAAAGCTGCCTACAAAATATTTCTGCAACACCGTATTTTGCTGTGCGCGGCAAAAACCCCAGAAGTTGTTATTTTTTCATGAAGCTGTGATGAACTTGGCTTATGCTTGGGATCAGACTGGCTGGTCCTTACGGGGGTTTCTGAGTTGCATTATTTGCAGATTCAAGGCCAAATTTTCAGAGGGGCTCACAGCCAGCTTTCCAAGCGCTCAGCTGCCAAGCTGCAAGCCAGGCTCCTCACAGGCCCAGGAATCGGAACGACTGAACAGGAACCGAGCTCTTATGAACATCCCAGACTAATTGGCTGATTCCTCTCTTAGCAGATATGCCTGTGACAGAAACTGAGACAGCTGAATGCAGTATTTCTGACATACTCAGATGTGAATTTTAGTACCTGTCTGTACAGAGCTGGCGGGTGCAAGAAGGGGCCTCCTCTGAACTTCTGAGGAAAAGTGTTGGCTGCGTCTCGTTCTCGAGCAGACTTTTAGATCGCTCTGCACCCTCCTCCCTGTGAGCAGCAAAAAGAGCAAAAGTCCGACAGACTGATCCTGAAACAGGGCTCTGTGGAGAGCAACGTGAATCCTGAAACAGGGCTCTGTGGAGAGCATCACAGTACCCGCAGGTGGGTAACACCCTGTGGTCAAACTTCCCGCTCACTGGGAAGCAGAGGAGGACGGCGGCACTAATGATTCTCTCCCTTCTAAAGCTGCTAGATTTTAAGTGCTTTGAGGAGATTGAAGACAAGCATTAAATTTTGATTAAAGGGACACTGCCAATTTATATTAAGCTTAGAATTTGGGGGTTTGTAACAGGCAGGCGTAGGTGGACAGGAGCTTGCATTTTGGGTGTAAATATTTCTTTGCAACAGGGTGAAGACAAGTATCTTATCTTTGAGCTGAGAACAGAAGGCATCAAAAATTAACTTGATTAGAAACAAAAGTAACATGGCCCACTCTGGTTTTGCTGCTGAGGGAGAAAGAAATGCAGATGGGAGATACCATGTAGATTCCCAAATGTATTAGAGCTCACCAGTTAAGTTTGGTGTGTGGGAAGCTTGTTTGTTTGTTTGTTTGTTTGTTGTTTAATGTAGTTTTAACAGTGATAAAAAGCCACGCTAAAGTCCTGTTTTAAAGAACTGACTAGGGACTAGAGCGAAAGGAAAGGTTACCGCAGGTAAGCTGGCATAGGGACTAAGCTGCATCTAGTGAATGCCTTTGTGTCTGCTTTTACTTTATAGTGGAAACAAATAAAAGGTGAAGCTATCTTGTGTTCAATGTATGGTCCACTGCAGCTGATGAGGGAGTAGCTAGTTACTTTCAACGATCAGAGAGATTTCCTGCAACTCATTTTGCCTATGACGGGAGCCAGATCTGAACCAAATTTTCCAAGGGGAGAGCCTAAAGACAGTGCCTCACTGTAGCTTTAATGTGCGCTAACGCTATAGAAAGAGTATTGCCCAGAAATGCTCATTCTTAGAGAAATGATGGGAATGTGAATCCAGATCTTCATCTGATAAAAACCAGCTCCCTGAACAGAGCTATGTTGATTTATAATAGCTAAAGGTCTGACCCCACATCCCAACAAGAATTAGCTGCATCACAGAAATCTTCTGCAGTAAAGAGGTAGCTCAGTTTGGTCTTGGCTCGACCAAAAGACGGGTTTCTGCTGCAGATTCCTCTGCTGTCTTTGCAATATTGATTTGAACAAGCCTTTCAAGGGAACCGGCCAAAGAAATCAAAGTGAAGGGCAACAATGGCCGTGATTTTCTTTTTGTTCTTCAGAGAGCATGGAAGAGCGAAGCAGACCTCAGATAACCAGCCCTGTGGCTTCAGATACATTTTGAGTGCAATGATAGTGCCTCTTCCCAGTGTCCATGCAGAGGTGAGAGGTGCTTCCCAAAGCTGTAGCATTAAATATATAAGATACGTAACAGGAAGGATGAAATAAGGCCGTGCTACTGCACTGGCGATGGTAGAGTGTGGAAGAGTTCTGGAACACAAATTGAAAGCTACTTGTTAAACAAGGTTAATTTGTTCTCCTTCCACAGTGTAAAATGGCTTCAAACACTTCTAAACTAGGTCATTTGACTGCTCAAGAAATACATGGTGCTAGGCAGCTGTCTTTAGCAACAAGTTTATTGGAGAGTTTGATTGCATCCCAAAAGCATGCTAGATATTTCTGACCATATCAAAGAAAACTCAACTATATTATCAAGGCACACTAATGAGGTGGTTTGTTTAATTGAAATACTTTAAGTTTCCATGTAGTACAGCATGAAAAAATCATTATTTTCATTAGATGAGCTACTCGTTAGCTGAAAATCTAAGTTACAAAATATCACAGTATGAGATAATAAATACATTGTAAAATGCATTAAATCCAGGTTATTAAAAGGAATTTCTATTTAAAATATATAGCCATGTAATTTGAGCATACTTCTTAGTATTAGGAATCAGGTTTGGTTCTTTGAAAAATATAGTCCAATCCAAAGGACCTCATCATGCTCTCATTGCAATCACTGTCAAAACTCTGACCTATTATAGCCTGCGTAAATGACTTGATTATTCTGTGTCACAATTCTGTAGTAAAGGGGTTTGTGTGTAGCATCTACAAGTTCTGAGACTCACCTAAAGAGCCCAATTTTGGCCTTGAATTCATCACTGCTCTGCTTGATGCAATCATTAGCAGCAAGTCAAGAAGCACTTTATAGCTTGTGGTTTTAGCAGCAAATATTTACCTAAAAGTGTAAGACTTGGAGAATTTATGAGTTTTATGTAAGAGCACACATCTTCATGGGACATATCCCATGTCTTTGGTGAGAAGTAGTTTAAGAACTGTACTGATCTCCTCAAGAGGTTGCAATTTGAGTCCATGATGAGTTCGGGTGAAAAGGGAAAAATGGCTGGAAGGGACCTTTGGAGCTCATCCCATCCAACCCCTCTGCTCAAAGCAGGGTCAGCTGGAGCATTTTGCCCAGGACTGTGTTGAGTTGGGTTTTGAATATCTCCAGGGAGGGCGACTCCACAACATCTCTGAGCAATCTGTTCCAGTGCTTGACCACCTTCATAGTAAATAAGTTTTACCTTATGTTTAAATTGAATTTCCTGTATTTCAGTATTTCTGGTTCTGTGTTCTTTACTCCCCCTTGCTCAGTGTTTATACAGATTGATAAGATTCCCCTTGAGCCTTCTCTTCTTGAGGCTAAACAAGCTCAGGGTCCTAATCGGCATGCTGAGAGCTCTTCCTGATTATTAGCATTTAAACATTGATCTGAGATGAGGAGGAAATTGTATTTCGGTTACCGATTCACAGATGGGCTTGGTCCATGTGATAAAAAGAGTAATGCAAGACTCTGGTGCAACTATTGCTTTGTGTAGTTTTACAACGGGGCCAAGTTTTATCCTTCTTCCCTGCACCCCCACTTTCCCCCATCTTTTCTATGTCTTAGACTAATGAGGGTATTTTGTCCTCAGTTCTCATATCAATGGTTCCTTCCTAACTTATTGCTATGCATATGCCAAGGGATCTTCTGCCTCATCTCACTTGTGCTTTTTCTCTCTCTCCTCCCTTGCCTAGGATCAGTCCACCAGCACTGTGAAGGTGTCCTTACAGCATTACTCTGTCACTAATCTAGCCAGCACAGGTCACCATGGTTGTGCAGAAAGATCCCCAAGGTTTAGATTATTCCTGAGAAGTCCTGGGCACACATTCAGTTTGCCTCCACATGTTGGCATCCAGTGATGTTGACACATCTTCACAGCTATTGCTCTCCCGGCCAGCTAGAGTCAAGTCAGCGACACTGAACGTTGCCACCAAGAGCACATGGACACGGGAGGAGATACAGCAGGACTGCTGAAAGATCCCCTTGGCCAGCAAGCCAGCCAGTGATTCAGGAGAGTGTACAGATTACAGATGGTGCAATAATCTCACAACTGGCCAAATTTGGAGCCTACGCAATACTTATATGGAGATGAGAATACATTAAAGGCTGCCACTGTGACAGCAGAGAGGGCCAATATTAAGGCTTGCCCAGGAATGGGCACGCTGCCCCCACATAACCACCGGCTGAGATCATTCGTGCCAGAAATGCAAGTAATCCTGGTAAGGCAGGTGCCCGGGGGGATCAAGTCCTTCGTCAAAACCAAAAAAGATATGCAAAAACCCAAGTCCAGGCCACCTTCATACACCTGGCAAGAGCCCCTCTGCAGTCAGCCTGCAGACTGTAAACTCCGGAGGTTGGAGTGCGAGCTATGAGAGCTGCACCCCACGATCCTGCCTCTTCCTTCGCTTATGAAAACAGATTTTTCTTTCTTCGCAGAGACAAAGTTGCAGATCTTTGAGTTATCTTTTGCTCCTCTCATTTTGTGTGGGTTTTGTTAAACATTTTTAGAAGCCTTTCCTTTTTTTTTTTTCCTACTGGGGCCAACAGGGATGCGGCTTGCAGATTAGTACTACTGTTAGCTCTCTTTAATAGGGCTTTTCTTATCCCATTTAAGTAGAATAAAGAAGCTTCATTTGTTAGCTTAAAAAAAATCAAGACTTTAATTCTTGATCATTGCTCCCAAGAGAACCCAGTTGGAGTTCTCTCATCATCACTGATCAAGTCTGAACTTTTTTTGTTTGCTATTCAATTTCATTTGCTTTCATCATTTCAGAGCACTAACAGGCTTTCAGCCCTGCTGAAACCGAGGATGGGGCTTTAACTATATTGCAGTGAAGTCCCTGTAGCAATGGAAAACCGCTACATAGCATTTAGCTATATACTCTCCCTTCCATAAAACCCGCATTTACATTGAATTAAAATTAACCTGCTGACAATAATAATAATAATAATAATAATAATAATAATAATAATAATAAATATTCCACATATCTCTTTCTCTTTTTATATTATTTATTTGTTGTAGAGAAACTATCAGTCAATTTCTCTGATTTCAGACCAGAGAGAAATTTTATCTCAGACCAGTGTAAAAATCTTTCTGATTACTAAACTGCTGTAGATTACTATCTGGATCCACTGCTAAAATGATATCCATGGAATGAAGCTTGCTTATGCTACGGATAAACTTGCTCTGATGTTTTGTAAATGGTATTTTTTTCTTAAGATATCCCAAGGATGAGTTTGAAAGGGAGATCAGCATAGAGAGCAAGTCTGCAAAGCCGTTTTCCAGTTAGCGTACTAGCCATCCAGGCCCTTTCTCTGGCTGCTTGTGCCTACCATCTCCTAAGTGAGGAGGTGCCAGAGAGGGCTTTTTATGAGTAAAATCTTTCCTAGATTTGCTCTGTGAGTGCTCCTTGAGGGTGAATGTTACCCAAGCTGTTAGCCCTTGCACAGGGAGAAAGCTGTTGTGATAAACTGATCGAGTATAAGCCACTGTTGGACCATTCCCAATAAGAGCAATGCAAAGCCTATCTACCGGCTATCATTTTTGTTCTCCAGGGTCCTTGTAATTTTCTGTATAGGCAAATCCCCAGTTTCCAGGGGGGTCTGAGTAAGACAGTGAGGCCCTGAAGTAGGCTATCTCCTCAGCCTCTGCTGCCTTTCAGCTTAGTTTCTGTGCTCAGGGTGCTCATCTGTGTTTCTAGGTTTCTCCTGGGTGTTTCATAGCTCACATGCCTGAAGGAAGTCATCAGCATCAGTTTTGGGGGCACTAAAGATGTTTACTTGGCAGAAACAATACAAAATACGTGTTCCTTCAACCACAGCTGGCAGAGAGGAGAGTTTCTGCTAAAGACTTGAAGGCAGAAGTGCACCCAGCAGGTAGTCCTTTGCCAAAGCGAAAACAGGCACACTGCTCCTTCTAGTGAGGAGCGGTATATGGCTCCATGGTACTTGGTCCAGCTGATACCACCCAAATGTCCCAGATTTTCAGCGCTCGAGGTCTGCAGCCAGCTTGTGGTTTCTCCTTGGAGGGCTGGACTGTGGGAAGAGAGCTCTCTGCACCTTGCCAGTGCATGGGAACAGCTGCAATTTGAAACATATAAATACTTTTTTACCCCAAGCAGTTTCCAATTAATGTGCAGATGGAAACCACATAGATGATCTGTGGGAGAGAATCCTTGCTTGACAAAGGATGGATTACTGCTTTTATAAAATGCCATAAGAGCTCTAGTAGCAGAGTGCCTTGGTTTTTATGATCCCAGCTCCCCATTCAGGGAGCTCAGATTTGTACTGAAGGACTAATGTTGCTGGAATGTAAACCTGTCATTTCATGGAACCGGGGTGCAGAAGATAGTCAGGAAAATCCAACTTCTGTAAAAATTACACCATTTTCTGTACAAGGGACGGAGAAGTAAATTTTTCAGGGGGGGAACGTGTCACAGTTTAGCTGTCAGGGGCAGGAGACGACTTAGAAACATCAGCGGGCACCTAGAAAAACAGTGGGGACTTGAGGAAAGCCCCCAAAAGTGCACCTTCTCTCACTCTTATTTAGAATCAACATCCAGAGTAGGTGGCATTTGCTTGCAAATTAATTTTCAAATCCTCACAGCTTTATCCAGAACACGTCATTTTTCAGCCTTAAACTCCACAATGGAGAAGATGGTACAGTGGGACACTTTCACTTCAAAAAATATTAGGTCATGCTGTTTACCAGCGTGAATTCCCTGCCATCCCTTACGTAACTGAAAGTGCTACATGCCTCTGAATATTAAAATTTTTATTTTGAAAGGACAAGAGTTGACTGGAGAATCCTAGTTTTAGGCATCTCAGATTTAAACATTTTAGACTTTAATTTTTTCTCAAATTTCCCTGTCTGTAAAACAAAACCACATTCAATCTTTGCTTGTCCATTGTGATTTTTAAGATAATTACCTGCACATAATTACTTTGCAAATAATTACTTTGTAAACAATTACTTGTAAAGCCTTTAGAGATCTTCAGATGATAAGTGGTAGAAAAATAGAGGACATGATAATCTTTTCTATCTTTTTTCTCTTAGCATCACTATAACTCATTCTGTTCCTCTACATTTTTCCAGAAATATTGCCAAAGAAGGAATGATATTGCCAAGGAATCACATTGCCAGAGAGTGTTTTTAAAGTCAAGAGGCAGATTTTCTTCTGAGTTCTTTTTTTATTAGATAAATACATTGTCATTCTAGTTTCCAAGCATGACTAGTATGGCTAATTGCTCTTTCATCCACTGAAATTTGAGCTGATTAGGTCAGGGTGAAATTAAAGGGCCTTTGCCATATTGTATGTGGAACCTACAGGGCAGCTTCCACCTGGCAACATCATGTCCCAGATGGGTTATTTTGGGCTATCATAACAGGTCGGTTATTGATTGGGTTATTAATATAACAGGTTCTCCCTAAGCATATCCAAGGGATTGGATGGTTAATCCATGACTATTTTGCCTTCATGTATGAAACCTGCAAATAATGCATACAGTAAATATGTCAAAAAGCACACTGATAAGCTTTGCAAACGAAAATGTGTTCTGAACTGAACATATGGGCTAAAAACAAGTTATGATTTTTGTGGGGATGAAACTCTAAACTGAATTTTATTGTGTTGTAACTGCAGTTTAGATTTTCTTCTGCAGATGGATCCATCCTCAACAGAGGGCAGTAGAGGATGAAAATGTAACTCAATCTATTCACTTTGTTGTGTTCAGATCAATTCTTTAATATTCTTTTAACCGGCTTTAAAATGGACCCTTTTATCTTGAAAAAGGAGGATGTAAGAGTGTTGGCCATCTGGGAGACGCACTGCCAACACCCAGATGTTAGCATCCTTCTGTACCATTTACTCGATCAAGACAACGTTGAGTTGTGCTGGGTGGGTGGGAGAGTGAAAGCATGGGAAGAAGGGAAGTTAGGGTTTTCCTGGAAGAGGAAAGTCACTAGTCCTGCGCCTTCACAAGGGAAAAATCCTGGCATTGCTTTGTGACTGGAGGGTATTAGCTTGTAGCAGCCCTGGGAAACAGCACTAAATTCTCTCAGTAAAACCAAATGAAAAGGTAGAAACTTCCCTGTGCATGTATTAGTATAATTATTCTGCCAGAAATAGTAGCAGACTTCAACTACCTAGGGGTTTTGCTTACAGCTGGTAAACTCTGCTGGCTTCAGCCCTAGCTGTGAAAGCCAAGTACCCCAGCTGGGCGCTGGGAGGAGATGGCACTGCCCCTCGCAAGCAGGTGGGAGCTTTGGCAGTAGTAGCCTTTGGCCTTGGCAGGGTTACTGCTGCACTCGGGGCAGGGAGAGCAAGGTCTTGAGACGGGGCCGGGAGAGGAATCCAAAGCCTGAATGAGGGAAGAGCTGGGACATCAAGGAGCTGGGGCACAGCCAGGGTGGGAAAGGCCAAGGTGGAGCAAAAGCAGGGCAAAGCTTTGAGCGGCCCTCCGAATGTACTGAAGTCTAGACCTAAATACCATGCTGGACGCCCTGCCTTTTGCTTGTATCTGCAGGCACCTCTGTGGGGTGGCCTTGGCACAAGTTAGGCTCTCTTGGATACAAGGCTAGGTCTGTATATATGCTTGGCTGCTTTATGATGCATATCACAAAAGCATAATTTGGTTCCAAGTGTTACAAATAACATGGTCCTTTCCACAACATTCACTGGGCAAAGCAATGATGGGATGTAAACACACTTGTAACATATAACATCAGTCTACCTTTTTCTACCTGCCAAGCATGGATATGCTTGGCATCTCAATGTCCTCTTCTCCATCTCCCAGCTTGCTCCCACAGCTTCATTCCCTGCCTTGCCAGGGCCCTTCCCATCACAGCTGTCTCAGATCTGCTGCTTCTCTTAGTTCTGCGACATGCAGCTCCAGTGCTGATGGCCACATTACTCTGTACTACCACCATGTCACGACTGAGCTATCATCCCTGATCATGCCATCTTTGGTTAGATCCCAACCACTCACAGTTAGCCATCATGAAAGACCCAGGTCTTTTTAATCAGCTATAGTAACTGAAGCTTGCCAGAGATCAGGTAAGTTCTTACATATTGTAGCTTTTTACCTCTTCTCCTTGTTCCCACACAGAACAGCAGACAGCGCCTGAGGTAGCCCACAGTGCCACCTCAGTACAGGCTGTGTATTCAAGTTTATCTTCCTCAGTACTGACTGAGAAATGCAGCAAGTCTACTCCAGTTGACAACAAAAAGCAAGAGTCTGCTCAAAGAGAAGGACAGGGAGGAAGAGTCTGTTGTGAATTTGGACAGGGAAGTTCAAAGAATTTGAGATTTCAAGGGGAAGGTCTTTTTGGTCCAGAACATGTTATACAGAAGTCACAAATGTTGGATCTGAACTCAGTTTAGAGGCAGATTATGAAAGACCCTTGGAAGACAGCTAAGAAGGAGAGGGAAAGAGTTGCTTCAAAAGGATGAGGGACAGGATGTCCATATAGAAGAGTTTCCAGTGGGATCCAACAGCAACATAAGGTGGGGTAGAGTAAGTCCTAATCCCTCAAATCGCTCACAGCAGTCACCACAGCTGGGCATCTTTCCATAAAAAGCAAACAAGCAAATAAACAGAAAAGCAGAGCCACCGCTCGGGGAAGATTTTTTGGATGGGTATCTGCCTGCATCAGCCAGAATTATTCTGGTCCTTATATTCCATAATATCGTATGTACCAAGCTGACATGGGCTGCACTTAAAAAAAAAAAAATATCACAATCTTTCCCTAAATAGCTCACTCTTCTGTAAATGCCAATATCAAGATGGCCAGAAGGTTCACCAGGGAGAGAAGCAAGACATTGCTGTCTTCCCACTCCCCAGTGGCTGAACTCCTCTGCCTTATAGCTAACCTGCTGCAGCAGCTCTTCAAAGCTGAAAAACTCCCACTGGTGATGCTAGTACACTTGGGTCCCAGCAATGAGAGCTGCCTTCTGCAGATGTATCAGCGCAGCCAGCTCAATAGCACATTTTCCCGGGAGGTGATAAGACTAGTTGGGACAGTAAATAATTAGCTTTTCTGCCTTTGGCTATAGAAATGATTATGAATTTTTAAGCAATGAGAGTGATTGAAGCCATTTCTGTTTGCTTTCTTTTAGTTGTGTTGCAAAGTTTAGCTTCAAGAAGGAAAATACCCTCAGAGGAGGTTGACAGACAGGTGGGAAAATACAAAGATGCCAAGAGATCAGAGGTAAGTCAGTGAGTATCAAAAGCTGGGGGAGAAGGTCTTGATAAAAGGGGGTGGCTTTCATAACAAAGGAATTACCTTTCTTGTTCAGTCCTTCCTTTGATAACAGGCTGTTCCCCGAGAAAGTTGGCTCCTGGGAAGTTAGTTTCAAGCAGGAGTTGAACATGAAAGTTCATTTTTTGGCAGAAGTTACTTTCTCTTTAATTTATTTATTTTTGTAAATTTATCCTAATCCTTTTTTTTTAATTAACAGGATGCTGAAAGATACTGTGGAGAGGAGTTGTCTCTATTAAGACACAGACAGGATTTAATCTCAGAAGTATACTACCTCCCCCACGGCCTGCTCAAGGCTGCCTGGTTATGCCTCCTCTGCTGACGGCAGTTCTGCCTCGAGGACTCTTGTCCTCTCTGGCAGACTGGCAGTAAGGGGTCCCCTGATGCCACATGTTGCGACGTTGGCTCTCGATCAACCTACTTGGCACAGCAATGAACCTGGAGGTACTTCAGGTTTTGCACACAATGCCTCATACTTATTAACTTTATGCCTTGCCTTGTAAACTGAAATCAATATTGAAAATAATAAATACATTAGCAATTAATTATAAATGAATTATCATTCCCTGAAAAATGCTTCTAAGGTAAAAACATGGAAGGGCATTTTCTGAAGGTTCCCTGTTTGCCTCCTCTATTGCCTAAACGTATTACCCTTGCAATTTTCTAGTGGTTTTAAAATCCTTACTAAAACATTCAGTTTTCTCAGCTGCTCCTCCACTTTGTCCTTGACCCACCACCTGGCTGGGCCAGAAGGCACCTTTCCCCAGCTCGAATGTAATCTCACTGTTATATAGGTACAGCAAATACCACGCTCCTTCTGCTGTTGCAAACACGACTGCAAATGAACCACGCAACTGCGGTTGGTACACACTTGGGAGCCGATACCGTTGCATCAGATGAACGTGCATCGAGAACTTCCTCAAGGTGGCAGTGAGGGCCCAGAACAATTGGCCTAAGGTGCGATGGTTCCTAAAATATGCAACTGTGTTATCCCACCATGGCACCATGAGCCGTTTTCCCTGCTGGAAAGACTGGAATTGGTTGTGACTGCAGATTGGGGATTTCTTTCAAACCAGTGGGAGAAGCTGAACGAGGCTCCTCCAAGTCCTGCAAGAGGGAGACCAAAACTTATGTCCAAGAGAAGGGTTTTCTGCCTCATGGAGGAAAGTTAAGAGGCTGAACAAAGAGGAAGGAACAAGAGCTTCTGCTAAACAGAGTAGCTGTATGACTTTAAAATGCTGTTCCCTAAATTCTCACGTCAGTGTACAGCTGTCACAAAGAAGACATAATTTCTTACTGTTGAAATAGCATCAGGGTGACTGGAGAACCAGTTAGAAAATGCAACTACATGTTTACCCAGCCAAAACCATTTCTCTTCAAAGCCCTCCTTCATACATTTATAAAGATGTAAGGCTTGGAAAGAATCTCCTGCAATCACCTTGTCCCACACCTTCCCGTGAGCCAGGATCAGGTTTAGCCACCTCCTCCCTGTCAGGTGTTGGTCTAACCTGTTCTGAAATCTGCCAGTGAAAGGGCTCAACATCCAGAGGAAACCTAATTCCCCAAACGTAGATTAAAATTTCTTTGCTGCAGAGTACGTTGATTTATTTTTGTCCTTCTCACAGTGGCCATGGAAAACAAATGACGGCTGTTCTCTTTAAAGCAATTGTTTACGTATTGGAAAACTCATACATTTTGCCCCATAGTCTTTTTCCTCTAGACTAAACAAACTCAGTTTCTTCAACATTTCCTCATCACTCATGTTTTATAAACCTTTTATCATTCCTGTTGCTTTCTTCTGGACAGTCTCCAATTCATCTACATCCTCAGTTCTGCTGGGCCCTGCTTGGCCACAGCCAACAATCTGTCCCTAAGAAAAATGCCACACTTCGGACTGAGACGTTAGAGATCTGTTTCCAGATTCAGCATTTTCTCTGGTAGGCATAAGCATTTTAGCTTCTCCTAGTACGAATAAATATATATAAAATAAAACAAAACAGAACAAAGTCTCCCATTCTTGAAGGTGATATGTCAATTCTGCACTTCAGTGGCTCTTGTCTTTATCAAACATTCACATGTGCTCCCTCACACTTTCTCCGCCTAGCAGCATGGCTACTGAGGCAGTCAGGGGCCTTGCAGTTAGCAGCCATTGTAGAAGAGCCTCTTACAAGGCAGTGTAATTAAAGTCACCATTCAAAGCATTTCAGATAATCAAAAGACTAACCAGCTCCCAAATAGAGGCAGAATCAAAGAGCCTGGTGTGGAAAGAAACCCAGTGACCCTGAAGGCATGAGCAACCAACCCAAAGAGATTAAATGCCAACTGAGGAAAATTGGGGAGGAACTAATGGCATCAACAGTGGAATAACAAACAAATTCAGGAGACTTCAAAAAGTGAATAACTGGGCTACCACATTACATATGTTTTGTAAGTATCTGGGATAAGGAGAAATCTGTGTGGTTAGAGTGCCCAGGCTTGGTTTAATTCCCCACCATGGAAGTCATTGGGTGTTTCTCCTTGGTTTCAGTCATGGCTACCAGCAAGCACTTGTGTAGTTTTGAATGATCCCACACTCACAGTAAAATCAGAAACACTCTCTTGTCTTCTCACTAAGCTTGAAAAAGGGTTTGTGCACTCAAAAGCTCATCTGTTTTATTCAGCTGTATCAGCTACAAACCTCATCCCATCAATATCCTTAAGCTGTGATAACTGCTATCATAAAGCACGCAACTTTTGCTTGTAGGTTCTTTACTCAAGAGGCGCACTCAACTCAAGAGCAACCTCATTTCCAAAGATTTCTTTTCCTTCTGTGGGCTGACTGAGGTTACGCAAAATACTCAGCAAAATATAGTCAGCAGCTCATCTCTGATTAGAGCTCTTTATCGAGGAAACCTCCTTGACTTCAACTTCCAAATTCATGGATCCCTCCTGTCTGTTCACTAAGCTAAGCAGCAGCTTTATCACCCATACATTGGCTCCTTCTGTGTTTCTAATAACTTTAGGAGAGAAGCAGGAACTCCACTTTGTCTGCATCATAAAGTTCTTTTAAATGGTAGAACTGAGACCAACTCATCCTAAGGGTGAGACCAGCAAAAAAGAATTTGGTGCAATTAATTTAGCAAGCTTTCAGCCTGAAGTTTGTTTAACCAATGTGGATGAGAGCAAAATTCCCCCACAGCCCCTTTTAAACACCTCAACTAAGAAAATAAGCTTGAGTGTGGTAAAGAGCATGTTGATACCCCAAGGGACCAGAGAAAGTGCAACAACAGAGCGCCTTATACAGAAGGGGGAGTGTTAAGCATATTTAAACCAAACATTTCTTTCCCTTTCCTTTGGGATAAAACTATTTCCCATAGAAACTAAGGCTGTGCCCCTACATGTGTAGCCCGGGGAGAGATGCTTTGATGTGAAAGAGAATCCTGGTAAAGTACCGGATGCAGAAGCCAATGTGGAAATAGGAGGGACTTCCAGAAGCAGGAAAAAGCATTGTCCCAGAGGGGCTTCCATCACCCCCCCCAGGTCGTCACTCAGACTGTCTGGCTAGTTTCCTCCTGCCAGTCACTTTGCTGTAAGGAAAGTCTTGTCTTAGACCTGGGGCAAAAGTTTATAACTTTTCCTTTGCTTTAGGCAGCTGACAAAATGAAAATGTGAGATTTTATGGCATAATCTAGACAAAAAATCTAAAGTGAAAATTTCACGAATTATAAACCAAACTCTGCTTTCAAGTGTACCACAGAAAAATTGGAGAAACTGTAAGTATTTCAGAAAAGCAGGAGTGCTGTAAATTGGATTTAATCTAGGGAAAAGGGGAGAGTGATTTATGTCTGTAAGTTTTTAGGAGGAATACAAAGAAATGAATGTATTAGCATGAAATTCTTATGAGTGTGTGCACTCATATGCTGTTGGAGCTACACAGTAGGATGAAGGGAACCTGCGCACAAAGCAGAGATGATTTGCTTTTGTTTATTGGTAGGGTAGTCTCAAAGGCACATGGTGTGGGGGATTGGTGTGTAAACACATGCATGGTATTGCAGGACTGACAGCCTATGGGGACCCAGTTCTGGAAGAAAGTCTCTGGTGCTTTTTCCATCTTGCTCTTTAAAAGAGCCCAACATTACTCTCTCCTTTCTTCACCCCTCACTGAGATTAGTGCTGGTCATGGCCCTAAACCGCAACAGTGAGCTTACACAAAGAGCACTGCTAGTGCCATTGCGTGACATACAAAGAGCAGAAGTCCTCCTGCATGCTCATGAGCCGATTCTTGTCACTTGCAGAGTCTGTTCAGCAGCAGCAAAAGAGAATATGAACCATGAGAACTTGTTATTGTACAATAAGTGCCTCCCCACCATCCAAATTTTCACCATTATCAAGATTCCTGTGGGTGCTGGTTCTGAAACAGCTGATAGGCAACTGAAATATCATTTGATCAGAAGACCTTATCTAGGCAAATGGCCCTATGATGGCAATGGGGGAATTTTGTTTCTGTAAGTGTTTCAGCGTGAGGCTCACAGATAATAAACTACATCATCGTTTCTTTGTATGCTCTGGCTTGCGATGACACATCAAGTGGGGCATTCTGCAACAAAGAGTTTGTCAGCACTCCCACTAGAAAGCTGTGAGGTTTAACACTGCATCCCAGAGTAAAATCTGGCACCTCGTTTTGTACCCAGAACAATGTATTTGTTTAATTATTCAACTGAATTTGTTGAAATATTTCTTTGGTGACTGGAGAGGACTTCCTATTGGTGATCTCCGAGGTTAATGATTCAGGTGTATTTATTACTCAGTTAGCACTTAGTGCCTACCTCACACAGATGAGGTACACTCCCTATCTTCAACATCTTCTCGCACTGACTGTCTACTAAATAGATTACTGCTCTACCTGACGTTCTTAAAGCTAAACAGAATATTGGCATATGGATGTCTAAGCACTGATATCTCTGCCTGAAGATACGGAGAGCTGGAGGAGGTCAGCACCCCTGAAAATCGAGCCACAGGATCAACGTCACAGCTAAATCTTCAACGTCACAGCTAAATCTGGTCAACATTTCCCTGGATGTTCAGTTGGCAACTCAGAGTCTTTTGAAATAGGACCCAGAGCTGGAGGAAACTCAAAGCCCTCCTGTGCAAGGACTGGTTTCCTCTCTCTCTTTAATGGGAGTAGGAGTATTTTGCTCTTGCATAGGGAGCCCTGAGGTGTATTTAATTAATGCTCATTATGAACTCTGAGAGGAGCTTGAGACATAAACATTATTATAGCTTCAAAGCCTAGGGGATCACTCAGGTTTTACTCAGCTCTCTTATGCTGGCAGAGTTCTTACTGACCTTCAGAAAATCCAAGTAGATGGAACAAAGTCTTCAGAATTTGGCTCATAATGTACCTGTCTCTCACTCCTGGGCTGGACTTTGCTCTAATCTGTCCTACATTCTTCAGGCCTCATCTGTTCGTTGACTCGAGCAGCCATTCAGAGATGCTGCTCCACCAGTAATGGTTCTCATACAAACACTTGCTCACTATCAAACAGTCTGGCCCTATTAATAATAACTTTAAAGGGAACAGAGAAAGAGGAGACAAGAAGTAGATTCAGTTTAATAAGAATTTTCTTTCACCCAAGTTTTATGTTCTTTTCTTTAATCTTTTTATCAAGGCAACTGTATTCTGAAAAGCCTCAGGGTACAATAAACAACAGAAGGTGATGCAATGGCTGCTCGTTATTGCTTGATGGGTGAATCATCCTACTAGCTGTTATCTGCGTTATTGGAACAGATCACTCGAGGGCTGCATTGAACATGGGCCACAAAATGTAACACTGTACTAATGTCATGATGTGACACCTCCGTCTCTTTATTTCTAGATGAGTTTCCCTTCAATTGCGCATAGATAAAATCATGAGAAAGGGTGCCCGTGGGATATATTAAAAATTATACCTGGACCTTATTTTTATCAAAGCTCAGTTGGTACCAACTGGCCAAATCCTGCAGCCCATGCTTACGCCAGTGAGCAGCTGTTCATGCAAAAAATTCCACTGACTCAGCAGGGCATCTCAAGCAAGCGAGTGCTCCCTTTTCAGAGTTAGTACTGAGGCTTTTCCTACCCCACCCTGCTGTTTTACACAAAATGCCACATCCTAGGTAGTTTTTATGGTATACCAGGGTACTCTTTTTGCTGATTTTTATGAGTATTGTATTTCTGGGACCAAACTGAGAATGCAATTAAAAAATGCCAATGCAAACATACTCTACCAAAAGCAAAATTATCTTTTTTATCTTTCTCACACATGATGCCTAGTTCACATGAGGACCTCAGTAATTAAGATCCTAAAACCTGACCTGCCTGGCAGAGGCAGCTGTTCTGTGGGTTTGGATCTGAGGTCCTCTAACCAAATGACACTTTTCACATATGAAGCTAACTCTTGGTGTTAACTCTACAAATTAGTAGCTGTGATATGCTTTTTCTTTGGGTATTTAATTATACTGACCTATTGTCTTACATCTGGAGTCCATGAAAACACTTCAGTTCTTCAGGAAGCAGGCACAGAGGGAGCAAAGAAAATTTGTGACTTTAGGAAGTGCCTCTGCCGAGCTGTCTCTAGTCAGCCTCTGCAAATCAGATCTTCTTTACTCCATAGTATTTTGTGGCATTTTCTCCCTTTGTTTCTTACAAGTCTATGTGCTCCGTTTCCAAAACCAAAAGTTTCAGGGTCTGAACTAACAACTGTAGCACTGACAGCTGTCCCCTGGGAGTGGGATGTGGCATTGCATGGCTGTAATCAGACCACATAGTGCCTAGAGCAGAAAGAGAGGCTTACACTTTATGCTGAGCTATCTGTGCAGAAGGAGAAATCAGGACAGCGTGGGCTGTAATAAAGTTATACTGTTGCTTATAAACAAAACTCACTGTGCTGTCCAGTATTCACATAGGGACATCTTCCCCCTTTGCACCGGGGAAGAGATACATAACAGCAAAGGGGCCTAAAAGCCTTTAGGCATGTCACCAATGAAGGAATTTAAGATGACAAACATACAGTTGCCTGGCCAGAACCAGCCATGCAGTGGTAAAGCACGACAGGGCCACAGCACTAAGGCTGCAGCAACCTAAGGCAGTACAGCAGCCCACAGGTAAAAGGGATGGCTGTCCCAGCACAGGCAGATCTCCCCATGCAGCCATCCAAACTAGGCTAGCAGCTGCAGAAAAACCCAGGATGGGGTTAGGAGTGGTCACGTGAAGCTCTGTTGGCTACCCTTTCCCTTCCTGTGAATTTGTCCCTGAAGGAGTAGCACAAAGTCCTAGCAGTAGCCTCAGTACCGACTTAAATATCAACATCCTTTATGAGTCTTACAGACAAATGAAGTTCGTCTAACCCCCCATGCCCAGAAACACCCCCCATGCCCAGAAACCCCCCATTCCCCCAGGCAGAAACACAATGGAGTACTAAATAGAGAGGGATATGGTGACCATCTTCATCTGTAAGGTACATCAGAAATCATATTTGGAGGCCAGAATCTGGCTGTGAGTGTATGCCTACTACTAAGCTCCTTTCAGCTGCAACGATGTTTTGAAGACCAGTTTGTCTCTTACATTTTGATTTGACGTGCAGTGGAGAAAGAAACTTTTCAGAGATAAGCCCTTTCTCCCTTTTGCCATTAACATTTCTCATTCTCTTTTGATTTAGAAGATTTACAATGATGGAAATGAATTCTCACACATTAGAAACAAGTGATGCCACTCAATTTTTACAAAAGAGACCAGGAAGAGACATCATTGTGATTTCTGTTGAACTATGCTTTCTTTATGAAGGTGTGCTTCCGAGATGAAAGAAGTAACTGTTATTGTAAAGTACTCTCCATTTTGAATCCAGAAAATACAGGAAGCCGAGCAGTCTCTTTGTTCATCCAGCTACTACTGCTGCTGCAGACAAAGCAAGTCATGCATCTACATAGTCTTATGTTGATTTTGCTTTTCTTAGACAAAAGCTTTTTTAAGGGATGGGGGTCGGTCAGCGAGAACGGAGGAAAAGGGATTTGCAGTTACAGCTGTACTGCCTTCTGCGTGCCCTTCGTCAGCTTTCATCTATTTCATTGCTGTATACATTAGGCTATGGCAAAATCAGTCCAAGGAGAGAGGGAAGGAAATCTCAGAATAATGTCGGCATCCTGGGAGAAGCCTTGCCCATGGACATACGGAGCAACAAAGACCCCCTGACCTGATACACCACCCAACCTCTTCAATTGCAGCGTGTTGGGTGTTAGTTAAACACAAAAGAGATATCGATGATTGTTCCCCCCCCTCCATTTTTTATGAAATTTCATATGGAAAATTGGAAAGCTGTTGACCAGCTCTATGGCTGGGGAAAATATATCTGAAAATGCGGCCAGAGGTTTTTTCCTTGTTGGTTTTTAAGAGTTCAGAGGTTAATTGAGTCTTCAACCTATGATAAATTTCTATCAATTCTGAGGAAGCACAGGTTTAAAATCTTCTGGAAGAAAATCTGAGAAAGGTGAGCAGATTTGGTGGCAATTTAAGTAAGAAAGTGAGTAGATCTCACTCACTCAGAATAGTCATATACTAGAGAGGTACTTATTTTTCCTAAATTTCAGCATTTTTTACATCTACTTGAAAAATAAAATAAAGTAGAACAAATTGTACAAATTACACTGTATTTACATTAAATACAACTTTAGAGTCTTCTAAGAGAAAAGGATTTTGCCCTTCCGGATTTTGCTCTGTTACATTTCAATTCAGGGTAATAGTATCAAGATAAGGAGACTAATTGTCATGGGCTAAATCTTCAGCAGCTGGAAATCAGCATGGTTTAGCAGAATTCAGTACTATAGATGAGGCCTTGACACTGTGTACTATTTCTCTCTTTGGTGCCTACTTGAACTAAAAGGCAGAGTGGCTATATATGTTGTGCGGTAGGGGGAAAAAAAAAAGCTAAAAGAGGAATGAGGCAAGTTAATTGCATGACAAGAAAAGACAGGAAAGTCCCATGAAAGCAGAAGCAATGCAATGCTGTCCCTGCGCTCACTGACCTGAGTCCAGAGACATGTGTTAACAGCACACACCGCAGCCCGAGGCAGAAAAATGTGATGTGGTTGACAAAACTGTGGCATGACTAAAGACAGAGCATGTGAATTGTATTTATGTACTAGCCTCTGAAGTGGAGAGCATATTGTCAAGCAGCCCGAGGGAGCTGTATCATATGCAGCTCCGTGTGCAGCATAGTATAGCTGTATCCCATTAAGATGCTAGTAACGGAATATATTAAATATCCTCTTGGAGGCTAAGGATCCAATCCTCCTCCACTGAAATCAATACAATTTTTGCAATTTATTTTTAATGGGAAGAGAACCAAACCCTTTCAGCTGTTACTCATCTGAAGGATTCACATGCATATACAGCAATCAGTAAGACTAGCAGAGAGCTATGTGGCTTGCACTCCCAAAAATGCCCTTCCATCGTCACATCAGAATGACTAGGGGTAGGCTTGCATAGTAGATGGTGACAGACCTACGGCTGCTCTGCCTGTACTCTGCCCAAAAGCCAAGCGATCCATTCACTGAGCCAGAGCTATCGAATGCTATCTTACAGAGCGGCTAGACCAGCCTAGAGCAATCTGTTTTCTGATTGTAATATACACTTATCCTGTATCCTAAAAGAAAGTAGCATTTTATAGTCTGCTGTTACAAAAGCCATCACCTGCTATCTTCTTTCCTTCTCTCCACTACTTTTTTCTTGACTTTTTTTTTTAGCTTCATAGCTCACCTCCAGCTAAATAACTTATGTGTATGATTTTGTTTCCAGCTCTCTCAGGAAACATACAGAGCCAGAGAAATAGTCAGAGCTTTAGTATAACGGCTCCCTGCTCTGCTTCTTGGGGAGAACAGGCTGGGTCCTGTTCTGTCTTCCCCTGGGACACTGCTGATGTTGGTGGAGCTTAACGAAGGTAAAACATCAAAAACTGAGAAAGAGTCATCCACAGAGGGGATCCTGGGCTAAAAATATGGGGCAGTTTCTTGAAAAGCCAGCCGTTGGATTACATAGGAGTTTCCTTTAAGCACAATAAACGTCTAACTTTTCCATTTGAAGTGAACTTGAAAATATAACTCAATGCATCCTGAAGGCTCAGAAACCCTGTTGACACATTAAAAAAATGCCATTTAAAAAAAAAAATAAAATCCCACAATATGTGTGTGTGTGGTGGCTCATGACCGAGTGCTGGTGGTGAGCAATAGTGGTCCTCTTCACAGGTGGTGGTGTCCTGCACCATAGCTCTGCTTCAAAAGAGAGGCTGGGGAAGGAGCCAGCTCCAGGTCCTGCAGGACTTAGACCTCAGTGTGCTTCCTGGGAGGCAGCTGCAGCAGAGCACACTGCTTCTGGCCACAGCACAGCAGGCGGGGACTGTGCCGTTTAGTAAATTATCTTACTGCATTGCTACATGAACATCTCCAGCTCTGTATAGGTAAACCATGATAAATTTCTGGTCATGGGAGCAGATTTTAGGTGACTGCTTGTTAATCTCATTCCCTTAACCATCCGTCATTCCGCGCATCCCAATAGTAGCCCATAAGTGTGAGGCCACTTTGAGATTTTCATTGCACCGGCAGGCATCTTCATCTTCTTGGAAAGAGGCAATCTGAGTTTCACACCAAGTGCTGCTCAGCAGTAGCAGGTTCAGCTTCCTACCAAGAAATCAGTTGCTTCACAGTGGTTCTGGTATCTCTGGCTGCAGCCAATTGTCTGAAGCAGAGTACAAAACCAAAATACCATACCTTAGATTGGTTTTTCTCTTGTCTATGTTGTAAAGACCTTACGGCAGTTTTCTTAACAGCTGAATACGCTACACTCTCAAGAGCTTTAAGAATAGGGGCGGGAAAATACAGACAGTTTGTACAGTCTCTTCAAATGGAGGCAGCTTATTTTTGTTCCTCCTGAGTCAAGGGACAATTTGTACAACCCCACTGACGAACTTCCCCTTTTTAGTTTGCTGATAGCATAAACCAAGCACAGACCCAGCGTGCAACAGGGCATGACTGAATAAAGAAAAATTGGGTAGTATGCAGGCCAATTACTGCATATATATACAGTAGTGATGCTTTCTCTGCTCTGCCAGGGTTCAGAGGAGGGCTTTGTCTCAGTCAGGCTTGGGGAAAGGTAGCAGATTGCACACAAGGCTTTCTCCTTGTTGGAGTGGTGGAAGGTGGAAGTTGCATCTCTGCAATAGGGGTGCATGGAAAGTGCATCTATCTGCAACTGCCTGCCATAACGTGATTATATAGGAGTCAGATGTACAACAGCTCATCTGAAGTGTAGGTGCGCTTATCCTCTCACCATTCACGCCTCTGCTGCTGGGAAGGGCAGTGAGGACTGGTAGAGCTTAGGACCTGGCTCAGGAGAGCTGACTCAGAGCAGATCCTGGCTGGGCACAGGGCAGGTGGAACTGCACTTCCTCACAGCCCACCTCCAGACCTGCCCAGAGCTGTTGCTGTTGCTGGCTAGAGGCATTTCCTGACAATTTGAGGTCTGGCTCCTCAGTCTTTACAAAGCCATGCATTTCTGCTACGGAGAGATAGTGAACACACCTTGTTCTCCCACAGCCAGCTCCATAGCCTTGAAGCTGCAAGGTCGCAGACGGGATTGCACCACTGTGACCTGCATGCCTTGGTTTTATTGACATCCATACTTTTCGGATACTTTCTGAGAGGTGGATATGTATTCCCTGTAATTCAAGCAAATACAAAACCTGTAGCATGATATGGAGATCATAGGAAGAAATGCAGCATAGGGGGTTTTCAAGGTTTTGAACTTTTATCTGTGAAGCAGCAAAAGGCAAACCCCAGAACGTGAAGTCAGAAATGTCACCTATTTATCAAGACCACTAAAAGTCAAGAAACCACCGAGGTAAAGAGAGCAGCTGACCTGAGAGCCTGCGGTGTCGTGGGAAGTCCTCTGAGACTCTAAGTGACAACACCAGGAAGGGATCACGTATAAACAAATGCTGACCCACGGCATTAGAAAACGTGGAGAGATGCCCTGGATTCACCAACAGAGCAGGGTGACAAGACCTGCAGACTGAAAATGTCTACAGACTCCCTGCTTAACACTAAATTCTCCTGAGCTACTGTTGGACTATAAAGTGTTTCATCCACAGCTGGTGACATCATGTGGATCTTCCCAACACCAAAGTGAAATATTGTCTGGGTACTCCCAACGTGAAAGTGAAATATTTTCTGAGCATTCTCATCTTTTCTGCATTATTAGCAATACTTCTAATATATTCACCCTAATTTGATTCCAAAGAGACTAAATCATTCCTGAGCTATCTGTACCAGACATGTTTTTTTCTAGAAAGAATCTCTTTCCCCTTCTTGCTAAGTTATACAGATTGCTATGAACTTTCTCATTGTCATCCCCCATGCCCAGTCTCTTATATCTTCTTTGGGGTTTTTTGTTTGTTTGAATAATCATTCTTTTTACTTGCAGGTATTTTCTTTAAAACCAGTAGAATCCTTGTTTCCAAATTAGTTAGTTCTGGCTGTTGGCCACCTGAGAAATCATTTCTACCCAATTGTCAATTACAATTTTTACTTCCTTTTAAAAATTCTTTCCTCCAGCTGATGTGGTCCATAACTGTTCCAGAGGGGCATCCTCTATCCTCTGTCAGCACTACAGATGGGGCTGGAAATACCCATGGGAAGCTTTGCTTCGCCATGTCACACTAGAATAAGCAGTGGTGTCCCAGCCACCAGGGAGAGCTGGGCCTCCAGCCAGCTGGGGTTTCAACACGTGTTTGAATGGTGATGGAGAGGCCACCATCTGAAGAACGTTTCTTGTGGCTTCCTATACATCTTACCTTTCCTCAGTGTAGTAAAAGAGCAGACAACCATATGAGGCCACAAATATTTAATAAACAACATTTCTGTCCACTGGAGTTATGGCATTTAAAAAAAAATAAGCATGCATTGCTCATATTTTGCCTCAAAACACTGATTGTGATCTTGATGCTTGACTTTGTGGGAAGCTGTTTCAACCAGGACTCAGCACAGAAGGCAGGTTTCAATTTGTTAGGCTCACACATACGAAAACTGCTCCTACCACATCAGATCTCTGGCAGTACAGAGTGTATCATACATCTAAGTGAGGAAACAGAGGATGAGTCGGACTTCGCTTCTACAAATGGAGCTGTGCAGATGGCACAGTGCTTACAAAGAGGCAGGAATATTGTCTTTTGATCTCAGTAGGAGGGTGGGGACAGAGGAGGGGGAAATGTGATATTATCCACAAGCTGGGGAAAGTTTCGAATCTCTGGCTCAAACAGGCAGACTATTTGCTGCTGGGTTTCTGCTTTTATCCTTCGCATCGCTTTTATTAGCTCCTGGTGCCCCTTTTCTAATTCTCAGTGAGTTTGTTGTAATTGATAAAGCAAAGTTTAAGATACATTGGAAGATGTGCAAACTCAGTTCATAAACTATGAACTCTACTGAAAAAAACCTTCCAAAAGCACTAGTCAGTAAAACATATTTTACTAATGTTAAGTATTCCTCTTCATGAATCATAGAATCATAGAATGGTTTGTATTGGAAGGGACCTTAAGGATCATCCAGTTCCAACCTCCCCACCATGGGCAGGGACACCTTCCACTAGACCAGGTTGCTCAAAGCCCCATCCAACCTGGCCTGGAACACTGCCAGGGCGGGGGCATCCACAGCTTCTCTGGGCAACCTGTTCCAGTGTCTCACCACCATCACAGTGAAGAATTTTTTACTAATATGTAATCTAAATCTACCTTCTTTCATTTTAAAACTGTTACACTTCATCCTATGGCTATGCTCCCTGATAAAGAGTTTCTCCCCATCTTTCCTGTAGGCCCCCTTTAGGTACTGGAGGGCTGCTGTAAGGTCTCCCCGGAGCCTTCTCTTCTCCAGGCTGAGCAACCCCAACTCTCTCAGCCCGTCTTCACAGGGGAGGTGTTCCATCCCTCTGATCATTTTTGTGGCCCTCCTCTGGACTCGCTCCAACAGGTCCATGTCCTTCTTATGTTGAGGGCCCTAGAGCTGAACACAATAGTCCAGGTGGGGTCTCACCAGAGCAGAGTAGAGGGGGGAGAATCACCTCCCTCGACCTGCTGGCCACACTTCTTGTGATGCAGCCCAGGATGCGATTGGCTTTCTGGGCTGCAAGCGCACACTGCTGGCTCATATTCAGTTTTCCATCCACTAATACCCCCAAGTCCTTCTCCGCAGGGATGCTCTTGATCCACTCATCGCCCAGCCTATATTTGTGCTTGGGATTCCCCCAACCCATGTGCAGGACCTTGCACTTGGCCTTGTTGAATTTCATGAGGTTCGCGTGGGTGAATAGTAATCTCAAACTCCTAGAGCAGAGCAAAATTTTTGATAGGAGAAATGGGAGATTTATTTGGACTTGGCCAAAACTTTATGAATCAGCAATGCTGATTTAGCTTAGTAAAAAGCAATAGATTTAAGATATGAATTTGACAAAACATCTGTTGGAAGAAGGATATGCCATCTCCACTCAGTTTAACCATACTATCAAATAACCATGCTGAAGTCAGTAATATTACAGAGAAGATTACAACAAGAATGGCAGGACTTATTCTGTGCAGTTTTGTAATCTGTTGAAATGAATATCCTAAAACAAAGAGAGACTGCTAAGCAAAGAAAACAAACAAACAAACAAATCTCTGGATAAGGACATATCCCTTTTTATGAAAAATACTGCTTTATATATATTTTTGTTTTTATTGAAAACCTGAAGACAATTTCAAGAGCAAAACCCCCTTATTTTTACTAGTTTAAAAAAACTTGAAATTTTCCAAAAGAATTTTGAGAATTTTTGTTTCCATTTCTTGTCAAACACTGAAAATATCTTCTAATATCAAAATACATCCTAGTAATTTGAAAGAGCAGTTTGTTTATGTGTGTGTGTGTGTATCTCAGAGAAAGAAGGAAGAACCTTCTGAGAGCAATGCTGATTACTCAGCAGATGAGTAATTCCCATGCCCCACTAACATAAAAGCAAACTGAGAAGACTTGTGCTTGGCCCCAGAGCAAGGTAGACAGGTGTTATACTTTTTCATTACATATTTCCAGTCCTACCAGCTGTATCTACATTGTCATGGAAGATGATATGATATTTTTTTCCTAACTCGCACTGCAAAAGGTAGATGACAACTTAAAAGAAACCTTGCTTGATTTATAGGGTCTCAAATCTTTTGGTCACATTCGTCACTTAAGAAAAAAGTCATTTAACTTCTGTGTAAAGTAACATGTTAGAAAGAGAGAGGGAAAGCAGGCTTTCATGTGGCACAAAGCCCTTTATGTTTAAGGCAGAAGAAAACCTCATCAATATTCAAAATTTCTTCTGTGTGTACTGTAAAAAAGCTGATATTTATATGCCAAATCAGCAGAAGAGGTGGAAAAAGCTAAAGAACGGTGTGTGAAACCGTTACCAGAAATCCCGTTCATATAGATAAAACAGCATGGATGAGCCGACTTTGTAGGGTTTTTGCATTAATTGGCTGTGACACTAGATATAAGCCTCAGTTTCAGAGACCAGTGTTGACTCTTCTAGAAGTTTGAATAATTAATCCAAATTCTCAAAAGAGTAAGCTTTATACATGACCTGAACTTAGAACAGGTGAAAAATCCTGCATGCAAGTTTCTCTGGTTCCTGAATATTTTTGTAAAGATTTTTTCAATGAGTGAGAAACTAAGTAAGTGAAAGATGCATGAAAGCATTAGCAAATTGCAAAAACCTGCAACATGTACTTATGGTGCAGGATGTCTCATTCTTTATGGAAAGTAAAAAAACCAATTTTGATCTCTTGGGCTGGAATTCCTATCTGGAGATGATTCTCTCTTTCTCTTCACTGACTACAGAGGGAGCCAAGTTTCCTCAGTTAGACGGCTCAGGTAGGTGCCTGAACTTCCGTAGCTTAAATACCTCTAAAGTTTCTAATGTGAAGAGCATAAGCAAACTGAAAAGCTAATTCCCTTCAATTTTACAATAATTTTGGTGACACAACCTTTTTGGGTGGAAATGAGGTCTTCAGTTAGTCTGTTTCTCCTCTAAATGTATTTCAAAGTTTTCAGCTCAGAAGTTTGTGTACTTTTCCTACGCCAAATAAAGAGCAATAGAAAAGACAATATCCCAATGTATTTAGCAGCAGCAGCAAGCAAAAGGCATTACACGGGATGAATATAGTAAATTAAAAGCATTATAAGTATCAGTTAAAGTCGATTTTTGGCCACAGATCTGTGAAAGTGGAAAATCTGTGTTCAACTGGGGAGGCAGTTACTAAATTTTCTGTGCTTGCTTTTCTCCAAGCTTACAGCTTCCAGAAGGATACGGAGGATACTCTGCATTCAGGAAGCCATTTCTGAAGGACACCAACAGAAAGACCATCGTGGTGGCAAACACCTCAGGCTGTGGCGTTCCACATCTTCATGGAAAGCTCTGCTAGAGGAGACCTGCACTGTGTAATAATTGGCCAGACCTGTACGAGCTGCCAGTCAGTCACATCCTGGTGAGGAAGGACAAATGGGTCAGGCCCATTCCCAAATAACCAGGGGATCCCAACCCCCAAGACCACATAGGCTGCAACTGTTACAAGACCAAATGCTCCAGACCTCTGGGGATATGGTGAAAGATGAATAACTCATCTGCCTCTCTCCTTATTAGCATTTTGAACTCATACACTGGGGTGAGATCATGTTTGAGGAAACTGCAAAAGGTGGCACAGTGAGTGCTTTGCTCCCAAGGAAGGAGGACATTCGGTGGACTATTAAGTATTTGCTGGACAATTAACTATTTAGTTGACTTTGCTGCAAATGGGAATATTCACAGACAGGTCATATTGACGTGGCTTCTTACTAGATGTCCGGAGAGTGACAACTTTATCACTCAGTTCCTTTAAATTTTATGGTATTTTTTGGTGATACAAAACTTTTTGATAGAAGTGAGGCTTTGTGAGAGCAGAGAATCTTCTTAGATGTGAAACGCCTTTGCAACAAAAAGCACAATCAAAAATTAGCACACATCCACAGATATTTCAGTCCTTCTGGCTCTGCATATTAGTGACCTAACCTTTGTCACTGATTTCTGAGCTGCTCTGTGCTAGTACAGCTGACTCTGCACGAATAGTAAGAGTCCCCCCCGAGTACAGACCACTGTGATCCAAAAAAAGAGGTAAGAACCTGTTTTATACTGATTTTGACATCATGATTATGTCAGAAAAGAAACACCTGTCACTGACAACACAAACTAGGAGGTAGACAAGATGCATGTGCCTAGGACAGTCTCTGAAGAAAGCTTGGTAGACACATTCCTATCAAACCTTACCCCATCAGTTTGCTGAGAATGAAAATTAAAAATTACATTTAGCCTCCTGGTGTGCAGAAGTTAACCAGAAGAAATATTATGTCAAAATCTATGCTCATGAAATAGAGTTGAGAGTCCACCTGCTCTAATCAGGTACCACTCCTGCTGCTCATACTGTCTTGACTGCAATTTGAAACACTGTGTATTTAAGAAAAGAGGTTAATTTAACAAAGCCTTAATGAAAGACTTTGGGAATAGTGACATCAGCTGAGCGTCTGCCCTTCGGTGTCTTCAGCAGCACAGAGTTCACCTTACCGTACCTGCAGACTCTTAATGATTTTGCTTTCTTCTAGACTTTCTCATAAAGGTAAAGCAAGGTTGCCCACAGCCAAAAGCAAGCAATTCCAGGTCATGCTGTTCCATATGGCTGCATCAGACCTATTTCCATTTGACTAGTGCTTCTGGCGTTGTAAAAAGTAACATGGGAAATCCCTGTTTTGAGGTAACACGGAATTAGAGATAAGTGGCTCTGCAAAAACCTGAGGCTGGTGAAGTGAATTTGGATTAAGACCACAACCAAAATATTTTTGAAGCTGTTTTTTCTGTACAGATGAAGACATGCACACTTGTATATCATAATTATGCTTGACATCTGTTTACTGTTTTGGTCTTCATACCTGTATGTGCATCTCTACAAACATTAGCAATTATACTACTCGCTACAGAGATGAACCAATGTGGGTGTGCTTAAAGGGGTAACTGATAGTATCTTTTCTGATAGCAAAGAGTTCAGAGGATGTGGAAAAAAATAAAAAGAAACTAGGTAACAACTGTTCACTAAACACCTTGATGCTCAGGGAAATGTAATGTTCCTGTAGACAGAGGAAAGCCCACCTAAGACAAAAGAGAGCAGCTGCAAGTGCAAGCCCATGACAGCATGGGGCTCAATTGGTGGTGGGTCTGAGCACTTATTTCTGCTGTTGACAAGCTACAGAAGAATTTCAAATGTGTTCCAGCTCACAGCCCTTGGGAAGAAGAAAGAGGCTTCTCAGCACACAAAATCACTCTTCTCTTTAATACTTCTTTCTTCCACTCAGGCCTGTGATTTACTGGGCATGTTTTTAAGGTAACCATGGATGCAACACCCAGCGAAGGGAATCTTTTCCTAAACCGCTCTTTCAGTCGTTTACATTTCCTTGGACGAGGTGGCCCCAGTTCTGAGGAACGAGGTCATACAGAAATTGGGCAGGCCAAAAGCACAGGAAGAGGGGGGATGTCCCAGCCATTCCATGTTTACTGGGGATTCAGAAGGGAGAAACCCTGAAACTGCTTCTAATTCCCTTGAAGGGTGGCAGGCGGGGCGTGGGTAATGAAACGCCTAGCAAAGCCAATGGAAGAAAAGATTTCCACTGATTTCAAAAGTTTGCACCAAGTCTGTGGTGGAAAGGCTCGTTGCCTTCAATTCCAGTCGGAGGAAGCAGAGAAGACACCCCCGCAAAGGCACTAGAGCAGGAGAGGACCTGAAAGGGGAAAGTGCTTTGAGAACAAAGTGGCAGCAAGCCGGCAGGAAGGGAGCTGCAGGGGCAGGGGCTGTTCAAAGATGAAGGCTTGCACACCTTTCATAATTTGGAATAAAACCTTCTGATCCAGACAGACATATTTAAATAATTCTGACTCATCTGGCGGCAAATACACCTCCATGGCAACTCCCTAAACCTAGCTAATGTAGCGAAACACCCAAGGAATATGTTTGGAAATGTTGTTAACTTAGCGGCATCCAGCTCGGTTCGTAATACACTGGAGCCCACTTAAACAAGGAAAGAGCTCTTCAAAGAAGCAACTTGTTCAAAGAATTGATTTCTTTTTGCTCCAGAAGATACACAGAAAATACAGTGGAACCGTGGAAAAAATAAAATCCCTTTTGAAGAAATAAACCAATTAATAGAAAGAGAAGACTGAAGTGATTCTGCTGGTATGATCTGATCAAGCAGCGGTTGTTATAAAAATAATGAGGGCCAGTTGTTCACTGCTTTATGTGAACCTACCACAAACAACTGCTGGAGAAAAATGTAAGCGTATAACAGCAAGACAGCACGCTTCTCACCCCTCATCCAGAGAACCCCAGTGAAACTCCCGTGCTCTGGGAAGTCACACAAGGAGCGGCAGCATCTGCCACCCCCCAGAGCTCAACAGGCTAGGATGATCTCAAAGTAGGAGGGAAGGAGGCCACCGTAGAAATCTTTCTACCATCAGCCTCTTTTAAACACTTTGAAAATGAGGTAGATCCTGCCCAAGTCTACTGCTGATCGACCCTGTGGCCATGCAACACGCCACCGCTCTTAGCGTTCCCGCTGGGGTGGGATCTCCTCATCTCAGTCACGTTGGGTGGGATGTGGACACAGATCCCGCGGAGTGAACTGGTGATGTGCTTTCATCTCACATTCCTTGCTTTTTTTGTTATGCCTTTGCCCTGCTCGGCGCCTTGCCTATTCAGGCGTCACCGGTGAAGGGTCCCTCTGTGCTCCCTGCTAGGGCAGAGCCTTGCCCAACCTGCCCCCCCACCGACTGCAGGCACGAGCACGGCGTGCACGATTCAGGTGCATTAGCCTCTGCCTGCTGGGTGAGCTCCTCCTGCAGTGCCCACAAAACAAACACACAAACAAATGGGCACAACGGGTCAGATAGATGCCTCCCTATCACTGTGCTGCACAGACCAAAACCAGCTAAGTTTCAGCAAGAAGATTTTAAGCAAATAAATCCTCTGTTTCAGACAGATGTGGCTAGGATAAGACACAACATGGTGGGTTTTCTCATCACCCTCTGGTCTGTACACTAACAGCCCAGAAAAAACTAGCCCTGTAAAACCAAAGCAGCTTCACTAAGAGTCAGTAGGTTTGGTTTGGGTTTGTAGTGCTGTAATTCAAAGCAGTTCAAGTTTGTCTAGGTATTCGATATACCTTCACTCTCTAAACACTTACTCCCTGTATCTCGTTGCATATCACATATAAATAGTGTCTTTCCCAAAAAGGCATGAAAAAAGCAAAGAAGCTCCTATCTCTTATACTTTTTTCATGCAAAACTAAATTGATAATGAGAATGAATTATGAATGCCTTTCAGTTCAGCTTCAAAAATACGACGACCAAATTCCTTTCAATGAGTGTCAATTAATACGGACATGCATGTGTTCATTAGAAAACACAGCTCATCAAGATAGAGAGATAATATTGTGATTTATGCATTTAAATAATAAAGTATCTTTCCTTTTGAAAACAGAATGGGCCTCTATTAGGATAGCTAACATGGCAGAGAATATGAAATATTGTGCAAAAGAAGAGAGACACAGATATTGCACAACCCTTCTACTTGTTTTGGGGCATGGTGATGGGTCAATGGGTTTTTTAGTGTATTACACACCTCGTTGAATTTTTACGTTGTCTGGAGCATGCTAAACATAGTAACACCATTTTTAATGCCAGCACCTTTGCCCATAAAGCTAATAAAACAGGGCTAGGGACCTTTTATGGCCTAACCACACGGTGTAGCACTTGCCAGAGTCTTTCATAGGCTCCACAGATGCCCTGCAGTCTAATACATAATTACTATTTTTCATGTGTTTATTTCAGTTCAAAGTGTGTGCAATAACATCTTGCAGCTTACTGGATTTCATAGTAAGATGCTGAGGTTATACGTTGCACGCCCTGGGGTAGGTAGGCATGAGGGAACCTCCCGAGGGTGCAAAGCCTGGGAGGATGGTGTCATGGATGGAAGTAAGCAGACCATAGAAGCTGGAAGGAGCCAAACAGCTCAGCGCTCCCCATACTTACAGTTGGGAATAGTCCTCTTGCACACTTTTCCTTGGCTCGTGTCAGAAGTGTGCTAACAATTAGGCAGCAAAGGCCTAATCTGTGGTCCAGCTTGCTCCCTGGCCCTGTTTTATTTAGCCGCCTACATGTACACACGATTTCATTGATACCGCACTCACAGAGAGACAAGAATCAGACCCTGCCTGGGAAGATCCTGTTGATAAAGGCTGGAGACGCATTCCCTCCTGGATCGAGATTAAAGAGACCCTTAGGGAGCTGGCTATAAATTCCTGACTCTCAGGTTGCTGCTATTTCCTGAACTAAGCTAGGGGAGCACTATACTAGCTGGCTGTGGGTTATGGGATATTTAGCATCTCATATGGATTGGTTAAACTGGTGATGAGCCCACCACTCCCATGCATCCCTTCATCCCCTTCTTTTGGTGCTGGATGAAATGGAGCTGAAATAGTTGTACTGCCCAAGGAGCTCCACCTTCCTCCAGAGTGTAAATATCAACTAAGCAGGTGTTGTTCCAGCTTCCATCTGTTGTTATTACAAAGGGGCACAGAGCTGGGGCAAGGAAATACGATGTTTCTCTAGATAAGGTGTATTTGATTCTTAACACAGTTTTTAGAATAGTCATAATCATGCAGTGTTCTGTGATTTTAGTACTTTTGGGTATTAAAATTTCCGAGGTCTCAGTGTGATTCTCAATTATTGAAATGGCCAAGATTCTGGCAAGAAACCGCAGGGAGGAAATCAGTTCTGTGCGGAAGATGCCAGGAGGCAAATATTATTTACATAGAGTGCAGAACTACAGAAATATAACAGTATGTAAATTTCTTGACAGATGCCCTGTTTGGCAGCTGCTCAGATGCAAATTTCACCCTCAGCCAGATCTGCAAAACACAGATCAGTAATCCAGGGTAGATGTGATTTGGTAGAAATTCTGGATGACAATTTACAACTCCCCAAACTGCTACTGAATTTACAAAGAAATAACAGATCAGGGAACTGATAATGTCTGTGGGCCTGAATCAGGCAAGGTCCCTAAACATATGAGAAACCTCTGTGAAGCCAAAAGAGACTTTTGCCTCCATAATCTATCAAAAGATTATTTGCCTGACTCTCTAATCTAACACAAGACTATGCTGAAGAAGGTTATTGCCTGCTGGGGTGCTCTGTTAAACCAGGGCACAAATCTGAGAGCTACTCAGGACCTAATCCGGTAGCGAAACTAAGATGAAACAACATTAATTTCTCGCATCTGCTTGGTGCCCTCCAAAACATGAAATCGGATAGGTGTGCATCTCACATGGCAGCTGATGTTGCCAGGCATGGTCACTGCCAACGCAGCAGACACCCAGCATGGAGCCTGCCTCACATAGTAAGTGAGAGCTAAGGCACGTCTGTGGGAAAGTTTGACTTGTTCACAAGCGTATCTGTTCAGTGGTTAAACTTAAGCCCTTGTTTCTAACAATACACACTGAAAACTGAAATTTTATGAGACTTGGAAGAAAATTCTGAATTGTTGTTCCCTTCTTTAGGAGATGCAGGACAGGAAAGTGGCAGAATTGCAGCTTAAGGTGGTGGGTTTTTACAAGTTTTGAATCATATCCTGAGGGCCTTTGAGTATATTTAACCCAGGACCCAGTTATGACCAGCCTATTAGAAGACATCTTCATGTTATTAACAGGCTGACATGGTTCACTGGGAAGGTCTCTTTGAGCTACGACTAAAAATTCAACCCACTAGTTGATTAGGAAGCACTGCTTGCATTTAGGGGAAAGACATTTCTACTTTTGCTCACCAGAAAGTCTCTGAGCTCTGCCTTATGCAAATACACAGGGACTATGAATTTTCTTTGAAACCAGCAGCTTCCTGCCTTGGAACATCAGCCTGACAGTTTTGTGCGCTCCTGTCGGGGGATGCTGGGCACACGGCCCGTGTCAAACGTCCCGTGGAGGCTACAGAAAGCAACTCCAGCGTAAATCTGTCAGCTAGGTTTTATTCTACGAAGAATTTCAGGCATTATCGCCCTTCAGTTAGTGCAGGGGAAAATCCTGCTTCAGTTTTGAGATAGTTTCTGCTTTGAAGCACCTCTACTTCTGCAGTCAGAGCCCTGGGTGTATTCCTGGCACCTACATCCTACCCTGTCGCAAGCCAGGCGAGCTGCTCCCTCGCATCTTTAAGCAACCTATCTGCTCTGCTACAGAAGCATCCTGCCCCAATCTGGTTCCCTCATCTCCCCTTCCCACCCGCCAAATGTTACTTTTTAACTCTAAATAAACACTGGCTGCTCTGGCCAGGGCACATGCCGCACAGCTCCCCTGGGACGCCGGCACAGCTTTCGGCTCGGTGTGCGGCGAGCGGGCCAGGAAAGCCACACCAAAAGCCGAGAGCGATTCAGACGTTAAGTAGCAAAACTTTATCAGAAGATCTGAGTTCAGGATTTCTTGGTCGTTTGCCTTTATTTAGGGATTATTTATGCCTCCTATCAACCTTACTCAACCACGGCACGTGTTACCCAGATGGGAAAGCCGAAGCAAAAATAAGCTCAGCGGTTTTCCCAGCAGAACGGTAGTAAAAGCCGAGGAGAAGCCCTCGTGAGCCCCGGTACCCGGCGATGTCCGCGCCCGAGAGGAGCAGGGACCGAGGCGGACCGGAAAAATTACCCTCGACGAGGGGCAACACATCCATGCTTTTTGGTAAACCCACCGGTGGGTCCCCCGAAATCTCAAGCCCCCGGCGCCGGCGGGGGGTGCCGCTTGGTGGTGCTGGAGAGACGGAGACACCCCGGCCGCCGAGCTGGCGGCGGGGGGGTGGGAGCCAGCATCCCCCCCCGCTCCGCTCCCCCGGCTGCGGCGCTGGAAGTGTTTCCTCCGGAATGCCTGCCTGGTGATAACAGAACCCCTTTCATATAGATTAGGCAAACACGGGCCCAAGGTGGGTAAACATCACGAGCGGACTCATCTTTCTGCTCGGTGCCGAGACGGTCAGAGCCCGGCCGCGCGAAATAGGAGCTGCTGAGATTTTTTTTTTTTTTTTTCCTGGCCGTCTCTTCAACAACAAAGCGGCTTTTGAAACACAAGGATTACACGTTGTAAAAAAAAAAAAAAAAATTACGAACCAGGCATCTGACTTGCCCTTCTGCAACAAATGTTCAGCTTGGTATCACCCATAAAATCAATGTCCTGCGTGCGCTAACCTGAATATTTATAGATGCAAAAAAGCATGTCACTTATGTAAGGCTAAGAAATCATGCACACACATGAATAGTCCGTTGTAAAAATAAATAATAAAAAAGGTTGTGTCAAGATACTAAATCAATTTTCCTTTTCAGTTAAGATCGTTATATTTAGTTCTGTAAAAGTCCTCTTGGCAGCCTGAAACATATCCTGTTTAAACAGGAGCTTGTACTCAATCACACTTCTTTTTTCTTCTTTTTTTTGGAATACTATTCCCACTTAAGCCCTGGACAAAAAATATTGAGAAAGCAGAAAACAGGAATAAAGTCATCTTTGTTTCAACTTTTCCTGTCCCTTTTTACTAGAAGGGGAAAAAAAGGTATCTATCTGATGAATGAGCAATCCTTATGTGTCAGGGGAGAAGACCTAAGCGACCTATGGACTCGGGGACTACCACCTGCTTTAGCACTCCTCTAAAGGCTGAGTGATGAAGTGGTACAGAGTTATCCAAGTAACTTTGTCAAAAAGGAAAATATATGCTTTCAGTAAAGATCATTAGTTTGCTAAACCACTAATTTATGCAGAGGTTCACAACACTAAGCTCATGTCCATTGGAAAAGTGTTTCTTTCTGAAAGTCCAAAACAATTCAGCGTTCAAGGGATGCTCTTCTTACCACTCCAGCCAGGAGAAAAACCCAGGCACTGAGAAGTAAGTGCTGTGCTCTTTTTCCCGCAGTGGTAGCCACGGTGTCAGGACCTCAGTGTCAGGACACCGGTGCAGGAGGTATTAGGGAGAGGGGTAAGAAGGGAGAATACACAGAGCAATTGCGAAGAAAAAGGAGCAAGCTGGAGATGGAGAAGGTAGCTGGACATGCAGTGGGGGTTGTACGGTATCTCTCTGCATGGAAGTCTCGGGACTGAATTTATTTACAAGGGGGGCAAGAAAAGGGGACACGTAAGCGTAGCACATGGGAGAGCGGTGGGGTGAGAAGAGTGTAGAAGGGAGCATGCTGAGCTGTGTCTGGACTGTGAGTATTTCATCCAAACTGCTATATTGTTGAGACTCTTGAGCAATAAAGCAAATTTTCATTCTAATTAAAGATTCAAGGGTTTTAGAACAATCACCAGAAGAAAGAGAGAAAAAAAGGCAAATCCTCAGAGGACTTGGTAATGAATAACAAAAATCGTTCTTGTGCATTGTCCAAAATGAATGGCATTCAGTCTAATTGCAGAGAGAGGATTTAATGCTACAGTCCACTGTGGTGTTCTCTGTGAGTAGAAGTGGGATGGCCCATGACCGACTTACTTAGCCCAGGACAACCAACATCTTCTGGCCAATGTGTACCACAGATCATGCTTGGTATGCCTTATTGTAGTCGCTCGGGTGGCAAACGTTGGAAGGGGCAGAGCCTGAGGGCAATTGCCAATTGCTTAAAGCTGTTAAGAGTGGGTTCACTTGCACAATGTGCATCGTATCAGCCATATGCAGGATGCTTCTCTGTGGACATTTGTAGCAGTGTAACAGCCAAGCCTGCAAAGCCACTGCAACGGTGCAAGGGAACTAAAGCCTGGGGAGCAAAAGAGGACCAGGTTGGAAGCTCAACGATGAAGCACACACTGGAGGAGGAGAAGGAGGAGAAGAAGATATGTACACTTTGTAACTTCTCTGTAGTCACAGATAGGGTAAATCTGCCCAACATTCATATGTAAGTTAAGTACAGGATGGAAAAATGGTTCAGAGCAGTGTGGCAAAACTTACTGTGTTTACTAACTGCATATTAAACACTTTTAGGGACAGAGCTACAGGACACAAAGGCTGTACCTAAACTCAACCCCAGCTCCTTTCTGGCCTACAGTCCTACATCTCCTTTTTGGGGGTATCACGCTTACCTTTCGCTGCGATATGAGGTGAGGGCACTAACTTGT
Organism: Aquila chrysaetos chrysaetos; assembly: GCF_900496995.4. Classification (NCBI taxonomy): domain Eukaryota; kingdom Metazoa; phylum Chordata; class Aves; order Accipitriformes; family Accipitridae; genus Aquila; species Aquila chrysaetos. Next base: position 58,634,871 of record NC_044004.1, on the reverse strand, counting down.
GTTCTGCGTCCCTGGTTGAGACGTGCCAGCAGTGTGCTTCTGCCTTCATGTGCCAGCCCTGCCGAAAGCGCTCTCACGCCACGTACAGTTCAAGAGCTCAGATTAGTTATCTTTGCTCTAGTAGAAAGGGCTCTGGATTAGGACTCAGGAGGCTTAAATTCATTTGTCAGGTTAAGTACAGACTCTGTGTGCAACCTTGAGCAGGGTCTTTAATCTGCCTGAGTGTCAGTATCCTTTGGAAAGGGGCAGTAATTCTTCCCTAATCCCCGAGGGTTTGGAGAATAAAATTGGTAAATAACAGAGCAGCGTTCCGCTACTGACAGGATGGCTGGCACAGCTCTCCTGACTGTACCAAGTTCCCTTCCTAACTACTCGGCATACATGTCGGAGATCTGGGGCACTCGCAGTTAGTATTTTCATGAAACAGAATATAAAATCAGAAGGAAGCAGCAGCTACGGGGGAATTTTACGTCCCCCGAATAACACACCTTTAAGCACCCTTCGCTGTTTTGAAGCATACACTGGGGAACCATGCTCCCAAATGATATTTAATGTCTAAACTCAGTCGGATAGCTTAGGCGCTGCCAGCACTTGGGTGCTATCGTTCACTCCACAGGCATGCGTGGAAACTCTGATAACGGTGTAGAAAATACCAATACCAGAGCAAGGCTGCTTTAGTGGTGCTTCCCAGAAGCAAAAACTGAAGGCGGCAGCGGGTCCCTCTTGCACCTAACCACGTTTAGGCTGCCTGTTTCTTCTCTTTAACCTTTGCCTGCCCCCTTTTTAATATTTCCCTTTCACACATTTGCTGCACGCAGGTCTGCAGTTTTCCTTCCTGCTGAGCTACAAACCCGCTGCTGCTTTATTCCTCCGCTCGGCGCTTCCCTGCTCCGGCTCGGAGCACGTAGGCTTCATCCCCTTGATGATCAGCTGAGGAGCAGATGGAGGATCAGAGGAGTGGGATGGCTGCTTTACGAGGCACACCCGCAGCAGCACTGATGGAGACAACCAAAGAGTGACCACAAGCCAGGATTTCAAATGCTGCAATAGTCATATCTGGGATACAGGGGCAGGTCAAAGCCATAGGTCCTGGCGATCATGTAATTTTGGATTATTCTCAGCTTTCGTTTAAAGCAAAGTTTCTAGTGTTCATATTCTCAGACAAAAGCTTGGAAATGGGAACCACCAAGGGCTTGAACATCAAAGGGCAAATAAAAGAATCCAGAACTGATTTATTTTTTTTTTAAATCTCATGATCTTGCCATCAACCTCACATTATGTTGGAGGGTAGCTCGGGATTTTTGAGCATGAAAGTCTGGCAGGACTACAGATGCCTCAAAATCATAACGAATTGAGGCCACAGTCGGCTTTTGAGAAGGCTGCTCCCTTGCAGCTAAGACAATACCAGGGTTTTGCAGAATGGTTTGGTCCTCCCCACGCAACCTCTCACTGGTGAGCATTGCTATCACCGGCAATCGCAGGCATGGATATTTTCCTTTTTTTATCCCAATTAAAGGGGAAAGGTGTATTTTAAGTCCAAAGTGACTGCTGCATCGCCACTCAAGGTGGTGAAGACTGTAGGCTGGTGAAGATGCCCAGAGGAGATCTCCCAGGCTTGCCTCCGGGGCCAGCACAGCTTCTTAAAGGGACAGGAGTCCAACATAGTTGCAACCATATGTTGAATGTAGTGAAGGCATATGGAGCTAATTATGTAAATAAACAACTCAGCCCACGATGATTCTAAATAATGCAAAACATAAAGAGGCAAAACACTAATGTTCTAGCTAATGAAAATAGATTCTTAGGGTGATTAATTTACAATAAAGAGAAGCTGCATATGTCAAAAATGGTACGTCATCATATGATTTAATATAATCGGGCACAGCTGCATTGCTCTTGATGTTTGTGAACAATGATCTTGTTCACCTCCTCATGCATCTGTACGACAATATTAAAAGAGAAGAAAACTGCACAGCAGAGCCAGCAAACACTTGCGAGAAAAATATTTTTAAAGCATCTTGATAAATATTTACCAACCTTTGGGATTTTTGAATGCTTGAGGTTGTGTCAGGAAAGAAGCATATGCTGATATCCTCAAAAACAACACAAGTGGTCAACAGTCTCCGTACAAAAGGGAATAGCTCAATACAATAGGCCACTGTTGCTGTGACTCTCAGCATTGTTTACCTCTCACAGAGCTTCCAAGTACAAACCACTTCAAACAAACTACAGTAAGACTTTAAACTGAATCCACCCAACAGGTTAATAAAACAAATATTGATTGGGTTTGAGAGTCATTACAGTAAACAAACCCTTCTGGATTAAAAGAGTTCCTTTGTTCAAGCAATATTGTCCATAGCCTTCAAGCAACATATTACAATCTCAGCTGAAATCCTCAGGCAATATTTTACAGTGTTTGCCCTCAAATCTGCTTTTATTTGTAGCATACGTATAAATACAGATACATGAAGAGATATGGGGAAGTATTTCATGCACGCAAAGGAAAGAAATCATGCCAAACTCAAAAATATGCTGGAAATTCTAACAATTAAGAGAATAGCAAAAGTAGAATCCTTCAAGTGCATATAATGATTTATAGGACTAAATCTTATTCCAAAACCTGCAACTTGTAGACACTTTTAGCTTCGGTCCTCTAGAATCACAGCCTCCGCAATGCAGACAAAAATCACATGAGCGTGCCAATGCCCTTCACAAGGTCTCCCAAAACAGATCCAATGGACTAGGAAAGCATCTTGATGTAGTCCAGCACAGAGACGCAACCCAGATGCTTCAGAGCAAGGGCAGAAACAGCAAGGATACAGTACAACAGGAATGGTTTTCAGAGAATTATTGCCCCAGGTGCAGATGGAGCTGGACCTCTCAGACCTTGTTGCCTGATTACTTGACAGGGAGTGAAGAAATCTAAATGGCTTTAGATCCTCACCCGACTTTCAAAAGTGGCTTGGGTGCCTAGAAACCTTTGTCAAGAGATGATCTAGAATGAAAGGAATGACCAGAAGGTCCAGCTCTGCCACCTTTTGCAAATGCCTCAAGATGCAGATTGAGAACATCAAGCCAGTTGCACAGATTTAGGCACATATCTTCCAAAAGTAATAGGTCCGCTACATGGTTTTGAAACTTTCATCCACAATCATACCAGAATTATTCCCACAAGTAACAGAGTAGACTACAAATTCAAACATAACCAGCTGTGTGCATTTTCTTTTTCTCCTGCAAACTTTACTTCCCTCTCTAAACACAAAACGCACATCAGAAATAGGAGCACACGAAGAATGAGCAGCCAACAGGTTTCAGTAACATTATCCTAGCCTAGTAATGCCAAATTAGGGAATAGTTCGTACTTGTCACAGAAGTGTGAAAATCCAGGGAACAGTAAGGAGTGAAAATACTGTACGAAGTTAACAAAGATATTCAATATTTCCGTACAAATGGATAAACTCAGTGGTGCTGACAGTTCCTGCAAACCCAGTTCAACCAGTGGAGCAGGCTCACAGTGTGTTTGGGTTAATAAGACACTGCAGAGAGAAATGGCAAAAGAGCAGGTAAATATCAGGAGAGCGTGATTCTCCAGACATTCGAGCAAACCACAGTGCGACAGCTTTAAGTGGCATTCACTGCTTCTCATTATCTCCATACACACATCTCTTAAATAATCATTTACTCTCTGTTTCTGGCCATGTAAAGCAAGCTGTGTCAAGTACCTCAGCCCAGAACAGACAGCTGGCCACTGTATGACTGCAAGGTGGGTACAAACCTTTTTGCACCCTGGATTTCTTCTTGGGCATCCAAACAGACCCTGTCTGGCTTTTTCTCACTAATTCACAACATTCAGGTAATTCTCAATAGGCAATTCTCAACAGAGCCCAGTCAGCAGTGGAGCCTGGTGCGGCACTACAGTGAGTCACTCTAACACCAGGCACGGTTTCTAAGTGACAGTGTAAGGTATTAAGAAATTACACCATCACTGAATGAAAGTGCAACGCATACCCAGTGCTCAGCATCTGCCTTAGCTTAAGGGCACAGCATTCTGCAAATCTTGTAAAATCAGGTGGTTGATCTGATAAGGTACTCCGCATCGCTGGGGCTCTCCCTATCTGAGGACAGAATCAAACCCTGTGAGCTTTGCTCAGAGTATCTCACTCGCAGCTAGACTTCTTTGCTGGAAGACTTGTGCAATCTTAGCTTACATCTTATCACCAGCAGCGCAACAGTCAGACTTCGGGGTTTGTTGTCTCACAGGCACTCACTTTATTCTCATTGCTGGGTAGCAGCATTAGACACACAGCCTCAGAGTGAAAGAACAACAGGGAGGGAATGAGTGATAAGGAGCAGAAAGAGCTTGCAGAGTTAGCACCTGCACAGCAGACTCATGCTGAAGCTCACTTCATTGATGTGGGGCATTTCTTGCATCTGGAGCGTAATGATTAAGAGAATAAAATACATGTTCTACCACACTGAATGCCAGAAGTAACTGTCATGTTCACTCACGCTGCACTACCAAGAAGATAACATAGGCTATTAATTAGGTTTAGGTAGAACAAAACATAGTGGAAGAGATCATTCAAAGGACCAATAAAAGGCAGAGAGCAAATTTCTAAAATGGAGAATGATATAATATATCCTTAATGAGGATATATATCCTTAATGACTGAGATGATCAATTAAGTGCTCCGTCTTTTTACAATCAAGACAGGAGCTTCTTCAACAAGTCTCTATGTCCAAACATTAACACATACACTGAGGTTTTTGCAGGCTTTAGCACCTAAACTCCATTAAGTTGTGGAGTTTCTGTTTTTAACCTCCTCTGTCCTTCATCACAGTGCTGAATAAACTACTTCGAGCTTCTGAGCCATTCACTGCATTCCTTGATGACCAGCAATAGCTGAAATGCCCTTAGGTGAGTGGAGGGACCCCCCCTTGCCTTGCCCTGCACCACTCCCACGTACCATTCCCAGATACGTGATCTGTTGAAGGTGGATCCTTGGCAATGCAGTGTTCTCCACCGCTTTTACTCTAAATACTGCAAGTCCTTCATGCTCTCTCTGATTGCCTTTTGTTGAAACCGTGAGTGAAGCTGTACAGCAATTCATCTCCAAATTCTTAGAAAACACTATGGTATTTTGAAAACAGAAATGTATTTTCATAACCAGAAAATACTAAGGGATCACTTCTGTCTGCTGCTGTGCATATGCTTGTCCTTCAAGTTTCCAGGCACTGGTTTCAGTGGGGATTGCCAAGGGGCAATCTAAAGCAGGGGCTCTCTAATAGAATTGAGCTTTATGGTCCAAATTTTTCCATGTCAAACCATCAAAACCCAATGTTGAACAAACCTAAATCTAGACCCATGTGTAGCCACGAGAAACCGATAGTCAAGAGGAACCTAAAAGCTTTGGAATAAAATATGAGGTTGCATGTCAATAACAGAAAATAATGCATTGCACATAAATACAGGATTTTTGCTTTCCTTAGACATAGGAAAAAAATAAATCTTTATTTTGATCAGATATGGAAATAAAGGGATTAAAAGAATCAGACGAATGATTTGTAATTGGTCTCCAGACTGTACCTCTTCCTTTAGTAAAGTGCATGCAAGTGAATAAAACTGCATGGATGGACTTTATTAGCTGCAGCTTTCCTTCCCGACTCCGGGATTAGAGGAATACTTTAACCTTGACACATTCATCTTATACTCACAAAGCTCCACTTTTAACAGTCCCTTCTCCTTTCCTCTTCACTTGTCTGGTTCTGGCACATAATTTTCTAAATTAGAAGAGGCTCCTGTTCTGTCTTAAAAAGCAAAAGAATTCTCACTTATCTTTGTTAGCAAGGGCATGGAGAAATTCAAGATGGCTTATTAATACATCCTAAAAGTCTATTGCAGGTGGCAGAAATATGGCAAAAGCAGAGGTTTGTATAAATAAGGCTCTTGAAAGGTTGCATTGGGCTGTCCTGTAAATATATTAAAGGAAAAATAGAAGGAGCGTGATTTTATTTATCAGATAGTAATGTAAAGCCAAGTATACAAATACGTTACTTATATATTAGTGCGAAATTGTATTTCTTTGAAGCTTCCTTTATGCTAGAGAAGTTTGCGATGAGATTTGCAAAAGCACTCAGCACTGCTCCAGCTCTGCACCAAGCGGCGTGTATAAATACTGCTCCTGCTGCCGTTCCTGAAGGCAGAACTGGGCCATTACGGAGTATCTGTGAGAAGTCCATAGCTAGGGGGAAAACCGCCATGCGCAGCTACTGGCACACCTATCATCCACAGATAGGAGGAAAAGTGTCTGTGGAAATAAGTACTTATTCAGAGGGCTGGGGAAAATGAGAATGCAAGGAAGTTTTTGTATGTATGTGTGGAAGGGGGTGGTATTTAGCAAAACACTTGGAAGTTAATTGCAGAATAAAAGAATATACCTCAAAGGTACACACTTCCTCAGTACACCGATTTATTATAATTACAGAGTTTACACTTACCTTTTTTCTTTATCCAGGCACATATTTGAGTTGCTCCAGATTAAAGTATATGTCTTGTTAATTATGGCATTTAGTTCTCAAATCGTAATTGGTGTCTGGTGCTAAGCTCCTATAACTCTTCTTGTCACTGTTTCAAGGGGGCCTGTTTAATTTGCCTGAGGTAAACTAAAATGGAAAGTACCGTCTTATTTGAGTAATGTGAGATATTTCTTGTGGCTTTAATAATCAAATATTATACTGCTTATGGCGGGTACAACTGGGAGGGGGTGACAATGGGCAGTCCTATCTGCCAAGAGCTAATCAAAGTAGATGCCCCCATAATAATTTTTAGAGGTTTTATTACATCCTTTAAGTAGATGAAAGTAATACTGCTTAGAATAAACAAACACCACTAGACACTGGATAAAACTAATTACCATGAGCTACTGGGAACTTTCCTGACACATCTTCTTTTAAAAAAAAATCTCGCAGGAGTGTGGGAGACAGAAACTTTTACCCCACCTAATCACAATTTTCCCCTACCACTTGGGAAATGCATCAGGGACAAAAGCTGAAGAAACGACTTTGTGGGTATTTGGGAGGAGAGCACCTGACGGCTGTCAGGTGCAGACCAGAACTGGCTGTCGCATCCTGTTGTAAAACCGCACTACCCAAAACTAATGCACACAAGCTTCCCCAAGGCTTTTCTTCAGGCGCTTTAGGTATTGTCTGGTAACACTTCTTTCAGGTCAAGATAAATGGGTATCTTCAAGTTAGACTCCAAAGCTGTATTTCAGCATCAGCCAGATTTGCAAGGCACTTAAGTAAAAGACATTTCTAAATTTGTTCTCCCAGTGGCAATTTACCTCAATAAGCATTTTCTCCCACAATTTCCCATTAAATTAAACAATTAGCCTGTTTTGTAGCTTTGAGGGCCTACTCTTTCTGCATAAATAGTGTGCTTTTTCTGCTCCTATTTCCTCTGTCGGCATCATCCCCCACACTTTTTCTGTGCACCAAATTATCAGTATGGAGAGATGGTTATACAGTCTAGATAGTCGGTGAGTGAAGTCACCCCTGTGCTTTTCCCTACGAAATGCATACCCAGAAGTGGTTGTTGCATACCACCTTTGTTTTCACAGTAGCTTTTTCTTCTGTTTAATGGATTTTCTCTCACTGTTTGAAGATAACTAGATTGGTGACCATATGTTTGTTGGATTGTTGTCCTGTGCTAGGCAGGAACCAAACCACTTCACCTCACGTTTACACGCAGAGATTTTCCTGCTTTTGCTCCATCCTAGTTTCATGGCTGAAAGAAGGTGACAGAAGCCCATGGTAGGTCCCTCTTTCGTTCATGGAAATGCTGAACCTGGCAGTTCCCTCCTCTCCTTTGGGCTCCCCTTTGGAAGGTGAGAGGTTAAAATCTCTCTCTCTATCCTTTGGCTCTTGATGGCAGAGATCAATGTGACAAATTATCTCCAAATGTTTCTAGTCAGAAAGAGGTTTTCAACAGGCATTTCAAGCAGGCTCACACTTGAATTGCTCTAGTTTCAAAGAAGCAATAATCAGTTCTTTGGTGCACAGTCTTTCCACATTCCCCTCAGGTGAAGATACATGCTTTGTATGCAATATAAGAGCACCTCAGTTTTACATGGCATTAACGCCTGTCTACCTGAGGTGCTCTGTTTCTTGTTTATACCAAAGTAAAAAAAAAAATCTTATTGTATCCTGTTCCTTCCCCTCTTTCTTCACCCAGCAACAGCCAGGGGAATGCAGGACAGCCATTCATTCACTGCTGTAACTCCTAGTACTGACAATGAAAAAGTTATGTTTGCTTGCTGCTTCAAGTCTGTGCAATCTTCTCCATAAATATGCCATCAAATTTCTGATCATCAGGACTGGATCCTGCTGAGGAATAGGGACAAGCAGCAAGACTTCTGGAGCCACTGAGAGGTGAATGGAGTCTTCAACTAGCAAGCACTTGCAATAAAAGCTCTGCCACGGCGGGATACAAATGAACGTGCCCTCCTGCAATTTGAGATGACAACTTTGGGACAGACTGAGGAATTCAAGCTGTATCATGGGATTCTTATGCATGACTTTTATATCATCCTGAAGCCAAGTAGATAGACAGTCCCAATCAGAAACAGACTATTCCCTTTGTAGTTCTGGGGGACTAAGACATTTGTCATCATAACATTGCTTGTAGTTCTCGCTTTGCTTCACATGGAGAAATACAGTGAAATTGTAGTCTTGCTGAAGGCACATTTCTTGCCTACTACATCATTAGTCATTGGCCACAGATTTCAATTTCACAAGCAAAATCGGCAAGTTAACGAGGCCGTTGTCACCTGTGTTGCCTATCTGACTGCATCATATATCTGAACAATGAAACTTCAGCAGCTTGTTGAGAAATTGCCTCCTCTGGAGATGGCAAGATGAAAGGGAGATGGAGGGAGATTTTTGTATCATCTCCTTCCTTAGTGCAATTTACTTCGCAGTCACCCAGGAAAAGGCCTTTTGCACTGAATGAACGCAAATACGTATAAAGGAAATTCATATTTTGGAAACCCCTACAAGCACATTTTGTCATCACAGTTGTCACTGAGAAACTCACTGGAACTTTGGGAACTCACCCACATCAGTATCATCAGCCAAGACCAATCACCCAAGTCTCTGCTGAGGCTGGGGAGGACATCTGTGATAGTCTTTATTTAGCAAGACACTCATTCCAAGACAGTGAGAATCATTTCTGGAAAGAAAAAGAACCATGGGAAGCACAGAAGTCTGCTGATCCAAGGGCAACAATTATTCTTATTTTCTTCAGCAAGAAAAAGAGGAGACTTTTATAGCAGTGACATGTACTGGCTAATAAAAAAAGCTGCAAAATGGAAGTCAGGTCCAGCTGAAGGGTGACAATTGCCAATGGAGACACCTTAAAACCTTCCTTTTTGCATCATCCTTATAGTAGGGTCAATACCAGCCTGTCCTATCTCTGAGACTACAGGGGTCATGATAGTGATACCTATGGAAGTTGCAAGGTGAAGTTTTCACTATGGTTCTGTTCAAAGAAGGATTCCTCCAGCAAGAACCTCCTTGCAGTCTAAAGCCCCTAAGAAAGAACTTTAATTCCCTCAAGTACTTTCTGAAAATGGCGACTTTATTAAGGAGGACTAGCACTGTTCCACTACAGTATCTTGCCTGTGCTGGTCCATACAGATCATGTCCTCCCCTTCACCCAAAGACTGACAAAGAACTTGAGCATCTCATTGGCAAAGAAGTCACAGAGAAAGCCTCACAAAGAAACATGCTACATCACTTGTACCAAGTTAGAAGCCAAATGGTGTCATGCGATGTGTGGTAATCATAAGTGCACTAATACCAATCTTAAGCATACCTCATATCAGCACCTGCTGTAAATTGGCCATGCAGTGTTATTGCTGAGGGAAAACTTGTCATGAAATTAGACCTAACTCAAGCATGCAAATAGCTGATCATTGGCAAGGACACCACAGGACATCAAGTGATGCTATTTAGGGAGAGCAAGTAATGCTAACCACTTTCTGTGGTTCTTTTGCCTCTTACCCTTTCAGGAACTGCAGTGGTGTAGTGCTAGAGAGTATATACTTGCCTGTTCCTTTTAATATCTGTTTATAAACTTCTTGTCTGTGAATCTGTCTAATCACTTTTTGAACCTGCTGACACTGTGCCTCCGAAACATACTGTGTAAGAAAGTCCAAAAGTTCATTACCTGCCTTATCAAAGATTACTTTATGTGTTTTAAATGATCTCCTACTAGTTTCACAAAATGCTTCGTAATTATAGTATTACAGGATTTGCTGAGTAACAGTTCATCATTTAGTTTATATATCACCTTCATGTGACACAGACCTCAGTCATACCCCCCTTCAGCCTTTTTGTTTGCAGACCAAAAAGTCTCAGTATTTTTAATCTTTCCTTGTAAGATAATTGCTCTCTTGCCTCAATCATTTTAGTTACCCTTTTCTGGGTGTTCTCTGACTCCACTATATGCTTCTTCAGATGCAGAGACCAGAACTGTACCTAGCACTCAAGATGCAGACACACCAGTTTTACACAGGAGCAAAATGCATCTTCAGTCTTGTTTGCAGTATCATTCCTGCTGATGCCCACAATTTCGTTGGCCTTTTTATCTGCTTCAGCATGTTAAGCCAAGAATTTCAGGGAATCACTGGTAATGACTTCAAGATTTCTTTTATGAAAGTGATAACTTACAGTTCAGAGAGTCCAGCACAGTGTAGGCCTGGTTAAGATCACTTTTTCCTAGATGAATTACCTCACATTTACCTAAAGTGAAGTGAATCCACCACCTTTTTGTTAATTCAGTTTTATGAGGTTCTTTGGATGTTCTTCACCATTGGTGTAGCGTTTGATTTCCCAAAACTGCTTATCCAAGAATTACAGATTTCACTCTTGACTCCCTGTTCTGTCACTGATTAAGATTCAGAATCAAACTGGTCCTAGTGGTAATCCCAAAAGGATGCTACTGCTGACTTTTCTCCATCATGAAAAGTGGCCACTAAGTGACTCCTAGCTTCCTAACCCTTAATCACCTTTCAGTTTGAAAATGAACCTTTCCTCTAATTCCACAGCAATTTTATGTCTTTAAAATGTTCTGGTGTGGAATGCCATCAAGGACCTTCTGAAAATCCTAGCGTAACATGTCCACTGGATACCCTTTATCCACAGGCTTCTTGATAGTCTCAGAGAATGCTGTCAGGCTTCCCTTTACAGAGGCCACACTGGTTCTTTTTCAGTGGATCATATTTATCCATGTACTCTTATCAATGTGACCTTATTCTTTAAGACTGACTCTACCATCTTGGTGGGGAGTCAGGCATCTCCAATTTGGAATTTCTGCGGCATTGATAATTTTGCAATGAATTCTGAAAATTCTGCTTTCTTCAGCAATGTTTCTGTCTGGGGCCATGGGGGGTGGTGTATGTGTGTGCCTGTCGCATATTTTCTGAGCAGCTTCAGGAAATTCGGAGATTATTAAGAAACTGAGTATCTAAGTTATAAAGGAAAAATGTAAAATTGGTGACGCTAGTGCCATCCTTCTTGGACTGCTGCATCATTGCAGCTGGCATCAGTCTCACAGATACTGATAGGGACAATCCATAAAGCCCCTGTGCCAAAACCCAGACAGTCATTCCTTGGATAGCTCAGCTTCTGCCACAGCTTTCTACCACAGAAAAAAGGAAACAAGTGCTGAACTTTACCATCTTTCTATCATGTGAGTTTCGTGGCAATAGACTTGCCAGGACATAGAGGCCTCCAAAACTATTTGGCAAGTTACATTCAACTCTGTGGTAGTTCACAGCAACAGACACCACTTCTGGTTATTTGTGAAAAGCCGTCTTACTGCCTTGATGTAACTCTGCCATGCATAGGAATGAAGCCCCTAATGCCTCATTCAAGGGATTGAATAGCAACAGTTAAAATTATGCATGAATTACAGAGAAGAGTTTCCTACTGTTGCAGGAATCAAAATATTCCATAGTTAACATATACAGTTGTCTATCTGAAGTTTGTGTAGGCCACAAGTCACTCCTGTGATTCTCTTAAAATACTCCTTGTTAAATCCATATGAATGCAGAAGTGAAATATTTTCCTAAACCTTATCATTTTTGCAAGCCAGTAAGAACTCCTAACACAAGTGTTCTGAGCAAACTGCTGCTGCATATGTGGTCCCAGACTGTGCTACTTCATCGTCATTGCAAGCTTTGCTGCTAGAATATTTCCTTGGTTTGTCTGTTCATGCTGACCTGGTAGCAAGACTGACTGGCAAGGAGTCACCACTGCCCCGTGCTTCCAACTGACGTTAGAGGACAGCCAGCCAAGAAATTGTCTAAGAAGTTCAATCCATTTTTAACATGACAAAATGAGCTGCCTGCTCATAATGCGTGGGGAGACAATCCCATTATTCTCAAGCAAACTGGCTGACACTTTTGCCATCTTAATATACCATGTCCAGGAAAACATGGGCATGAAAGTGCTGGCCTGATGTTATTTCTGATGGCCCAGAACTGACACCAGCTGAGAAAGTCCTAAAGGAGTTAACCACTTGCCAATATCCTTGACATAACCAAAAGCTCCAATATTATTTCTTTTAAAAATGCCCAAGAAATGCTGATCCAAATCCCATGCTGACTACACTGATCGATTTCTTGGAAATCACTTTTAAACTTTATCTAGACAAGGCTTGAGGTGATTTTGCTCTCCTCACAAACAGCTAGTGCAACCGCCTCTGCTCTTTCTCAACTATGAAACTTAACAGACTCTTGGGTACTGTCACATATGACCCTAGGATCTCCTTTTAACTCTGGTGAATTTAAGAGCTTCACCAAAAGCACACTAATTTGAGCTGTCACTATCATGCTGTGCTGTCTCCAAGCACATGGTCTGGTTGAATGTAAGGTGCAACCAGCCAAAGATTTAATCCTTTCAAGCTGTTATTAAGGGAGACTGGCTGATGAGGCTTGCGGGGTTCCTCATTGTTCTGCATGTCACTCCTCATCTGACTGTTGCACACAGCCCCCTGAAGCTGTCTCATTGGACAAGTTATCAAACCATGTCTCACTCGTTGCAACCCCAATCTATCTGAAGGATTGCAATACAAGCAGGAACAGGTTTTGGATTCATCTCTGATATCATCTACCTGGCATTCCTTTGCACTACGAGAGCATATTTGCTCAAAGGTACGGAGCTGTGCCAAAGGCAGCCCCTTCTGCTATCAAGGCCACTGCACTTGACTCATTGGAAGTGCAGATTGCCAAAGGATAAGCTGGAACTGCTGTGTCAACCAGTTGACAAGACACCTGTCTTTCAGTTCTCCAGGGGCCTCTCTCCAGAGCCTGGGACTGTTATTGCATTCACAACCTGATAGACCGAGCTCAGCAAAGTCTTCACTCAAGTGTATAATACTTCTTTCTTGCTCAGGGTTCATAATGAGTCACAGACCTCACCACTCCTAAGAGGAAAGAGTGCAAACCACAGAGGACTTAAATTTATTTCCTTCAGGTGGATAATTACATCACCTAAAACATGCACAGAGGGCTTCATGGTTTCATGCAGTCTGAACACCTACTAGAGGTTGTTGTGTTACACGTGGGGGATGCTGCTCCTTGTTTGTGCAAACAGAATTCATGCTGTGACCTGTTTCTCTACTTCTCCATTCAAGCAGAACCCAGAAAGATGCGGGGGTGGGGGGGCAGGGGGAGGCTGTTTGTGGTGGTGTTTTGCTCTTATCACTGAGAAGTTACATTCACATCCCCCAGGCTGCTCCTAGCCTGTGTGTTCTGCTCCACAAACACAACAGTGTACATGCAGGAATCCACTGGCTCAAACATACGCAGAAAGCTGTTTTAGGGACAGCTTCTCTTTGCTTTACCCATGAATGACTTCTTAGTGGGATTATTCCACATGAATAAGGAAGGGTTATCTGGTCTGTAAGACCTGCTTTCTTTTGAATCTTGCAAAGGAAACAGTGGAAACTCTATTGTTGAGTCACATAAAACTGGAACAGACAAGCTGCTACGGACAAGGCTGTGCCACTTAGACCCAACCCTCTGGTGGGAGTCATGTAGAAGGACCTCTTGCTAGGGGCATTTTCCCTTCCAAGGCCTCACAGTTACTAATCCTGGTAAAGGATTGTCTCTGTCTCCCCATGCAGCTGGCCAACCTGGGAGAAGGCAGCTTGCTGGCTGCGTCTCATCCCCCTTGGAGTGCTCAGCTCACTATGAGAAGCAGGCAGGGAATAGCCCCCCCACATAAGAAACAAGTAGCATTGCAAGGGGAAGAAGGTTTTTTTCATCCCTATCACTTCCAGGTAACCATGTATAGGAGAGGGAGAAGTGAACCCTAAGAGGAGCATGGAAAAAAGCCTGCAGAAGGCTCCTGCAGAAGGGACGGATGCTAGGTGACATACAGGGCAATCGTTTTCCCAGCTCTAATTCAAACAACATCTGCTTCAGTCAACTGTCTAGCACTCTAACCCTCTTGGCTTTAGTTCTGCCTCCTTGCTCTTAACACAGGCCTTTGTGGTTTCAAAGAACAGCTTGTTAGGCAGTATCTATTTTCTTTCTGAATGTATCACCATCTCCTTCAGTTAACCACCTCAGTTTCAAGGATCAATCATACATTCACCACACATACAGACTGCTTTTTTGATGACTAATCGCAGGCAGCATGCCCCCTAAATGCTGACAGCAGTATAATTCGTATAATAGACATATGCAGAATTGTGCACTATACTTGTCCATACACCTGTGCAAACACTTTTCCCCGGGCTTACGGTAATTTGGACTATGATGGTTTCAATGCCAAGAAACAGGCCAGTTGTTGGACCTGACAGCCAGCCTGCTGGGAACAGTTTAAAGCAGCAGCTACAGCAAGGAGTTAAAAATCATTACGCTCATTCTAAAACCCTAGCTGAAGGGCTGGTGCACTGTTTGGGTTTGAATTAGTCACTTGACCTCTGTTTGTTTTATTCATCCCAGCTGGAGAACTGGGCATAAAAACAGACCCTTGCCGCAAATCTATAGCAGATTAAAGGAGGGAAAACAGAACACACTAAGAGGAAGAACAAAATCCAGCCCACAATATTTTCATGAGTATAACAGCTGTGGGCTTCAGGTAGAGTTTTAAAAGTGTCTCTCTCACTTAGGATGCGGTTTCTCAAGCAACAGGGGTTACTGCAGATACCTGACCAGCATATATAAGGCAATGACATACAGAGATACTAAATATTTTACCCTAGCCTCCTGCCTTACGATGCATCCCAGCCACGTTAATGCAGGTCCAGATGCACCGTAGCCCAAGAAGTTAGGACAAAATGTGTAGCTCTGCTGGATACGTCCACTTTTTTGATCCTGGAAATCTTGTCAAGGTAGAATCTGAGAACTTTGGAGATTTGTCTGGGATTTCTAGATCTATAGTCCCCTCAAGGCAACACACCTCCTCCAGCACCTTTTGGATACAGGTATTGTCACAGCAGAGCCATTGTTGGAGCATACCAGCTGTTTCTGGACCTAACTGTGCCTAATGTGAATAAGCTGGACCCCTGGCTTGCTTAGTAAATTCAGCTCAATCTGATTTACTGTGTGCGCAGTCCTCCCCGTACTTCAGTTGTGATATACAGGAGCCACAGCCAGAGACTCTTCTCTCATGAGAGCTCGAGGATAATTAGCTCAGGCTCATAGACGTAACTATGGTAAAATATGACCTACAGAGCCAGATGTGATCTCACTCTATGTGCACTGTCCTGCTTCCAGTTAGCTCATATCAAGTCAGCTGGAGTATTTCTGCACTTAAGATGCACGTATGTCCCTAGGACAGACGAGCATTTGCAAAAGTTACTTCAGAGCTGCAGAAATTTCTCTCCTCTACCTGCTTACCTTTGGATAACTAAAATAAGATCCCAAATCCTTTCTAGACAGTCAGCTTCCTTTGCAGTAAGGTTTTAAGAGATTTGTTTTGAAATCTGGAAAGCTTTAGCAGTTGATGAACGTGAACAATGTAAGATCACAAATGATACACAAATGTACTGAAGGACAGCTGGAAAAACTCCATTCAGAAGCAAGAATCAATGATATAATGGAGGATTAGAGTAATTTGTGCAATACAGTTTATATTCACTTTTCACCTTTTCAAGGAGGTGACTTTACCCTTGGTTTTTTTGTTTTACTGCCATCTTCCCATTTGCCAGCATATGCACCCACCTGTCTCTCTGCTTACAGTATTCCTGCAGGACCTGGGCAGAGTTTGAAAGAGCCCTAGAGCCTTTTCAAGGTTTGCAAGTCCAGTCCTTCCAGAGCAAGGACATGCACAACCCAACAGTCTGTTTTGGGGTTTTACTTTTGTTCAAAGAGGTGGGATGAATTCAAATAAATAAATAAATGAATAAATAAAATTATTAAACAAATGTTCTGTGCAACTGTTATTGGGACATGCCATTATGCTTAACTCTGAATAAACTTAGTTCTGACTGACCTCAGGATCTCTTTGAAGTTGATGACACATGAGCACTGCTTACAACTGAACACTTGCTAGTGCTCGAGAAGTAAAATCTGTCTCTGTGCATTGGACCAGTGCATGGACCAAGTGTCATTCAGAGTCCTCCTGAAGCATACCCAGAAGGCTGACATGGAATTCAGCCGAAGCTGACCCCCTGCACAAAGTACAGTGCATCAACAACACTACCTGTAACAAAGACAGATAAAAAAAAACTGTCAGGCAGACATCAAGTAAGGCTGAGAATGGATTTTTCTACATGTTTCTTTTGCACCAACGTACAATGCCCTTGTCCTGGCAAGCATCATATGGTACTATGGCACTATAATATGTATTACTAACAACATCAAAATCCTTTGTCTAAGAAAAAACAAGTATGGAATTCTTACTCACACGCACGCAATAAAATTTTAAAGTTATAGCATAATAAAATTATAGCAAGTTCTAACTGTTGAAAACCACCTTTTATATTTAATACAAAATAATTTTCCTATTACGTATGATGAAATTCAGGTAATCTGAGAAACCCAGAAAGGGATTCTTGAATTTCTCTCCCTCAGGCTACTCATAAACAAAATGATGTACAACTTTGGAAACTTTATTTCAGAATCATTATAGACCTTCATTTTTAAGAGCTGTTCGGAGGCAAATTCCAGCTGAAAACTTAGAAGCCTTCTTTTTGGCCAACTTTGTTTCAGAAGCTCTTTTCCTTCTACCACAGCTTTACCTGTCCATATATATAACAATCGGCCAAGAATTGCCTTTACCTGGTTTATTCACTCCTTTTGCCGATTTAACCTATGAGAGGACAGAAATAGAGCAAAACTATTTGGGGTAGTATGAGAACGACACATCTTTCAAGGAGTTTGCAGTTCTTGCAGACAGGTGGCAATGACCACAGAGCACGACACCAGTGCATGCGATTTGGGTGATTCTGCATGCAAGTACGTGCACTCTGTTACTGGGTTTACACATGCAGAAGGAAGACATTTTTTGTAGATATATCCACTGAGTCCATAGCAGAAAAGTTAGCCTCAAAATGGCTAGGGAGGAAAAAAAAAAATCAATGTTTTTCCAACTTTTGTTTTTAAAATTGTATGTTCAGAATAATGGATGATAATACAACTCAAATGTGGAAGAAACTTACTCCACGATGCTTAACTGCACATGACTTCTGTCAGGGTACAATGGTATCATTAACCAGAGGTTAAACATGGCTACTTATTCAGAGCCACTGTTGCTTTGCCTTTGGAGACCCCCTATTCAGCAAAAAAAGACTCCAGCCTGTATACAAGTCTAATGTTGAATCTCTGCTGAGTCGACCATGAAGGATCAATAAATGCTCACTGGGAGGCAGACTCCAGACCACTATGGCTCAAAATCAACTCAAAACAGTAATTCTTTCTTCTCTTTCCCCCTTTATTACAGGTCTCACCTACAAGTTACCCTAGAGTGTCCGTCAAGGTTACCACCCCCTGCTGCTGGCCCCATCCTGTCCACACAGGTAACTCAGCAGCTCAGGAACCAGTTTCTAAAATCCTGCAGTTTTCATCACAAGGGAACCAACATGATCTGGATGTGGCTGTCACTGGGAATCCCTCATCAGCCCTGTTAATTTTAACAGTGCTTGGGCTGACTGAGGAGCAGTCCAAGACTGAGGACAGATAGCTGGGGCCAGTAGCAACAACTGCTCCCTAGTCTGGCTTGTCCCCATCAGTCTATCACTCCCCTGGGATTTGTAAGCCATCCATCTTTCCCTCAACCTACAAACATCTAATGAGATCCTGTTCTCACATCGGCTAAACTTTGAACAAGATACATTGAGGCCACATACAAACAAGACCTGATGACTAAGAGAACAAAATGTATTGTGTCTGTGTTGGTGTAAATGACAGGAACCTCTTCCACCTCTTCTTCCATGGCAGCTTTACCACAGTGCACCTCCTTAAAGCCAAGGCACAGAGTCCAACCCATCTATTTCCAAAGCCGTGGCATTTTAAACATAGTGATTTCCCTAAACTTCAGTCAATCATGAAAAATTACAAGCAAATATAAACAAGATAAATATGGCCCTGGATTGCCTCCAGAGGCCTGTGGTACACTGCAGGCAGAGGATAATGTAATTAAATATGGGCAGCCTGCCGACTACTCACTGTCAGTTTTGTCCGGATGTGAGCTGAAGAAGTTTGCCCTATTGCAAACATTTGTTTTACAGTGGTACAACTTAATTGAGCTTGGAAAGCTTCCGCAGGCATTAACAATGACTTATCTTGCTAATGAGTATGGATAATACGACCATTTTGACTCAGTGGGCAAAATCCACCCTTGTATCCATTTTGTACCCTTACAAGTGAAGGAGGCACTTACGGATAGGTGTGCTTGGGGGAAAAAGAGAGTGATAAAATAGGCTGAAAATGGTTCCTTGTGTTGAAAATGTACTGCTGTGAAGAAGAACTCAGCTCCATGTGAATTGCTACATGATACATGGAATATACCGGCGTAATTTGCCCAAAAATCAATGGGGAACTTCCTCTGCACTGCTGACACTCACCTCCTTTCTGAAGTTGCTTAGTCACCTATGTCAGAGGAGGTTTAGCCCAGGGAATCACAAAAAGGACACTGAAGTATCCTTTTGTAATAGGCCAGTTTGCACTCAGTGAAAGAAGCTTCCTCTCATTTCCTGATGTCTTTCTGGTTGCCATATTGACTTAGGCAAGCCGAGCACTCTGGCACCAGCATACTCAATTGACTTCTGAAGGCAGAGTAGGAACGTTCTCAGTAAAGGTTATTTGCTGGGTGGTGCTGTTTCTTTCTTTGATTGGGTTATGAGGCAGCATTTTGATTTGAATAGGAAAACAAATTAGTACATTGCCCAAGCCCCTCCTTCTCCCTGGGAACACAGACACTCTGCCCACAAGGTTTATCCCAGACTAAGTCTGGAAGCCTTTTTTGAGGAAGGCCGTTGTTAAAAGTATTGGCAGTTACTGCAAAAACAGAATGATGGTATTCTGTCTTCCTGCATTTCATATTGCAAGATCTAGTTTAAAATACGCTGCCTAGAATGGCTGCAAAATACAGGGCAGATATGAGTGGTCTGTGTGGCACTGTAAGCCAAATGAGAAGGCATAGTTACTTATCTGCTCTAAACAATGGGATCAAAAGGCCTTCCTTAAAAAAATCTCGTGAAGGATGGCAATTCTGGGTAGTGGGTCAAGCTCCTTGAAGTATGACATTTTGCAAGACTATGGCTGGGTTTGGGGGAAAAAAAAAAACACCATGTTTGTCTCTCAGAAGGTCTTTTAACAATGCTGTCTTATACTTGAACACACACAATGAAGGCGGGCACAGGAAGGAGACTTGGCTTGAGCTCAAGATTCCCTGGTGGTTGGGACTTCGGGGTTATTTTCATTCTGTCTGACTTGTACACTGTAATTGCACTGGGGCTGCAGATGACAAATTAACTTTTTTTTTGCGGCTGTTTACAGGTATTTGTTTGGATTCAGGGGGTGATTTTTTTGCACAGAGGGATGTGTCAAGCATGTGTGAACACTGCATTTCATAAGATTAGCATTAAGCAATGCACCTGGGAGATGACATAGCCTGCAGCCCATTGCCTGGGCTTCTGGAAAGCCATGTCTGTGTTATGTATAGAATATGGCATAAGGTTCACACATAAAATGCATCCTTAACAATACTGCCAAGACATATTTGGAATGAACAGTCATGTTTCCTCCCAAATGGGCAGACAGTTCAAAGCTAATTTGCTTGCCAGCATCACTCAAGGAGAACCTCCTTCTGTTTATATTTGTACATAAAAGATATCAAGAACAGATAATGTCAGCACCTGGTTTGCTCCTGACTCTCCCAAGTGACTTCCCACATGACTCATTTGGGTGGAGGATGGCAAGCAAACCATCAGTAAGATCCCTATAGGTAGGTGCAAAAACAAACAGCAGCCTTTTTACTCTTACGCATAAAAGGCGACCCACGTACAACTTTTACCTTGAATAACTGAAACAGGAAGACGTCTGACTTTGTTTAACCTCTCACAGGCATGGAAGCTTTGCCCCCAGCTAAGGCCAGGGCTGGGGCCCTCTTGAGACCTCCTTGAGGCAGTAGCATCATGGGCAAGTGAAGTACCAAGGCAAACCTATACATTGGGTCCCAGAGTAAAAACTGTACCTGGCAGAGGGCCTTGGAGCATTTGGAGCAGGCAGCTCTAGATCAGAAGCCAGACGCCATTCCTCATTCTGTAATGAGTTTTAGAAAGAGCTTTTAGCAAGTTATCCTACCTGCATCTGCTACTTACGCACATATATACACGTAAGAACAGCCATACCACACCTGACTAGTGGCCTGACTTTGACAGTAGCCAACTTCATCAGATATTTAAAAAAGATTATAGCTATCCAGCATGGGCAGCTGACACTTTCTGGAGTACTTACCTAACCTCCGATGTCTAGGATACACCCACGTTGCTGGCTAAACGCTGATTTCAGGAGCCTATCATACATTTCACTTGACACATTTCTTAGTTAAGACATGTGATGCAGAAGACCAAAAAGTTGCAGCAACCAGGAATACACAGAGTACAAGCAAAAGGCATCCTTGGGGTTGGTGCAGCTGGGCACAAAGTAGCTTTGAGATTAGAAAGGGAAAAGAAGATGTGGCATAAAGCTCACTGTCTTCCATTGCCTTCCCAAACACACACATGTCCTGCATTAAATGTAACTGCCTGAAATGAGCATTGATCTTTATTAAGTATTTCTTTCCCTATACTTCGAATAGGAATTTAATTCAGTAGCTTAGGTACTCTTAGTAAATGAATGCTGCTGAGCTCCAGGACACATGTGTCTATCTAAGGAAACAAGAGTAGAAATAGGAAAGAGAGCACCAAGGAAAAAAATACTGTTTTCCAAATTGTCAAGAAATGTTCTGTTCAAATTTTGACGAAGGCTCGGTTTGGCTCTGTTGTTTGAACACACTGGTGATAATGGACATTTCCTGCAACAGTGGGAACAACATTTCTGTTGAATTTAGACATGTATTTTTCCTTGCAAAGATGACTTCTTTCAAGTCCCACAAAACCAGGGACTGCCGTGCTTACTGTCTTAGCAGGTGATGACAGTTCTGTATTACATAGTCATGCTACAGCAGCATATTCTGTCTTCAGCTGGACCCTTTGAGCTCAATACCATAGAGAAAAAGAGTATATGATAGTTCCTGTCTGCCACAAACATCTTAGTAAGATCCAGCCTCTCCAGTCATGCCTACTCCAGAGACAAGGAAAGGGCATATATCATGGGTTCTCCTCTGCACATGCTTCTCACAAGTTGTTGTACATGCAATTTTCACAGGTAAGCAGCAGTAACTCTTCCTGCAGGAAAGAGAGACCAGGGCGGGTGAGTTGCTAGAACAAGAACACCTCCTGCAGTTTGTCCCTGGTGCTCCATTTCATAAGAGTCCCAGTATACAGCTGTGGCTGAGGAAATTTTCATGGTCCATTTCTCATGGCCCAAAGATTGTAATTTGGGTGCCCTAGTCTAAGGCATCAGGAGTGACAAGAACAAAAAGATCTGTGCCATGGCAGAGGGATGGAAGAACAATAAGCCACTTCAGTATAAACTGGCAGTATGCTTAGTCTACATGGATGAGTATAAATCCAGATAACAACAGCAGGGATCTTAACTCATCACCAAACTATTATGAAATGGCAATCTCATTTCCTCTCACCATCTTGTCTAATATTTCATTATTTGCTCACTTCAGGGCTACTCACATGGCTTTCCAGGTTAGAAGACTAGAAGAAAAAAACAAGCTTCCCGCATAATATTGTTGTTGTTGATAAAGGAGGAAAGAGAAAAAAACTAAGCACAGAGACAAAGTTATGAGTCACCTGAATGCACTTAAGCCAGATGTAGAACTAAGGAACAGGCACTGACATGCACTCATGAGAAAATACAAAGTTGCTTTAGCCTCTCTCAAAACGGAATGCTGCAGGGCAGTAGGACTAAGGGGAGTTTAAAAAATAAAAAGAGAATGGGGGAGGGGGGAGGCTTCTTAACATATAAATCACAGTGTCAAAATCCTTTTATCTTTTGGCGCCCAAATCTCTCATCTGCCTTAGCAAATGCTAAACAAGTCACTAGCAATTCTTTGTGAATTTTTAATTGGTGTTTTCACAACCTTATTCTTGATATTTCTAAAAGAAATTAGCAGATGTTCACAAGAAGCGTTTTACAGAGAGAAATCTCTCAGATAGGCTAGGGGTGAGTCTGAGAAAGAGCTGGATGTCCTCTACCTTAGCACTGGCTGCAACAAAAACTCCTAGCTTTTGTCAGCTTCAGAATATACTCTCCAGAACTGGAAAAGGTAGGCTGAAATTGCCTACATTTGTGCGAGCATTAGGTTTTACGTACAAAGTCTGCCAGACTGGGTTAGCAGCATCTGGTCTCTAGTTCGCACATGGCAAGGTCACAGCAAGACAGAAGTTTCACCCTTTTCCCTGGTGACAACACAAAACTCTGTTTTATATTGCTACAATATGAAGGAAGAAGTGAAAACTTTAAGATGTGTAGTAAATAGTCTGTAACATGGTTCCAAAAACTGTTTTCTGATCTCGCCTAGTGATCTGCCGGAAAGCTCCTTGAAGAGGGAAGTGCTTAGGTCTGGTGTTGGAAATGGTTTATCAGATGGCTTATGAGTAGATAGGCAACACTGCTGTTAGTAAATCCTTCAAAAATTTGGTTTTGTTCACAAACCAAGGAATAAAACTTGACAAGTTTCACACTTCCATTTCAAAGATGCCAAAAGTGTTTTTTTCAACAGTTTTAAAACAAAATTTTCAATTGTCATTCTGCAATGCCATTTTCATGAGCAACCTTTGTTGCTCTATGTAAGACTAGGAAAGAAAGCTAAATAGTCCAAACCTGAAATAAACCCTTTTGTTTGCAGCTGAATGAAATAGTCCAGGTTGACTCTAAGACGAATGTTGTCATGTTGCTGTTTCACCAAAGGAAGGAAAATATATGGTTTTGTTTGACCTAACCTGATTTTAAGTCAGCCACTGAAACAAAATATCCATTACTGACCCAAATCGGCTAATGACTAAACCTCCTGTTGCTAGAATATGTTGGGTGCAAGAGAAAGTTTTAAGAAAAAGGGAGGGTGTGCAGTCTGTACATTTTTGAGGTTGATGCTTTTTCCAAATACCATATGGCTGAGCAGAAGTGTGAAAGGAGCCATTAAGCCGTTCACCATGCTTGAGCCAGGGCTGGATTACAGCAGCTAGATGCTCAGTTCGACATCTTACTGTTCCTTCTTCCCTCTTCCCCACTTCTACGTCACAGACTCAAACAGTAAATTCCTCAGGATGGCAAGCAACATTTTATTTTGTGTCTGGGCAGTATCTACCTGGTCCATAGCAAAGGCTCTTTGGTGCAAATCCATACCGCCACAGGAAGAATGATTGTTCTCAAATGCAATACTTGCTTTCATCTTTTCCCAGAAAAAACACCGCAAGCTGGTTGAAACAATTTTATCCCCCTTCCCCAATGAAAAGACAACTTTAAACAAGAGCAAAATCCTCTTTTTCTACTGGTTGCAGCTTCTAGCTCTCTAAAATGGAAGAGAAAGCCCAAGTCTGCACTACTGAAGGGAGACACTATTGACCTGAGCCTGGGCTTTTGCTGGACACACCTACTAGGTCTTAATGTGGACTCTGGTCTTAGGAAAGGTGGAACTGTAGGTCATCACAAAAATAACCTGTGGAGATGAACAGGTATAACTCAGCTATACAATCGGACCTATCTCATTTGGATTTCTTAGCCCTAGCTGGAATCTCTGAAACCATCGATATTTCCAGAGATGTTTTGGGCATGGTCAATGAAAATCTAACCAGATAGGCTATGATTTTCAACAGGTACCTATCACAGCTGCACCATCAAACCTAACTGAGAAAAATCTGTTTCTGAACAGTTTGTAATCCCTAAGTCAATCAGCTTTCCCTCTCCTCATCCCTTACTCTTATCCAAGCTGTGCCTTAAATGGGCTCAAGAGAACCAAAAATAAATGCATTTGTAAAGTTTTTCTTCTTTTTCTTCATGCCAGATTGAGAGGAGGGAAAAAAGCATCCTGAAATATGAAAGAGCCTTTCTGTTTCTCACACATCTGTAGCTTATTAAGGAGACTATCATAACTGAAGACACTCTGGCCAAGCAACTCCAGGTTTCCTCTGGTAGGGCATGAGTAGCCCGTGGTATCAGAGGCTGACAGGATGCCAGGAATCACCAGCAAATCAGCAGCAAGGGTAGTAGCCAGCATGGTGTGAAGCGTGTTCTTTGGTGCAAACGCTCCTGGAGGACTGAGAAATTGCCTAAGAAGTCTAAGTCATTTGAAGAGATTGTGGCATGTTAGAACCCACAGAAAAATGTTTCTCCAATGCATTATTTATTGCTTTTCTGTATTTATATAATATCCAGCTTCCTGAGAGTAATTTGTTTTGGATTGTGTAACACTGGGCAGAACATCAAACGTATGTTAATCAGTGGTAATAAAACGCTAAGTTTTATGGTCACTGAGGTATTAAATATTGCTAATAAATTATAGGGCTAGCATTTTAAATGAGCTATAGTTTGGAGAAGAGCAGTAACACCGTGTCTGAAAGCATTAATTGCCATTGCCCGACTTCCTAATTATCAAGAGTTTCAAATATGTTTTTAAACCAATATATCACTCTCTGTTATGCATGCAGTGAAATACAGCTGCATTTAAAAAGCTTCAATAGTGCTAAGTATTTTACCCCTTCAAAGCACTCCACAGACATGAAAACACAGTACCTCTGTGAAACAGTTAATTATTACTATCCCTGTTTTATACACAGCGGAAGCAGAAGTGCAGAGAGGTTAAAAGTCTCCACTGAGACCACCCAGCTTGTTCGAGTCAGGGTTTGCATCAACGGGGGACACAATCTCCAGTCTTACAGCACAAGGAACAGGCAGTGCTCCCTTTCCACCGACACAGCCCGACTGCAGCGACAGCAATCCAGTCATCGCAATGGCATCCCGTCCCCACATTGTGTTTCTTCTTCTTGTGGACTGGCAGGGACTGGAAGAAGCAAGAGGCACTAATCTTCTCCTGGGATAAGTCAGAGACAGGGAAACTGTGCTGTATATGACAGGCTCTCCTGCTTCCCATACACTAGGACACGTTTTAAAAGCCACGTTTTGTGAACTGCTATCCTAACCGTTCACCATGGGATTGCACCATCCCAACCTCCAGGGCAAGTCATGCCCATCACTTGAAACGACGTCGCCAGTGCAGCACACAATGCACAGGGCGCATGGGAACACCGCAGTGTTTTCCAGCGCTCTGGTATAAGCATAAAGCCCAGATGGATCTGACAACTGATCTGCTGCGGGCTTTTCTTAACTGAGGAGTGAGCAACACGCCATGAGTTGTGCTGGCAGGTGTGCTGCTAATGAAGTGATCCAGGTGCTCTGGAATGGGACTTTTACGGGGGTTGTAAGACACTACCTTTAAACCAGGTAACAGCCTCACTAGTGGGATGGTCCTTACTGCAAATTGCACGAAGGTCAGGTTTCAAAGCAAGGGGCTTTAGGAAAGCAAGAACTGGGGAAGCCTGCCACATCCTTCCAAAAAATGGGGCTTACCCTCATCTGCAGCGGACTGCTAGACAAAAGGGCTGCAGACGGGCCACACACAGTAGGTTTGAGGAGCCTGGCAGCACTCAAGGACGAACACTGTTTGGCCTCTGCCTTCCATTCACCTTGTTTTAGCCCAGCTCCCACACTGTATGAAAAATATGAGGCATCTTTCTTCTACTACTGTCCATTAAATTCTCCCCAAGCACAGTCCCAACAAACAAGCCTCGTGCTGAAGTGCCCTCATCTCCACCCATGCCTCAAGCCTGCGGGGCGCTTTCGGACAGCTCCAGGCACTTTGTTGCTGCTGACCAGACCGTATGCTTTGGGGCAAGACAGAACAAGAACGACTTGCCCTGACTCACCCGTAAGGCACAGGGGCTACAACCAAACGTGCAACGTGACAGCAAGTCTGCCGGTGGGGAATGACTCACGTAACCCAGGAGGGCCTGTGGCTCGTCCAGCATGGCCACGTCTGGGTGAGGGTGGGAGGACAGCTCGTGCTTGCCAACGCAGCCTCCCGGGAGCCGCAGGACGGGTTTGCTCCGCTGAGCTGCCTGCTGCACCCCTTGGGGCTGCTCTGCCAGCCGTGCTGCTCCTGCAGCTCGGCTACCTCCCTCCAAAACATGGAGGGGCACACAGCCCGGCTGTACATCCAGGTAGCTCCCTGCTCATCGCAGAGGGGGAGAGCAAGCTCTCACCTCACCCGGGGTTGGGCGTTGGGTCCCGGTGTGGTGTAGGAGGCTATCGCCCCTGGCAGAAAACCTCCTGCTGATGTGGCAGGGCAATGAAAAGGCTGAATGCCGAGTCTGTGCTGCAGGGTTTCCGAGGAGGCATGCAGAGCATAAGGACATGATATTTGGCAGCGGGGGAGCCTGCTCCTCTGCTTTGTGGGCTCTTTGCTGGCTGCCTTGTGTCTCCTGACGCAGGCACTCTGCGTGTGGCGTGGCCCAGACTGCCTCGGGGACGCCGAGGGGGCCCGCTGGCCCCAGCGTCCCCTCCCTGGCACTGCCATTAATAACAGCGCTCCCGCTGCTCCCGAGCGGGCTCCGGTGCCATCACGGGGTGACCTGTCAGGGAGTCTGGCCTGGGGGATGCAGCAAGAGGACACAGCTGAAAAAGACATCTTTACTCCAACAAGGCAGTCGCTTTGCTGCCAAAAAAGAAAATTATTTAATTTCTCAGGACAAAAGGGAGCTGAAAATTGGGATGGGAAGAAAGACAGAAAAGAAATAATGCAAATCAAAGCACATTCAGACATTTCACAATTGTATAGTAAGAAAGTATAAAGAGCATTCACAAACACGCAGGCACAGCCATCAGACGTGTCCCAGCCTCAAAATCAGAGATGACACAAAAATTGCATTTAAGGAAGAAACATTTATCAAATTAGGAGTTATGTGGAAACTTCTGTGAGGGAAGTTCCCTAAGCTTCCTTCAGAAAATATATGTGAGCTCCTAAGATGTTTCCAATTTTTTTTCCTAGCCCTCTTATCTCCTATTCCTTGCACAGACTTATTAAAGAAAATACAGCCTAGTACGTTGGTTTGGAGTACTCTGAGCACTCCTGACACTAATGGTCAATGGGGCCATGCGTTGAAAGATTATATTTTTGCTTTTAAAACCTATTTAAAGTTACGAAGAAGTCGCAGTCCATCCTGCCCCATATCTCCCTGATCTTTTAACTGCTGATGACTATTGCATCCTCTGTTAAACACTGGCACCCACTTGGAAAAGCCATGCAGGTGTTTCTTGCAAAGTCCTGCTTGGATTTCTTCTGCAGTGAGGGCAGTGAACAGGATACGGCCTCAGGTCATAGTAACTGGGCTTGGATTTATAATAACAATGAATTTGAATGCTTTCCCAGAAGGCTGCAGCCTTAGCTGCACTATGCAGCCAAAGAGCGCTAGAGTACATCTGGTTGCAAACAACTCAAAAGCAGCGCATGAGCGATGTTTTGTTATCCATATATCCTGCCAGCACGGGCAAGACCTAAAATCTTTGGGTAGCTGCTTCTGTCTGGTGGTCTGCTGCTTGCTCACTTGTGGCTGGATCTGCTGCTACTGAACTCAAAGAGACTTCAGAGAAGCAGAATTGGAGTGTGGTATAGTAACAAGATAAAGCCCATGAATGCTCTGCCTGGATTTCTGCCCACTGCCATATTAACAGTGAGCCTAGTCACAGGCACAGAAACTGCCCTAGCAACCCAAGTGCATTTGAAGAGTCCTCACAGGCATGTCTCTCCTTGAATATTAAAATCCTGAAGATATTTTTCTCCATAGGCCACCACAAAACATATATTTATTAAAGCTGATTTTGGAAACTACCAAACACGTCAGTCCCGCTGCAGACCAGAACCACTTCCACATCAAAGCAACCCGATTCTTTCACCAGATTTATAAAGTTTCAATTCTTATCCCTCCTGAAAGCCAAAACACCACAAATATTTACTTTTCTGTCCAACACACACCTCGTTTCCTGCTCGAGTATTGCAGGCAACACCACTTCAGTCATGCAGCAAACAGACACGACTTCCTTTTTGCTCCCACCCTCTTGCTCTCCCTTTGGTCCCTCTGGCTCCAGATTCAAGCACCCCCAGCCATTCCACTTGCTCTCCTGCTACCAAAAACTGCACATAAAGTTCCTCTCTCGTTCAGTCCGACCTGTTTCTCCTGAGTGGCATAGAAAGTGCTGAAGGGCCACTGAGGCCAGGACTTTAGTAGCACTACTATTAATCACCATTGGTCACCTTGCTTCTGATGTTAACTGTTGTGAACAGAAGAAAAGACACGTAAGAAGTAAAATCATTTTGTCATGCTACTATGCAAGTCGCCTACCAAAAACTGACACTGCTGTTTTATAGCAAGCTCCATCACCATCCTACATCCCTCCCCAGCAGTTGGGGAACTGATATTGGGATCAAAATTTGAACTGTCCCATAATTCAAAATGTACTTAAAAACGTTCAAGTCCATCTCCCTACTCTGCTATCAAAAGAAGAGGAGATGGATTTGGGCTTCTCTTCTCATAGCATTTTCTCTTGGCTTTGCACAGATTCTTTCATTCATTTCTGGAATATTTACCTGGTCCCATTCTGGAAATACTTAGACAGACTTTCTGTCCATCCATTTTGTTCTCTTCACTAGGTTTCCTCACTAGATAATTGAGTGTCCTCTGCTGGTTCAAACCCTCCTGAAGAACTACAAATGGAACTGCTTGAACTTTTGCTGTATAATCCAAGGAGACTTATATAATCTGTATATTCCTGTAATACGCCTGTATTTCTTGCAGTCTAAGATGAGGCTTGCAACTAACAAGGACTTAACCAACCATGCTTAAAAGTGTACATGCATACTGCCAAATGGTGGCTATTAGAGATTTAATTGGAACTAATTTGGAAAGGGGAATCCCACATTTGGATTATTTGTCACAAGTTGGGAGTTGGACTCGATGATCCTTATGGGTCCCTTCCAACTCAAGATATTCTATGAAGTCATAAGAAAAGCAGACTGTCAAATGTAAGAAGAGAAAGTTCTGGGAGTTTTCCAATGACTATTATTGTGAGGAAACCTTCTTGGTATCCACATGTTCAGATTTTCTGTCCCATTTTATCCACAGTTCTCAGACAGTGCTACTCCGTGCCATGCCCTAAAGGAGAAAAGTGCCAAAACCAGCAATATGTAAAGCATGTAAATGCCTGAATAAAAATACTGTAAGGATGAGAAAGATATATTGGATTAATTTTAGTCTAATTTGAAATGTAGAGAGGTGCAAAGAGGAGAGAGAAACAGCTTTATCTAAAGTATTTATATGATCTCCATTACTGAAGTATCTTAATTCTTTACAGTCTCTAACGTATTTATGCTAACAGCATACTTGCAAGGGAGGGAAGTATTATATTCTGCATTTTACAAATGAGGAACAGGGATTCAGATTCTTAAAAAGTATTTAGGATTCAAACTCTCACTGATTTCAGTGGAAGTTGGTCCCTAAGTACTTCTGAGAATACAGCCCAAAGCAGCTACAATATGCACAAGTAATCACGGGTTTAGAGACCTAACACCCTCCGAACTCAGCTGCCCAGAGGCCATGCAGAGCATGAAGTACGAGTGCCTCAGCACACTGCTCCCTACCCAGTTCTGTACTCCCCGGTCCTGCAGCTGATTACTCCTGGCGCTGTGCTCTTCTTCTGCCTTGCCCCTGCTGAAAAGCATCCTGCTTCCTCCGGACCACATCGTCAGTTCGTCAAGATCATTTGGACTCCAAAGCTTGTCTCTGAAGTGCTTGCTCTCCCTCTCTGGCTTGCTGTCATTGCAGTAAGGACTCTCTCTACTCCATTGCCTTAACTGCCTGCCGTTAGTAATGAAAGCCATCAAGCAGAATGAGACTCATCTCAAATCTCAGCTATGCTTTACATATTCTTCCATTTGACAGGGAACTGATCATCATTCTCTGAGAAAAGTTTTGCCCCCATTCATTCATAACATCATCTTAAGGCAATGAAATTTATGCCCTCAGGAATGTCAAACACCTTACTAAAGTCAAAGTAAGGTCAAATGATTGTTCCTCTTACGAGGCATGTTATCCGGACTTGGGACAAAATCAGATCAATTTGATATGATTTCGAGAGAGAGCGTCAGTAGACCTATGCCATGCAGCCACTTATGGACCAGAAGAAGATAATACAGGAAGTCTAGAGTAATAAGAATGGGAGTCAATGTCTGGGGACCCTAGACAGTCCCTGTACTCTCCTAGAAACAAAAAAAAAAGTTTCTGAAGAACATTCATGCTGCTGCTTTCTCCCATGATTAGTTGAGCAATGGCCAAATATATATAGTTTCTCTTGTAATTCAGCCACAGACAAATAATTTATTTTTCCCAATCCAGCTAATACCTGCCTTTCAGGATTGCTAAGTAAGGCTTTGCTATTCTCCATTCAGTGTTTACAATAACCTCATGAAAGAGATCCTGTGAAGCTACTGTTATTTTAATGTCTGGGGGCAAAGTCACTCAAGTATAGATGCACCAATGTCACTAAAATTACTCTTAAGAGAAGATTGGTAATCTGCCTACTATGTTACTCTATATTCCTTCAGTATGTGCCATTCCGTTCAGTCTTTGGTATGCTCAATGCACATAGTGCAGATGTGCTTGTGGAAATGAAATCTTTCCATTTTCAGTTCATTAGAGCTAGGCAAACTGTTTTCTGCTTTGGTCTTAGATTTTTGCTTTCCTCCACTGTTTCTGATTGCTCTTACACAGACTGCAGTGGCAAAACTGTCAGCAGTTCATAAGGGGGCCAAATCCTTTCAGATGTTGCGTACAAGTTTCAGAGCTGTTTTCAGATTTACTTCCTTTCTTGTTTCCTTGCAGACATCCCTTTGATGCCACTGAGTAGATTTGGACATCAGATATACGATCAGCATGTGGGACAATTTCCCTACAAACTGGCCACGTTCACAGTCATGACTAGTCTGTTGGATCTCCAGAGATCAAAATGAAATGCATCCAAAGTCTGTATTGTTTTTCTACGCCCTAGACTGTTACAGCAAAGTAGTCTTGGAGCCAAACTTCCTTAAAGTTGACAGGACACCAGACTTAAGTCATCTGGGCACCAGACTGGATCCAACTCCAGTAGATGGAGATGAAGAAGACAAATCTTTTTAATTTATCATAGGAGAGTTTAAAAGGTGCTGATCAAAGTGTAAGCACTATCGTCATTATCTGGACTACTATGAATATTTTAGTTAAGTTGCCACTCACTGACACCTGAATATAACTCCTTTTTCCCCCTCTCTCTGAATATGCCTGCTGTATGCAATTCACAAAAAGCAGAACTTGTACCGGGCCACAAGGTCTTTTGGTTTATTTTGTGTTTCAGTTTTTTTGTAAGAATACTAATTCAGAGAGTGGAGAGTTTCAGTTTGTGTTTCTTACAGTCAATGCACAGGGGCTTCCTCTTTGCTCCAGCGCACTTTTTGGTCCGTGCTCTTCCTTGGCAGGCGGGAGGGACTGGGAGCTGCTCTGCTTTCAGGACAGTGAGGAGGCTTGGCTCACTCAAAGAGAAACCGCTACGGTCTGGGCTGGGACACATCCTACAGGAGGCCCTCGCTGCTCTCCTGGCTGGAGGTGGCGGTGGTGGAGAGAAGGTCTACAGGGAGGAAAGGGAGAGGAAACCCTTTAACCACCCAAGCAAGAAGTAGCCAGGGCTACTGGGAATGGGATATCACATCTTTACTGACTGTAGCTATTTTTCTTTAGTGATGTGAACATATTTATGGCAAACACCATGAAGTATAGAGTAGAGACCGGAACAGCAAAATGCTGTCTGAGGTACAGATAGGTGCAGTTCATGTAGGAGACAGGAGGCTCAAGCCTGCAGTCCCTGGTAGGACTCCAACGGGACCACACAGTCAGGTGCAAGGAAGGCCAGGCTCTTCAGGAAGCTTTCTTTATACCAGGCATAAAATGGAGAAGCAGATATAGCCGAGAGTTGGGTATGAAGGCTTGACCTTTCCATGGTCTTCTGTACTCTCATAGTTATTTCCAGCTCTTTAAGTTATTGCGCATCAAAAAGAAAAGCAGGTGCAACAATACAACAGCCAGAGCCACAGCTAGAATGAAGCCTCAAAGAGGGAAAAGCTGGACCGGCACCTTCATGAGCAGTGGCTTTGAAAGGGGAAATACTTAAGCCTCCTCGTTTTGAAGCTAATTTCTCTAGGTTTGTTTGAAACATTTTACTTGTTTGAGAGATTCCTCAATCCCTGGGTTGAGAGGTTAGCAAGATCTGCTCCAGCTTTGTTTTTTTATAATACAGGAGTGTGATATGAGAAGCTCAGCACAAATCTTCTGTAATTAAGACAGGGAACCTCCTGAAACTAGTCAGGTTTCAAAAGCAAATGTATGTTTAAGCACAATCACAGTATTTCAGGAAAATTTTAAAAGCTTTAATCACAAGGAAAGGGTAAAGGCACTTTTATTTCAGGCATAGTTCAAGCATCATCCATCTTCCTTCCCTTCCATAAAGGCAAACATTCTCAAGTTACAAGTTTTGAAAGATTTTTCCAAGCCTCCATTTTCCTTGGAGCTTAATGCTGTCTTTAATCAAGACTTTCTCCTGAAGCTCTACAGCTTATTCTACAGTCCTTGTAATCAGCATTATTTCTAGCTGTTCACTTTTCTAGCCTCAGTAGTAAAAAGCAAGAATTCTTTTCAAATTTATGATTGCATCAAAAATATCATTTAATTGAATATTATTTATTTTATCATGCCAGTTGAGGTAAACATTCCTAGCAAATACTGCAATCGAAGTTCAGCTACTAAGACTCTTTCTTGGAGGAATGCTCTTCCAGTCCCTTTGCTGTAAGGATTTGTGGACACGTTTTCTTAGAAGGGAAAAAAGAATTAACTCCTGAACCAGCTCCAGGTTGAAACTTAATGACAGCTCTCTGGGAAATAGCAGTCAAAAAACTCAAGGTTCCAAATAAGTCTAAAACCACATGTAAATCCTACACACATTTGTTTAAGGGTAAATAAAATGGAATTGGTATAGACTCCAGAAAAGGGACCAAGAAATAGATACTTTGAGCGCCTGGTAGAAGTATTTGAGATACTATGAAACTCATCCTAAGTTAATAATCAGAAGAGTTTCTACAGTAAATAGTCAGGGAATTTTAATCATGACAAATACAGCAGAATAAAAATAAACTATAAGCAATGCTGAATACAAAAAAAAGAATGGTGAGAGTGTTTGAAGCTAGCTAGGGTGGGGACAAGAGGTGGCCCGCCACGCCGCAGCCCCCGCACCTGCCCTGAGCAGGTTGTCCTGTTGCAGAGCTGCATCTCAGAGGGACTGGAGTGAAACATCCTCCTGCCCTGTACCTGCGGCCCCGTCCTACCTGGGCTGCAGACACAGTTTTCAGAGGTAGACAAGCCCTGCTGCTGCGCTTCTGAGTAAACCTATTGCAAGCAGAGAAAATTGCATTTGTTTCCTGGACTCGCTGTTAAATACTGTTAGCAAATTTGGTAATGTCTCGAGGATATTAAAATAATAACCAATTGGAGACATGATAGACAGCGATTCCCTACTGTGCCTTCCCTCTTCAGGAATCATCAGCTGCTGGCAGTATTAATTCACTTGCTAATGTGGAAAAGACAACGTAGAGCCTTTTAAACAGATTTTTTGAGCAAAACTGTGCAGAGCACAGAAGGTATTTATGGAAATTACAGTTTGGGGTGAATTTAGAGGAAAATCAGTGTGCAATCCCCACCAACAGCAGCTGTACACGGTCAGGCTGATAGACAAATTAGCAAACTGGGGAGACTGTGTTTCCTAGGAGAGTAAAGTATAGCGTCTTCCTCCTGTTCAGACAGCAAGAAAGGCTGAAAAGAGTTCAGCTCTCTTGTCTGGATGTATCCATGCACTGTTACTTTTTTGTATTGCAACAAGAATATGTTACTCAAATACGAAGGAACACACCAAAATAATTGCCAGATAACAAAGGGCAAGGAAGAATAAAACACACAAAAGATGTTTAGAACAGTGCACATTTTCTATCCTAAATGTTGCTTGTATCAAAACACAAGGAGATTTCAGAAAAGGATCTGAAGGAGAGATGGGTGACAGGACAGTTCAAGGAAAGTGTTTCCTGAATTTAAGTGATAACCAGGGTACATAGAGGGAGGAAGAAGCAAAACAAATAGGGAAGATGACAAGCACAATGTGGTGATAGCTGTTGTCATGAAGCTGGGCTGAGTAGGTTCATGGGGCAGATTTTCTAAGGAGACAGTGAAGAAAGAGCTGAGGGTCAAGGAAAGACTGAAGTGGAGGGAAGCAATAGCTGAGGTCACTTAAGAGACCAGACAGCAGGGAGAGGATGCTGAGAGTGACAAAAAAGTGATAGACATTAATGGATTGGAGGTCTCAAGAGGGCAGGGTGAGGCAAGGGGCAGAGGGTAAATATGCTTTGTTGAAAGCAACGGAGAGGTGAGAGAGAAAGCGGTGCTCAAACGGATCAGAGGAGGACCAGTGTTTTGGGAAAACAGGAGCAAGGCTCTTTCAGTGAGTGGGAGTGCTGCTCTGGGCTTGTAAGTCAAGTGAGGGGGCGAGGGAAAGGAGACAAGGGGCTAAGAGGTCGGGCAGGATGTCGGTGAAGAAGGCAAACTCAGATTCAGATGAGATTATGAAGAAAAGCAGGTATCACTATAATTAGAGGGGCAGTGGGAGAGCAGCCACGAGTCGGGGAGGATGCCTCGCTAGTACCTCCCTGCCATGGAAGAGGCTGGCCAGGGCTGTTAGACACACACTGCAGGAACAGTGCAGGGCCTTTACAAAATCTGGCAGGTCTTTTAGATCCCAGCCTCTCCCCACCCACACCCCACTGAAATGAATAGCTCCTTTCATTTGGGCCAGAGTATTGATTTCAGAGTCTTCTCTAACATGGAAATTCATTGAGGCCTCTTTGCCTTCGCTAAGCCATTTCCTGAGCGTTGCTCCGAGATCAGAGCGTGCCTCCTCCTGACCCCAG
The DNA here is from genome assembly GCF_900496995.4 of Aquila chrysaetos chrysaetos. NCBI lineage: Eukaryota > Metazoa > Chordata > Aves > Accipitriformes > Accipitridae > Aquila > Aquila chrysaetos. Next base: position 58,599,153 of record NC_044004.1, on the reverse strand, counting down.
GAAGAGGGAGAGCCCAGCCCAGAGTGCTGGCGAGGATGGTAAAAAAGTCACTAATCAGCAAATTAGCCCCCAACCACACAGGCCAGCATCACAGAGTCCTCCTCCTTCTCGTCAGCACAGCGAATGCGAGAAGGAGCCACTATCGTTCCCTCTGCTCTGACAAGTTTGCAATTGGTTTAGATAGACCAAGGTCTTCAAGCATAGCCTTATTTTTAGGGCATGAACATTCATGTTTAAAACTCCTAGAGAAAACTGCAGCACTTTGACATCAGTTTTTGATCTAACACTGCATGGCTTTGTTGAAGGCGCCGATACAACTGCCTTGAGATTATTATCACGGCACTGTAAGCAAAGTGGTAACGGTTTGACAGCTACCGTACTAAGACCTCTGCCTGTCAGTTTTACTGCTTGTTTGCTCTCCCAACTATTCCTTTTTCTCAGCCTACTGTTTTGTGCTCTTTACTTATACCGTAAGTGCTTTTTGAGCACAGACTATGTTTTTGCTCTCATTCGGGGCACATCTAGTACAATACAGTCTGTCTGGCACAGAGGAGGACAACAATAACATAACATAAATGACAGCCGATCTGCTGAGACGCTAGCTACACTTTATAGCTTGCATGCAAAAAATACACTTTGAATGTGTAATGTTTTTAACTTAAGACACCACAGGATTAAACACATTAAAATAGACACTTCCTACCAGAGACAGCTGTTGCCAGCTGTGCCCTTTGTACAGAATTTCTAACAAAACTAGCCTCATGAAAATAAAAGAGGGTTATTAATATCATCCCAGAGAGCAAATAGAAAAATCATTTTCCATTCTGTCGCCCTTTTACCTCCTCTTAGTTGTTAGAGTAATTGCGTACAGTTTCCAGTGGTTCTAATAGCCCCCTAAATCTTACACAATCTACATCTTCCTCCAACAGATTGATGGTTCACTGGATGTTATTTCCGTGGGTTGTTTTGAGTCTGAGCATTTGGCAGTTCAATTCAATAACAGCATCAGCTCTAGAACAGAAAGCAAAGGGTCAAGTGACCCTGACAAAGCAATCAGCTTTATGAATTAATGTTTGTACGAAGCTTTTGAAGAAATAATGTGTTATAGAAGTGCCAAGAATACTATATGTAGATTTTCTTCCTCCCAGGCCTTTTGCTTGCAGGGAAGTACAGATGATACATGACTCATCTGGAACTTTTGAATGAAATAGGTGTGACTCCTTTCTGGAAGGAGCAGGTAGCAGCTTTCTCCTCCAAAACCCAACAAACAAGTTCACATACAGAACTGACTCTCAGCATTCCTTATACCCTGAGTCTCTACTATCCATACATTTACTTTTTACTGTACATAAAAATTCTATACTTTTTTGCCATACATAAAACTACTTTTCATCAATTTTAAGCACAGTAAAATGCCAAATGACAGACAGACGCAAGAATAAAGAACAGCCCAGGTGCCTAAGAGTGAATGCAGAATGTTTTAATAAAAATTCCTGATGGTTTTTGGGGGGTGTGTTGATCAGACTCTCTCTAATCTGAAAGAAGTTTTAAGTCTTGTCTTAATGAGGCTCACGAGGTCTCTTGGTAGTTTTCAGTGTGCGCATTACCGGCTTTACACAGTTACAAGCAATGGAAAAACAAGAAGAAAAAGGCACTGCAGGAAGGTAGATAGTAAGAGCTCAAGGATCTTCCATTCAAGCAGTCAGTGTGAAGGTTCCTGTAGGCAGCAGTCATATTTGTACTGGGCACTAATCCCATCCAGGCTTTAATGTGTCCAAAGAGGCTAGCAACTAGGAGAATTAGACTCCAACCCATCTTAAACTGAGCTACAGCAAGAACACGAATGCATGAGTCACAGTATCTTTGGGGGATTGCACAGAGCTGACCTGATTAGCGCTGAGGATAAAAGAGCAACCCACAATAACATGCTCCATGTTACAGATGCTGCAGAAAACCATCGGCAGAGTACACATGCATTCTCTGACCAAGGCTGGCACGTCTCCTCTTTTAAAAGACAAACTTGCCCTGGTATCAAACATACTGAATGAGGGCTACCTCGCTGGGCTACGACAAAGATCTCAGTGCATATCACCCACCCTTGTTACATTTCATTCCTCATTACCCAGCACAGGAGTGAGGTGTACGTGACCTTGCAAGGGCCTCGTGCCTTTCTCTTCACATCATGGAGGCAAGACTTGCAACCTGCTCTGCTTATGTCTTGTTCAGATCAGCAGTGAGTAGATTCACACTGTATGTGGATAACCCCTGAAACTCTGATCTCTGTCATGCAACAGAAACACAGTGTGCTCTCCTTAGATTTCTAGCTACCTCACATTTCTGATAATTATTACCAGGTAGAAAGGTATTTTATAATTGAGGGCAGGATTAACTTTTACAGCTATTTGAACATCAGAATTTAATAGAGGATGATATTCCCTGTTTCAGACCACAGTTTAATTCTACAAACATGGAGTTATATTTAAAGAACCCACTTCAAAGGAGTCCTTTCCCAACAGTGGAGGACCTTTCAGTAAGCCTTTACTGGAATAACAATAGGGTTTGACAATAGGACCCCTAGGTGGTACTGTATCGTCCAGACTAGCACTATATGACAACACAGACCAAATGTTCACAAGACCTGACCGGCCAGATCATTAGCTCTTACCTTTCACAGCCCTTCTTTCTGAGTTATATTATGAAAATAAAATTACTGAAATAAGTAGAAAGAAGATGACAGAAGATATAAGCAGGGCTGGCAATGACCAATCATTAGTTAAAGTGAAATAAACATTATTTTTAGAAACATCTGCATCAATAGGATCTTTAAAGGAGCACAATTTCCTATCTTCCAACTTTATTCTCCAAGAGACCAGGAGCTAAACACTGTTTTCAAAAGAGACCAGAGAGCTGTGTGTCTGACAAGAATCACAACAGCAGGAGTTAAAAATGAAATATCATTATTACAACAAACAGACCATTGGAGAGAGTACAAATCTTCTGAGTTTTAGGGTATAAGCCAACTTCTAAATTGTGGGGTTGGGAAAAAAAAAAAATCTCTGCTGTCTATTTATCCTATAAATGCCTCTGAAAAGGTGTTTGCCAAAGCTTTCTGGAGGCAGTTCAGTGAGTAGAACTGGCTGTTAAAATCACAGGTGGTTCCCAAAGTAGTTGTTAAAACCCCTATTAGTCAGAGAAGCACCCCTCTAGTTGTGCCCGTTCTCCTCCTTTCCTCTTTCTCCCATCAGGCTCGGACCTAGAAGACCTTGGCTCTACCTTCATCCTACACTCCTCATCCCACTTCTGGGACTAGCTGACGGTGTGGCAGAAACACCCTCAGAATTTGAAACATCTTCTGAATTTCACATCCCAGTCGATGTCAGAGAGAGGATAGAGGAAAGAGGGGTGGCTGAGCATCACAGCTCTTGTGCTGCCAGGACGTGGTCATGCCAGGAAGGCTGCAGACAAGCACATCATTTACAGCTGGTCTGAAGGCTACCAGAGTGGGGCATACCAAAGCCGTCTCATTAACTCCTCCCACCCTCCAACCTAAAGCATCACATTTCAGGTAAGAGCGCAAATTAAATAAATAAAAAAAAAAAACCACCAAAAAAAACCCAAATGAAAACAAACAAACCCCCCCCCAGCAACTAAAACACCTATAAATCTCTTTACCACATAAAAGCTGGGAATAGAGAGAAAGTTAGGCAGAATGCCAGATTCCTGCCACTTTGCAGACAAAGCATGTCACACCTTTAGTTTGGACGTTCATAAATAGATTCAAACTGTTGATACTTTAGAGGCCAGTGAGCAGGAACAAGGAAATTTCTTTTAAACTCTAATGACTGTATTCAACAGCAAGACTGCCATGTTGGCAGCAGACAAATAGGAGACTTTGGGGAACTGCTTCTGGCCTCCCACCCAGTATTAGTGTCTGCTGTAAGCAGCAGCATATACTGAAAGAGCCATCTCTTTTTATATCTGCATGGATATAGAGGCAAGCTATTAACTTAATTCTTCCTTATATTAGCTAACAAATTAGTTAAGCCCTTATTTCACAATTGCCATGGAAATATACCTTACTACCTAAGCATGAGGGACATTGACATCCAAGTTTGAGGATAGGGACGGCTAGTGGAAAATATTTAACACAGTCTTCTCCAGTGACTGTGTCTTGAACAAAAACAAGCACAGCCTTTACTGAGGACAGAAGATTAGAAAAACCACACTTATCAGAAGATGTTTCCCAACCCTTAGTGGCTTCATATTCATGTTTCTTCCTCTTCAGTTTGTATTCTCTGTGACCAAGGAGAATCACAGATGGGAAGAAAAGTGAGCATTGACATTTTTCAAGTGATCCCCCAAAGATGGTATATGACAATGGAACATTTCATTAAACCATCATCACAATTCCTAGTTAGTTCGAGTATTCCTCCTGCCTGCCACCTCCAGTGTTTGTAAGCATATCATTTTGCACAGACACATCCAGCTGGCTTGGCTCACAAGCGGTTTGCATCACCGCGCATTGGCGGGCTGGTCTTACATGGCCCAAGCTCCGCGTAAGCCAGAACAGCTGCTGCCTAAAGGAGAGAGCAGGGTCTAGGACTTGAGATACAGGTTCAGTTCCCTCTCCCTAACAAGTTACTTCATTGTTCTATCCTGCCATTCTCCATCTGAGAAATAATCCTCTTCTACTACACGGAAGTGTTGTAAGTATACATGGAGACTGGTAGGCACTCAGTTATTAGAAGAGCAGGAGGCATGTAAAACTCTAAGATGTAGTTGGAGGAGCAGAAGCAAATCTATAATGACTCTGCGAAGCACTCTTGGGTCCTACAGCTTAGGCTTAACTGCAGCAATTGCCATTTGTGTATCTTCCAGAACACGGTTTTCTGAATTCAGGGAAGAATTTGGGTTTAATTCAAAGAACGCCTGCTTAAACCTTGCTTCTGGGTGAAGTAATCAGAGGGGGGTTCAGTTATTTTATTTCTCCCATAACATAAATTATGTGAGGCTAATGTGTCAGTCTTAGAAGTTCCTCCATCTGGAGATGGGACTTCTGCCAGTTATGTCATAATTCTTCTTGCCTGAAGTGCCTCGTATTCATTGTATAGGAATCAAAATCCTAAGCAGTTCAGGTGGTGAGTAGATTTCCCTGTGACAATGAAGTATATTCTATTTTAGACTTTTAGGCCAGCTTCCTGCCACTTCATAACAAAAATATGATTAATGATACGTAAAATCCATATTTTAGAATAGAAATAAATTGGGCCATTGCAGCATTTCTGTCTATCTGGGGAAATTTTATTCTGTCATTGCTTGACAACATAATTTTACAGAATAAAACAACGCTTTGTACTTAGGGAATTTCACTTCTGTGTTAAAATATATTTTTTACTGCAAAATGGTGTAGGAAAGGCTTGAATTTAGGAAAGATTAACAGATTAGATAAGCTCTTTCTAAAAGGATATGCCAAGACACTTTTTACAGATGGAATTGTAGTAGGCATAATCTTATTTTAAATTAAAAAAAAAAAAAAAAGGATGAATAGTTTATTTTTACACAGGACTATGAAAAGCAGATTTTTTTTGGTGAATAGGAAAATACAGAGTTTTAGCAATTACAATGAATTCATAGAAATTTACAGTAAAGGAAATCATTAAAACATTACATCGGCCAAATACTTTTGGCGAGTGTGCATATGCAACATAAAAAGCACTTAAGACTTGATGTAGAGATTTTTACCCAAACATCTCAAAGAGCTTTCCGAAGATGGGAAATATCATTTTGCAGGGGAGCAAGGGATAAAGAAACCAGTGAAGTGACCTTTCAAGGGATCTACTTGGTCAAAGAACAGAGGATGGAAAAGAGTTGTCCTCACTTACAGTCTGGTCTCATACATTGGACTTACCGTACAGCTTACACTGAATACACTGTATTGTTTGGCTGCGATAGATTGCAATATAGCGACTCTTACCCTGCTTTCTAACTAATACTGCCTTTTCTGGGATTTGAAGCTGCTTCATTTTGCCGAAGGAAGACTTCACATTCACAAGGAAAAAGGAGCGACTAATGAATGGTGATGAAAGGACAACAAATGAGCTTGCTTTGGGGACCTTACTTTCACCAGCGTTTGGACAGCCCTTCCAACTCTATTTCACATGATTTGATGGGATCACAGCAAGATTGACAGTGTCTATTAGAATCAAACTCTGAAAGTGATAGCTCTGTGGACAGACTGCAATGCAGATGAACAATGCATGAAAACTATGAGTTGTCTCAAGGCTTTGCAATTTATCACATGACATATCCACTGCATTTCTTTTTTGTTTCTCGTGTTTCTCTTTTCTTGCTTCTTCCCCTCCCCTTTTGCCATCCCACTCTCTTATTTCCTTCCCTTTCTCACCAGAAGATGTCCAGAGCCTAAGCCCAGAGGCAGCAGCCACACACTGTGCTTGGTCCATTGGCAGCAATAGAAGCCTATGGCCATTACCAGACTCAGCTGCAAGTCATTAGCTTCTTTCTTCAAGCTGTAGCCCAGCAATTCAGGCACCCAGGGCAGGTGGGTGCAGCATCCTTGTGCGAGATGAGGAAGTTTGGATACGATTAACTTGTAGCATTGCTCCTGGAGCTGACTAGGCTACGAACAGAGAACTTGACACACATCTGCTAAGTCACAAGGCAGTCGTCTAACTACTGCAATTGTTCTTCCAGATGTAGTGAGAAGCCAGACTACACATTGATGTTAGGGCCATGTGATTTTTGCACTTAATTTTGAACCCGATTGTCACAGAACCATAGAATCGTTTAGGTTGGAAAAGACCTTTAAGATCATTGAGTCCAACCATCAACCCATCACTACCATGCCCACTAAACCATGTCCCTAAGTGCCACGTCTACACGTTTTTTTAACACCTCCAGGGATGGTGACTCCACCACCTCCCTGGGCAGCCTGTTCCAATGCCTGACAACCCTTTCAGTAAAGAAATTTTTTCTAATATCCAATCTAAACCTCCCCTGGCGCAACTTGAGGCCATTTCCTCTTGTTCTGTTACTAGTTACTTGATAGAAGAGACCAGCACCCACAGATTGTGAACATACTGCCTCTGTTGTCATTCACTATTAAGTCCGTCATCTTCATCCACAGGTAAATTTGAGGTACCCTCCTGAACTATGACAAAGTTTTTCAGCACAGCAAAGACAAAGAAGTAAAGCTGAAAATGCCACTGGAAAATTCAAGAAAGGAACTTCACTATCACATTTATATTCTTTCAAACCTTGGTTATAATATACCTTTTGGGGCTTAGCTTTTTTAGATGCCAATATTGCAAAGCATTTCTACCTATATGTGCATTAGAAAAACACAAATAATTCTATAAAAACAAAACAAAAAAATCCTTGGCTATTTCAGATTGAGAGTGTCCTTAAATCTTTTACTGGATCAGGAACTTAACAGGATATTGTTAGAGACACCTACAGTCCTGCCATCTCTGGATTCTGCTCATCTGCTGCTGTACCGGGTCCTGGAAACCCTGCAGCACTTCCACAGTGAGGAGTGAACTTTGTAAACCTTATTGCTGCATTTTAATTCTCATACTATACTCTAGTAAAACAATTACATGAGATCAAGAGTGTTCTAATACCAGCAATGCAAGCTGATCCCCTATGAAGGTACAATAAGCCTTGTGGTGAACTGGGCTGGGCAAAATATCAGCAGTAAAACATGGCCTCAGGTGTCAATGCACATTTCAGAGTCAGCACTAACAAAAGGGACTACTGATCCTATTTCATATCCAAATTCAACCTTCTGGTGGGAAACAGGATGAAATTCTGTTGCCTGAGTTATGTTTTAATCAGTTTTGGGTGAATTCGGCAATGCCGTGCAAACTGAAACCAAGCTGAACACTGGGATGCTTTGCTGCCAACCGCAGGCTTCTCGCATAGCTCCAAATGGTCTGGTATCACGAGTGTAAATCACAGTTTTAATTGTAAGTGGGAGAAAAAGCAAATGTAATAGGACAGTCTTTTTGAATGAGTGTGCATGGGTAATAGCCTTGCAAAATTGAAAGGTTAAGCTAAGACTTCCATTTAAAAATATGCGATTAGTTTTCACTGACTCCAGTTGGTCGATCAGGTTGTGGAGTGGAATGGATGTCTGCTGAGCTGCATTTCTGGGTTGCCAGGCAAACCCAAGAAAAAGCAGCTGGAAGAGAGCAAGAGTTATTCAGTAACATTTCTGCAGGGATTTCCACCTGGCTGCAGAAAAGGGGAACCTAAGCTTACGCTGAGGGTTCAAGTTCGGAAACAGCTCCAAAACCACAAAGTGATTATTTACCAAGTTTGGCTGAAAAAAAGCCACATGAAATCTGATGGCTTAGCTACACTTACAAAATTCTTTTCCAGGTACCAAAACACTTATATGAGCAGTTGGTGTTGGAAGACTTGTACCCTTCACATTAGCAGACCATCTTCTATCATCTTCTGCCTGTATCCAAGAACACGGGTCTAGCCGATGGGCACAAGAACAATTAAACATTTCACTTGCATTGTACCTAAACTGAAGTTCTAATTTGGCCTTGAATCTTAGCACAGGCTGATGTATATCCCAACCTCGTAATTATCACCTGCCATGTCTATGCTACTCTTTTTCCTTTTTCTGAGTAGGGGAAGGAGACGAGAAGTCAAGAGAAGGGTTGTTTATAAAGAAACAGGAAAAAAAATATTTTTTATAACCTAGGATGTGTACAGAACACAGCAACTTTAATAAATTATACTCCTTACATGCCAGGCTTAATGAGCAAAAGAGAAGGCAGAACGGCATTTTGTGTTTCTCTATTTCGTCTTACTTTTGGATTGTACGATAAAGCCCTATGTCAGGCCAAAGCTGTTGCACCCATCACAACATGTCAGCAACTGTGACTCAGTCAGAACACATTACATGCAGGAAGAGAAAGATGCAAAGATAAGATATTAGGACTGAAATCAATACAGGATTCTCTTTTACATATCCCAACAGTCTCATTAACTTCAAAGTAGCTGATATGAATGTAATTAAAGAGCAGAACAAACAGCAAAAGCGGAAAAAAAACCACAGGGCCCTGTTTCAAGATCCTCACTAAAATGGCATAGCACAGGGCTGTACCATAAATTACAGGATACACTCTGTCAAACCTAACAGAAATTTTTAAAAACAAATAATGGTGACATTTTAAACAATGTAAATTGTATAAACGCAGGCATCTGCAGTTTAAACACAAATAAGCGCTGCCACCAGGGAATAACTTTAAACAACAACAAACAAGTTCTTGGTGCTCTAATGTGCTAAACCTGAATCACAGCCGGCTGGTAGAACTAAACCTGTATGCTACTCACACAAGATAATCCTGTAAAAAAGGAGAACCGAGTGCACCGTGACGGAGCTGGATACTGGAGACTTTGCAAGTCGTCTTTGCGTGGTAACAACCAGAAAACAGACCACAGCGCAGAGCTGAAACGCACACCGCTGCTAACTATCAACCCTAACTACTAACCTGTTGGGCTGTTGTCAGGTTCGCAGGCTAATGCGTAAAATGAAATGAGAATGCTTCGGTGTGCCGGGGGTCGTCCCAGTCACGCTTGGAGAAGACGGGTGTCCGTGGGACAAAATCTAACCTCAAGGGCAGTAAATGGCAGCAACTGCAAAGAGGACACTGGGCTGGTTGTAGGGGCTTCCCGCTTGCGGAATATCCCGGTGGATAACGGGCTTGGCCGGGCAGCGTGAGGCAGCCTGCACTGCTGCCGGCCGTGACGTCCCAGCCCACGCGGAAACAGCTCGGTCCCCAGGCACCTCGAAGGCGACAGTGACGCCTTCGCAACAGGCAAAGTGCAGCTACAGACAAAGGTGCAGAAGCCTTCGGGGGAGAGTCGTCTTCTGGCATTTTTCAGGAGCTCTAAATTCTTAAATCCTCCCCCTCCTACTCACCCCACAAATATGAATCAAGGGATCAGTGGATCAATGGGATAATCATATGGAATGTCTTTAATGGAGCATCAGCCCCTATTTCTTACATACATTGCTGAATGCTCCTACCAAGTGCTAAATTAAAATTTACGGTAGTGCTAATTGAAGTCACATTTGTGTGTGTGCTGCGTGCTGTTAGGCAGGAGGAGATTTCTTTTGCTGGAGATTAAAACTTCAGTAATGTCTTTTTGTGCTTATACCAGTTTAATGCAAAAGCAAGACATAATTACAGGAGGCTGTTAATGGATTAGATGGCCGGTGTTGCTGTCTAGCTGTGTTCCAGTTTTTCCTCTGCTGGCTTTGTGCTGTCTGTTGTCATCTCCTAATTATCTGTTCCTTTTTCTGTTGGCAGCTTTAATAGTTTGGGGGTATTATTCAAACGCAAATTAATTTGTGTTTTTCAGGAATCGCTTAAAGAGTAGGAGTTTTATTTGGAGCTTGATATGGCAATAAAATTTTTATCAGATGCAAAAGGGAAATATTTTTTTTGGCTGACTTTCACTGCCATGAAACTATTCACATTGATCAGCAAGAGCAGAGAAAGCTCTGGTATTGCAAAATAAAACAAGAACTTCTGAAAGTGCTTGGCAGCTGATTTGTTTCCGCATGCCCTATCACCACTAGCTACTACCTACTGTAGTTTCTGAAAGTAGAAAGCTATGGCACTTTGCAAAGTGGAGAGGGCATCTGCTCGGGTCTTAACTGACATTTGAACTGCTGATAATGGTAAGTAAGTTCAAGAATATAAGGAAAGAACACTGGCATTAAAATGCAGCCAATGAATTAATAAATGAGAATACTGCGTAGCATTTATATAGTGACAAATCCTGCTAGGTGCTGCAAGCCTGCGAGTTCTTTTAGAGCACTGGAGCATTAAACGCTTTGCAGCCATTCTTCCTAATTTGTGCACTGTGTTGTCACGCTCCACAAAAATATACAATGAAAAATAATTAGTCATAGAAATCTACTGCAAGCATTCTAAGGAGAAAATAATCAATGAATGCAATTCCTAATAGATACTGAGAAAGCATGGTGTTTCCAGAATCAAATGTTCCAGATGCACGAGCTCCCAGTGTGCTCTGTGTTTACAGGGAAGCCCGCTGCACTGACGAGTTTATTGCAACAGTCCAGTACCACCTTTTAAAGATGAAAAACATCGCCTGTATTCTGTCTTGGAAACCATCTCTTGGGGAAAAGGGGGTGTGAAAAAGGAAAAGAGAGGGAGGCGAAGACAAAACAAACACAAAAAGAGTTAATTTGAAACTAATCAAACCCCATTTTCTTCCCCTGCATCAGAAATGTCTTTTATTTCAGCACTGAATTCATTTTCAAAGACATGCCGATCCTTTCGAGGGGAATTCCACATCTTACAGCTGTGCAATCTGCCCTGCAGTGTATGCCTTGCTCGCCCACCTGCTTGCTGCAAAACACCCTGAACTTCCCAGCGCTGAGGCTGTGCCAGCAGAGCTGTGCTTTAGACCTGTCGATGATCTCCGGCAAAGATGATGCCGAGCCCGTTATATTTTAAAGTAAAAGTAGTAAAGTTCAAAACCGCATAAGAATGAGCCAGCAGAACTATTGTTACCTTGCAGAGTGTTATATTGTATTATGTATGGTTGTCTGTTAATAATGCATAATTTTACAGAGCAGTTAAAAAGCAGTTTCATTAAACAGTTTCATTTTAAGAATAATCTGTTAAGAATGCAGCTTCTGAAAAAGGCTAAATTCTTGTTCCATATTCAAAGTCTAACCCACATGCTCAGAATAAAGGAGCAGTCATATTTTAAACACATATTACAATTCATGCTTTGAAACATCATGTAAGTCTAACGTTAAGTACCTCCCATTTGATAGTTATTTTATTTTTGCCTGCTTTTGTTTCCTTCTTCACTCATGTTGATTCAACAGTATATATTAAAATTTTAATTTCACCTCTTGCTGTGCATTCAGGTGCCAACAATGAGTTGAGCTCTACCTGTTTAAAAGCTCATTTACTGGGGCAAAATTATGTCCCTTTGTTCTCATCAGGGCAAACGTAGTTTTATTATCACGGAAGATTAAAAGACCTGACCTTTGGCACCGACAAATATTGTGGTAACTCCTACAACTCCTGACTTGAATACTTTAAAGTAGGGTCCCTTGGTAGCTGGCAGAGCACTAAAACGTATACTGTATCTGGCAGAGATTATTCATTTTCAGCTTTCATCTGACGTGTGCATTAGCTACTGAATTGACTATATTGTTGGTAGAACAATGGGTCAAGTCCAGACCTGGTGGATCCTATCTGATGGGCAGGTATATCAATGGGAAAGCATGCATTCATTTTAGCAAAAACACCGAGCTGAAGTCAGAAGCACGCTATCCCCTCTCCCTTGTTGGTGGAATTAAGCCATTCCCTTCTTCGTGATGACGACTAATGCACAACCAGCTCCAGGAGCACAAGCATTGTCACTGAGGAGCAAAACACACTCGGCAACCTGCCAAAACAGGGGGAAGCAAGAATGTCCGTATACAACACAATCACCCACATACACAGACAAAAGATGGCAAGTGGAAAGAAATATCATTTTTACCTCAGCCTGAGAAAGGCTGAGGAGCCTTTTTCTTTTTTTTAACAGAAATCACAATCATTCCCAGATTCAGCCAATTGCTACGGTGAGAGCAAACAGCACGGTCAACCTGCATCATTTTGTTATGAATGTTGTGATATTTGATGTCTTCTTTCAACTCCCCCTCCTTTCAGTCCCTTAGTTATGAGACACTCTCTTCTTCACTCTAGAACAACTGCAACAACTTTCTAACCCTCATGGTCACAGAACTGACCTTGAGAAAGCTCCCAGGGTGACAGTAAGGTTCCCACTGTGGATGCTCACCCCACAGCCCTCTGGACCATGGAGTCTCCCAATACATATCCCCTTTATAATGCTGGAAAATAATACAGTCTGAGAAAATGGAAGATGAAAGCAGACTGACAATAGCAACAGTTCACCAGGCAAAAAATACTGATAACTGCCAGCTGCACCAGCAGGGGATGCCTGCATCTAATATCAGCCATTATCACCAGTGAGTTTTGGATAATCCATGCCAGGGATCACAGAGTCTAAAGTCAGCCCAACCTTTCTACTACAAACATATGGAAGAGTACAGCTGATTTTTCTACATGACAATTGGTTTTACTTCGAAGAACTTTTAATTACTTTAGAAGAAACCCAGAAAATCAACCTTTTTACCTCCTCCTCCCCTATTTGGACAGAAGAGCAACAGGAGAATAAGGCAGGGCCAAAAGACAAAAGGCTGTTCGAATTTCTGAGCCAGAGTGAATTTTCAAGGCTGACATACTAGGAAAAGCATTTGTTTGCTTATAAACTCTGAAAATGCAATAGATTAAAGCACAGAAAACATGGTTCTTCCTTATGTTCACAGCCCTTTCCCAACACATTTTTATAGTCACCTAAAAGACAATGTACAATTTCTGTTCCTATATGCAGACCATTGAAGTAATCATCATGACTGAGCATTAGGAGAAGCTATGGTTTGAAATGCACATTTCAGTTCCATTTACATGTGATAACTTTTAAAGAGAGAGATTTTTGAGAAGTTTCTTCATAAAATGAGATTTTAACCTTCTATCAGATGATTATAAATACTCTATTTCTTTATTTTGGCATCTCTATCATATAAACCATGTTAACTGCACTCAAAAAAAAAAATCCCATTTCTTCTAAATTTTGCTTCCCACCTGTCTAGATTACCCCTTCTTGACCTCCCAAAGCAAAATTATGCATGTGCCCTTGCTAAACATCTCCCATAAATACAGCTACTTTGGAATACAAAGAAGTACTTCCAGAATAATATAGGGTAGGATTTTTCAGTTGACTTTTTTTTCTCTTTTCTAAATGTCAGAACCCCATAATGGCCTACCAACAGAAGACACCAGCAATAATCTTCTCTCCTGGCTAAAGATCCAGCGGGCAATACTGGCCACAGAGAGACACATACAGGACACACCTGAACCAAACTTCGTGGTACAGTTCTCATTGGAACCCTATCATAGTTCAATACTTCATGGTGGTAAGGCACAAAATACTCACAGACACCAAACAACATGAATTCATTAAATAGTTACAGGAATTTTTTAAGACAGTAGAAGACTTAGAGAAATTGCTACAACAAAATCCTCTTATTTTATATAATTTTGATCAAACTACAGTAGCTCAGCTGAATAAGCATTCTTGTAAAGTTGGAATGGGTCCCCTTTCTCATGCAACAATACTCCCCTTAGTTTTACTTCCAAGGGAATGGTGCCAATTTTAGTTTTTTTTAAAGAAACTGCATAGTCTGTAGATGTTTCTCAATTAAGAATACATGTTCCAATGCCTAATTACTCTCTCTATTAGAAATACACACCTTTTCCTTAGTTAAAATGTGATTTGCTTCAATTTCCAGCAATTAGATCCTTTACCAAAAAGAAGAGTCTATTTCCAAACTTTGTACTACATGAGGTCCTGGCAGACTCTGACCAAGATGATTCATGTTATTTTCCTTTAGGTAAACTAGAGCGAGTGAGTTTCAGAGTTCCTGCACACGCTTCAGGATTTTTTCTCCTTGAGTAATCACATCTCTTCCCTGAGTTGTCTCCAGCTTATCATCAGTTTCTTTGAATTGTTGATGGCAGAATGTGACACTCAGTCCTTAGCACAGAGAATTCTCAATTATATTTGCTATGACATTCTCTGTATTTTAAGTTTCCTTGCTCATATCTCCAACAATGGGTGCCATTTTAAAAGGATGTCATTAAGTCATTAACGGATGGTGTTACGCTCAGAATTTGTTTTCTGCTGTCTATCTAGAAAATTTCCACCACATTCTGTACTTACTGCTTCTCAGGCACAGTCTCCCACTCTGTCATCATAGCCTTGATATTTGTCCCCTCATGTTCCATCCTATCCTGATTGTATAAACATTCAAATAACTAAATTTCCCTTACCTTATCAATTCATGCAGAAAGGTCTATATCACTGGCCTCTTCATAAGCCTTAGTTCTTCCAGTGCTGTGTCACCTGCAAAGGTAATCAGTGAGGATCTCCTGTCCTCCTTTGGGTCATCACTAAATACCTTAACTAGTGTAGAACAGAAAGGAAACAGACAGAGTAACTACCCATTACCATAGGCCTCAAAATGCAAAGTTGCAGAATTTCATTAGGCAGATAACTACAAAAAAGTACAGAGGGGCAGCTTCAAATCATCCTTCGTAAATAGCACATAGATATAATGCCATACCCTTAGTGTCTGATCTAAAAACTTCTCCCAGGAAAAGCAGCTTTGGAAAAAATCCATAGGCTCATTTCTGGTGTTTGGCTGTGATAGATTTTCTCAGTGTGTTCAACCTGATATAAATGAGTGGGCACAAGGTTTCACAAGACAAAGTTCAAATGTCTCCAAAAGTACAAGGAATGCTATGGTGTCAAGGCAGCAGCTGAATATGAAACATACACAAAAAAGTTAAAAACATCTCAGACCTTATCATGTAAATACAAGTACACACACTTGCTAAATATTTATTATTGCATGTTGGTAGAATAATAGCATTGATATAAGAAATCTGGAAATGCAGGTCTGCAAGACACACAAAGAACTGAAGTTCTAATTTAATTGCCTTTGTTAATGACTCGTACTTTTCTTTCCTGGTCCTCTTTGCACAGGAAGACATTTTACATGCACACTACATTAATTAGACATGTAAAAGACATTTCAAGCCTGCCAACACAACTGCTTTGGGCAGTATTCCACCAGATTTCCAGACAATTAGCAGCTGGAACATCTGGAAATCTCAGACAAATGGCCACCAACCATGCAAAAATCAACTCCATATCACACAAGCCTCTGATGCATCCCAGGAGTTCAGAGGCACAGACGTCACAGGAGGCACTCAAGTCTCCTGGAGTGCATGCACAGGGAATCTGGACACACTGGAGAAGCTGCAGAGGCATGAGTCATGTACATGTACACGTGCTCACATAGAGATGTCAGATTTGCTGTTCTGGGGCTTGAGGAGGCTGGAAGTTATGATATGACGACCATTTCACTGCTGAGCTTTACGACATCATTCAGACTGTATCTTCCCGTTCCCTAGGACCGCCAGCACCACTCACCACAATGGGAGGAGGAGAGCTGAACTTTTGTTGTGGTGTCAAAGATCAAGTCTAAGGACTCAAAATCAAAACCGAATCTGTTTCTTTCCTTTCTTCCATTGGCCTAGAGGTCTTGTATCCTCTAAGACATCCGGAAGCAAGTAAATACAGTTTGTATCCAGCTGCCTTTGAAAAGGTAAGTCTGGGTGACGATACAAAGTCCCAGTATTTTCTCAGGTGTTTTCAGTATCCTGGCTGAGGTTTTCAAATCCTGATGCCCAGAGTTGGGCCCCTAAAATTCCTATGCACGCTGCCTCATCTAAGTGCTGAACACCCAAATGTTGTTGCATGATAATGCCTTTCCCAGTCAAACAGCCTGCTGTGTAAATAAGAAGAGTCTCCGCAGTACAGAGCTTACAGAGCTGGCTACCGGCTCTCGCGCCATAGCGTTGCCTGACCCCTGTGCCTTTGTCTCCAGCTTGTTCCTGATACTGTATTATGGCACGAGGACAATGCACAAGCCCTCAGCAACTTGCCGTCTCAAAAGGAACCGATTTTGCTACAACCGATTAATCTGCTAAAAAAAGCCAAAAGTCACATCTCTGACTAAAAGGGCTTTCCACTTCAAGGCTTGTTCCACAATTCAGTTCTGCTGACAAATGCAGAGACGAGGATTTCTCAACTGCACAGTTTCCAATAAAGGATGACCCGCCCCATTGTTAGGAGAACTCAGAAAAGAAAAGCAATCCCCTGAAAAGGGTACGGCTCAGAGGGCACCGTCGGGGCATAGCACTGTGAAAAAGCTACCACTTGCCTACAAAAAGAGAGTCGGCATCACACAGGATCAGTTGCCCGTATTCCCAGAGTCAGCGTGCAGGGGCTGAGCATGACACGAATGCTGGTGACATAGAGAAAAGGCACAGCCCCTCTGCCCTTACAGCCCCACAGGAACATTTCCTTGTACCACACCTGAAACGGCAGCTAATGAAGCGGGGAGAGAAGAGAGTCTGTGGTGCCAAAATTGTCGTGCATTTACAGCACAGGATGCGACGCAGTTGAGTGGTGTCAGAGAGGACATGAAGGCTGCATGAGATGCTATAAATATAGAGAGAAAAACATATAGGCATGTGCTGAGTTCTGTCCATATCCAAACCCAAACATTTACCACCCTGTTTATCCAATTACCATCCCATTTAGCTGAGCAGTGCTTAACTGAAATTTTTCAAGGTTAGGGCCCCAGGAAGAGTTGCTTTCCCGGTCAATTCTTTGATTGCCTTTACCTCCATCTCTCCAAATACCCTGGATGCCCCCAAACCATTTGGGATAAGCAAACTTGTGCTGAATTTTCTGTCTGTCTAGTTCATTCACTACTTAAGCAGGGAAAAAAAACACCAACCTTTGCTTTTTCAGCTAGCTTAACATTGAGGGTAGGCACTGATGTCCTTCTTCCATGAATATGCTAAAATTAATCCAATTTGCATGGGAACATATAAGCAGCAAATATTTATTCATGATTGGGAGGTAACTGATCCAAGTATGTAAACTAAAGGTAGACATTAAAAAACCCAGCATAAACATTGATCACCATAACTTTCCTACAATTAGCTGCCAGGTATAATTAATTTGTGCTTCCAGTCATATTAAATCACTAACAAGCATAACATGTTTGAAATAAAGAAATAATTCAAATAAAATGCAATTAGGGAGATCCAGTTATTTCAGTCCGGGCAAAGTGACCCTCACTCTAATAGCTCAATAGTTAATGAAGCTGACTTTAAAGAAGTCCTTTTTCTCCCCATGAACATTATCTTCATTTTTTCCTAAACTTCATACTGAAATTTCAAAATTTAATTAAATACGCTACACAGTCTGGAGGAGTAAAAAGCAAGAGATATGTCAGCAATAGAAATGGCTGACTTCTTGTAAGCAGTCTGCCAACTAAGGGAGTCATATGCTGGGTTATTGTTAAACCGAAGCAGAAGGAGATAAAAAACACATAGGCATGTATTTTTACACACTTTCAGTTGAGTATTGTGAAAGGTTGTGAAACTATTCCTACTCCGACTAAGGATAAGTTTTCAAGGGAGAGGTAAAATTGCCAGAAAGTATTTTTTTACTAGAAGACGGATATCTAGTACAGAGGATCTTTGCTTCTAATAGAGATCTCTGTTTTTTGAAAAAGACTCCTGGCTTTGGGCTTAAGGTTGTGTTTGATCAAAAACAGGTCAGAAGGATCAGTCAAAGTCAGCATCTCACTGTCTTGATGCTTTTCTGCTCAAGGCTCTTAAGAGGAGGATTGCCATGAACAGTGAGCACAGGAATATTGCTGTGAAAGCCTGCGTTACTTCCACAGCAACTCTGAGCATTTGTGCGTAGATGAACCATAAGCATTTTAGCAGTGACTTAGCATGGACAAACGTATGCATCATTAATTAGCCCTTCTTTAATTTGTTAGTGTTCCTCTGCTGGAGATTTATAGCCTTTCCATCAGAGCCATGAGACTGGACTGTATGAATGCTCCTCACCTACATCTCAAGCAAAGCTGGTTCTTTGATGGACAGTAAAGTTTGTTTGAGCTAAGCTCAGAAACTTGTCACCAAAGTAGATGAGAAGCATTCATCTGATCTGATAGGGCCTCATTTCCATTGATCACCACATTAGGTTTAGGCAGCCTATAGGCACACAAATCTTGGTGCATGAGTAGGAACAAAGATAAAGAAAGAGACCTTAAGAAAAAAGAGGCAAAGAAAATAATCTCACTAGTTTTTATGCTCATCTGGTGCCCTGTACCAAAATATTTAAGCACCTAGTAATTTACGCATCTATCATCTTGTGGAGAAGATACACACTGTTACTCATTCCATCTGTGCAGAGGTAAAAAGAGGACAGGATTTCAGCATGGCTGCACTCCTGAATCAGCAAATGACTGAGAGATTGGCAATGTGGTTCTGAGAAAGAAGAAAGAAAAAAAAAGAAAAAGAACTCCTGGAACACGTGCAGTTAAAGGACACAGCAACTCTTTTCTTATTACTTCCACCCTGTTTTAGTAGAGGAGAACCTTGCATGTTGTTTGTAAATAAGCAAGACTCATGCAGCAGAGAGGGCATGTCTTTTGCAATCTCAGAAAAAACAAGCTTCAGAACCAACCAAGGCAGAGACAACTGTATAAATACATGTGGAAGGCAAGCAAAACCAGACTCTACTCAAGCACCTCTGCTCCCCACTATCCCCCAGTCCTGAAATGAGCAGTTGAGCTCCATCTTTCAAACTTGCACAAGTGTTTCTGAACATAAACTGGGTAAACAAGCACAAAAAGAAACTCCTTCAACCTATAGGAGCAATGGCATAAGTAGCCAAGGCATGGGATATTCAGATTTTCTCAAGCTATGACAGGACTTTCTCTATTAGCTGCTGACCAGGGACTTACTCTAATCTTTACATGAGCTTCACTCTTTCCATTAGTCTACACCAGCCCCATTTCTATCTGCTTCACCGCTATGCTTTTGGTCCTCCTCGTAATGGTTCCTTCCATGCACACAACCTCTTCCTAGCCAAATCCACCTACAAAAATACTTTTATTAAATTACATGAATTCAATAGAGATCTAAGCAAAATTATCTGTCAAAAAAAAATTTATTTATTAAAGAACAGGCATTCATTTGCTCCATTAGGTTGCAATGGGTTATGCTCTACCTTATTGCCCACGCTGGGTATAGCTTTTTTCTTCTTGGGTTGCAAATACCACGGACCACCTTTCCTAAACATCAGTTCAGCACTCAGGAACAGTAAAAAAAAATAACCCAAACACATGGAATATTAGGAATTGCGACAGTTCCTAGCAAAGGACACCATTATGTCATTATGTATACCATCTATAAATCCATGGTTTGCTCACATTTTATGCGGCTGTGCTGTGCTATCCCCTCATTGCAAAAACAATAGGTTCAACAGCGCAGAACTGGGTAACAAGGATGAGCCCAAGTGAGGAATTGGGGTGGCTTCTACCTTGGGGTCAGTGGGAAAGAGACCAGATCTTCAGAGCCTCTGTAACATTTTTCTGAGTTTTGCTTGCCTTTGACACAGAGCACAAAAATGCAGGTACTAGCACCAAGTCCAGCATCACAGATTTACTGTGTCTTGCACAGAAGCCTTCAGTGGGCAATTCCCCAGTTGTCCCCAAAGTCAGAGAGATGGACACGATGCGCTCAGGCTGAGTGCATGAGCAGCATGCAGGAGAAAGTTAGAAGGTCCTGACATCCCACCTGACCTGTGATTTCACTTGTGAGGTGAATGGTGAGAAGTTATTGTGCAGCAGTGAGATTCAGCCTTCCTTTTCCTCAACAAGATTGAGCAAAGTCGACTATGTTGAAAGACAAGTTCAATAAATGCATTACAGAGTTTTGGGGCATTTGGTTGTGCAGTTGCCCTCAGTGGGCGTTTTGCTGGAGCTCCACAGAAATGGGCAGGTAGCCATTCAGGTAAAAAAGGGGGCCCGCTGGAGAAAGTTAGAAGGTCCTTTACAAGGTAATAGTTACTTTTTTCCTGTTTTCCAATGAATAACAATAAAATAGTCTCACGTTGTTAGTATTACCTTCAGAATAAATATCTGATACTCTTCTTGTTTTGTACAGTACTGGTCTCTTAAACTTTCATGTATTTTATATATAAAGTATATAAAAATATATATTTTATATATAAACATATATACCTGCACACGTACACACAAAGACACAAGTTTGCTGCAAAATCTTCTGTCAAGATCCCCACTAGTGAAAAAGCATTAGAGCCACCACTGTATGCATTTGAAGGGACAGCTGAGCAGGCTGAGACTTGTCAGCCTGGAAAAGAGACAACCTGGACAGGTGATACATGACAGAGGTCAGCAAATTAAAGAATGTCTTTGAAAAGATGGATAAAAATTGTATGCTGTGTCTTCCAGCATGAGAGCTAAGGGACACCAAATGAAACTTGCAAGACCAAGGCTCAGGAAAAAGAAGACAGTTCTGTTTGCTACAGAACTCGCTGCAAAAGAGTATTGTGGATGGAAAAAGTTTGCATGGGCTGACAGGGAACCTGTACAAGAACCTTGAAGAGACAGACATTTAGGGTTATTAAATAAAAAAATGCCACACGTCAGGTTTATAAAATGTTGGGAACTGGCAGAGTACTTGGAGGAAGTATATTTCTTTCTGTATTTTCAGTCTTCCCTCTGCATTTGTGTACAACCACCCGGACAGAGGGCTCAATGAACCCTTAGAGTGAGCCAGGACAGATGTTCTTAAACTCTTGAATTTTGTGTCTATCACAAGAGGACCTATTTTGGGTTTGCGTTTATGTAGTGCCCTAACAACTAGTCACACAGCAGTCAGTAGATGAGCATAAATTTTAACTCAGACCCCTCAAGCCTAGAACTAATATTTTAACCACACCAGAGCTTTCCTGTCTGATACAGAGCATATTGCTGTATCAAGTCTCTTTGTGGAGGACAAAGTATCCTGAGATGTGGCTTACAGATCCAACAGTTCACAGATTTACAGTACATTAACTATGGTCATGGGAAAATGTTGGGTTTTTCTTCTATAAAGAGGGTCTTGTGTAATATGTAAATGCCATGAGGGATTAGCACAAGAAATTATTTTTGCAGCGTGTGAAAGTGTGCTAGGCTAATTCTCAGAAGGTCCAGCTCCAGCCAAGCCTCATGACAGACCCAGAGGCAAGTGCACAGCTCTCAATGCCATTGGCCATTAGAGATGGGCAGGACCAGCTGAGAAGTCAGAAAGAAACATACGCAAAAATAGTAATGTACAATAGATAGTTTCATTGCCCAATCTATCTGAACTAGCCCTGACAGAAAACAGTTCAAGCAGAAAATCCCCTTTTTTGGTAACATAATATTTTACAGACATTCTGTCCTTATAGAAAAGTCCTACAAAATTCAAATGAAACTAAAGCTCATACACTTCTGTAAAAATTGCTTTCACCTCCTATAAAGCACAGAGACTTGTTGTGTGTATTTTTATTATTCTGGTGCAGAGGTCTATGGAAAGAAAATAACATTTTAATTCAAGTGCTTCAAAAACACAGAACTCTAAATATTTTCCCAATCATGTCACATGAGATTCTATATGAAGATAGTAGCATTTTTGACTATGAAATAATTAAAGTAAGGGAAGTAAGCTGCTTATGAATAGCTTTTAAAAGTATATGTAACACTATCACAGAGTACATGAAGTTGTGTAGGGTGAGACTGGGTGTAATGGGATAATAATTTTACCATGTTTGTCAAAATACATGAGCTAATACTTTTTTCTAGAAGTACAAGCTTACCTGATGCACCCATTATGCAAATAACATTCTCTTGATATCTTTTGATGAGTTAATTCTTATTGTTAGTTGTGGGAAGAACCATCTAATACACAGTCACGTAAAGACCATGAGGCCTTTATGGATATATTTTTGAGCCTGGTATGTGTTCTGCGCTTTATATGGCAAAGTAATATAAAGGGACTAGAAGATGCAGCCAGGTTAGGAATGACGTTTTTATTATCTTTGCACAAATATGCCAGGGTAAGTTAAGTATACTTGCAAAGTTTGGACTCTTTTTGGTCAAAATATGGAAAGGAATGGCTAAGAGTAGACCGAGAAGTTATTTGAAGCAGGATCACCCTTTTTTATTTGCTAGAACAAAGGCTTTTAAGGACTGGCTTAAATGAGTCCCAGGCTGCCTATTAATTCCCAAAACAATGATGTAGCAGTTCTCCAAATTTAATCACCTGCTATCTGTTCATATTTATAAGTTGGGTTTGGGGGCTATAAAATGGTGTACTATGGATCAGATATCTCCCAAATGAAAAACCCTAACCAGAAGAGTGAACCCGTTTGCACATTTGAAGTTACCAATGCATGCTAAAGGCTCCAAATAATTATGAAAGAGACAGGAAAGTCCAGCAGACCACAAATGGCAGAAAAGAAACTTGCAGGATTAGACATGGTTTAAATAATATTGTTGAAAACGTACAGTAGAGTTTAAATAAAAAGTAAAATGTAATGTGCATGAGAACTTGAACAGGAAGTGGACTGAAAAACAACTACAAGCAAAGAGGGAAATGAACAAGTCTATTTGATCTTCCCAGCTGACTTAAATGTGAACACTAAATAAAATAAAAATAGTGACAACTAATTTGTGATGTAAAATTATTCCTGTTTTAATTAAATTAAAATAAATGAATGTAATTAATTATCTAGGTTGGGAGACATGTCTACCCAGACAGAATTCCTTGCTCAGACCCATTGAGGGGAAGCAGGTGGATCAGGCTGACCTAAATTTGGTTCAGTGTTGGAAACTAAGGGTAAGATTTTCAAAGCTGTCCAAGACGTTTCAACTACATCCCACATTCCTGTCTTCTCGGCTACAACCTCTGGAGCACTGTAATGACTTTTCTTCTACCTGTACTATTTTTTCCTGCTGCAATACAGCAGGTAAAGTCCATATGATGTGATTTTATTTGGGCTGTCTACTTTTCTTGGAAACATTAATGACTTTTTACAGAGTAAGGTGTGGGTCAGAAGTTACTCTTATGCTCCTGCCCACCATATTTTTTTGATTCTATCCTGTGTCCTTTTGAAAGTTCATGAAAAGGGAGTGGGACAGCTTTCGTTTCTCCTGGGTATATTCCCTAGCCTATATTAAAAATTCTAATACAGAGCTGCTGCTCTGGTTATGGAGGAATAGCATTTCTGATATATTAAACAAAGACAGCAGACTTTCCAAGATTTTTTTTTACGTAATCTCCTGGCCTGCCAAGTGGCCCAGCACATGGTGTATACAGATGCACTAGAAGACAGACAACTTTCATACCATAAATTCCTTTGCTGCTCTTCTACTGTGAATGACAACAACATTTTCCACTCATTTCAGTGTCAATGATTCCAGCCTTATCAAAGATTGCCAGTCTAGTTACTCAGGCTTAACAGCAGTTTGGATTTTAGAATAACTTTTTCTGACCCGCTTTTGCTTTTTGCTTCCACTCCCCCCCGCCCCTCCTTTTTTTTTTTTTTTTTTTTTTAAGAAGCAATTTGCTTTCTGCCATTTGCTTTCTCAGCAGGGCTGTTATCAGCACTAGTCACTAAGGGAGGACAGCTGGTAAGGGAGAGAAAAAGTCAGATCCTTAAGAACATAACCATGGATTTAAACATGTGAGCCTGCACTGTAAATTGTTTTGTTATGCAATTTGTATCAAACTCACTCCATAAGTCAGGGGCATACCCTGCAGCATGTAAAGTTCATAGAAACAGTCAAGTAAGACCAAGAAGCACACACTTGTACAGATAAAGTAAACGAAGAGACCATTTGTTGCAGAGCAGCATTTGTAATTCTGAGAACTGGCCCCGCATTCTAAAGCGGATAAAGTGGTTTGCAGAAAAAAGATGAGACTCACAGCTGGAGGAAACGCAGGTGTCAAAGTCTGTTGTTACTGTTTTTGTTGTGGCTCAAAACAGGCAGGCATACTCAGTATGCAAGAAAGACAAAAAAGAGATACTTGAGCAAATTTGGCCCAGGACTAAATGGGTGCAGCAGCCAGGTGGGTCATATTTTCCTTTTGCTCGTGTTTTGCATCATGAAGTCTTTCCTGGTGAAGGCAACCCAGACAGTGCAATGCAGGACGAAGATCTGGACTGCTAGTTTCAACCTGTCTTCAGCAGCAGTTTCAGAACTGGCTTTAGTAGGAACTGCACTTACACCGGGGCTGAATTTGGCTTACTGCAAGGAAACATTTTAAAACCCTTCTGCTGGTTTAGCTGCCTGGGTGTTATCTTGTTGGCTTCCTCTAAAATATTCAGCAGCAAAGTTTCAAACTGAAGACAGCAGTCTAAAGGGGAGCTGGAGCCTGCTGAAATCACTACCTAAAAATCAGCTTGTCCCATTTACAAACCATTTGACACCATTACTGATTTTCCCCTTTGGCTCAAAACCCATACTAACTAGCAGGCCTTGGCAGCTGCCTGTGTTCTTCCCTAATAAAAAGCTCAGACATGGCACTGGTTTTAGAGGAGAAAGTGGCAGGGAATCAGACTCTGCACTGGCATTCCAATGGTTTAATTGAAGATGAACACTTTGTTCAACTCTTGCCCCTTTCCCCAGGGTGGCCAGCATTGCTTCAAATGCCTGCTGACTTAAATGGTGACAGCTGCAGGACACAGACTCATGTATCACAAGCTGCGTGCAAGAGGAGATAGCTGAAGGGCAGAACTTCAAAGCCGCTGGTTGTAACCACCCGGAGGGCACAGGGCTGCTGCCACTGCCAGCTGGTAGCTCCAAGCTCAAATGTGGGGACGTGGCCTCGCAAGCAACGGGACAATTGCCATATCTCGGAGGTGCTGTATATCCGTCCCAGAGAGAGGCCAGAAGACAGAGGTGAGGAGAGTGCTGGCTGCTTTAACATTTCTATTGAGCTTGTTCGGCTCCTCCAAAAACTGGCAGCAGTACATCAACGTGGGGGGTTTTCTCCTCCTTCAAGGAAAGGACTGCAATTAAGGTGAAGGAGAATCGAGCTGATTTTAGCTTGCTCCTCCAACACACCAGCTTCAAACAATGTTTTAAAACTTTTGTGGAATAAGAACAACCACAGTTTAAATATTATTTCCTGGTACTTAAAGAGTATCTCACAATTCTTCCACCTTCACAGGAAATTATCCACCTCCCGATCAGCATCAAAAGCCTCAGGCAGTATTGGCTGGGAAAGACACAGTGGCCTCTAACACTAATTTGGATGCATAATTTATTTTCAGACTCATGGAGGAGAATCTAGTGTAGAAGACAATTCAGTAAATTCAAGTGAGAATGGTCTTTTAACTGAGGAATGTGTGAGCGTAAAGGCCTTATGCCTTATTTCTGCTGCCAGTATCTGACAAGGCATTGGCTGAGCCACTCGGTATGACTGCAGTCTGGGCTCAATGGGTCAATTTTAGACATGCCAAAACTTAGACCCATGCACTAACCACTTCAGAAAGGAATAGAGCCAGTGGCACCAATTCGCCATTTCAACCAGGCTTGGCCAAGCTCTGCCAAATGGAGGAATGGAGGAAAAGAGGAAAAGATTATGCAAACTTTGCGCTTTTTTCTCACCCCTTTCACATTAGAACAGCCTCACTAACTTAAATTAGATCCAAAGAGAGACTCTGGCAACCAGAAAAAAATAGAGCAAGGCACCGTAGGTTACTGGTTTTATGGTGGCGGTGCTGAAAGGGCACATTGAACTGGCTGACCATGCTCAGAAAATGCCTTCGTGGGGCTTGCCAGAGCACTTTCCGTGTTTCAGTTGTGGCGTATGAGATTTAGATCTCCTAACCCACATGTATTTTATGTTTCTACAAGTTGGCACCAAGCCTCTCTCTTGCTCTGTGACCTCTCGTACTAGCTTCACCTGGCAAAAAGGGCCTCAGGAAAGGAGGCAATGATGCTCTGCAGCTAGAAATAGTTGGGCCCCACCTCCAAGGAGCTGGGTTGGAAGGCGCACATTCCCCGACTGCAGCCTCATGCTCAAGTCCTCCCACCCCAAAACCAAACCCTTGGAGACAAATGTTAAGCAGCCTTCATCCTCACTGCTGGAGCACAAAGGGACTACAGCAGGATGGAGAATTGACATCACAAACACGTTTTAACTCGAGGGCCACAATCCTATGTTCTGACTTCCTTCTCAGCTTCTGTTTCTGGGCTCATATCATTAACAATCATCCAGTGTTCCAAATCAAGAGTAAATGAAAGGTATAACCACCAGAACTGGTGGCCTAGTGGTGTTGGGTGTTCTGCTTAATTTACTAACCTCCTTTTTTAATTCCCCTGCTGAAAACAATAGGCTAATTCACTCAACTACATTGGGCCTGTAGTGTTGTGGTCCAGATGGAATAGTTTCTCAGGAGTCTTCCACAGGTCCTTCACCTTGCAAACTATTCAGGCCCAATTTCTTCAGGAAACTACACAGTTTTATATCAGAGTTACTATATAACAATGGACCTGCACTGATGCCACGTTTTTCTGTGATCTAAATAGGGATGCTCAGGATAGGCACCCCTATATTGTAATTTCTCTCACACTACACTTCAACCGCTTCTCGTCCATGCAACATACTGGGCAACTCTCTTTACTTACGGCATTTAAACTCAGTAAAATACTCTTCAGCAGGTGTAGCTGTCATAACTTATTAGTAGATGGTTTATAGCAGACCTGTCAATAGAAAATGAAATCCTTTCACTATTTCTGTCCAGTTAGGAAGACTATTCAGGTAGTAAAGAACTATGATTGGAGCACAGGCACCAAGAGTCCTCATTACAAAATCAGCGTAAGTGATTTGGGTGAATGACACATTACTAGTGGAGCTTGAAGAACACGGATCTGCTGCACAATACAAGGCACGTTGGACTAAGTTTGTTTAGCTCTTGCAGGGTGAAATTTTGCCTCCAATTACATCCATACAATGCTATTATATTAAGATGGCGTCTGGCCCACTAGCCTCGTGTTAACTGTTCAGGAGCCTGTAGTGTGAAAAAACTCATGAAGTGTTGAGAGCACCACACACCTCGAGCCACAGAAGGGCACTACACAGCAATAGGAGAGACAGAGAAAGCCATGCAAAGATTTCTCATGACAAGGGAAGATATCACCCCTGTGCTGCTTCTTTTGTCTTTCCAAAGAAATTTCCAACTGTCAGCAGTCTGCCAAATTCCACAAGGCTGGAAGCAGGCTGGTAACTATGCCACTACCACAACACTTGAGGGAAGACCTTACTTAAAACCTTACTATGATTAAGAGAATCCATCTACCGTTATTGATCACCGGTACACTAGCAGGTTCTGATTCTCAGTATGAGCAGCAGAATTTTGAAGGTATACCAGAAATTTTAAAGAGTGCTTACTCACTTCCAGAACACTGACAACGCAACAAGGAATAGTAAAAGAATGACTGCTGTACTTGCAAATATTTTTCTGTCTTTTAAATATGCCTTTCATTCAACTGATGAGGTAGGTACAGAATCCTTTTGGCTCCATGAATGCAGTACTATGACACTGGAAAGATTTTTTTTAAAAGTGAGCACAAGAGGCCCAAATTTCAGAGAGCAAATTATGAGAAAAACGTATCTTTCAACCATGATTTTAAGGCAACTTACGATTGGGAGCAATTGGAACTGGACGTACCGCAAGCTGCTGTAAGTATGTACTATTCTGCATTCTGTCCTCAGGCAGTTGTATCAGTAGGGAGGCATGGTACAGCTTTTTATTTATTCTAACCTGCTTTATTGTTTTCTGTAGCAAAGACATCATTAAGAAAGAAGTTTTTTAGATACAGAAAAACATAACCCAAGTTTTTAATGATGTCTCTATCTCAGTTCCCCACTGCATACACAGCTAATTATTTTTTACTTGCGCATTTTCCAGGCCTTTCTTCACTCTGGTCAGTCAAGAAAATCTAAGAGCTACTAATAAAAGGTGACCACTCCTTTAAATATTCTGGCAGCTGGGGAGAAGCTGTACTATGCATCCAACCTTCTCCTGCTCTTAACCTTTGAAAGTTTTGAAGACAATGGAACGGAGGTGGCATCTCCTCTAAAATCAGACTTTCCTGTTTGGATTTGGATTCCAAACCAAGGCAGGAAGAGCAGAAGCAACTACTCCTGGGATTTCCGAGCTGCACCTGGCTATGCCTCCTTCGGCATTCATTCCATACTCACAAATGAAGAGGACAGAACATGAGACAGAGGAGGCTCTTTCAGAGCAGAGGGGAATTTTGCAAGCATTTGGGGGAATAAAAGTAAGTCAGAAGCATAACTCTGTCAATAACGCATTATACTTGAAAGGGCCTGGGTATATCTATCACTTAGCAAGTTACAGTCTCCCTTTTAGGGGAGTTTCTGAATATAAAACCCTTACCTGATTTGACGGACCAGTGCTTTCAAGCTAGTCAGCACCTGCTCTCAAACTTGATATACTCTCAAACTGTTTTAAGTGAAGCCAAAGGATCAAGACTTAATTAGCAGTGAAATACTACTTATACTGATCGGTTTGCTCCAGATCTCCTGAGGGACATAGGTTTGTCTCTATCTGGAATCCCCACCCTACCCTCAGCTGCTCGTTAGGAGGTTTGTGTTTTGTCATTTGGCAGACACTTACCTGCTGCGCGCGCTGCGATGGAAGAGTGTTTTGGCAGCGGAGGCTGCGCGGCTCTGGGAGCAGGGGAGGCAAGTTGTAGCAGCTTCGACTCCTATGAGCGCTCCAGCTCTGCCAAACCAAACAAGACAAGGTGACATGCTTTTCGTACTGCTCCTCAGTAGACAGACTCATTAGTTATTTGTTGGTCCCATCAGAGGTTTTTTTTCTTTTTTTTCCTGCAGGGATAACAGTCATTCAGGTGTAACACTTCAATTAAAAGGCTTTCCTTCTCTGGCAGCCACAGCAGTGAGAGTCACACCTCTGCTTAGGAAAAGAGCTTTGCTTCCAGCAGAAGCGCAGAGGTGAAGGTGTAGCCATTACGAGTGGGATTTTCACAGGTGGTATCAGATGCCCAGTTCCGTCTCTCACAAGGCCTGAGCAAATGCTTTAGCATCTCAGGCAATACAAAGGTACAAAGTATTGTTATAAAGGAACGACACTGGCAAGAATTCAGGCTATAAGGGTCTTAACACCTCTGCTGAACAGAGTCTGTTACTAACAGAAAGAACAAAACAAACTCCATCACAGCCTGGAACAGCTGGGCTCTGATGTCTTGCTCACTTGCTGTGGCAATGGCTTTTTTTTTTTTGGTCACTTCGATAACACAAAGCTAACCTTGTCATTCCCTTAATTTTTGCAAATCTCGAAACACATCTGTCTAAATATCCATGACCCAGAGGCGAAAAATAATATATTTAAAATACAAAATGGGTGCCAAATCTAACTCATCAGTCTCTGCTGGGATTCCTGAGAGTCTTGGGAGGTGGGACCTCGAGCAGTTTATTTTGGCATCATTCTCAGCTAGGGAATCTTTTGATGGCAGTGACTCTGGAAGGGACCTATGCTTTGAGAAGAAAGCAGGGTAAGCATTAACGTGAGAGCAGAATAAAGTTTTATAGTGCAAAAGCAGGGGGAAAAGTGATAAAATTCACCTAACTTTCAGTGTTTTTCATTCAAGGAGAGTAAGAAGGCAAGAAAAGGAATAAAACACAGTTTAAAGTTGTGAGAAAGTCCTTCTCATCTAGGTAATCCTTTTGACTACACAGGATTGCCCTTACCACAATTTAGGTGTTTGTCCCTCCTTCCCCTCAGTCTCCAGATGGAAGGAAACTGTCCCAATCCATTGGTACTATCTTTGAGATATTTTTCTTTGATTAAAAGTATTTCCATTGCTGATATCATGCTACTTGCACTGCCTCTTGTAGCTCTGCCCCAGGATTCAGCCCCAGAAACAAGAAACAAGGGAAATAAAGAAAAAAAGTGCTCCTGTAATTGGAAAGCTCATTTACTTTTTGTCTTCTATATTCATTTTATAGTCCAAATGTTTTTAAGTATACTGCCTGACCTGACAAGAGGGCCTGAGGTCTTACTAAAGCTCAGTTTTCCTTTCTCAAGCATAAAACCAACGAAGTAATCAAGGTAACTACCAGTTACTATCTTTTTCAAGATGTAGTTGAGACTAGGACATCAAGAAAAGAACCAGGCAAAAGGGGTTTTTGCTAACTGTGGTTTCTTATCTTCCTGCAGCTATTTTTAACATTGGGCCAGTATTTTTAGCTTTGTCGGGGGGGTGGGGGTGGGAAGAGAGAGAAAGAGAAAAGAAAGTCTTTGCTAGATTTATAAATCTTCCAGAGTAGCTGGAGAGCTGTCACAGAGCTGGCATCTCTGTCTTTGCCTGGACGGTGTATGAGCAGGTGTCTGCCAGGTATTAACCCACCTGCCAGGCTGTCTGCCTGGGGTCAGGCTGTCTCAGTCTCTCCTGCTCAATCTGTTCTATTTTACATAGAATAAATCACTCATTAGGGCTCAGTGTGTAAAATAACTTCATCACTAAACAGTTAGACAAGTCATGGGGGAAGCAGAAAAGGATTGCAGCCCCTGCTTCAGGAGACATTTACGCTCTTAAATTGAGTAGTCAGTGTAACGCAGCCTAGAGCACAGAGCTCATTTCTCCTAGGTGAGTGCACTAAGCCACAAAATTATTCTCTCCATGGCCTCCAAAATATTTCAAGTATTTTCCCAATAAAATTAGACAAACAAGGAGTTAAGAACTTCTCTCTCCTCCACCTAAATAAAGGCCTAATACCTGAGTGATACTGATTCAAATGTCCTCAAGGTGAGGAAGGAATGTAATCCTGGCCTCCCACATACAGAATAAGTGCCCTAATCACTGAGTTCTTGGATGAAAGGGATTGAATCTACTTGGTCATTTCCTCTCCTTAAAAGTGCCATAAACCAAAATGTTACATTTGACACTGAGTATTTTGTTCTGAATGAGAAAAATCCATTCACATCCTAGTGGAAAAAAAAATTTTTTTACTCAGCTGAAGTCAAACTTTTGTTAAAATTTTCAGTCAAACTGAGCTGAATTTCTTCTCTAGTTTTTTTCCCATTTAGTTGCCAACCCAACCTGTAATATCAGTGATTCACACAGGCATAGCCTAAATCTTTGTTAATCAATGAGATGATTTAACTAAATCCTTCTGTAAACAACCTGTTCAAAAAGCCAACACTTTTTCGTGTGGAATATTCAGCCTTCCCTTCTTAGGGACTTCTGTTTGAACACAGGAGTTGAAAAAAAAAGCAGTTCTTGATCAAATCTTGTCTTGTGCAGTCTCAGCTTGTAAGGAATTTTGTTTAATTAAATTGGCTATAAATATATATAAATATGTATATACATGTGCACGTATGCAGTTTGCTTTAAAAGGGAGAGATCAACTAGGAGACCACCTGTTTTCCCTGCTTCCCACTGCTGGAACCAGGTTCTCACTATCGTACAGTCCTCATATGGATTGCTTGCACATGGTTCACCAGGGAACTGGGTTAAACCCCTGTCCCACCAGCCAGCTGGACTTGTACCATTAAGTATACTGTGGCCAGGTTTTCAACTGTCATGTTGGAAAAAATGAAAGTTTCTTTTTTCGAGAGATAGGGGTTATCCCTTCACATATTGTCTCTTATTTTTAGCATCTCCATCATGGCCTCTCACTTGCTCCTGCTGTTCAGAAACCCAGTTAGGATCTATCTCAATTATTCTCTGCTACTGACCAATCCAGCTAGACACTGAAATCCTCAGCCCCCACTTCTAGATTCACCCACTGTAATGGCATCTTCAAAAAGACCATTAGTTATTCATAACCAGGCCAAAGGGTCTTGCCATAGGTATTGACAATGTCCATCTCATTAGAAGTTTTGGACTTAGATACTGAAAGTTGCTGAAAACATTCTCAGTTATTAGCTCAGGCAGGAATAAGGGCTGCGACAATCAGTACCAGGACATGGGAAAATTTGCCTTTTTATGGCCTATTTTATAGTCCTCCAGCTCTTCTAGGAGTAGAAAGAATCTGGAAAATCTTGAAAAATCTGTGTCCTTTCCCCAAAACAAAGAAGGGTTTCTGAAAGAAGACTGGTATTTTTCTTGCTGTCCTTGGGTAGCCAAAACTAAAAGGAGTTACTCAGCACTTAAACAAAACAATTGGCCATAGTTTACAACCACTAAAAAGAAAGAACTTGAGCTTGCTGAAAATGGAACTTTCATTCAAAACTCTTTTGTATTTTAAATGATGGAAAGAGGAGAAAAATCAAAAAGTTTCCTGTCCTTTCAGGAAGGTTGGAGCTCCAGGCAGGGACCTGACACCCCCAGGGGCAGGCTGGTGGGAATCTGGGATGCCAGGCTGGCAGGAACACCAGCAAGCGTTCTTCCCCGTGTGTCAATGAACTCAATGGGTTACTGAAAAACTGTTTGATTTCACCCAGCCAGCCCCTCCTCACGGTAAAGTGTTAAGTGTGAACATTTGAGCTGAATTTTTGAACCACCCTTGCTTCCCAAGTGCCCAGTTCCACGGTCCTTCCATACCCCAGCTTCTCATGGGCCATATGGGACATTATATGGGGCTGGTAGATGCAATTCCGCATGTTGCCAGTACCTCTCAATACCACAGAACACTACAGATGTGGTTCAAGGGGGTGTGAGGGAGTTTATCCACAGTGTATTTTGGTGGCAGAAAAAATTAGAAATGTTACTGCATACCTAGTCAATGAAATACATCTTTCCGGGAAGGAATTACCTTGTATTTATCTAGACACCTCAGTCAATATCTGGTTCAGGCTCTGCTTAGCACAACGGGTACGTGTGTGTGTACCTGTTGTTTGTGGGTAAACAGAGCTGCAGCCTCTGCCCTGAAGAGCCTGCATTCTTTTAAAGCTTTTAACATCCTTCATCACACCTATCGCATAACTCTCCCTCTTAGCATCCTGCTGACCTC
Organism: Aquila chrysaetos chrysaetos; assembly: GCF_900496995.4. NCBI lineage: Eukaryota > Metazoa > Chordata > Aves > Accipitriformes > Accipitridae > Aquila > Aquila chrysaetos. Next base: position 58,565,557 of record NC_044004.1, on the reverse strand, counting down.
CGCAAACTCACGAGAGCTAACCTGCTTCTTGATACCTGCTTGCTGTGATGACTTGTCCCTTTAGGACTGCTGTATCAGGCACAAAGTCGGCATGCTATGGACCTCAGCAAATGCAAAGACACCGGTGAGCTTGTGGTGTTACCAGACAGACATTTGAAACCTGCAGACAGGTCTGCTGAGCCACTTTTTTCCAACCACAGCTCCCTGTGCCCTATGGTTATTCACCATTTAGGCCCATTCAGCAGCAGAACTAAAACACAGAGGCAGTAAATCCCACTGCAATCCTCTCCATATACAACACACTTTATTATAACAGAATAAGGGGTTCAGCTCTGCTGGACCAAATCAAGTTGGCCAGTGTTAAGTATCACATTTTAGATTCAAATCCCTGCTAAACCCTCTGCTTACGCTTGTGGTTAACATTATTTTTATATCTGTCTTCAGAAATGAAAGACAGCAGCAGCTCACACATAGCAGCAACAGCATCAGCAGCTTTTAAAGGCCAACTCCATAGATTAAAGGGTGATACACTGAGCACCGAAATCCCACCACCCCAGTGTCTACTGATTAGGTTGGGAGAAAAGCTGAGTGACAAACATGTTTCCAATCTGCCTAGCCCATGCAGCGAAATGGAGCGATCTGGCCTGAAAAGGGATTTAGACTTTTGTTGTGCACAAGGGGAGAAAAAGCTGATTTAAATCCATCAACAATGCTCTCCCTCTTGGTGATCTCGGAGATAAGGAACAGAGTCTGGACACAGTTCATATCCTACCTCTCACCAGGCCCCACACTTCCACTCAAAGACAAAAGCTGGCAGATGAGGGCAAACGATGCTGCCTTGCTATTGAGCCGCCCGCTCACATAAAAACATGTTGCACAATGCATGGAGCCTGCCTGGGGCATTTGATCTAGCAATTTTTAAAGGGAGAGTGAATCCCCAGCCCATAGGAAGAGAAATATATGGCCTTTTAGTTCATCAAGACCATTGCTATTAATTAATATGTGTATAGCACTGCATGTGTAAAAAGGATCTTTACAGACAGACAGAAAGGTCTCGCTCCAACCTGTTTACAGCCTAAACCAGACAGGCATTTACACCAGAGAGTAACAACAGTCTACAGCTGGTACAAGCAGGGCAGGCAAAGAAGAGACATGGGGGGGAAAAAAAAAAAAAAAAACCAAAGGAAAAGGAAATAAGGTTTCTAAGAGAGAGCTATTAGATCCCCTTACAAGGAAAGCAGGTCACATGGCTTCCTTTATCCTGGTTATTTAATATATGCCATCCCCGTGCATTTCACTGTGACTGCCAGAAGGAGTGAGCCATTACATTCTCTCTTTATCTCTTGTCATAAGGACTCAGAATGAGGTGATAACCCATTTTTCTGAAACCTCTCTCAGACCCTTGGAAAAAAAAAAAAAAGATTTTGCCTTGTTTTATCCGAAAGAGATGAAAAGGTTAAAAAAAATACAATTCTGGTTGCCTATAAGCAAATCTGCTCTTTGCTCATATTTAATTGTACTCTTTTTTTTTAAAATAAAAGGAGAATGAAACAGCCATGCAGGGATGCATGTGGGGAAAGTCAATCCATGCAAAAAGCAGAGGCTTGTTTTCTTGTGGCAGAAATGCAAATGGTGCCCTACAACAGTTGTGAAGAACACCAACAAAATGGTTGCTGGAAAACAGCAGCAGCAATAGCAGCAGCCATCACCTCTGTTCCTCTACGGATGCCCCTGGCAATAGGCGTTAGTGCAGAGCTTTCCCGTTCACAATGATTAAAACAGACTTCAGCAAGCCCTTATTGCTACCATCTTTGGAGAGCAGTATTCAGATGCAGATTGCCTTAAATCCCATCAACCCATTCAGGCGTTTGTCCGCAAGTGTGTCTGCCTCTGCGTGTGTGTATGCGTGCGTGTGTTTAGATGCATTTATGCACATACACAATTCTCACTATGTGCACACCTTCTCTCCACCCTCTCGTTCAGAGAGAAAGAGCTAAAATTGTCAAAGACTAGAATTGTGTATTTTCCAGGCTACTTTGTCAGATGTTCGTGTGTGCATCTTATAAATATTTCATACCAAATATTTAACATTATTCCTTCCCCAATCGGATCAGCTTTGAAATGCTCCTCAAAGTGAATTCTCCCCTAACAATGGCTTGACGCAAAAGCCTTTTTTCTCTCTTAAGAAGAGGAGGCTGCACATGGTCTGCTACCATAGCAGCATGAATAGTTCTTATTTAATGGAAAATAAAAGATACTTTACATTAATTCAGTGGGGGATGGAAAGCTGGGCACATGTGTACCTTGGGCTTCAAACATGGAGGAGCATCATACCTTGACCTCCCCTCTCCTCGTCCCATGATTATTACCCAGCTTGCATTAGAACTGTAATGGGAAGTGACAAGTTTATGTAAATGATCCACACAAGGATTTTGCTCTTGTAAAACAGAGCAGTTACTCTGGGCTTTCTAATTATTTCATGCCTTGTGGTTCTGTGATGGGGCAGAGATGACTATTACTTGAAAAGTATATTGTGATTGACAAGCCACTCTCCCCCTGGAACTCATTAAGGCCTGCGCTTTGCAAGAGGGGGTAGAAAACCCTACCAGGCACACCACGCACACACACACATCCTCACCCCAGTGCCGGTTGTTCTTTCAGATCATTTGTTGGGATTTTTGCACTGGTAGAGAAAAGCATAATCTGCATGTATCTCAAACAAGTACCACCTCCCGGCTACAAATTGACCAATTATCCTCTGCTTTCCCATTTTTATTTTAAAATCTGTAAGATTAGCAGAAACACACCTGTCAAACAGGCAACAGTCTTTGGATTTTAGCATGCTGGATGGAAAAGTCAGTTGTATCACAGCACACAATTCAACAGAACGGGGAGCAGAGAGGGACTGGGACAGGGGATGAGGGCTACCATAAAAGCTGGCACCGGTGCATTTCTGCTGCTCTGCGATTTGCGCCAAGTGCCTTCCAGTATGTACGGAGGACCATTCTGCTGCCACTGTGTGACCTGTTTGCCTTTCTTTCTTAATTGATTTTTCTGGCCTTCAAACTTGCAAACAAAATGACAATTTTTTTGGAGAAAGTAGAGGCCCTGTCTTTTGAAACATACGCCGCACTCCAACCACGCAGAGGGGGAAAATCCTATTCAGGCAGCTGCATTAATGTTTCCCATTGTAGAAGTGGTTTTGAATTCTGCTGCTGGTTTAAGATGTAACACAGTTTAGCATAAAATCAATTCATTGTTAACTCCACTGTGGTTGGATCTTATGGGCATGCAGCATTTCTTACTTTTAGTTACGTTTGATTTGTGATTGAAGTAAATCCTCTGGAGATACTTGCGAAAGGCACATGGCCCACTTCAATTCTTCCATTAGCAAACATTGGCACTTTGGTTACTTCAAGCTGCCTCAATCTTTGCAAACAATTAAAAAAAACAAAACACCAATCAACTTTTTGGTTTTTCAGCTTCAATTTGACCAGGAGTTGGGTACTTAATTCACAACCTTTCCAGCAACCCACTTGACTATGTCTGCAAGAATTCAGCAGATGATTTTACTATTATGCTCCATAATAGCACTGCATTGAAATAACAGCAACCCATTATCTCTAATACTTTTGTTGTGTCTAATTTATCAGTAGATTTTCCCCAAAACATCTGGGTCATGGATATTGAATAAACAAAACAAATCCTCAAGATCTGACTTATCAAGCTTAGGCCAAAAGCTGTATATCATTGATAATCAATCAGCATAAAGATAGAAATACAGGAAGACAGAAGAGTAATAAAAACAGTGAAAAAATTGTCTCTGTGTCAGCTACATTTTTGAGCAGTGAAGAATGAATATGCCAGGGACTAAGGAGGATTTTCAAGCACACTGAGTTTTGGCTTAATTTGTCTCCATTGAGGTGGCTCCTAACGTTATGACTCTCATAAGCACAGACATAGGTTAGTGCAAGGATTGTCAAGCTCTGCCTTTTGAGTATGCGCAGTTTGCAAGCAGCTCAAGTGCACTCTCAGGCTGAGGATGAATCGTATGGCCAGGAACAAAGCTCAGCAATCGTGTAACTCCTGTGCCAGTCCAAAACTGCGGCTGTAGAAGGAAGCGAGTGAGCAGGGAGGGCAGAGGCCAGTATTGCTGAGTTTCTGTGGCATGCTGTTTTATGCCCTCCGTTCCTGCTTTTGCAGCAAGAGGCCGCAATCAACTCCTGCTGGTGAACTGAACCCACTGCTTCCCCTTCCTTGGCTCACCAAGATACAAGCGTGATGGCTCTCAGCCACTTGAGAAATTTAGCATGCGGCTCATTGGGAAAGGAAAGTTGCTTACCCTGTTCAGTGTGCTCACCTGGGACATATCTCCATTGAGTCAGACTTCCTGGAAGTGACAGGAGGAGCCTCATTTGACATCTCATCTGATTTGGAGGCCAGCAACTAGAAAATACATAGTTTTACATGTAAGCTGAGCAAGTACAAACTCAGGGACTTGTTTTGTGTAAAGCAGGACTGTCCACTCAAAATTTAGCACTAGCACAATACTTTTCTACTAAGCAAATTTTATCTTATCTCTGCTCAACCCATTCAAGTTAACACTCCAGCAACAGCTCACTCTCTCCTTGAGTGTCCTTCAGAGGCAGCAGTAGAGAGCTACTGTTTTTTTATTGGAACATTTGTATAGCAGCTGAGAATCTATTGCTTATGCATCTTCAATAGCAGAAAATACATGGGCTACAGGTAAGCGTTCTGCTATGATTCCCATCCACAATTGGATTACAGGGCAGTTCTTAAATACCTATTCTGAGACCCAAACTGAAAACAGAGGACTCCTTGAAACTGAATCTTTTGGGAGTTTGGACTCTCCTGGCTCCAGGGGATAAGCAGACGCTTTTTCAGTTTTATTGAGAACCTTTTGTCACTGCTGTAACCATTAGCCTCTGACCACAGAGATGCAGAAAGAGTGATAAGTACTTACGGCAGAAAATATTTTAATAGACAGAGCACCGTAGTCATTTCTACAGAAACTGTCAAAAACTTAACGGATAGAAAAAGAGCTTAACAACAATTTGAAGACAACAAGCTCAACTGAATTCACCAAGCAACTTAGAAGAACAGGTCATTTACACTGGAAGGGCATTGAAAGGGACTGGCAAAAATCTATCAGTTATGGTCATATTCAGCATGCCTTTGTGTTAACAGCCCAATTGCTCTAATGAGGTTTCATTATCATTTTGAAGAGTATAAGTTGTGATCACATACGTAAAGACTGAGCTCTGGGAACTCTTGATCATGAGCACATAGCATCAGCCACAGCCACTAACTCTGTGGAAAATGGAACAGAGAAGAAACTAACAGTTTATTCAGAAAACATCTTGGAGAGTTTGGTCGTAGAGAGAGATTCAAAGAGGCTGAACCATTTGCTTCAGTGCTGGTGGTAATCGGGCCTATTATGTTACACAGGAGAACTGTTGTCAGTGAAAGGCATGGCATAAGTGCCTACAGCCTCTACTTCACTGAGTCTATATGATTATCTGTGGAAGAAGTTAAGATGGCTCGGTTCATATAAGTACACTAGTACAAATATTTATGTAAACTGTGCCTTTAAAATCATCTCAGTTAAAATTCAAGCTAGCATACTTCTGGCATGTTTATCTAGTCTCAGTAGAAGTGTCTGACCTTTACGTCGCTTTATGTGGATAATGCAAAGTGCTGTTAATGACATATTTTAAGTTAAATTCTGCTTATTTTGGAATGTAGCAAGTCATATTGTGGAAGTCACATATTGTATGTTCTCAGACTGGTCAAGCCCCAAACCCTGCTTTTTACTAGAAAAAAGTGCACTATTTTACTAAGTGCATCTGTATATGCATACGTATATATGCATGTATAGATTTACATTATATAACTATTTTTATATATTAAACTATAAATGTATAACTATATAGTATACAGATGTTTATGGTCTTTAGACCTGGCTACTTCAAGTTATGCAAGTTTGATGATCTTTCACAGGTTGTGGAGCTTGGGGGTTTGACTTCCTTTTTTGATATTTAAGCAAACCAAAGGACTCATCACACAGGGAAAACCTCATTCTCTCCATTCCATAAAACTGGGTTGAAAGCCTCCCCAAGCCATTTCTACTTGCATGTTTTTCTCATGTACTTTTCCTGGCTTCTGAATTCCAGAAATAAGAATCACAGCACATGCAAAAAAAACCTGAAGGGAGCAGAGCAAAATTTGATTTCAGCTCAGGAGGGCTGTCCCCTGCAAAGCCCACAGAGAACATGGCAGGGCTGTGAGGCTGAGGTGGTCAAAACCTCTGCCTCTTGGTGGGAAAAGCTAAACTACTTCAGAGCGCTCAAACCATCCACACAGCATCAGCAGGGAACACAGCCAGAGGAAGAATTTTAAACTTGAACTATCCATTTAGTTGAAATGCATTATTAACAGCAGAGACCACAGCTAAATGCATCAATAATCTAAACCCTACCTAGACATAACAAGACAAATTCTGTCAGCTTCATTTGCTGAAGGTTAGATGAGTTCAGTGTGAAATACAACTGTATCCTGAAGGTCTCAGTAAAGAATATTCATAAAATACCAGTCTTAAGTACTTGGGAGCACAACAGAGACCATCCCATTTCATCACAGAACAAAAATCATGCAAAGTTTCAAACCTAGCTGCAGCTAAATCATTCAGATCTAAAATCTATAGCTGGCCTTTCTGTATACATCTCTGTTCTTTACCTTGCCCCCATCCTGCTGTGAAATGTGCAATAATTGCACAGCAGATGACTTTTGTTTTCTAAGAACATGACATGGCCATTATTAATGTGGCCTGGTATTAGTCTGTTTTCCTTTTCATCTTTATCAGACATCTATATCTCTCTCAGAGGTCTTGTTTACATAAAACAGTGCGCTTGGATGCATGGTGCTTAATGAGTTTCTGTATAACCAGAACAGAGTGAGTAAAGTACACTACTATTTCTAATTATGAATCATTTGACTGTGTTAAAGGAAAAAGAACTTCAGTAAATGGTGCCAGAAAGCTTCTTTCCAATTTTTTTTATTGCTATAAAGAACAGCCATAAATTATGAGTTAGGACAATGTTGCTTTGGCTGCAAGCAGAAGCAGTAGGAAGAGAAAAACCCCCGGCTGTGCTCATATTTCATGCTCCCTGCTCAGTGAGTGGTTTCTTCCTACATCTACAAGGCTCTGCCAAGGATAGTATAATGAGTTTGGTCAAACTCTGGTCTCAGTGGGTCTGACTACACTGGGGATTCTGAGAGCAATTCCCAGCTTCAGATTCACATTTTCCCTTGGATGCTGATGAGCCTCGGGTGCACACAGTCCATCCAACACCTCCTGCTTTCTATCGAAAGAAAACCCAGGTGAGGGGGCAGCAATGGAATCGTGGTATGCCAGTGCTCTGGCCTGCAGCCCACCGCAGAGCTCGCTGGCCTCACAGACAGAGGCACCCAGGTAATCCATGACATTTCGGTGGCCCTGGCCATTTCACTGCACACTCCAAAAACTCAGGGTTTGGTATGAGAGCGAGACATGCTCACTCCATCATCTGCACACCTACCAGCATAGGGAGAGATGCAGCATGGCTAACTGGCTCTATGCCCTTAGCACACAGCACAGTTTCCACAAAAAACCTGTATCAGAGGGCATGATTTAGCTCTTTGTTCTAAATTTTGCCAATCGAGTTATAAATGACTGAGTTCTTCCCATAAGTAAGGCAAACAATCGCAGTGTTTGTTACTGCCGATTTCCTTGGGTGAGCCCCGCATAGTACAACCACAGGTTGTCTTGTGCAAGCTCCCATGAAGCTCCAGCACAAAAGCATACCAGAGATTGGAGGGGCAGAAACAAACTCCCATCGTGCACACTCTTCAAGACTACTCTGGGCCATCTCACCGGGACACAAAGCATCACGTTTCCCATGAGAGCTACGAGAGCTATAGGAGCAGTAGGAAAACAGAGGGCGTGAAGTTACTTCGAGGCCACCTTTGCCTCTCTCTACCCTCCTTTCTCTTCCCCTACCCTGGGCTGCATCCCCCAGGAGAGACAGCCTGGCTCTGCGGGACCTCTGATGAAGTCCAGCACTACCAGGGTGGCCAGAGGCATACTTCTTTTTGTGTATTTTGCAATACAGTAAAATGAATGTGTCAGATTAGCCAAAACTGGCACCCTCAGCCCAGAAGCCCAAATTGGATTTAAGAGTGAATAAGAATAGTGATATCATCCAGTAAATAATGGAAAGCCAACTTGCCTGAACCAGAAAATTATTTCAGAGTATTATGCTGATACTTACTCTGGGGTAATGGAAAACTCCCATTGCAAGTCAGCAATAAACTGCTTTTGTCATCAAAATAAAGTAGGAACATTCTCACATTTTGAATTTTTACATGACCGTTAGGTAAGATATTTCCTCCTCCAGCAGAATTTCCTGTTAAAATCGAAGCCTTGGCTAGATGTGAGAACAAGGTAGATAAACTATCCTGACTTTCCATTTAACTCGTGGAGCATTATGCCCTTGTTAGGAGGTCAGACTGTTGGGAATATCATAGGTCATGCTGTGTGTAAGAACTCTGGATTAAAAGACATACTATAAGATGTCAGAACAAATAATGGTTCATAGCAGAGAAAGAGTTAACCCAGTCATCTGTTAGAGAAATAAAATGCTTAGTGCTTTAGGAAACCTCTTTGGATCTGCTTATAGGTGTAACTTGGCCAGGACATTGTTGATGTCAGGCTGGAGAGACATCTTTCAATGCTAATTATTTTGGTTTATTTCTACATGCATCATCTTTTTCAGATTAAAAAAGTAATTTTTAAAATTAAATTATATCCAAGTTATTTCCCTGGCTGAAGACTGATACTTTGCAAGCATGTGGGATTACAAGTCACGATACATGCTCGATAAAATAGAAACACATACATAAAAAGAATTCCAGATAGTCACAAAACAACTTTAAAACTGAACTCTATGTGTGCGTTTAAAAGACTGATCTTGCCTGGTAACTAAGAGTGTCAGCACAGTGCAGATAATTTTGGGTATTCTAACTGAGTGAAGAACAGAAAACTGGCAGTTTCCTCAAGAAATACCATTTAGAGGGCTTGGAGCTCTCAAGGACATCAGTCCAGAAGCATGGGAGAACAAAAGCCTGTAATTGCTACAGAATGTCTGAGCTGATGTAGGGAATATGGTAAAAAGAAGCAAAGCAGCAAAGGGTTCAGGAAAAAAAAAAAAAGTCTTTCAAAAGTCAGAAGATTTTCAGAAACCCAAAGTAGAAAAGGAAACATAATAAATAATAGTAAACAATAAAAATGGTCATTCTTTTTTCAACCTACAGAAAGACTTATTTTGAGTATGAGCTGATGCTTATGGAACAGGAGGAGGTAGTGTCCTTTTTTTTTTTTTAGCTCATTGTTGAATTCAAAAGCAACTAGAAGAGAAAACCCAAGTGTGTTGGGTGTTTCACGTGTTCATCTTAGATTCAATTGCTCCTGAGCAGTGCACTGCTCCATTTCAGTGCAGCAAAAAAAATCCCAGGATTTCTAGTCAAATAGGATGTTTATTTCTGCAGCACACAGTCTGATTATTATGGATCTGCTCCCACAGGCTTCATGCAACCCCGTCCTTAAGACTATTTCCTATAGCTCCATAATCCACAACGCTGTTCCACATAATAACAGGCTAATCACTGCCCTACTTTTAAAAATGCAAAAACTTTCTGACATGCTGCATAATGGTACTTCCCAAACAGCCCATAAACCAGTCCAGCAGATTCCTCCTCCATTTCCTTGCTTGGTGTTATCTCCCTCAGCATCTTGTCTTTTAGAGTTCAATTTAGATTGCCATGTCTTTGGGCCAGAGGCCATGTAAATCACCTATGGCTCCACACAAATATTGAGTAACAGCAAAATCTGACTTTGGAGCCATAAAATGCTTTCCAGACTTTAAGTCCTAGAAGAAGTCTCAAACTTTTAGGCATTCCTAGATGGGTAACTGAAAGGCAGTACTCCACAGGCTATCAAATAAGTGAGAATAAAAGGTGAAGGAAAAGGGAAGTTTTTCAGAGCCTTCCTGAGCATTTTTGCTACATTGCACAATTAAGTCTTCAAGCTACAAATTTAGGTTCCTGATCGCATGGGTATATATCAGTAACTCAGTTCCCATCTTCTTTTTGAAACTAAAACTTTAAATCCTGGCTCTGTTGAAGTTGAAGATAGTTTTGTACTGTCAGACTGGGGAGGTTTTTTGTCTAAGTGACATAGGACTCCCACAAAGGGTTGTCATCATGAACTCTGCCACCAAAACTACTAATGTTTATGCACTGAACTTGGCATCCCTTTCACAGTTGCCTTCCTTTATATCATTAGGCTCTATAGGATGTCCACGTTTATCTGATAAAATTATACATTACATTACAAGAAGTGCTAAATGTCCACATTTTACCAATGTCTTCAAAAAGCTGTGGCAGGGAAAAAACAGCCTGAAGCAAGGAACATGTAATCCAAGTATACAATAAAAGTTTTGAGATCCTAAGAAGAAGGAAGGAAATTACTTACACTCCTGCATCACCATGTGATACCCCAGTGCCTGGTCACATGAAATAAGGTACAGGTAAATAGGAAGAAAAAAAGGATGTCATTCCATGTTGAGCTAAGCATTTGACTGGGGAAAAAATACATTCTGGGGCATCCAGGCACCTCTTTTATCCATAAGGCAAGAAAAACTTGCTCTAGGAACTCCAGAGGGCATAAGAGCAATTAAAGAAATTACAGAAGTTAGTTTTCAGACAGACTTGTGGAGTGTGTGCAGTAACTTTTCCCTTTGATCAGCTTTATCCAAAAAATTTCCCTAGCATGAAACAAAGGTGGCATTCAGGGATGTGCCTCACTGGTCCAGGTCAGTATGCAATGGTTGCCTGCAGCTGTGGCATGAACCAAAGCCCACTGATCCTGTTGTATCAGCTTCACTGAGCTTCTGATCAGGATTTTGCTATCTGTGAATGAAATGTAAGGATGAGGTTAGGAGTCCTGTCCCTAGCTCTTTTTTGCTTTTCAGTCACAGTAAGAGAGTCAGCAACCCACACTCCAAGTATGAGTCACGGTACAAGTACAACCATTGTTTTAAGCTGTTCTAGGGCCTTGAATTGCAAAGTTCAGATTTGGCTCTGAATTTTTTCTCCCCAAATCAGAGCTGTTCAGATGTGGAGTTTAATTTGGTTTGAAGCCTATGTAAGAGAGGTCGGTCCTGGTACACCACAAAGGCCTCGTGTCTCCCTGGTGAGAATCCCACTCTTCAGACAGTAATACACGGGAAATGAGGGAAAGAGAATGGAGACAAGCAAAGCCAAATTCCCCTTATTTTGCCTTAGGGGGTTGTACATGTGCAAATTGTTCAGTCCTCACTGTATGCTGCACCACGCCAGGATGTGAGCCCAGTTTCCCATGACTTTTTACTGGCATGCCGGACACGAGCATTGAAGGCTGATGTAATGAAATGAGAACACGGATTGGGTAATTTGCGTCCTTCTGCTACAGCACAAGCAACTTTATTAATAACGTGCCTTCTAGGCTCAGCCCTTTGTCTAGGGCAGCTCTGCTTTACACAGTCTGATCCCACATAAAACACTTTTCATCAAAATGCAGTCAGGTTTATCAGCACATGTTGTATAGATACAAATCAAATAGTCTTTGTATAACAGGGTGCTCAACTCCTAAATTCCTTGTTGTGAGATGGAAGTTACCTATTGACCCCAAACACATTCAAGTATTCCAATATAAAAAGTGCTCTTATTACTAATGATATATGCAATAGTACCTCAGTAACATGTTATATGCTTGGGCTCTCCAGTTTGAGATAACTGACAAATACAGCTGCACATGTTATTTTTCTTGTTAGCATTTTGAAGTTGCCATGGATATCCAGTTCATATAATAAAGACGAACAGTGGCCACAGAATATAGCTCAGATATCAGGCACATAGAAAGGGGTGCATGTGAATGGTGCTCAAAGACATGAGCTCTGACATTCAGCCCCACAACTCCTGCAAGTAACTGCAATTTTGATCTGCTCTGAAGAGCTGATATGGTGCCTGGCTGTCTTTGTTGTAAGAGTCTGGGAATTTCCTGCAAAGCATGTAATATGCTTGAGGCATCAAGTTTTTTACATTTATTTGCCAAAAAAAGGGTGTATTATTTGGCATTTTTCCATGGTGACTTAATTCAAGGGCTATGAACAAAATGGAAATGGAAATGGAAAACACCTTTCAGTTACAAAATGCCACTCACACACACTCTGAATCTTGATAGTTTAAACCGCAATAAGCACCATAAGAACCAAGAAAAAGCCCCAAAGAAATTCATAGTAGTTAACTGTAAGCATCATTAAGCTAAGCACAGCAGAGCCCTTTAGTTCAGTGGCCAATGCAATGGGGTCAGAGTGAGCAATATTGGGGCTTGTCCTCATACTGTGATTCTGGGAGGAATAACGTAACTGTGTCTTCTCTCAGCTTCCTCATCACAGGCAGATGAAATGTGCTTACCCTGTGGTCAAAGATGAGGCAGAATATAATACATAGTACTGCAAACTTATTTTATCTCAAGTCCTGTGTTTAAAGTTTCTTATCTCACTTTTCTGGAGTTACAGGATTCTGTAAAAGTCCTCCTTTGTTTAAAAAAGGTTTCAGTCTTCCTTCATTATAAAGTGCGATGCCACTAGCCTTGAGTTTTCAGGAAGACAACAGAGAGGTGGCCACGTTACCTATGAACTAATCTGATTTAAGAGCTTGCCTTGCTTTGAACACAGAGATTGCAATACCACATACAGGAAAAGTAGTTCCAAGATGCCTAAATGAAACACTCTAGAACCAGGTCTTTTAGTTGTTTTTTATTTTGCCTGTTTGTGATTTCTTCATGCTGAACTTGAGATATCTGAAAGTAGTAAGAAGGGCAGCAAATGAGTGTTTGCCTTTTTTCCCCCCTTTCATCATACTCCTTTAAACAGACTCCACAGATATGGAGGCATTGTTATTACTAGCAATTTCAAGAAAAGTCTTGGTCCCAACCTCAATTCATGTTTTAACAGCCCTAAACACCGCTAATCCAAATCTTATGCTACCAGGATAACCTCAAGAATGCCTCCAGTTTGGTACAGAGTCACCTGTCCACAGTCAGGCCAAATACAAAAGACTGTCCTTGAAGTCTTTCAAAGCCCCATTTTCTTTACCTTTTTAATTTTATAAGCAGGGGAAGTTCATTTATCTCCTTTAGAAGGGCTACTTTCCCTAGACCACCAGAACAAATTGCTTTTGGTTTTTGTAGCATCCTTGAGACTAAAATTGGGATATTTCACAGTAGGGTCTGTGAATACAAACAAGATAAAACTGAATTGATGGTGTCCATCTGCAGTGATGAGCCCGCATAGCTATTGGTGAAGTAAACCCAAAAGGCAGGGAAATGCTAAACATGATGTCTCTTCACGCTCCTGGGACCTGCCTGTCCGTTCTTTCAACTTCAGCCTTGTTCTTATGCTGCTAGTCACTTCATGGGCAGAACCACCTATTGGATTTACATAAAGTAACAGTAATTTAACTATCCATTTCTATCCAGAAGAGGTTTTTGGCTTAGTTTTTTTTAAAAACTGTGCAGTGTAGGGAATAGGGTGGTCCTGTAACACTCCTTCCCTGTGGAGACCCTGAGCTCTATTGTCTCTTCCCACTTTGTTTCTCAGATTGGGATTTCCTGCAAGGGATGGTGAAAACTGCTAGCTGCTCGAATCAGCTACGTGGTCTGGTGAAACTTTCACAGACAAATTTTCACATCTGAAACATCAAGCTATGGTCAAGAGTTTTAAGTGTCATGAGATAGATACAATGCCAGTGGGGCAGTCGGAAGGAGACAGTAATCAACTTTTTGGAAAGCCAGGATTTATCATGTGGTTATTGCCAGAATTTTTTTAAGAGTGATCCTTTAATGTAAATGTTGAGTGCAGATTTCCTTGAGGTAATGCATTTATAAGAGTGAGAGTTCACATGTGGCAATAACTAGACTGATCATTGGATAGCAAACAAGGGAAGACCATCCTCAGACTTTCTACAAAGTAATGCTCTTCCAGTTGCCATTTATGTTTCATTCCAAGTCTTGATATAAGACAAGCTATAGTACCCCATCATACACACAAGCATTTCAAAGCCTAGATTGCTACGCAGTTTTGTAGCAAAATGCTACAGATTTTTAAATAAACTATTAAATTGCTGTTGTCATTGTCTTGACTTTCATTGTCTTGTATTTCATACAGCCAGCTGATGTTCAAATGTGTTTTGTGATTTTAATCTTCTCCCTTAGGCTTACCCACAAAACTCTACCACATACTTATTCAGCAAATTAACTAAATTATTTCCTTCCCGAAGAAAAGCTTAGATCTTCATGGGGAAGGCTGATGGGTTTTGGCAGAAAAGTCTGGAATTATGGAGTCACTGACTAACTGTAAATCAGCTACAACCATGGATCAAGGAAGTGTGGATTCAAAGGCGGCCATAGTGAGGCAAGTCCTGATTTTGTTATAATCTGTAACTTCACTGACATCAGCTGAACTACGATCAGACTCCTTCAAATTCTCATGCCCACAGTACGCCGAGTTATACATATGCAACACAGAAAGGTTATTTTCACCACAGCCAACCCTCTAGGCCAACTTCTTGCCTTTTATGTCTATTAAAGGTACAGATTATAAGCAACATATATTTTAAAGAAGATGCATAACTTTTAATTTATTTTTAAGAAGCATTGTGAAGTTCATTATGTACAAAAACCAGAACAGGGCAAATTCTCACTCAGCATGTCGGTTTTGAGGTGCTGTATTTAAGCAATAAGTGATCCTTCCTACAGCCGTGAGGTGCAGCACGCGAGTCGCAGACAGCCTTGGAAGAAAGACACGTTGATGGTCAGACGTGGACGTGCCAGTTGGCTGCCTGCCTTCCGGACAGAAAAGCTTTACCTCCCTTATTTCCTAGGCACGACCCCACCGCCAGTCCTACTCACACAGCATCAGCAGGATAACCTATTTTTAGTCCTCTAGAAATAACACTGACCCATACTGCCCCCGAGTCAAAGGTACAGAGCCCCTCAAGCCGAGAAGCCCCTTCCCCCCATAATCCCCCGTCCCCTTTTCCTCAGGCTGCCGACAGCTCTGGGTAGGGCCTGCGGGACTGGAAGGTGCCCAGCTGACCGAGTGGGGATCACCCTTCTTTTAGCAGGGACAGGAGAGCTACCTCACTGCTGCCCATCCATCACACACAGAGGCAAGGGAAGAAGAGGGACGGGGGTGCTGGGGACCACAAAGCCCATGAGACCCCAGGCAGTGCTCATCTCAGTGCTGTTCCAGGGGCTCTGGGCTGCAGGCTTGTGCCTTGACCATAACTTTCAGCGTCTATTGCTCTCCAAACCTACACAACTCCTGGGTGGCCTTTTGGGCGGATGCTGGAGACTGTCCCCCACCACATACCCCTGTGGAGAGATTGCCTCCCAGGGCAGGCTGTCTGCACCAGTGCTGGGGATGATGATGGAGGGTCTCTGTTTCCTTCATTTGTAATGGAGGGATTTGAGTGGGAGCTGAATCCTGTCAAGCGCTTCCTGTCCTGCACACACCCTTGTCAAAGAGCTCTTTGGAGAATACAGAAAGAGGATTAATGCTAATAGCTAACTGCCTGTCATTTGAAAATCTCAAGCAGCACTTGCTGGATTTTCCTCATGAATGTCTAATGCACAACACTGCAAGGGCACCTGAAAGGAAACTTTGCAGGGAGTACACACAGCAAGCAACAAGGTGGACAAATGACCCTGCAGGGTACGAGTGCAGATCATAGCCTACACACCAGATGCGGTGAAGCCTTTTGGAGTACGAAAAAGGCATGCATTTGAAGCCACTTTGCCATCAAAGCAGATTTACCCAATTCATTCCTTTCAATCATGTGCTGTAATTCATTCTGCTATGCATTTTAGAAACAGTCACCCTGGGACTGCATTCACTTAGCATAGTTAGTAACATAACACTATCCAGGCAGTTCTCCTTATCCAGCACCAGCACTTAGAACTGCGACTGTGTAACAGACATTAAATTTCTTGGTCGAGGCTAATAGCTTCATTGGTCAGGCCCTAACGAAGGGTCCAATCTTAATCCCATAGGAATCTTCAATAGGAGCGATTTCTGACCCTCAGGAGTTCTGACTGTGTTTTACTTAAATAAAATAACCAGAGCATCAGCATAGCCTTTGGAGATGCTGCATGTAATTCTTGGAACAAGGCAGCAGAAGAAAACACAAGGTGTAAAGAATTGATAAGATGACCAAGAGCTCACCAGCTGATCATGCACATTAGCACTCAGCTCTCAAAGAATGAGGCTACCATCCAAAAGCCCTGTGGATTACTGACATTACAGGAGGGAAGGACACCCATTTGCAGTGCCTTGGATTTGTTGCCTTTATTTGGCAAGGGTAGCACTGCAAGGACATTCATGCTGACCTCTTTGAACAACACCTTAACAACTCAGAAAGATGCTCCTTTGGCCCTGGAGACAATTCCTCTACAAACTGTTCTCAGCTGTACTCTCTTATCCACAACTTTCTTACTTTCGCCATGCTCTTACCTCACCTTCTGCATGTTCTCCAGCTATGCTAAAGAAGCAGCCTTGCAAAATGCGAAGTGAGGTGTGAAATTTGACTTCATAGTCTCAGACCATGTGCCCTCTACTGACGATTCATGTCAGTCAGGCTGCCAAGGACCCAACACCTACTCTCCCCTTGATGTGCTTCTGCCCTGTTGTGGGTTAGCCCTGGCAGGCAGCTGAGCCCCACACAGCCACTCCCTCACCCCCACACCCTCCAAGTGGGATGGGGGAGAGAATCAGAAGGGTAAGCATAAAAACCATGGGTTGAGATAAAGACAGTTTAATAGGTAAAGCAAAAGCTGCACACTCAAGCAAAGCAAAACAAGGAATTCACTCACTACTTCCCATCGGCAGGCAGGTGTTCAGCCATCTCCAGGAAAGCAGGGCTTCATCACGCATAACAATTATTTGGGAAGATGAACACCATCACTCCAAATGCCCCCGCTTCCTCCTTCATTCCCCCAGCATTTATTGCTGAGCATGATGTCATATGGTCTGGGATACCCCTTTGGTCAGTTGGGGTCAGCCGTCCCAGCTGTGTCCCCTCCCAACTTCTTGTGCCCCCTCAGCCTCCTCGCTGGTGGGGTGGGGTGAGAAGCATAAAATGCCCTGACACTTTGTAAGCAGTGCTCAGCAGTGACTAAAACATTGATGTGTTATCAACACTCTTTTGGTCACAGATCCAAAACATAGCACCATGCATGCTTCTATGAAGAATATTAACTCTATCCCAGCCAAGCCCAATATACATCCTTTTCACAACCACAACAGTAACCCTAGGATTTGTATTATACCAACAGCAAACAGTTTCCCTTCCTTTCATTAGGGGATATTTTTTAGGTTGGTTTTTTTTTTAAACCTACAGAAATGCAAAAATATGGCTTTTTCTTTTTTCATTCTCTCTTTGGCCATGCTCTTTGAAAGCAATAAAAAGACCTGCAAGATACGTGCTGAGAAGTGTTAAGCAGAATATGGTTTAAAATAGAGAAGTCACCAGCCACTGAGGTTCAGTGCTGTTCCTATGCAATTAAAAACTTCTATGGCTTTTGCAGATTATCCTTTATTTACTTGCACAAATTTTAACAAAGAAATGCAAGATTTTTTTCAAAATCAGCATTTCCACAAAGGTCAACGCCAGCCAGACTAGGTGTCAGAAAGAAGCACATGGATATTTTTCTAAGACACTGGTGAAAGCAGATGTATAAAGTGTTTCAATTGGGAGGGGGGGGAATGAGTGTCTGAGCCTTAACTGTGAAAAAAATGGACTATTCCAACTGTGTCTCTGTAAAAACAAATAAAACTGCAGAGAGCAGAGAAACTGGCTGGGCTTGTAACGATGAAGGCCAGTGTTCCCCGCCAGCCCCAGGCCAGCAGGCTTTTACTCTTTAATGGTTTCATGCCCTCTAATTAAAGTTTCCAAGTACAATCCCTTTGAACAAATGTTTACATTTGTCTTGTTAATTCCCATTACTTAATAATCAGAGGTCCCTGCAGTTACCTCAACACAGGGAAGATGAACCAAAGACATGATCATATCAGGGGGCTTGACATTTAAATACCCGATTTGCAGAAACATAACAAAAGTGAACACCTGCAGATGCAAAAAATGGATGAGCAAAACTGACAACACACATTTAAACTCCAAGTAAAAGTCTGACAACACAACTTGTGGGATTATAAACTAAGGTATGGCATGCTAGTCTCATATAACATCTTATATACTGCTTTTTAAAAGCATCTTGCCAAAATTTTTCTTTAAAACAAAGAGTTACCCAGAAAAGAAGGAAAGTTGCCCTTTCCTTATGACATATTGGAGTCAGTCATTTGCTGTCCATACTGCTCTCCTTTGGGCAAGTCATTAAATCTTATTTGGGCTATATTTAGTCAAATAAATGGGGGGAATAGCACTCCCCCATGCCACCAGAGTGCTGTAAACGAGCAGGCCCTTTAACTGATGTGAGCAGTCAAAGCTGGGTTGAGGGAACTGCAGAAGCGCCTGGACAGCTGAGATAGAGGCAGGAAAGTCAAGCAGATTAGAAAAACCAACCAGGGAAAGACCTTCTTGTTCTGAATGATTTTTCTCTGTTGAGAGGGCATTGAAAGCTGTGCCTCTAAGAAAGAGAGCATAGAGCTACCGAAAAATGTATAGGTGTGTGAGAATCAGTAACACTGGTTTGCTGAATTTTTCATTTGTGGGTTCTTGTGATGCTGGCATACATCCTAAAAAAAAAGGTTGTTTTGCCTACTTTGAAAAAAGAAAACCAACCCCCAAAACAAACCCAAAAGCTAAAAGCAGAGGGGAAAGACAAAATAAGCTAAATGGGATGGCAAATACGTCGTGTCATTTCATGCAAGAGTTGAGGGTATGGAAGTTTAGTGGAGACATGAAATTACTTGGTCAGTGGGCTGTATCACAGCAGATGTGGTAACCACCGGTTCAACTGAGGGCTAGCAGACCCAAGTATGCAGTACTACAGCCAGCTGCCATCCTGTCCAGAACAGTGAATGCGAGCATCACACAACCCCCCTGGGCAGTCATCAGCAAGGTAACAGACTCTCAGCTTTCCATTCAGTCAGGAGAACGAGGGTCCCAGATCTTCTCCACAGTAGGCATACCTTTACTGCAAGTCTACTAGATAGGCCCAAGCTACAATATTTTCTTCAAAATCATGATGCCCACTTATAACTTAACTTGTAATGAGTATTTACATTTTTCCTCCCTCCTATCTTATATATCACATACCTGCCTAGAGCAACATTTTATGGACAGATATAAAATTTAGATAATGAAGGTTTATTGTAAAAAGGCTGGCACAACTGTTACGAACATGGGACAAACTGGCGCCACTATAATGAAGTTGACATTTAAATGGGCAGCTGCTTGTTCAGTAGGATGACCGTGCGGCTGCACAACATCTAAGCCATTTCTCAACACCTCATGCTACCACCTTATCCAGCCAGCCAGCTTTCACAAATAAGTAAGTGCAGCAATTGCTTTTTACAGTAGTAAAAAGGAAATACTGGAATTCTTACGTTCTCCTAACATGCTTCATGCCAGGAGCCACAAGCTCATCTTTACTAGAAGCAGCCCAACAAAATGGCTGTCTGTCCTTGGCACTTGAATCACGCAATTTAATGAGCCCTTCCTCTAATGGCAACCTATGTTATAACTGGGAAGCTACACCTCTACCTATTTTCTGCTCTTGCTCCAAGGGGCCTGCTCATACCTTCTCAGGGCAGTGTTTCTTAAGTCTGCTGCTTTCAGCAATGCCTACGCTAGCTCAGCTGTGCCTGCTTTGCCAGCTGTAACATGCTAGTGGTAATACCAAACCACTCCAGACCCAAACACGTGGAGATCAAGGTGGGCTGTACAGGTCTGCCAAGAAATCCAGCTCTTAAGTGCACAGCAGGGGCCACATCACCACAGCTCCTGGGATATCAGGTAGCCAAGTAGCTTGCAGCCCAATGCTGCCAGCACGGGGAACATGCATTTTTCTGATGCACTTGCTGTACTGGGTGGAAGTTCTCGATAGAGTCTTTGCTCTCATTTACCAGGTCCAGTTCCCCGTTCTTCCATCGAATTCAGACTGCAACTACTCAGTGATCATTCAGACAGTCTTCTTAAAACAAAATCTGTGGGTTTTTTTATCAGTAGCTTTTTGAGGAGGGAGGTTTTAAAGTACTGAACCAGCTATAAACAGCCGTACGGCCTGGTTTTCTTATGGTTTGCTGGAAGATCCAAAAAAGACCTTGCTCTGCATGAATCTCCTTAATTTTCTTACTGAAGTGAAAAGCTGAGGCAGGAAAAAAGAAATATACTGGCCTGAAACAATGTCTTGCTTGACTTGTAATTTCTTAAGCCTTTTGGTACAAAAACTGAAGGACAATGTTTTAAAATGGTCTTAGAAGAAAACACAAATCCTTTTATGTTTTTTTTTAAGCAACCAAAAGAGACAAAAATAAACTCCCACAATGCTAATTGGCATCACTGAATTCCCATTTTAACCCATACTACACACTTGACCTGGCTCTGCAGGTGAGAGCTGGTATGTTTGCTATATGCCTACATGCTTGTTTCCTCCAGATGCTAACGTATGTAAGTTTAGTTTCCTCAGACATCCATATTCAGCCTTTTACCAGATAGGTGCTCTAGGGCTTCAAACAGCCAACCATCCCCCCATCTTAAGACACTTTTTTTTTTTTTTTCCAAATGCCACTTCTGCATTTGCTTGCTTGCTTGTTCTTGACAAGCTCTGCCTCTTTCTTGTTTTGCCATTGCCCCTTATTACTCAAACTTTTTGACAAGTAGCTTATCTTGCATCTTTTTCTCGCCTATTTCTCTCCATCCCCCTGTATTAAATTAAACAATATCATTATGCAGTAAACAGCCCAATAACCCAAGTCAGCATATGGTATTCATAAGTTCTTACTGTGCAGCTCTAAATCTGTCACAGCCTCCATTTAAATGTCCTGAACTTTGCAAAGGTCTGAACCATGTGGTAAAGATACAACTTCAACAGCAGTAGAAAAACCATCCCATCGGAGCTGAACAGTCATCCAACAGTCAGAGACTTCATATATGGACAAACCGTGAGGGGCATGCAGGAGAAGGGATGTCCAACTTTACCGGAAAGCACTGGGTCTACTCTATGCACGTGAGTCAAATCATACTGCGCACACGCATTAAGTCTGCTCACACCATATAGAAGGCAGCCACAAAGCACAACCTGCTTCTGCTGGTAGGTCCGAGCTCTCCGGTCTCCCTGGCCAGAACATCTGGGCACAACTGCTGTAGAGCACAAGACAGATAGGACAGCACACATCCCCCGTAACACAGCCTGCCCACTGGGCAACACGATCATGGGAGAAATCCTTCCTTTTCTCTCCTTGGCTCATCAGCAGTGAAGGAGGAGTATCAACAGTCCCCACCATAAGAATAATGCAAAACATTTTGTTATTGATCATTAGATGAAGGAATCCTCTCTTTAATGTGGCCATTGAGTCTGACAGCCAATTTAGTTGTATACACAGAATGTGGCAAAAAGAGCAAGCAAGAAAAACAAGAATGTACAATCCACTCCTATGTTGTGCTTCGTGGTGCTACACAGGTTACATTGGGAGCTGTATTAGCATATGACCTACATTTTAAAATTAATTTTGTTCTCAAGTTAGGTGTTCAGGGTTTTTTACTCCTGCAGGCAATTGGTGCTATTGTATTTGTATTAATATATCAGCTCCACGATGTGTTTCCCCTCCCCTCCAGTGTTTGTAAGGGAAGTTTTAAGTAGCAGGGGGAGGGTCTTCTCATAATCAAGGTCCAAGCATTGCTGACTCTCCTGTTCTGCACACTGCAACACTCATGTCAGCAAAGCAGCAGTAGCAACTGATGAGTGTTCACATGGGACCACTCAAAGCTCCAAGGACAAAGCATAATCTGTACTGGAAATGGAGGAGGAGGAAGAAACTAAATGAGAAGGCAGAGCCAGTTAAGGTTTGCAAGGAAAACAAATAAAAGGCTATAAAAAAAAAAATCAAAAGGAGAAAAGGAAAAACAAGTTGATCTGAGCTGGAGGAAGGTTAGAAGAATGAAAGGTTTCTGCAAGTACTTGGAAGAGGTGAAGCACAACTTTTGAGAGAAACTTGATATGAATAACTAAAATTATTAACATTACAGATTCCTTTTTGAAATTTTCTACCAAGAAGCAGAAACTTTGAATAAGTGGGAAGTAGGATTTGATTTCTGTTTATTTTACAGGCAAGGTTACATATGGAAATGCTACAAGTTGGGATGACATTTATTTTAATGGGTTTGGGGAATTATGACATGTAGACAATTAGAGAACCTCTGAGAAACACTTTAAAAGAGCACTTGGGAAGTGGGAAAATATCAGGAGGAAAATGCAGATACACTACATTGAAACAAAGAAGAGTGATTAAAGCAATTGTCACCCAACAGAGCACTTAAAAATTACTTAGTAATTTCAGACACTGAGAAAACATTACAGGAATTAATACTGGGGATCAGCCCTCAGAGACAGCATCATACCCACAGGATCAGTATTTCATAGGACACTGCAGCAGCTAATACAAACTGAAATGGGATACTTCCACAAGAACTAAGTCTTTTAGCTGAAGCAGCAGCCCCCCCCCTTCCCTATCTGGGAAATTTTGCTCCATCTGCTATGTTTCATGACACCTTGTAGCATTTGCATTACCTGTAACGAGCTTTAGACAGCTCAAGTTCCTTGTATTGCTGGAATTATTAAATAGATGTTAAAATCTTCTTGTTTCCCTTTTTATTTGGTAGTGGTTTTGAGCAGAAGTTGTCTGGTTACTGTGCCTCATTCAGTGAGCCCTAGCCAATGCAAGTAACCTCTACCTTCTGTCTGAACTAGCCCTTCAGCCCCTGGTGAGGCATTTTCAAGCAGGTAGGGGATGGTTTCAGAGCTGGCATTTTTAGGTGCTGTTTGCCTGGAGGACAGTGTTCTCACCTGGGACTTGTGCAATACTTGTTTGTATTCGTGGCTGTCCTGCTGGGACAAGGACTTTTCACTTCTTTGTCTTCTCATGAACTAGACAGATATATGGAATTCAGTGAATAAGGAACAGTCCCATCTATGAAAACCTAAACAAAATAGGTAATGATGCTGTTTGCAGTCTGTTTCTTGCACAACTATGTCAAGGAAAAAGATTTTTTTTAATCTTGCATTTACAAATTTACAATATGATTTTTTTCTCTCTGGGGATGGAATAGATTAACATGTTAATGTTCTATTAGCATGAACACTGAATTTAGTGGGTAGCCTACATTCAAGGTGGACAATTTGTTGATACATACTGCCTCTGATAGTCACATTTCTGCGGTCTGCAGCAGGACACCTCCCTCATCATGTGGCCAGATGTGTACTACTCAAAATTAGAGGTATTCACTGGGTCCTACCTCAGCCATTGCCTAGCCAGAGACAGGAAGGACTGTCATGTAACCCAGACCAGGCAAGCTGATACAGATGCACATGCTCTGTCCTATGGCACCACGTGTGCTCCTCATGTGAGTGATGCTGTCATTTTGATCAAAGAGCAGGAGCCGGTCCTCTTGGTCGTGTGACAGGGCGGGGGGAAGTTGCACAGTTCTAAGTTTCGGGCAACAGGGAATAGATAAGCAGGACCAGGGAAGTGCTCGATGGGGAGCTCTGGCAAGTTATACTGACCCCACAGGCACTGGGATGCTATCTTCAGTCTATACAATAATCTCTGCAAGTTGGGATTCCCTCTTGACCTACATGGTAGAATTGTTTCTCTTCATTCTTTTCTTGCCCTTGTTTTCTCCAATAAAGCTTGAATAATCTCCATGTTTTCCACACCTCTCATGTGAACCGTGGGTATTCTTTAATTTTCTTTTCTCAGTTTGGATAACTCCAAGATAAATTTAACAAGAAACTCCTTCCATAATGCCCTCAGGATAAAAAGAAGAAAATTGATGTTTAAAAGTAAATGAAAGGTGACAGCTAAATCTTTAAAATCATAGAAACACTAATCTGTTAACTACAGTATCTCCAAATCACATAAGTTCACTGATCAGAGCATACTATTTGTCCTTCTAGGTAGAGAGAGATGCATTTTTTAAAAACTCCAGTGTGATCCAGTGGTATTGTACTTAGTGGAAATAATTAAAATAATAACTGTAATCACTACCAAGAAATACTTACAATTTAATTAAAGGCAAGGATTCTTTGTCAGTGTCTAACTAGAGCTCTCTATGGATGTGATTTTCAGAAGCACTGAAATTTCAGAGGGAATAAAGTAATTTTGGTCTTTTTCTTTGCCAAGTTTCCAATTCATGAGAAAGGCTGACAATATACAAGCATCTCTAGTTCTCAGAGGGATTTTGGGGTCATTAAATCCAGTCCCTTGTTCCAAAAATCAAACACATCATATAACCTTTTTTGTAGATGTGTACCAAAACCAGTGCTGGCTACAGAGGTGTCCTTCAGCAGTACTAGAGAAGATGTCTGCTAGCAGGTGGTGATGCTGGGTCACAGTTAGTCAGCTGCTGTAAGCACCTAGTCCTACAGAAGTGGGAAGATGAAGCTCGAGAATCTTGACTCTGAAAACACTCCTTGAAAGGTTTGAAGCAAATGCCTTTCTCTGCTCATGCTCTTGTCATGCTCAGCAATACAAACCCAAACAAGTAACACTCCGGCTCTCACCCATTATCATCGGTGGTGCTTGTCAAAAGATGATCAGTATCATTCGTATATGGGAAACCAAATGAGCATTAAACAAATTCAAGCTTTAGGGCTTTCTTTTTTCCAAGATAACATCAGATATTAGCCACCATTTCTTGCCTCATCACATGCTGATCCCCTCAGTAATCAGGATTTTAATTACACAAATCTGTCTCTGGATATTTTCTTGCAGAACTACTAAAAGGCATGAGCATACTGAACTTGTGGCTATAGTAGAGGTGCGCATTATAGACAAAATCCAAATCAGGGTAAGGTTTTCAAACTCTCCAATGTTCGGGTGTCTTGAGATCTATGGGTTTCTATCAGGGTGTTTAAAGATACGGTTTTGTGGCATTCTTTTTACTCTGACCCTGGAAGGAGTTTTGGTAATTAGAGACATATGCATATATCTGCATATGCAGACATTTGCCAGCATTATATGAAAGGAGATGTTTATGTTGGCAGTTTGCAAAGTGCTGGCTCTCGCCTTTGAAAGCTTGTTGCAGGGAAACCTGACAAAGGATCTGACCTGTGACCTTTAACTCCTGACAGGGTAACTTCAAGCAGTTCAGAAGTCTGGTTACTTCTGATAAACACTCTCCCATTTGATTGCTTAATAACCTCCATCTGGTGAGCCTTCACCCTGAACCAGGCAACCCCTTGGGTTCAGGCCCTCTCACAGGTTTCAGCTTTTTCCCATTCATTCCCCTAGTCCCAAACAGAACCCAAAAGAGCCTGACACTATAAAGATAAAAATTACAGATAAGCTCAGCTCTGTTGCAGGGGGAGCAGAGGCAGGGGTTTAATCCTTGTCCAAGCATAAGGATTTTGCAATCTCTCTACAGGGCCTATGTTCCTATCTCTTCAAGGTAGACTATTTTGTACAGCGATACATGGACAGCAGCTACTTAGTTTTTAGCAGGGTAACCAAAATCAGAACTTGACTTTGGATATTGAGAGATGAAATTCCTTACCTGATATTTTCTCGTCCTATGTGAGGATGAGAAAACACACCACCCATTTCACATACTATTAAATAATGTTTGCTAACGCTGGAGCAAAAATGGTTTCAGTCCTTGAGATGCAGGAGGCTTCCTTGCATCCCATGTGGGCAGCTGACAGCACCCTGTGCTAGGAAAAGCTTGGAACAGAGCTGGAGTCCCAATGACCCAGTCCAGGAAAACATGTGATAGGACACAAGCTTCAAGCCCTTCCCACCACAGAAAAATTAGTTCATAGTTTAACTTCTTTCTTACTAGCCAGATTTTACTACCACTCAAACACAATATATGGATTAAATTAAGATCTTTAACAAGATAGTTAAACATTACCAAAACCCTGGAACTGAATTAAGATTGAAAGATAGGTTCGAGGGACAGACATGGGGAGGAAAAGGCAGACAGTGCTGCTTAGCAGAGGCAAATATCCACAGAGGCAGCTGAGGAGCAGAGCTGGCCACCTTCTGCTTTCGTGATATAGCTTGGTGAGTTTGGAAGGCAGCACGTTGTGGCATAGGGAAAACAGAAGTTCCCAAGCTACCTTTTCTTTGCTATTTGCAAGTTTTCACACTTTATTAGTTTCCATTATTTCTCTCATCCCCTCCTCAAAGTGTTAGGCCCCATTTCTTTCAGTAGTTTCACTAACAAGAGTCTTTCAGGTCTTGATATCTTTAGGAGAGATGTTACAGATGCCGTAATTCCAAAACTCACAGAGAAAAAAAATTTTGAAAGAGGTAGGCTTCTAGTCTAGGTACTCCGAGTCGTTCCTCTGAGGAGCCTGTCTCTGCATTCACTACAGGGAGATCAAGCTCCTAATCAAAGCACTTCCAATGCCTGAAGCCAGATGATGCAAAACCTCCCCGCTCCAACACTGCTCCTGTTCTCCTCAGCGCGCCCTGTGCGCGGTGCTCCGCACGCCAACTTGGAAGGTCACAGGGAAGACCTTCAGTTCACATCCAAAGACATGACTTAGAGCAACGCTGAGCACTTGCCAACATAAATCTCTGAAGGCAAGGCAGAGGGACTGCTGGAGATCATTCAAAGACAAAATTACAGGAAGCGTCTTTCACAGTAACATGGTGCTGATGCAACTGCATCTTTCGAAACCAACCGAATGACACCTCCACTTCCATATCGCTAGAGCCAAGTGGTGAGCAACACAGAGAACACAACTCCCATCAAAGCCAACTCTTCTGCAGTAGAGCAGAGCTCGTACAAAAAGAAGACAGCCTTGGGTTGCTTTTAATTTGTATAATATACAGCTTGCCCTAGTTTATACACACTGCAGCATTAGACAATTAGACATGCTGAAGTATCATTATTCGCCTGACTCGCAACTGAGCATCCTCTGTCTCCGCTCCCCTTCTCTCCCCTGAGTGTGGACCATTATCCTCATTTTTGCAACTCTCACGGAATAGCTGCCCCACAACTATAATTAGTCCACTGCTTGCTTGTTTTAATAGCTGTATTTTCTAAATCAAAAGTGGCATTCTTTTCTCAACAATCTTGATTATTTGCAAATTTTTGCCTAGGATATTCCTTTCAATCGTTTTTCCTCTATTTTCACATCTTTACGGGGAAAGGAAAGAGCTTAATTGAAGTTAAGATTACCAAACTTAACTTCTGAGCTTAGGTATATTATAGGATTATGATGTTTTCATTTTCATAAATTACTAATCTTTTGCAGAAAGTGTCAAAAAGCAGGAGAACAAAAAAGGGGGTTGGAGAAAAAGTATTTGCAGCTGTTGTTTTATAAAGCAACTCTATTATAAGCTTTACAACTTTTTCCCAAGGCATAGAAACAATGCTTCCCCTGTGACCTTAAGTAAAATTAATATAATGGAAGGATCACCAACAGTAACATATATACAGCCAGATATCTGTAAAATGTCTAACTGTTGATAAACTTTGCCAGAGAGACAGAACATGTAGAATGCACAATATATAGCAAAATATTATGAAATGCAGCACATACGGGATACTTGAGGATGGGTACTGGAAAACTTTTTTTTTTTACATTATTTTAAATTATATGCTACTTTAAGGTAAAGATAGTATCCCATACTCATGCCAACAAATCAGGTCATGTGACCACATATTCCTATTTATTTACAATATCAGATAATGTTGGAGAGACTTTTAAAATTGCTTGCTGGGACTACTTTTTGTCTAAACCTACACTGCATTAGTTACCATTAATCCTGCTGTGTAGCTCCCAAATGGCAAGAAAAATAGCCACTTATTTTGAAAAATGCCTAAAAATGACGCTATTTTAACATCCATCATCTTGCTCCTTTCTAGCCCTTAAGAGTTCTTGTGTAGTCCCTTGGGAGGCTTAGAATATCTACCACTAATAGTGGAAATACCCTATTTTTAGATCTACATGCTTGTGACATATAACTTCCTAAATCTAGTTTCAGTTTATCCCTAAATACTTTCTGGTTTGTACATCAGGCATTTGTAGTATTTAGAGGGGCAGGTAGGAGAAAGAAGAAAATACTCAGGTTACAATTTCTTAGCTGGCTACCTAAGTTCTTTTCTGAAGATTTTCAAGTAAGTTCTGGGAACTTTATTAATGCGATGGCAAAAGTGAGGCAAGTAAAAATAAACTGTAAGTGTAATTTATCACGTGAAGTTTACTATGCCAGACACTGGAATCCATGGAACATTAAAACAGAACAATAACTTAGCCTGCAAATTTAGTATCTTTTCTTATTCATTGAATAATATTAACTAGCAACTCCCTCATGCTGGGGTGAACATAACCTTTGTGTGTCTTTTCTGAAATGACCTATGTATTGAGGCTCTGTCACTTCTGAGGATCAGTATTACTGAAACTGGACAGACATAAGTTTCGAAGTTGCCAAAAGCAGAAAGAGTGAAGAGTAGTTCAGCACATCCAGTCCAGGCAACTTCAAGTTCTGCTCAGGGTCATTTCAAAGACTACAGGACTGGATTAAACCATGGATTTATTTGGAGAGTTCAGAGCTTTCCTGTCTCAAGGGAGACTGAACAGCTCATGTTCTCTCTATAGCTCAAGAAGTAGTATCTTCTCAGGCAAAAGCTAGTGAGTTTGCTGCAGCTGAGCTTAACAGTTCAGAGCCTCCCTATTTCTTTAGTCCATCCACCCAGGCAGGACACAGGAGTACTGGGAGTTGAAATCGGCAGGGATTTCTTCTCCAAGCTGAACAACTGTGTTACTCTGAAGATCTATTCCATTTTACTAACACTTGTTCAGTAGAAGAGTCACATTTGAGCAGAGATATGGTCGCCAGGGGTATATTTTTCTCCAAATAAAGCCATAAAAAAATTTCAAACCATGGACTAAAATGGCCAGCCTCAGAAAACTGCAGCACTTGGTTTAAAAAAAAAAAAAAAACAAAAAAAACCCCCCAAAAAACAAAAAACGCCCCCAAACCCAAACAAACAGTCAGGTGCATCACCACTGCAAGTACCCAAGAAGCACCAGGAGTTACATGGCAATCTCTTGTGCCATTCCCAGTTTCTGGGAGCTCAGCACAGTGCTGCCACTTGCAGCTTCTCAAGGATGGGGAGGCAGACAGCCCCAGTGGGGAGCCCAGCAGGCTCCCCTTGCATCTGTGCTCTTCTCTCTCCTGTGTGGACTTCCTGCAGCAGAAGGGAACAGGATGTTCATAATTAGTCAGCCACCATCTGTAGCTAAAACATCAGATGGCAATGAAATAGGAGAGGGGAGTTACTACTCTCTTCCAACTTTCTCTTTTTTTTTTTTATCAACAAGATGGAGGTGACATTCAAGACATGAGACGAAAGCAAAGATGACGACCATGGTAGAGTGGAATTTCAGTCTCCAGATTCAGGTGGCCAAATGTAGCCAAAGATCATAGATGGACTGTCTTAGGGATGCTCTAGACCCTGTTCTTGAACACTGCTTGAGAACCAAATATCAGAAAAGCTACATTTGTCTGCAACAGCGGTCACTGATTGAGGCAAAATATATTTTTATATTAGTCATATCCCAGAATAAAAATATGCAGGCAAGAAAGGAATATTATGCAGAAGAGAAAGAAACTAATAGCCCATCAAATTGAAACACTATTTCAGCATCCCACAGCACTGAGGATCATGATAAAAAAAACCCCAAAACCTGCACTGGCCCAACAAGTGCAGATTTTTTCTTTAAGGATCTCAGTAGCCAGTTCATGAAACTGTTTAGTTGCCATAGGGGGGTAGTAACAGAATTTAACCTTGGGTCTATTTCACATGGAAGCTTGTTTCAAAAGACCGAGACAACAGAACAAACCTAGAGAAAAGAAAACCTGAGCTTGTGTATTTTACCCACAGCTTTTTTAGCAGAAGCAACATGATCTGTGATTGCAACATGACTCGATGACTCATGTGAACATGCACCAATACTAACAGAACCCTTCAGCCCCAAAACGAACCGGCAGGAAGATAACCAAGTATGCAGCAGCTTGAGCCCTGTATTCTTCCAACACTACAACAGTGCTCAAGGAATTTCATGTGATTTGGATAGGCACTTTTCAAGTCTCAATCTCTACCTGTTGGATGATAGGCTAGCCTTTCTTTTTTCAGTTTCACAGACCTCTGAAAATTCACACACACTCACTCGCAATCAGTGGAGCGGAGCACCTGCGATGGCCCGTTTACCTGACACAGTAGCCTACTTCACAAAAATGGACTGGCCCTAATTAGTACAAAGATAATAAAAAAGTAAATTTAGAGGAATTGTGTCAACCTCACACTTGCACTGGACTGGGCAACTGAGAGGAGTGCATTAACACCGAGACAAGAGAGAACCTTCTGAGTACCTAATTAATTCCTTACACCTTTCCTATCTTTAAGTCTTATTCTGAATTTAATCCAGTTTATTTAAAGCTATTTCTAGCATGTCTGTCCCACACTGCAACGTAAACAAACCTGGAGACAATGGGGCTTTTTCATATTCTTGGGAAGGTAGAAGTGACTTAGGACACTTTTGGGAATCCTATTAAGACAACCATCCCACAAACACACAGATTAGACTACGGGAAGTCACCGGTATTGCTCTCAGTTGTGCCATTTGGCTCATCTTCAAATTTTTTTTTCCATGTTCTTCAGTGAATACTAGATGTTTATCAAGCATAAAAGGAATAATCATTAGAATTGCAGTATATTAGAATTTTATATATATGTAAAAGTACATATTAATGAAATACAAAAATTAACACTGAGTAGTGACCATACATAACATCTAAAAATATTTCACTGCTGAATTGCAATGGAGATTAATAAAGATAGAGCTTTATACAGTATTTAGCTATGGATAAATAATGCAATTAATCAAGTGCATCTGAATTTGAAGAAGAGAGAAAGCGAATATTATCCCTTCATGTTCTGTAACACTGGCAGCCTTAGGTTAAATATCATTTCAAAGTATTTCTTGGCTGAATCTAGTATTCCACTCTTTTGAGGAAAGTTGTTGGATCCCACTTAAAAGACTGATAATCCTGCAAAAAGGAAGACCACATTACCACAAGTGACTAAGAAACTCTCCGACTATCAATTATTAGATAACATTCACCGACAGGCCTGGCATGCTCTAAAATAAGTTAACATTATCTTATAGTAATTGCAGGATATGTTGCTGTTTAAATCACACACTAAGCATAAGAGATCAATTCCCAGCACGAAAAATCTCTTGGGTAGAAGCTCCAAAGCTCTCACTCACCACAGTAAGACATTTCACGATCTATCCCTTACATGTTGACAATTATGCCTGAGCTGGACTACAGGAATAACTGATTTTTTGGGTTGGCAACAAAACAGGGAGGACAGGGGTGGGTCCTGACTGCAACCCTTCTGAAATTTTCATTTCTTTTCTCTCAACAGCAAAAGGAAGCCATTTCACTGGGCACAAAACATGTTATCAGTATGAAACATTTCATTTGTGGGCACTTGGAGGAGAACCAAATGAAGCAAAGGGCCAAAGGCACAAAACTGCAGAAGGCCACTGCATGTCCCACTTATTTAAAAGTGGATAGAGCACTCACCCAGTCTCAAATCCCCTCTCTGCCTGAGAGGGCATGAACCCTCCTCACATACACAGGAGTATGATGGCTAGAGGTCCTTAATAGTACCCTGGCAATACAGTAGATGGGAACCCAGGATGGTGGTGCTGGTTGGGTACTGCATGGTCTGATATAAATCAGGAACCAATTCACTGAGGCAGAGACCAGAACCCCTCCACTGTGTCCTAACAGTCTTGCAGCAGTGGGGGGGGGGGGGGGGGGACGGACGACGGACTACCTCTGAACTGCTTGGCTCACAGCTTTCCCCAAATGACAAGTCTATTATATAAAATACTTAGATATCACTTGAGAAATCAGTGGAATCAGATATTTTTCCTTAGCCAAGGGTCAGGGCAGTTCCTTCAGAGGTAGGACCTCTCAGCTCTGGACTTCACTACGCCCTCTTAGCATCAGGAGGGAGGACTGAGGGGTGCCCTTGGCTCCTCCTGCCTGCATCCAGCAGGCTGCTGGAAGGCTGCAGCTGTGGATTCACACTTCCATCAGCAGGAACCCATGGGCTTCCACAGCCCCATCTCCTGCACCAAACAAGATGACTGAGACCAATACTTTCTGACAGGAGTCGTCCCCCCTCCCCGCAAAAGTCCATTATAAACTGGATAACAAACTTTACTTGAGATATGAAAAGCCTTGGGGGAAATACTATCTTTCCTCTACATTTCCTCCAGCCTGCCTTTGTCGCTCCCTTCTCTGTGGGGGCAACTAACCTGGAGGCTGACTCAGGCCAGGAGACCCGAAGGTCTGCCCTCAGAGAAGGTGATGCCCGCCCTTTCGCAAGCAAACTGGCTGGAGGCTTGCCTGCTTGTGCGGTCATCCCAGCCTCCTGAGGTGATTTGCTTCTCTTCTCACAGGAGAGGAGGGATCAGCCCTCACTTTCTACACCTGGGAGATTCAAGGCTTAAGGATAGACTGTTGCATTGTGTTATTGAAAATAGCATCTTTCCGACTGCATCGCTCGTCACACTAACATGTTCCTCCAGAAAGCCTTCTGTGACCCTCCCTCGGCACACTCTGCGCCCTGGTGCTCTGCAGCCACCAGATAGCATTGATGTCCCCTAATGAAAACAAGCCCTTCCTTTTCCTGGCTGCGAGGCAGGCACTGTGACTCAGCAGAAGCCACTGTATGAATAAACATGGTGGGCCAGATCTGCCTGGACACAAGCAGCCCTTTGGTACCCTTCTGGCGATGCCAGAGGGCCCTGCTGTGATCGCAAGTGTGCTTTATGCCCACTTTAAGATATTTTTGCGGTGCCAGGGACATGTAAAGTAGCCTCAGAATAAATGAAATCAGGCCCGGCAAGGACAGAAATGCTACAATGGCATTTCTGTGGGAACTTTCCCAAAAGTCATCTCCCACTGAAACTCTACTCTAGGCTGATGCTTGTTCTGCTGGTCACATGTGGCTCCCAGATCTTTTCAGCTCATCAGCCTCTGAACATATGTGATGGCGTCTCTGCGTGGTGGAAAAAAAAAAAAAAAAGGGAAAAAAGAAAAAAAGGTGGCTCCGTTTCCAACTCCACAAAGGATATGAGCAAGCTGTGTATGCTTCTGCAGTCCATGTCAGTCAGTAAAATTAGATCCTTACAGCGCTCTCCCTTGAAGAGATGTAACTAGCTACACATCAGGCTGTACAGGGCTCTCTGTTAGAGGCACAAGTGCAGCAGGAGAACGGTAAGAAGAATGCTGGCTTGGTTCTGCCATTGCCAGGGTCTTTCTTATAGCTGGTCATCTCAGAGAGCAGTGGTGAACAGGCTGCAAGGGCTATGTGGAGATATAATGAGCATTTCTTAAATTATTACAGTATAAATATAGTGTGGGGTTTTATTATGACTTTCTGATGAGCTTTTTTAACTAAAGCATAGGAATAAGATATCTGCACATTTGTAATTATTTTAAATTACAGATTCATGGCTTTGTTTTTTCTTGCTTGTTTTTGTTTGAGTTTTAAGATGAAAGCAAACAGTACAAGGTTATCCTGAAGAGAATCTAGGTGTGCGAAGCTCTTGTTAATTCTGCCTATAGGGAAAAATAGGCTGCTTCTCTTCAAACCTTTAAAATAATTTTTCATACCATAATCAGTGCAATAGAATGAACTGATTGATTGTTTGAGAAGGGCAAGAGGGGCTAATTTTCCACAGAGATGGCCAGTACAGTCTATGCTGAAAATTATACTCACAAGCCTTTTACAGCACTGCTGCCATTCCATGCAAATTCCTTTGCTAACTGTATATTAGAAATATTCAGTGATCTTTTTAACCTCTGTCTCTGTGTCCCCAGTAAGAGGGAATTTGACTGAAAATACAGAGACCAATGAGCACTTCTATGAAATTTAAACTGAGGACACCCCAAAGATGTATGTAATTTTGGACATTTGCTTACTTTTTTTTTCCCCCTTTAAATTAAGCCAAGAGCTTTAAAAAAAAAAAAAAGAAATTAGGAAAAAGCCTCCCGAAAGGGTTAATTTTTTCCCCTACAGCTTCTCTAAGCGGAACTGATATTCTTAGTCTGACTTAAGGATATGGAATAGAAAGGCTGCCAACATCTGCTGTGGTCAGAGACAGATAAAAGAGACTAATTCAGAGCTGGAAGAACCCATGTACAGCATTCTGTGTTGCATTACGCTTTTCATAAAAGCACGCCAAATAGTATTTGATAGTATGGAAGATAGATGCTCACCTAAACTTCTTCACTGTAGAGATCTACGAGTTTCACATGTATATAGATACCCTAATCACCACACTGAGAGACAGAGAGAGAGAGCACAACATGACACATTTAACTTCTAACTGGGGAATTGTAGGCTGAGAATATTTCAGAAACACTGAGTATATAATCACACTGCTATATAATGGGAATGAATGAGAGAAAGAGAAGAGACAGGTGATTTGTGAGCTTACAGATATTTTGAGCAATTATTGATTAGCCTGCCAACCATGGAAAAAGTTAGCACAGAACAGATTAAGATGCTAATTAACTTTGGATGTGGATTAGCCCAAACTATGAAGGCACTCAGAGCAAGAGTATCCACATAGAGACCTGAAGAAAAGCTAATGTGATTTACATTCACACCTTAATTCAGTTATTAAATATACTTCATGTAGACAAGCCTTCAAATTACTGCAATCAGCAACTATTTCCAAGGAAGCCAATTGCATTATGACAGTATATAATAGGCACACAGTCAAAACCTGGTCAAAATCTACAGACTGCAAAACTATTATGTCCGCCTATATTTATTTTTGCCAGGACTGATCTCACTAGGAGAAGGGAACTTCAGTATCTGAAATGGATTTCGAATAACGCCTCTTTTACTACAGGAAGGGAGCATTTTACAGGCAGGCAGCTTAATTACATTACAAGTGAGACTGAAGTGACACCAAATGTTCAGTGTCTAAATGCTCTTTTGGTGCATGCTCTGCTATTCTTATTCCAAGGAAGCACCCGGTGAAGTCAGCAGAAACTCTGCCCAAAGAAGGGCAGCCAGCCTGCCTCTTTTGTCATAAAGCAAGAATTATACCTCGCCTTTTGTTCGCATTAGTAGGTAAGGTGCAGGCATGGAGCTAAATCTCCCCAGCAATGGGACCATGGCATGCACTGCTGCCAGGGGTAGGGAACAGAAGTCATCACAGGGACTGGGGCCAGCTGCCCAGCTTCTGGGAAGGGTAGAGCTGGAGAAGTCCTGCCTTCATTTCTTCTCCCAGGAGGTGGCCCAGTCCTTACTCCAGTGGCTGACTGCGCTTAGCAGTATTTCTCTCTACCTCTTACACCCTGACATGCCCCTAAAAGCACATCCCTTGGCTTTCTGCAGAGGTGCAGAAAGTTATTGGCATGTATAGTAACAAGTCAAAACCTCAGCAGTTTAGAGAAATTCTCCTTTAGCTACCTCCATCCATTTTAAAATTCACCTTGCACTTGTTCTTTATAACCTGGAGAGCCTCACCAAACATTTCTCCTCACTTGATATAGAATTGGAAGGTACCTACAACGATCATCTAGTCCAACTGCCTGACCACTTAAGGGCTGACCAAGAGTTAAAGCACATTAAGGGCATTGTCCAAATGCCTCAAACACTGACAGGCCTGGGGCAATGATCAGCCCTCTAGGAAACCTGTTCCAGTGTCTGACCACCCTCCCTGAAAAGAAATGCTTCCAAATGGCCAGCCTGAACCTCCCTGACACAGCTTTATCAGATTATGAAGCACTGGTTTGCACCTGCATTGGCTCAATAATTAGGGATTCTTAACATAAACAACAGTTTCTTCTCATATACTTATAACTGTGCATGCCTTTCACAAAACAGGTGTAAACTTAGAAGCTGGCTTTGTGAACTCATTCCCCCATTACCAAACTTTTAATTAAGTCTGATTTTTTTTTTACTCAATAACACACTTATGTATTAAATACACAATGAATTATTAAATCATTTAGTGAGGTTTTACCACTTAGACACATATTTTGCAACATTAAAAGCCTCCAAATATGTTTTAAATTATTTATAAATATTTACTTTGTCATACTGGGTGTTTTTTTTTTTTTTTCAAATATAAATGTTTTGAATAACTGATCTTTACTTTTGATGCATGGAAATCAATTATTTAAAACATATTTTGAGGTTTAAACAACTATACCATGCCTACCTCTTCCGTAATCTCAGGCTGCATATATCAAAATCAAGATGCATGCTGCCACTTAAAGACGACTTGCTACAGCTAAATGAAGTATCTGATACAGCTCTTGGATCCCACTGTATGTCTCCCAGTTGTTAAATAATATGCCCAGGAAGTTAACAGCGGTCTTTGTGCAAAATGTGATCCAGTAGGATTTTGCCATCCAAAACCTGCCAGCCTCTAGATCCGTATTTCTATGACTGCCATGGCAGCTCCTTGCAAAGAGACAGGGTTTGGGCAAGAAATAGGAAGCTTTAGTACACCACACAAGTTCTTCATGTTCCACAGTCCAAAATAGACTTATCTGGAGCCAATTTACTGAGTGTAATTTATACCAGACCCTTGCTGGAATGACTTGCACTCTTGCGGCTCTTCAGATGTATATCCAATAGGGAGCTGTCACTCCGTATGAGTTTTAATACAGAGGTCCAAGTACAAAATCCAGTACCCAGAGACACCATGTGGCTTTGTAGCTCTCCTCGAGAGAAGCTGAGCCAACAGCTCAGCAGCTGGGCTACACACATCCATGGAGTCCTCCTACTTGTGACAGGTATAATATGGGTTATTTTCTTCTTTTTAAGATTTGACAGTGTTCTTCAATAAATAAAATGTCAAATAGCTATAATAAGGTTTTCAGCCTAAGTTTGTTTTTTTAACTTAGCTATTATTTCAGAAGGACAGACCTAGTCCTTAGAGATACTGAGCATTGGCTACACTTACTGGAAGAAATGCAGAAGGAATATACAATTTTCTTATGAATCTGTAAGGCCCTGGTAGTCTTTCACAGTGTTTATGAGCATGAAATTCAAAAGGCACTATATAATAGTCTTCTATATATCTCATGCCCAGTCTATATATTATATACAGAGAACCTGAACCACAGTTCACGAAGCAATAGCAGTCACCAAGGAATATCTGCTGTATGTGAAGGAGCAGTGCTTTGGAAATCATACACTGAAGGTATGTCTCCACTGTACCCTGCAATGCAGTGCAAATACCCAGCTTTCAGCAAACCAGTTCCCATAGCAGAAGCACCCCACGCTAGGCAGCATAAAGCTCAGCAGGTGACCTCTCTAGAAACACTGAAAGAGACCCAAGATAAGCAGAATTCAGTTAGTTTTGTTGCAATTCTAGTGTACAGAAGTCCTTAACTAAAAAAGTAAAGTAACATTCTTGTTACTTTTTCTTCAGAAAGGTAGGCACCGCTTTTGTGCAACCCACTGCCAAGCTTTCTGGATATTAATATACAGAAACTAGATTATATTCGCCTGCAAGTATATCTTAGCCCATAACACTACTGTACTATAAAACGGCAATTTTCAGCAATCTCACACAACCACTGTGTCCTCACTATGTCTTATTTTTCAACAGGGAGATGAGGTACAGGGAAGATAAGCCAAATATCACACAGGCAGTCAGTAAGGGAGCCGAGTGGTGAGCACAAACTTGCCATGTCCCAGATCACCACCCTAGTTTCTAGAGCGCTCTTTTAGCTTGAACAGAAGGAAGGGACTCCCTCACACTGCATGGCCAGCAGTTCCTGAACAGCAAAGCTAAATATGCAAATGGCTTATGCCAGCAACATGGCAGGTTCTTAGACACTCATTTTAATATAGTATCAGTATCTGAGGCTGTCATATTGCAAACCCTCAGCCACACACAGCAGTCTCACCAGCTTTGATATTTGTCAGTGATAAGAAAGTTATTTTAGATCCTAACACCAGGCAAAACAGGATAATGACCCCAACACCAGGGAAATGTAGTTACTGACCACACAGGTGGTGTGGCCACCCAGCCCCACAAGCAAAGAAGGGCAACAGCAATGCCAGCATGGGGGACCCCGACCGTCACCTTACTGGGGCTGGTGTGGTGGCTCGAGCATAACCCGCAACTAAAATGCAGGAAGCTGAGACAGGGAAAGGTGAGGGACAGCGTTTATGTAGGCGCTCATCTAATTAGGTACTGAGGAAAAGAAAGACACAAGCAAGCTCCCTGGCTCATCACACACCTCTGCTGCTCGAGGTCACCAGCCATGACCTGCCAAAACTGCCTGCTACACAGCAGCAGCCGTCCCATCTCTCCATCACAGTGCAAACCATTAGACTCACACTCAAGCACTTATTTATGAGTAAGCAGCACAAGAGCAGGGTTACCACCCCCTTACTTCAACATCTCACTAGCCAAGAGACAGCACGCAGTTGTCCATGCTAGGCATTGCTGCTGGTGGAGGGGGACACAGGCCACAGACAACGATGTGCCCAGCTTAAAGCACATGTTGAGATTCTATTCGGAACCCAGAGGGATTTAAGCTTGTGTTTAAAATTGAAATTTGCCTACTGCTTTAACTGAATCAGACAAAAAAAGACACCAAAAAAACCCACCAGAGAAAGCCTGGAGCATACCAGTGAGAACGGACAAGGCTGGATTCATTATTATTTTAACAGCAGCCCACTCTTTCAAATTAGTTGATACTTCTGAAGGCTGTTCAAGTGGTGGAACTGTTTCTAAGCTATTAAGTTGGTGTAAGTATTTACTCTGAATAATATTTTGTGATTCAGCTGCCAGATCTCTTTTATCTGTAGCAATTTCCAGTTAGTAGGTGTCATTTGCACATTGCTTTACATATATTTAAGATTTTATGGATTAGCCGTGTGTTTCCCAGCTTTGCAACAGCTTTCCAAGCCTCTTACAAGAGCTGATTCAGCAGTAGGATACCATAGGCTACAATATCATCAAATACATCTTGGGCAACAGATACATATTTTGGCTTTATCCCTCACACTGTACCAGAGGTAAGTTATTAGGAATACCAGCTTTAGGAAAATAGCAGGCATCGTTTCTCTCAGAAGACCACACATTGAAATATGAGTTAGTAATGGAGAACGTGCCTATGGCTTTCTGTGGACTGTCAACATCTTAAACAACTAAAATAAAGGAATGCCTCTTCATTCTTTAGCCCTCACATCCAGTGATTTTAAAGCACTTTTTACAGTCTGCCTCTAACACCACCTCTGCTTGGCACCAAGCAGTCACTAAAGACAAGAACCCAGTCTCAAAAGGCTTACAGCTAAAAACAAAAGAAAAATTTATCTCAAAAAAAGCTCTTGTGAGATCAATAAATCTTATGCTCCCATTTCATAGATGGATAGACCTCTCCATGCTACATTTAGTAGACACACAAGGCCTGCAAAGTAAAACAGCACAGGCTCTAGCAAGGCCAGGGATTAGCACAAGTCAGAAAACACAGAAAGCTTGCCTCAGTTCTTCAACCAAGCATTTCAGCAAAAAAATAACACTGCTAGTCACAACAGACTTATACCAGCTTTGGTATGTCTTCCCCCCTCCTCCTTCAAAGCCTCAACTTTCTCCATGGGGCAATGAGGAGGGCAGCAATCACACACAGCAGCCCTTACCCGCAGCACAGCAGGGAGGAGAGGAGTCCCCAGCCCCAGCCCCTCAGCCCTTTATAGTTTGTTTTGCCACCTGGTGTGAGACACAGCTGGGATGAATCTTCCAGAATCGCTCCACCCAAAACACTGGGCTGTGTAATTCATGCAGGCCTCACGGCTGTCAGAGCGGGACCAGGAGCCGATCTGTCTCCCTGTGCAGCAGCAATTCTGACTCCTAATCAGAGCAACAGCAAGTCCTGCAGAAGGCCCAGAATAAAAATGTGGCGAGCTCCTCGCAAAGTTCCTGCAGAAATCTTTCCAATCTTCTGCAAAAAAAAGCTACTCCCTCTCCTCCATTAGAAACACCTTCCTGATGATGGGCTGCTCATGGTCAAAATGATACTGGTACTTTGTTGACACAGACCTTTCACGAACAAAGACCACAAAAACAGTCGAGAGTTGTCGGATGATAGGGAAGCACCGACATTTCCCCATGGCAAGAGAAAAAGCTATCATCAGCAGCCTAAAAAGAAAAGCGTTGATTTTTGTTTACGATATTTGAATGTGAAGGCAAACTGGGCCACCCATTTAGAGCTGGATCCTGCTCCCTGACTGCACAGCTATTTTTAACTTCTGTGTTTTTATAACAAGTCTGGCTACGAACTTTGCTACAGCTCCTCGTACAAAGAGAATTCAGACTTTCAGCAAGACTGCTGTATTTTAGATTAGATAGCAATTTTATTTGAAAAGTGACAAGGAAAAAAGTGGCTTCTCTTACTTGGCAGATCTGTGCCCTGTGTGTATTTGGTTATAATTTATTCATGCTGGTGATGAAATACATTCCCCTCGTTTTCAATTGCTCAGCCCCGCAGAGCTGGTGGAGCTCAGAGAGAGAAGAGCATCCACATCTCAGGGCTTTCCAGAGCACATCTGTGTGAAACTTGAAGGGTTTGTGTTTCTCTCTTTTTTTTTTTTTAATTTGTTTGGAATTTCCGTAGGTAGCAAACACAGGTGGATCTCCCCTACAGCTGCCAAACTGAGCTACTCTGTGTCCAGATTCTTGAACCATCCAGGACCCACAAGATCTATTTAGCTAGCGGTAGGTAAAACATCAGGAGATTCACTATATCTATGAGATTCTCACATAAATCCCTTGCCTCCAATAGCTAGGGCTTTGAACAAAAGTTGTGAGATTTATGATAAAAATCACCAGGCATACAAAGATGCCACTGAGGTTAAGCAAAAGCTTTACAAGAGCTGAGTCCGCAAAGGTATGCAAGGATGTATTTCGGCCATAGCACCACCTCTGTCCTCCAGGCCCATTGCCACAACAGCCAGCTTCATCTCCTCCTGCCAGTAAAGCCCAGTGCAAGCAAAAGCAATAGCTACCACATATATCACATAATGTGTTGCTTATAAGAAAAACTGTAAGAGGTGTGGTAAGTCCAGTCCCGACTTTTAGAAGCATTTCTGCAAAAAAGCACACAGAGAGGACAGAGGAGGAGCGGTCCTCCCTGTCCAGGGATGTGTGGGGCAGCCTGGTTTTCAAGACAAGCAATGCTCCTGCAACATTTGTTACGTGCATTTGTTTGCTGGCATGTACAAGTGGTATTCCTCAAAGTCAGCCACCAGGTAAACAACACGGATGACACAGATGCAGCTGAAAAATGTATTCCTTCCCGGTGGCTCCCTCCAGAGTCTAGCTTTTAGCTTCCTGAACTTTAGGGGAAAGTTTTATTGGGGGGGGGGGGGGGTGTTGGTGATTTGTTTTTTTTTTAATTTCTACATAATTTCAGCAGATTCCCTAAGATAGAAAACTTTAGAAATCAAGCAGCCAAATATATAAATAAAAGGAGAGAAAAAAGAAAAAAAAATGATGTCACCCTCAAGCAGTTCCATCAAGGGATGACATTTTAAATCACATCATGTCTCACACCCATTTCTTAGTGCAAAATAAATCACTTGAACAGAGTGCAAGCCAATTTTTACTTTAAAAAATGTTGTGTCCTAAGGCTCTCTTCTTGAACTTCAAAAGCATACTTCATAATTACTCTACCTATCAAAGGAAACCCAATATTTCACCTCCAACCTCCCTCTGCTTGTGTTATAATTTTTAATTGTTAATAAATTATATTAATTTTAAACTGGTTATTCTCTCTTGAAATTACATCTTCCAAATGAGTATGCAAACTTATTTTAAATTAACATATTTACCTTAAAATTATATTTCAGTAATTTGTTTATGACTTTTCTTCCCTGTTAATTCTTGTATTAGGATTTCAATCTTTGGTTACCCCATTTAATTTTATTTGAATACTATTGTCTCAAGAGTCAAAACATATTTCATAGAGCTTGAGATTTCTGGAAAGCAAATACTTTTCTCTTTTTAGCACATTTAGATATTTTTGTTTGGAGGCATCATTATGCACTGCACTGGCTTTTGTCATCACAAGCTTAAGACACAGGAGGAAAATTTGGAGGTCTTACAATCTAAAATCTCCTCTTACAGGTGCATGCAGGCACTCTTAAAGAATATACCACATCAGTATTTCGGGCAGGGCGACATTATTTTCTTTAGCTCGCAGGTGTTTTACTTAACACTCAGTCCTTGCAAACACATTCAAGAAGGCCTGACACGGCAGGCTTCAGGTACAGTATTTTATGTAAAGGCGAGGATTTTTCTGAAGAAGGAAGCAAGGTTCCTGTAGGTATTCAGGTCTGATAACGAAGGCATCATTCTTCATAGAGTCCAGCAGTCAGCATTTAAGAGTTCTCACTGATTTTCAAGGCTGGTCACATGCTTAAATGGATGAAGAACTATTGCAAAATGGTAGAAAAATGTCAGTACACCAATGCCAGTATGACATAAATCAGTGCTCTTAAAAACTCCAGCATGCAGAAATTACCCTCATGGCAGGACCAACCGAAATAGGATGCAAAATCTTGTGCCTCAGAGCAACCTGAGCTGGGAGTCAGGCAGAGAAGTTCATGCCCAAGAAACACTCAGTTGGCTTCTGAGGCTCTCAGAGTGGATCAAGGCATACTGGAAAAAACGCATCCAGTTGGTGAACTCAACTACGTGGCTGAACAAACAATTCCCCCGTTGAAAGAAAAATCTTCCCAGAGATGCCTTTGGGATTCCTGGGCAGCACACGGGAAAGAAAAACAAAGCAGAGATTGTCCCTGGAGAGTACGTTGCGAATGTTACGTTAAGACCAGTGTCTACAGAACGCTATTCAGTGCCAGGTGGGTACTCTTTAGTCTGCAGGGTGGGGTTTTTTTAATGAAAAAAAGATGACTAGGACTGTTTCACCATCCCAGTAAATTACACAGCCACATAGGAAATTATTTTTTTTCCAAAATATCAGTAGACAACTGCAAATTGCCCATGTTAGAAGAACTCTGGCTATCAAAGGTGTGACACAAATAGCCTGTATTTCAGAGATTGCTACTCCCCAGACCTGCCACATTTTGTCATCTTGCCCTCATTATTCTTTATGCATAACAATCTTCCTGTAGAAAAGAAAGCTGGGTTTTGCTCTTCCTTCAGCCAAGCTCTCTGCTCACAATCAA
This sequence comes from Aquila chrysaetos chrysaetos, assembly GCF_900496995.4. Lineage (NCBI taxonomy): Eukaryota > Metazoa > Chordata > Aves > Accipitriformes > Accipitridae > Aquila > Aquila chrysaetos. The sequence continues at coordinate 58,521,943 of NC_044004.1, read as the reverse complement.
ATCCACAGAGTCAACAACTTTTTGTGAGTCCTGATGACACCCATCGCTGGTAGATCACAGGAGGACTAAATCACAGGAAGATGGAAGAAGTACAAGCACACCAAAGAATAGTTTCAGACCAAATTCACAGTCTTGCATAAATCTCAAGACATGCTCCCAAGTCCCAGCTCATCAAGATGAAAACGTAGCTCCTAATTCTTCCCATATGTTTCAAACAGAATGTTATGAATGAAAGATGGATCTTCCTCCCAGTTGTTCCCTTCCAGTGCAACCCACCCAACTCCGGATTAACCCACTTTGTTCTAGTTCCGTCTCCTCTGTGTGGTCAGAAGCAAAGCAGGGAACTGTGCCAACAGAGACACTGGACTTCTCCTCGCCAAAGGAGCAGGCGCGTGAGGTAGAAGGCAGCATGTGCTGGAAAACTCAGATGTCGAAACACGTGTTTTTCTCCAGCAAAATCAGAGAGGGAGGGGTCGTGTGGAGCGAGGCAGTGCAGTTCCTCTCTTTTATGTTGCGAGAGCTTCCAAAAGAGAAGTGTCTTTCAAACAAAAGTGAGGCACGGGTAGCTTTCCAAATGTTCTCATTTATTTCTGATAGTTGTCTTCATTTAAGGAGTAACGTGTTTTCTCTCGAGTCTGGCATAGCCACTGGCTGAAGCAACAGATGTACCTACCACGCTGATGATCCTGAAGAAGGAAAACACATCTGTCTGCAGTAGCTTTTTTAGACTCTGAGGACCAAGTGTGTAAGCCTGTGGGAACTTCACAGACACTTGAAGTCCTAATTTATTCATTGTTGATTTATTTATATACCTTTATGCAAGAGCTTTGGTGATACACAATAATATATATAGAATAGTTTTAGCATATAAATTATATTTGTTCCCCATTTTAAGACAACAAGCACAAAAAAAGAAGAGGCTTTCGGTATCTGTGAAGTGGCATATCATTAGATACTTGTGTATTGAGGCAGGCATTGGACGTTTTATAGTGTACACAATTGGCACACCTGGGAAAATGCATACACTGCCAGCTAAAATGCCTAATCTCTTCTTTAGCACATTTGTGGTTTAATTACAAAACCTAGTGAACAATTAAAATTCAGGTCAGCACACAGCAGCAATACCAGCCTTTGATGTGGGGTCAGTATTGGTCACAGTCCTGTACTCATTACATAGGTTAATCAACTTAGTGGAGTAAATATGACAGGACTGACCAAAAATCTATGTAATTACCATTGCTCTGAGAGCGCTGGCAAGCAAGGCTGGTTTATTTGTTAGGTACACGACCATTACTTCTTCTAAATAAAACGCAGATCCGGAGCTGTTAGTGTAAAGCAGATTTGTTTCTCCCACGAGCAGCCCCTCTCGTTGCTGCTGCCCATCTGCAGGCACGTATGCAGGCGGCAGGGTGTGCACCCCCACGTACACACGTGCAAGCACAGCCCCCCACACAACAGTCTCGCCATTAGGTTTGTACAAGTGAGTACTTCTGCTCCTGCAGCATCCCACTGACCACAGCTGATTATGTTCTGTGCTGACTTGCAAAGCCACTGCACAGAGCTCATTGCAGTAATTTCATACGAAATAACGCAGACGTTACTTTTCGTCTCAGAAAGAGGAAGGCATCGCTGTGACAGTGGGACTGAAATGGGCTGGGAATATAAGGCAATATATGTTTGTGACTGCCCCAGCCATCTTCACCCCCTAGTCCAGCTCACGAGACCTACTTTTTGTCAGTGCAAATTTTTGGGCACCATTCCAAACAGTATCTACTTAATAGAAATGGATCGCTACAGCCAGATCAAATATTGCTTTCTCTTGCCCAGACGTAGATTCTCCATGATCCCAGAATAAAGGAAACCTATCACAAGCCTCAGACAGGTCATACTCCGTCCAGCTTGAGGGCTGTAGCTAAGGCCAAAATGTCAAAACCCTCTGCACTGGAAAAGAGAGATTCCTGCTGGCTTTCGGGTAGGATGTACAGTGCTTGCTTCCTGCCCTGAAAGCCAGGAGTTATCAGGCTGTTCAGCCTGGGATTTTCGCAATAGGCACCCAATTCCCCCTGAAAGGAGAGTGAAAGCTAGGAGGTTTGAGCTGGGATTTTTGCAACAGTCACCGAACTCCCAGGGAAAGTCAGTGAGAGCTGAAGAGTTTTGATCCCTCACATGAAAGTTGATAGCAAATTAATATGAGTTTCAATGGGGGTAGGAGTAGGTCCAGGTGCCACACACTCCCGTAAGCTCTTTTGAAAATCACAGCCTTAAGTGCTGATATTCTGATATTCCAAATATGTGGGGTTAGGTAATTTTTTCTAATTCTTAAAACTGTATTAGTCATAATTTTCTTCTGCCTTTCAGTCCCTATGAGATAAAAGGAGTCTGGCTTTACAAGCAGCAAGATTTACCAAAATAGGCCCGGAGCAGTTTTAAACCATTCTATACAATATTTACAAATTATTTCCTAGTTTTTCTTTCTGTAAAATGTGCGCCATACAGGGTGTACGACTGTGGGCACTGTACCGGCTGAGCATTTGTCTGGGCGGACGCGTGTGCGTTTGTGATGGGTGTCATGTGAACCCTATCGATTACCTTTGTGGCATCCTCCCTAGGAGCAGTCAGCCAGCCATAGGTGACAATTAACCGAGGGAGGAGGCTGCAGAAACACGCCGGAGGGTACACACGGCCATAAAATACACGACAACAGAGTAGAGCATGGCATTGTAGAGGCATGCTGTGTTTTCGTTAGGGTGTGTCGAAATATTAAAACAGGACAATAAAGAAGAAAATGTTTTTGTAATAAACCATGGGTCGTCCCTTTGTAAAACAAAAGCTTAATTGCCGTAGAGACAAGGTCTGTGTCTTCTTGTGCTTGTTTTCTGGTGTCTATCTCAACAGCCTCTTTATATACTATTGGAATAACAATAAATAGCAGGAACACTTAAGTGCTGCTACAGTGTTAATGCTTACTACGAGCAATCGGCACTGATGAACAGATCTTTACTGCTCATTTTCTGTTTGAGTCCTACTCCCTACAACATCCTGCTCTCTCATTCTTCCCACCCACTGCATTTAAACGAACAAACCACGTTTTCTTTATGTCATCTCCATCCATCCCAAGAGCTTTGATCACCAAAGGGAACATGTCAGAGCTGGCAGTGTTCTCATTCTGGGGGAAATGTTGATATTTCAAACTTATTTTTGCTGTGCATCTGAATGATAGCAAGTATTTTCAACAGTTTTAGTTTTCCAAGGAGAAAACCACTCTGGTCAGGACAGCTTATTTAGCCTACCTTTAACACATCATTTGTAGTTTGACTTATTTTATTTTTAAAAATGACTTTTTAACTGCTTCTTAAAAAAATAAAAAACAAACCTTCAAGAAAAAATTGCTTGGAAACAAAACACTGAAGCTGCTTGTTGTGGCAGTAATCAAAAAGGACGTATTAGTACCTTGCTTTTATGTTTTCAAATAAAATTCACTGAAATGGTCACAAACCCACTAGGTGTTCACTTTTAAAAATAAAAATGGCATTTTTTGTGGACAAACATTCCGAATTATTTTTCATGGACTAGTTGAAGCTACCAGGGACAAGCACAATGTCATCTTGCTATTTCTCACCTCCCTATTACCGAGTTTTACTGCCAGCTATTCTGTGGACTTCAGCTGGGTCACCGTGGAAATGTGGGAACAGAAAGCGTGTTACGACCCTCTTGAACTGAGTTAGTGGAGTACCAATACTCCATTAGGGACTATATAAATATGTATCTGTAGCAGATTCGGTAATGTCAGTCACCTGAGCCGTCCCTATCACCATTCACAGCAGCAGAGCTGGTCCCATGCCGATCATTTTCCTTTATCTCAGGAAACTTCGCTTGGCTTCCTTTTTTATTCCCAAGTCTGGAAAACACGAGCAGTCCAAGGGCAGTGCAGTGCAGAGCCAGCAGGAGGTGCTCCTATAGCAAGAAAATCTGTCCAACAAAATAAATCATAGATATGTGGCACCAAATTTCCCTGCCGCTATAATATAATAAACATTTGGCATACTCAAAAAAGGGGTTTTGGCATAGCAGGGAAACCGGTTTGAGTTCTCCTACTGCAGAAACCTAGACAGATGCAATATTTCTCTTGTTTTTAAGTTACTGTAATCAAGCATATTGCAAAAGAGGAAAAAAATAAACAAAAATGTGTTATTAGGTCCTAGTAGACTTGCAATTTCTGAATTTCTTTTACAAATGCCCATAGAGTATTCCGTCTTTATCCTCCCAAGTCACTGAGAATAACACATCAAAGAGCATGTTTGCATTTCTATAATAGATAACAGCATTGACACAAGCTTCAGGGTTCATACAAACTATAAACTGAATTACCAATCTCCTATCTCACATATTTATAAACTGTAAGTCGAGCCTGGAGAAAAAATTCCAACTCCAGGTGAAATAATTATTCCGGAGCTTTTAAAGAGTCCCTTCTGAGCTGCAATCTGAATTCCAGCGGATGTGAATTATCAGTTTGGTTTGTACCAGCTTCTGCTTGCATAGCAAGAGTCAAATGGCAACCTGGACTCTGCTGGTCACTGCAGCGGCAAGGTTGGCATTGTCATTTGAACAAGAGATTTAGTAAAAGTCGCCATCTCTCAGCCTTCCTTGGCCGAGGAAGTAAATTATTTGCTGCTGCCATGCTCTTGCATTGCCTCCAAAGCCCATGGCCCCGTGGGAGCCAGCTCTCCTGCAATCCTCTGAGACACCAGAGCCTCAACAGAGCAAGCCCTGACAGCCCAGAGCTTCTGCCTGCGAACCTGAAAGCATTATAAACTATGACACTTTTCTCCTCATACCTTAAGGAGGAAGAATACAATTCCCCTTATTTCTATAAACCAGAAACCTCACACAGAAAGGGCCCATTTTTTGAGAAACCGGGCATCTACCAAGCTTCTTTGACATCAAAGCACCAATAAAGCCAGGGGACCCTGCCTAAGAGGCAAAGGTCAGTGCAACAGATAGAGTGCTTCCATGAGACCACAGGTAACCCAGCAGTCAGTATGCCCTGACAAAGGCCAAACTGGGAAAAGTCAACAAAAGCTGCCTTTCTCCTATTGCCAGGTGCTGGGTTGAGCGTGACTCACCTAAACCACAGGGCTGAGACCGTAGCTCTCCGACTAGGACACACGTCAGTGAAATACAATGTCTAGAAACAGCGTGAGTCACTCATGCAGCAGCTCTCTAAACAGCCACATTGAGTTTGTGTGCACTATATTGTCAGAAAGAAAAACAAAGTGAAAAGGAAAACATTGCTAAAAAAGGCTATGGTGCCATCTCACACAAATATGTTAAAAAAGAAACCGAAACCCTTCAGCCAATACCACTTCTGGAACTCCGATACTGGTCTGAGCATCAGCTTCTCACCATAACTCCCCAAAGCGTCTCTTCTCCTGCTGCTACGGTTCGGCATGCCCAAAAGGAAAAGAAACAATAGGTGTCAGAGGAAATAATGGCGTGGGATTTGAGGCAGGATGTTCTTTTACTGGGTAGTTTGACAAAGACCGACTGGAATCTAAGGTGGATGCGTTTCATTCTGGACCTCACACAAAAACAGTGGACCCAGTTTTTTTATGTGAACTTCTCAGTGGGACACAAGAGTATTTGGTTCTGGAACATATAACAGTGCATAGGCATTTAAGATATGCAAAATTAGGGGACTTTAATTATTATGGCTCTGTTTAGAGAATTCTTAAGAAAGTCTTAAGAAAACTACCTTGTCAGACAGAAATGGCTCTAATTTTTAATCTTAGAGCCTTTACATTGTGGTTCCTCACCACAATACAGACGGGAACAATCCTTTTCCTTCCACCATCCCCTATTGCATTATACAAACACTGGAAATCTATTAAATCCGATGTTATTAACTACCTTGCAACTGAAATCATCAACTATTTTAATTTCAGCAATAGGACAAAAAGCTTTTCTCTGATGTGTTGCTAATTTACTGAGCATTTACTAATTTAAAAACCTTTCCGGACAGACAGGACCAATTCCAAAGCAGACCAGGTATAACGCACCCGATGTTTTGCTGCTTGGTGACAAAACCAGCCTATAAAATGACTTTTTGGAGATTCTCTTAGCCTCGTCAGCATGATCGATTCTTGTTCACTTACTACCACACCAGTAAGCGCAGAGCTGGCATTAGGATTTGGGGTCGGATCAGCAAAAGGATTCTGGTGACAATAGCAGTATTCACAAGCTCTGTCAACGCGGCATGGTTTATTTAATTCAGCAAACACTTAGCTTTGGCGGCACAGAAAGGCAAAGCAATGTAGACAGAAATATTAAGGTAGAAGTGCAGAGAAAAAAATTTCTCCTGGCTAGACCATGTCTAGATTCAAAGGAAAATTGAGGGGGGAGCAAGGGAGTGGGATTTTTTTTTTGTTCCTGGGTTGTTCTTTTCTGAAACAGAGTCCTGTTCTTGTGCTGCAAGTGGCAGAAACATGAGGTGAGGATCATTAAGTGATGAAGGCTCTGTGGCTGACAGATTACAGGACAATTCAGCTCAGTCTCTTTAACTTTGCTCCTCTGCAAATTGAAATACTCTCTTATTTTTCTTGTTGGAGACATTATCTAAGAGGATCAATACATGGGAGAAAGGCAAGTTCAGCTTTCTGAGAAGCAGGGGTGCAGCACTGAAAAGATGCTCAAAAAGGCACTAAAAAGTACTTGACTGTTGAATAGGTTAGTATTTAAAAAATTGGACTGTGTAAGTGAAAGATGAAAAACTGTTCCAGTAGAATATGCTATAACACTTTAAAATGGAAGTTTACAAACAAGAGCCCCTTTGTTCAATGGCGCCATTTCGTTTGGGGTTTGGAGGTTTTTTTGTTCCTTTCTGGCTCCAAATTGGCTTAAAAGGAACGAAAAATAAATCTTGCTCCAAAATCTTGCTGAAAAAATATTTTTAGGTTAAAACACACAAGAAAGCACATGAACATGATGGGATGGTATGTTTGACCGATTCTCAGGTCAAATGATTTCTGAATTTGCTAGCAATAGAGAAATGGGTCAGATCCGCCTGTACATCAGGGAAATGGCCAACACCACTCCAAAACTGAGGTTGCTCAATAACACGCAGGTGCAATTATTGAGCATCCCTGATACCCCCACGTGATATCTTACTGTCGGATATCTTACTTTTTTTCTCCAAATGGCTTGCAGCTTTTCTGCTTGCGCTACTCCATAATCATCACAGCTGGCAGAGGTGCTTGAGCCAGATGCTAAGAAGTTTGAAGGAAGAAGGGCACCAGTGTACAGCATTTGCTGTGAGGCTCCTTCAGCTTTATGGAGAGCTCTCCCCACCTTTCCCAGGACAGCATCAGCTAAGGTTCTTCACACACTGCAAAGAATATATATCTAGGCTGCAGTCAGCAGAGATGCATATCTGAAAGCGGAGCTGGGCTCGCAGAGTTGAGTGAGCAGTTTTGTGTTCTTCTAATAGTTTCATTTGGTTCAACCATTTAAAGCCTTACAAACTTACAGAGCTCTCCTTATAATTTTTGTGTAAATGAAATAAATCAGTATTCCTGCAAAATTCCTGCCAATAATGTCTTCCCGTTACACCGGTGTGTCTGAATGGGCAGAGCTACTCACCATTACTAAACAGATGGTAGACTCTTTACAGAAACCCTCCTGGGTTAAGTAAGTATGCTTAACGGTATAGCCCAGCCACTCAGAGCAACAGGTTGTTTTCATATACAGTAACTTGCACAAAAGAAAACCTTCGATTGGAAAGGAAAAGTGTAGCCAACAAACTAGCCTGGCTAGGCGTACGTGCATTGCCCCACAGCTACATGAACTAAACGCAGCCAGGGCAAGGAGGTGACAACAAATAAAATGGCCTGGTTCAGCAGCCTCCCGCCTTTCCAGAAAGAGGGCTAAAAACTTCCCCTCAGGAAAATCCCTCACAGCTTTCCAGCTTGGCTGCCTAGTTGAAATAAAGATATTTTCAATCCTCAAAACCGAAGTGCTACCGCACACTGCATTGTGCTGTATGGCCAAAATGAGTGATGTTGCTCTGAGAGGCTCCCACCGGGCTGCCAACACCCTCCACATGAGCTAATGGAGGAGCATAAGCAGCACTTACAAATTAATATAACGCCTATATTTAGTATTTGTGACTATCGCGGACCTGCAGCGTTACAATTGCCAAGTACACTTCACCTGAGCAAAGAAAGGGGGAGAGGGGAGAGCGAGGTTTCTCCTGCGGCAAGGCAGGGAGCGGTTCTGCCGGCCCAGCGAAAGGCGGGCTAGCCTGGGCCCTTCTGGGTCTGCTTGCCTGGGCCACTGCCTGGGCCACAGAGATGTTCACGCCAAGCTGTTCAGCCTGGTTACATATGCTATACGTATACAAACACATATACGCACACGCACATATAGGTCTATATTCAGATTCTGATTGGGATTGGAGTCCCATTGTGTTCCTCACAGTACAAATACGGAGGATAGCATGGGCCTGCTCCAAGAGGCAAGTCTCTGAAACCACGAGTAAGGATTAATTTTAAGCAACTGCTGCCAAGACTGCTGAAAGTATGTGCCTGAAAACTCTTTCATTGTCCCTTTTTCTGGAGGCCAAAAGATTAGGAATGAGCAACCAGCCTCCTTCAAACAACTTCTTACAGGACCCTAAACCCAGCAGCACCACGGCAGCTCTGGCAATCAGCTCCTTGACTTCTTCCGTGGAGAGATCGTGTTTTCTCCCCTTTACCGAGGAACAATTGACATTAAATACTTCTAGGTCTTGGTCAATGCTGTTTTCTTTTTCTTTGTTGGCCTCATGTCCGAATCTCATAAAAATGAGACCAAGAGACAATAAGTTACCTTGGGGCAATTTTCAGACCATCCGTCTGTTGCACATAACTTCACAGGCAAAAGAGCCTGCGCTCCCAACACATCCAGCACGGAGGGAAAGACTCCCCAGAGGGCAATTGCAAAAGCTATGTCACGTCTTGCAGTCAGACCTAGGGCTGCTGTAAGCCTCTAACAAGCTATGCTTTCAGAGCTGAACACCTAGCAAGCTCTTCCAGCCTTGGAATGGCCAGGGAGCCATTTTCAAGGATTTTTCCCCCATCTCCCATCCATCTTCTTCCGCACTGCTTGGTTTAGCCACCGGTTGTGCCTGAGCATTCCCACCTGCAGGAAAGCCGCTGCCTCCTTGCCTCTCCCCTGCCTGGCTGGCGGCATGGATCCCCCATTGCCTGCCCACCAGCCAGGCTCCTCTCCCGCACCTCCGCCAAGCACGCCGCTGTGCCGTGCGGTCTCTGCCCTCAACCAGCCTGGCCCATCTTCCCTCGAAACCGCTTCCAACAGTCCTATCGGGGCACGGGCATTTTCTTCCTGGGCCTGACGGGAGCTCACGCCTCTCTCTGGGATCCTCCAGCCACACAGCGATCTTGAAGGAAGCTGAGCACCTGGGTCAATCTCAAGCTGTGCTTTCTCCACATCACCCAAGTGACGGCCGACATTTAGGCTCCTGGCAGAACAAAAGGGGCAGAGGAGTTAAACGTTAACTATTGCATGGTTACTAAATTACATTATATTACATTAATCTCTCCATTATCATAGGGATGGATTTCAGAACCAGCGGGAAAACTGTCGCTACTGCCGCTCCCTCCTCTACCATATAGCGAATGGCTGTTTGCGCTTTTGATGGGAGTGAGGCGCACAGGATCCCTTGCTTGCGTGACAGACGATAGCCACAGCAGGCAGAGGCCCTCAGCCTGGGACTGAGGGTGCCCAGCGGGGGCTTTGCATTTACGGAGAGCCCCGCTGAACTGACTCGCAGACGGCCCAAGCACGATCGTTACAGGCATTGCTCCACACCGAGTTATATTTAATGCAGGGGCCTACATTATGCAGCAGATGAGGAGAACTCCCTTTGAAAAGGCTTATGAGGTGCCACCTGTTTCCCAGGTCAGAGTCAGGACTTTTGAAGGCATATATGTTTTACAAGATCCAGATCGACTGAACAAAGTAACATTAATAGGACCCCCCCCCCCCCAGCTTGGGCGTTGGGCACAAGGCAGCTGCCCTGGTGCCTGGCTTGAAATTAGCAACAGCTCCCAGGGGATGTTGCAGGCTTCCCCAGCTGCGGGGAGAGTTCATAGGGAGGATGTGCAGCAATAACAAGGGGCACAAAAATGTGACTGAGGGGACAGGGAGCTTCTGAGAGGTGAGAAAGAGCCAAAGGATAATTCATTTCCCCAGATGAGGATAATTCAACTAAGTTCAAAGGTAGGAGCTTCCTCCAAGCAGAAGCTCCCCTGGGGCAGAGACCTGCTAATTTGGAGAGCATCCTGTGCACAACAGAGGCTGCACGGGCACCTCCATAAACTGTGGGGAAGAGCAGGTGGGGAGACCTTCCTGCCCGAATCAGACCTTCGTTTGATTGACCACAACATCAAATCCACCAGCACAGGTCGGGGTGCAGATGAAATAAAACCAGCTCATTGCAAGCCTGCACAAGAGCTTGCATAAAGCAACGGACCCGAACGCTTGCAAAGGCTGCTCCGCACCCTTCCTCTGGATCTGCCTCTGGAGTCTACCCCAGCTGTTTTTCGAAACACCGTAGTAGTTCTTAAAGCACCACCATTTTAATATCTACATACAAAACCTCCTGATGTGTTGTGTTTAGTGAACCACAAACTACCTTAAAAATGCAACATAAAATCAGAGAATTCACTGTTCATAGCTCCAAGTAGGGAACCGAGTAATTAATATATAGTTTAATCTACAGCTTCTGCTATCCTTATACAGCTCTAGTGCTTTGGCCTGCAGCCCCCTTGCTTTAATTGCTCTCGCTAAAGATAGCACTCTTCTAATGCAAAATAATCTGGTGAATCCTACGCCCATATCAGAGCTAAATGCAGGGTGCATAAGAGGAAAAGAAGAGAGCTCAACATAACAAGGTGTTTGCTTGCATTCAAGGGAAAACGGAAAGGTTTACTGGAAGTCAAAATAATATATCACAAATGAAATTAAATCCCATTAAAAACCAATTTTTCTAGTTATCTAATATTATTTTTGTTATGGTGAATGTTTCATGGATGATTTTTTGTTGACATATAAAGTTGAGCCACAGCCTGTCTGCATGCCAGTGATACCCTCTTTAAAGAAATACAAATACCATGCAACACTTCTGATCTTTCTTGTATAAAGATTTTTTTTTATGAAACACTATTTAGATGCTTCATGGTCAGCAAACATAAATAAAAGTTATAAAAGGTAGTCTTGGCTTCAAGAGAGGTCTGAAAGACTGAATTCCTCAAGGGACAGACAAATAAAACAAGGAAAGTTTTACTTCATTATCAACATAGTAGAGGCATACACACATCGGCTGGTATTAATCTTGGTTATAGCTTGTGGCCAGTGACTGACGGCATGCTGCAAATTCAAATTCTGCAGAAAAAAAGGTGATCCTCTTGATTGATATATTAAATCTCATTTTAAGTTAGATTGGGTTGCAGACATCTGACTTTTCTGTCACAGCATGCGTTTGGGTCGGTTTCTGCAGTTTTAGGTTTCCCACTCCGCACTCCTCTGCTGCGTTACCTTCGTGTGCCCGGAAGGATTGCCTGCAATTGCAGGTTCAGGGACTTTTCAAGCTGGAAGTGGTATCCGACCGGTCATGTTTCATAGCCAAAATGAATTTGCCTAATCCTTTTCTGAATCCATTCATCGTTTCCGCCTCCATAACATTTTACGGCAAGGAGCTTCATAATTTAATTACATGTTGTGTAAAAAGGTACTGAAATTAGTAAAAGTTATTAAAGTCTTTTAGCCAAGAAGAGTATTATGAGCAGGAGTCCCTTGTTTTGTTGAAAAGCCTTGCTGGGTGGGCAAGGACGGTCAGTTCTGCTGCTGGAGGTTCACCCAGATACGCAAGTTTTCCAGCTACGCCTTCCTTCTGGCCAGCACAAAGCAGGAGAGGAGGTAAGGTAGAGACGGGAGAGAAAGCATGGCTTTCTGCAGAGATATGCAAGCCAGAAGACGGCTGATCAATCATGGCGTAACGGCCTGACCTGGCAGATGAGCAACAACAGCCATGATCTGGACCCTGTCTGGCTTCAACCCTCCACAAATCGCCTGGCTGGTCTCAGCCGGTCCCTCTCTCTCTCATTACCCTTCTCCAGCGGGGCAGAAACCATCCTCCTCCTTAGGCAGGGCTTATTCCCAGGGGGGTTGAGCACCCACAGCTCTGGCTGGACTCAGCAGGAACCACAAGTGGTCTGAGAGACCCAGGCCAGCACCGCACAGGGAATTCTGTGATGGTAAGCGCAACCATTCGCTTACTGTCGCTTCGAGTTTTCTCCTCTACCCCATGCTGTCCTTAATGTCACCCCCCTCTTTTGCAGCTCAGGGTCTCATCTGTAGGTCCCTGCTCCAGCGCCATTATGAGTCAAGGTCTGCAGAACTTGACCCAAACCTCCTCGCCTGTGGTGGTTTGCCCTCCTTTGGCAACCCAGCCACGCCTGCAGGACTTTTGCTCACATCCATTTACTTCCCTCAGCCTTAAAGAGCCTTTCTGAAATTCTGAATTGCAAGCCGAAACTGCCCGTTGTCCCAGGACGTGGACACAGTAGCCCACAAGACCCACGCGAAGGAGAATGGAGCTAAAGGTGAAGCGGCCAGCTGCAAGTCGGACTGATCTCGCTCTTCGTCAAAAGGTGAGCCCTAACTACAGTCCCTGCACGCCGTGCCTCTCTGCCTTCCAGTCACCGTGAAGACACATATTTTTGGATCGTTACCAGACCGGAAACCGTGAAGCTGTGATGCTGAGATGACAAGGCTCTGAACAATACCTCAGACTCTTGCAAACTCCTAATTGTCATCTTCTGGCACTTCCCTAGCAAACACCACTGCCTTTGAGTGGCATTCAGCTGTTACTGTTTAATACCTCTCTCGGGCAAATTAATGGCAGTTACTTCCCTGGGAAGCGGGAGATGGTACTTTAAAATAAGACCCACCTCCAAATAACTTCCTCAGCAAGAAGGAAAATTCGCCACCTCATTACTTGCTTCAAACGCTTCCCCCGAGGGAGTGCCGCGCGTTTCTCCGAGCGCAGCGAGATCCCTGGTACAGCCCGGCTGCTGTTCCCCCTGCCTGTCCAGCTGCGTATGGGCGACGGACTTGGTCAGACAGAGGTCAGAGAATTAAAAAAAAGTAAATAGGAGTCATGCACTGGCAGCACACATTCACTGCATTGCTGAACTGTCTTGCTAACCCGGGAGAAGCCTCCCACACTCCCATGCCGTTAGTGCACAGCTGCCGCTGGAAAGTTGCCCGCAGAGCCTCCCTCCCCGCCCACCTCTTTCAAAGGACCTTGTCTGGAGCTACCAGGCTTCTGCCGGCAATATTTGTCAGGGCACAGAGGACTACTGTCACTTAAAAACAAGTGAGGGATTACAAGATGCTTTGATTTTGTTGGGAGCACAGAAAGGGAACGGTCGCCGTTTCAAAAGCTAGGAGGAAACCCTGGTGCACAGTCAGCTCTGCACGTTCATTACATATTTGGCAGAATATATCAATTGGTTTATGCTGAATTCCAAAACAGGCCTAGCTATAGCCATGCCAAGGGCTTTTGTAGAAGGGTGACTTCTCCACAAAGCACCTCACATACTTCTAGGGCTACAGATACTAATTTTGCACTGTACAAACAAGTACCAACAGAAATAAACATTTTCAGCATAAGGCTTCCAATGACGCGTGCACAAAACCCCTAGCAAAAGCCCCTTGGTGCCTTTCCCTGGTGCATCCAAGAAGACACGCACCGGCGCTGCTGAGTGCAAAGCTAGAGGAGCAGAAGCAGGACTCAGCTGGAGGGGCCTTTGAAAACCTGCCCACGGACACTGCCCCCGGGTGCGGCATCCTGGCTCTCGGGGATGGAGCAAATCTCATCCGCCCTGGGCCACGTATAACATTTATTTATTCAGGAGCAGAACTTCCCCCTCTAAGAAAGTAGGAAATGTTGACGTAAACGGGCAAAACTGCTACTCTGCAATTAAAACACACTTCTTCAGCCAGAATCTCTCATAAATGTAATGTCCAACAAAACTACTAAAGTTTGGATTTTCAAAGGCCCCCTCAGGGATGTAGTACTCTACTCCCTTTGAACATCTCCTCGGTCCTTTCAAAAATCCCAGCCTAAAAATCCCTGCTGGGGGGCAGCACGTTGCTGTGCTCTGTTCAGGTCTTACCTTTAATACAACATTAACCTCACATTTTGCATTCTCCCATGCATGGCTTTCTGGGTTTGGTTCTGACTCTGAGTCCTGCCTCCCCTTTTATCCATACACTGCGGATTATCTGATCTGATGAGTCATTAGAAATAATCCTGCAACGGCACTGCTCTATGTAAGGGTTAGTTTGAAAGCTACTTCTTGTCACCATTTATTTGAATAAACCATGCCACTTCCCCTGTATTTTATCTTGCACTTAAAGAACGAAGAAGAAAGCAGCCCCTGAACTGCTAACTATTTTAATCTCAAAATAAGATAACTTAACATATTTGTGAGATCTGAGCCACCAATGCATTCCTCTAAACAAAAGCTCTTATAGTAAAAATGCGCTGGTGAGATTTGCCCACTCAAATCTCATAAAGCCCATGTTGTCGCAAGGGCTAAGAAAACCTAGCTCTTTAAATAGAGTAATTCTGGGCTAAGAACATTAATGGCATCCCAGAACTGGAAAGCTGGATGTGTAAATTAAAAAGCAAAAAGCACATATACACTCTTAATATCCTAATACCTATTACATGTGATCTCTTTCAAAGTAGCTTTAAATGAGAAGTGCAGTTACTCTTTGATATAGCTGCTAGAAACACAGCCAGGATGCCCTTTGTTATAATTCTAAAAAATGAGTCCGCATTTCATAAAGACTCATAATAACTGAGTTTTCAAAACCAGCACACATTATTCCCTTTTTGTTTTTTTCCTCCATTCAAAGCACAAATTTCCAGCAAATACAGAACTGTTCCCTTCACTCGGCAGCATCCTCTTGACTCTGCCCAACCATGAAAGAAAGTAAGTCAGAAAGAAGCCCTTTTAGCCACCATGAGGGAAATGAAGATGTGCGCGGTGAGAAATCCTCCCCACACCACCCCTGCCTACATCCCCCCGAGGCTGCCGGGGACCGGCATCACTGCTTCATCATGCGGGACCCCACAGCCCCAGCCAGCAGTGTCTGGAGACCACAGCAGGCGACCCACACCGATGAGCAGCTGGATGTGGGTCATGGGGCTGTAGGCCACAGCGTCTGCAACCCAAACCTGGACCCAAATCCAAAGCCACACCAGCTGTCTGGACCTTGCGTTAGTAAAAGCACTGAAAAGGGTTTGCACTGCCAAAGGGACCGTACAGAGGGACTGCCTGGTACAACACAAGAGTGAGGGCGCTTTGGTTTTTGCCCCCAAACCATCCGGATCTGTTATTTACAGCTTTTCCTGTGGCAGCGAGCCTCTTACACACAATGTTGCATTTAATCTCACAGGGCAAAAGAGAGGCTTAGAAATATTATCCTTGTTTTGGAGGCAAGGAACAAGTCCGTATTTCTAAATACATTCAGGCATCCTGAGGCAGCCCGGGGCTGGCTCCCCGGCGGTGCCGCACAGCCACGGCGCGTGAGGGAGACCGCAGCAAAAATGCTGCAGAGCCCAGGGCTAATCATCGCAGCCCTGCTCGGGCCCTGCTCACCCCACATCCTGATGGAGGAGGATTTATTTGCCTCAGAAGGAATTTGGGAATTCAGCCTATATTTTCAACTTGCACATAAATCACGGATGTTATCTAAGTAGGGTGGCAAACGCAGGCCCAGGGAACACGCATAATTCAGTCACATCGCCTTGCAAAGGCACTGTAAAATCTTGATTTTAGAGATTTTGAAATCCGACATCCTTTTTTGTGCTTTGCAGTCCTGAGGGAGCAGCGGAAGCCCAGAGGTGGGTGGCCGTCCCCACAGGCCTGGGGCGGGCAGGGTGTGCAGGGCGGTGGTGGGGCCCCCCGGGACTCCCCCCTCCCGCACCCCAGCTCTGCCACCCATGCACCTCACAGCTCATTAAAAAAGTCATGCTGCTCCTCAGCAGCGGGGTGCACGCCTGTCCCGTCAGGGAGCCGCAGGGCACAGAGTGGGGTGCCACAAATGGGACCCACACCTCCCGCCCCAAGCACAGCCACCCCTCGGGGGGCCACCCTCGACATTTCCCCCCCGCGGGACAAAAACCCGCGGAGGTTTTGCCTAGAAAGGCTCCATCCGAACTGGCACTGGCCTCTCGGGTGGGGAGGTGGGGGTGGGGGGGCCTTTTTGCCGCTGTTTGCTCGTTTGTCGGTCAATACAAAGGAGTCGTGTCCCCCCCCCGGGGCCGCGCAGCCCCGGCCCGGCCGGGCGCAGGGACGCGCCGTCGGGCGGCACTTCCAGGCGGAGCCCGCTTGGCTCCACAGCCCGGTGGTTTTAAACAAAAGGGTTGGGGTTTTGTTTGGTTTTTTGGTGTGTTTTTTTTTTTCTTCTTCTCAGAAAATAACTGCAACCCCCTTTGCAAGAATATATATTTTTTTTTTAATTATTTTTTTTTTCCCTCCCGGAGAAAACCAGCTCCTTCCCGCCGGTCCCTCCCCACCATGTGCGCAGCGCTCCCCCCCCCCCCCCCCCCGTACCTCCGGGCTGGCACGCGTCCAGGCCGGAGGAGGGTTTTTTGGGTGGGTTTTTTTTTTTCCTCCCCCTTTTTGTATTATTTTTATTTTATTTTATTTCCACTGCACATTTCGGCTCCAGCTCCCCAAACTCTTTGATCTCCCCCGCTGTCTCCTTACCCGGAAGAAAACCCTTGCCCGCTCAGCTGGGAGCTCGGCGCACACGTGGGCGCCCTGGCGCGCCTCCATGCTCCTGCCAAATTTAGTCACACAAAGGGCCCGGGGGGGGGACCCGGGGGGGATGAAAGGGGCCGCCGGCGGGACATCAAAGGCGCCGCCGCCCCGCCCCGCTCCCGCCCTCCCCTATATAGGGGGGCGCCGGCGGCCGACGGCGCTTCGCACGCCAGGGTGTCCGGTCACCCCCCCTCGCTTATTGCGCCCCCGGGGGGGGGGGGTGTGTCGTCCTTGGGACCCCGGTTCCCCCCCATCTTCCCTGCGGGGGTCGTCCCGCTGCCCCGACCGCTGGTGCTCGGCCCGCCGCGGGGCCGACGGTGGGTTTCCTCTCCCCGTTCGTGTCGCCCCGGGGGCGGGCGAGCCAGGCTGGCCGTCGGGGAGTGCTCGAAGCGCGGAGCCCTTCAACGCTGAAATGCCAAAAAAAAAAAAAAAAAAGAAAGGAAGAAAGAAAAAAGAAAAAAGAAAAAAGAAAAAAAACCCCACCTCTAAAACGCCAAAACCCGCTCAAACGACCAAAAACCGCTAAAATACAAAACCGTCCAAAATAATAATAATAAAAAAAAATCCACGCGGAAATACAAAACCACACTAAAATGAAAAGGAAAAAAAAACCCACCCCACACCTAAAACGCCAAAACAAACCCCGTTAAAGTACTAAACCGCGCGGCAGCCGGTGCGGAGCCGGGTGCCGGCCGGCAGCGGGCACGGCGGCGGGCGCGCTCCCGGCGGCGCGGGGGGGGGCGGCGGGGTCCCGCCGGGCGCGGGCACGGCGGGTCGCCCCCCCCACCCCCCCGGGGCCGTGCCCCCCCCCCCCCCCGGGGCCGTGCCCGCCGCCCCAGCCCCACGAACTGCGAGCAAAGCGACAGCTTTGTGTTGTCTCCAGTCGAATCTGGCGTTGGAGTTGAGGTTTCCTGAGTTTATCCTCTTGTCATAAATCATGACGGTCTCCACCTTCCCCCCCACACAGCCCCGACCGCCCCGCCGCCCCCCGCCCCCCCCCCCGCGGCCTTTTTCTGCCTTCAAAATCCTTCCACCAAAAAACGGATCCGGGAAAAACTCCAGCCCACATGAAGGGGGAGACCCCGGGACGGCGGAGGGGCGGGGGGAGGCTGCTTTTCCCGAGGGACCCGGTGATGAAACGGACGGGTGGCCGCGCTGCCGGCTCCTCCGGCGGGGACCCCCGCCTCCTGCTCCCGGGCCGGGCCGCCCCGTCGGGGGGAGAGGGCTGCAACGCTCGGGCGCTCGCCGCAGGGGTTTGGGTTTTTTTGTTTTTATGGTTTTTTTTTTTTCCGAAAGGGACCGGCCCGGGGCACCTTCCCCCGGGGCCGGGTACCCCGTGCCCGCCGAGCGCCGGGAAAGGGAGGAGGGGCGGGGGGGCTGCGGCAGCACCTCCGCGCACAAACCATCCCCGCGTTGCCGTTTCGCCCAACAACCGCTTCCCGATCGCCTCTCTCCAGCCGCCTTTGGGAAAGAGGGGGCTTCCCCTCCAGTCGGGGAGCGTTGCACAATTAAGCCCCTTCCCGGGGTTTACATTTCTAATTTCTTTCTTTCTCGATTATTTCTTTTACGCGTTTCTTCGACTTGACAAGTCCATCCCCCCGTTTCCCACTACCTGCCCCCTTTCTCGGCGTTTGGCGGGTCTCGTTTCTCAGCTGGATTTTAATTACTCGTTCGTGGGCAATGATGCGGAGGCACGAGGGGCGGTGTGGGCTCAGCCCCCCCCGCCCCTCCCCGTCCCCCCCCGTGTCCCAGCCAGCGCCGGCCGCTCCTCACGCCGCGCCGGGACCAGCATCTGCTGAAAACGGATTGAGCATCCACATGTTCCCGTTTCCCCGTTTCCCGACGCTTGAAGGTTTAGCAACCTCGCGGGGCATGTGCAAAGCACGAAGCGCGCTTTTCCGATGCCAAAATAATGGGAAGTGGTTTCCTGCAAAATGCGCGCCCGTCGCGTTCGCAAAATAAAAGAAGTTGCGGACCCTGACGTTTCCCAAAACGCAGCGCTGCCTTTGTTTGAATGATTTTATTTAATTTTTTTTTTTTTTAACGTGCTGGTACCCTGCGCCGGGGCGATGCTGTGTCACCCGGGAGCTGGCGGGGCAGCGCGGCTGCTGAAGGAACGGGACGAGGCGGAGGGGTGAACCTCGGTGCCTGCTCTGGCTCCGTTTGCCGCTTTGAGGCCGGAGGGAGCTCACCCCGGCTGGTTTTCTCCCCGTCGCCCGGGGGCTGCTACACGTTCCTGCCGGGCACTTGCTGGATTTAAGGGCGATGTGCTAATTCTGCCCTCCGTCCGAAGCGGGCGCGGGCAGCGCCCGAGCAAATCCTCGCACGCTCCCCACCCCTGCTCCCCCTTACCCGAGCAGCGCCATGTGGCCGCAGCCACCCACCCCCCGCCAAAAAAAGGGGGGAGGGGGCAAGTCTCAACAAAGCAGCCCTAAAAAAGCAGGTCTGTCTGCCCGGGGATGCTGCGAGTGCCCGTGCCCTCCTCGGCGGGCTGCTGGCTGGGGAGGGAGAGGAGCGGCAGTGCCCCGGCGCAGCCCCCCGGTGCGGCACACGCACACGCACACGTACATGTAGACACACAGACACACAGACACACACACGCACACAGACAGAGGCTGCTCGGCGCAGCCCGAGCAAAGTTTGCCCGGGGGCAGCCCCGCACCCGCTCCCCCCCCGAGCCGCCGGCCCCGGCCCTCTCCCCGCCCCCGCCGCCCGGTCCCCCCGCCCCGGGCGCGGTGTCAGTCACGGCGGCGGCTCCTTTCATCTCCGCCGCCCCCGCCCCGCCCCGACGGCGGAGGGAGGGAGGGAAGGAGGGAGGGAGAGAGGGCGGGCGCGATGCTGAAGTTGCGCCGCCGCCGCCCCGCGCCCCACCGCCGTCCCCCGTGGGGCGCCGCGCCCGCCGGCTGCGGCAGGCGGCCCCGGGCCGGGCGCTGAGCGCGGAGGCGGCCGGGGGCGCGGAGGCGCCGCGGCGGCAACTTTTTTCCCTGCCCGCCGGCGCGGAGGGAAGCGGGGGGGGGGGGGGGCGCCTCCCCGCCCGCTCCATCCCTCCCTCTCACCCTCCCTCCTTCCCTCCCTCCCTCCCGGGGCTGTTTCTTCCTCGCCCCCCCGCCCCCCGCGGTGCCGCCGAGCCGAGCCCAGCCGTGCCCGGAGCCGCGGGCGAAGCGGCGGACAAAGGCCCGGTGGGTGCGCGCCGCGGGCAGCGCCGTCGCCGTCCCCCGGGGCGCCCCCTCCCCCTGCCCGCCCGCTCCCCCCCCCCCCCCAGCCATTTTAACTCGGGCCCACCCGGGTGGCGGCAACTTCACGCGGAGGCGAAACTCGGGCGGGCTCCGCTCCCCTCCGCGTCGCCTCATCCCCAGGGTGAGCCCGGGCCCCGGGGGGGCAGAGGGGACGAGGGACGGGGCTCCGGGGGGGCGGGCCCCCGGCGCGGTCCCTGGGGGCGGGCGGGACACGAGCGGGTGTATTTCGACTTACTCCGGCCGTGCGGCGCGGCGGGGCGAGTCTCCCCGCGGGGCCGGTGCCGTGCGGGAGCGGGGGTACCTCGGCCCCGAGGGGGCGGGCGGCCGGGGGGTCTCCAGCTGCCGAGAGCAACCCCGAGGACTTCACGGGATTTTTCCTTCTTCTCTCCTCCTTCTCCTCCTCTCTCCTCCTCCTCCTCCTCCTCTCTCCCTCCTCCTCCTCCTCCTCCTCCTCCTCCTCCTCCTCCCCCCGCTGCTCCTCCCGCTCCCGCTCCCCTTCCCGCGGCGGGCCGGCGGCCGCAGCAGACGCCGCGCTGCCGTGAGGATGCCGCAGCTGCCGGGGGCCGGGGGCGGTGGGGGGGACCCGGAGCTCTGCGCCACCGACGAGATGATCCCCTTCAAGGACGAGGGGGACCCCCAGAAGGAGAAGATCTTCGCCGAGATCAGCCACCCCGAGGAGGAGGGCGACCTGGCCGACATCAAGTCCTCCCTCGTCAACGAGTCCGAGATAGCCCCTGGCGCCAACGGGCACGAGGTGCGCGGCCGCGGGGGCTCCGCGGGGCAGCGCGGAGCGGCCGCGGGGGCTCGGGATGCCGGCGGGCTCCGGGCGCTGCCGCCGGGAGGGAGGGAGGGAGGGAGCTTCGGCGGGGCACCGGTGAAAGTCCTATTTTCCGAATTTCCACCCCCCCGAAATAACCATCCCACGCCAACTCCCGTTTCGAGAGGGGCGGCGGGCTGAGCCGGGCGGGCTCCGCGCCCCTCTGCGCCCCTCCGCGCCCGGCGATGGGCCGGGGGGGAGGGGGGGCGGCCCCCTCGGCGCTTCGGCCCGGGACGAGAAAGTTCCCGCGAGTCCCCCGACGGTGCGGTGGTATTAGACCTCAAGCGGCCATGAAATTTCCTCGGTAAAATCAGCGGGGTCGGAGCATTAGCCGTAAACTCTTTAAGGGATTTGCATAAAACTGTTTGGAAAGAAATTCCCGACGCTAACAACTTCAGGGCGAGTGGGGAACCTGCTTTTTTTTCCTTCCTTTTTTTCCTTTTCTTTCCTTTTTTTTTTTTTTTTTTTTTTCCTAAAGGTCCGGTAATGAGGGCAACCTCATTATTTTTGGTATCTTGTTAACAAGACTGTTTTGACTGCTGAAACGCCAAATATTTTCCAGAAATAAGCCCCTTTCGTTAAATGTAGGGCGCTTCTGCTAGAAAACCTTCGCAAAGCCCCATAGTTACTCGCGTTGTCATAAAACGATCGTTTACACAAACATTTCTGGTACAGTTGTCTTCCAAGCGACTTAAGAGGGAAAAGAAAGATGCTTATCTCTTGCCCTAACTTTTTTCTTTCCACAAGAAGCTGTAGCAGCTGTGATCGATAAATGAGCATCGTACAATGACTTTTTTTCTTTTTCTTCTTCTTTTCTGATGGTGGATTCCCTGCGGTCAGGTTTCCAGGCAGACTCAAGCGCAGGATTCCTACCATGATAAAGGCAGAGAGCACCCCGAGGAAGGTGAGAAGCGCACGGTCCTGTCTTGCGATATTGTCCCCCTTAGTCCCCCCATGAGCCTCTGCACGGTCTTCAAACTGGAGCTTGGTTTCTTTTGGGAAACATATATTTAGGACCTTTTGGGGAAGGGGGATGCCAGGGTGCTTTCAAAGCGCATTTAAAAAGGAGATGAACGTGCAGCGCGTTTATCTTGAGTGACCAAATGGTATTTCAGTTGTTTAGAAACTGATAAGTAGGCCAAATGGATCTTCGCTGAAGAAATAACTATTTTTAGGATATCAGCTTAAACACATCTATCTCTTCGCTCATACTGGGCAGCCGAGTGTGTGTTCAGAAACACTGTGCTTTTTTCCCCATAGCCAAAGCCTGTCGCTTAAATCTCCTCTTCCAAATCTAAGCATGAACAGACCTCTTGCTTTTTTTAATGTACCAGCTGATTAATTTTGATTGAGGAGGACAGAGGAAATAACAGAGCTCGTTGAATATCACTTAGGAAGCTGGACACGTGTACAAAGAATGTGTGCTGTGAAGGATGGGAGATTACGTTTAAAATGAAATGCTTATCATCACAAACTAAACCAGATCATAAATTCCATATAAAGACAGACACAGTTCAGTCCTGGTGCTTTCCAGGACTCTGTGGTGATCTTTCTCCAAACTGGTCATTAAACAGCCTAAAAGCAATAATGTCCATGCTCGTAGCATTTTGGCAGTGAGGGGGAGGAGGTCAGCTCTATATGGTTTTCTTTTCAGCCTTGCAACCTCTTCAGACCTCACCTTGGAGTAGTATCATTGTCAACGGTCATATAGGGGGGAGATCTGTTCACCCCCCTTTGCAGGGCCTGGACCCAAATAATTTATTTTCCTACAAAATAGCCTCTCTCACTTGGCTTCCCTCTTGACTGTAGTGCCATGTGTGTTCAACAGCCCCCCCCCCCCCCCCCCCCCCCCCAAATCGTTAGGGTCTCCTTCGAAGCCAGCCCCTGCCCTCTAATTGTTGCCGGTGAGCATGGCCAGAATGAATTGTTCACTGCACACAGTGGCTCAGTGAGAGAAGGAAATGATTATATCTAGTTATCACTGCCCTGTTCCTCCCTTTCCTAACAATGATGCTGGAAACCCATACTGGCGATACTTCTGAATCCACAAATCCTAGAGGGATGTATAAAATGGGGGGAAAACTGCTACTTGAGAAATGTGATGTTTCACCAGATGTGATGTTTCTGCCTTGATTTGAACAGGGACTAGCAAAATAAATTGGTTACTCTGAGGCTATTCCGTATTTTAAGGATAAAATCCTCACTGAGAGTACTTGTTCCTTTAAGAATTTACTCTTCTTAAAAAAATGTTATTACAAATTGCTATGGACCACTTTCTGTCAGAGGTGATTTCCATGAGCAAGGAAACGTTTGCATGCAGAACATTTTTATGAATGCACAGTACCTGTTTAAGTGCTCTAACTTACAAGAAATGCGTATGTGGGGAATAATGTAATCATTGTTTCCTCTTCCATAGGAAAGCATCCAGACAGTGGCTTATACAGCAAGGGACCATCATACTCTGGTTATTCTGGGTATATCATGATGCCAAATATGAATAACGACCCGTACATGCCTAATGGATCTCTGTCGCCACCCATCCCCAGAACAGTGAGTTATCTCTTCCAAAGACCGGTTTTGGCGAGCTGGGTTTCCCTCTGTTCGGTCTGCAGTGCGTGTTCACACTGGGGTTTTTTTGGGTAGCTTCAGTTACGGTGAAGGTTGTGCTTCTGCTGTTCAGAGCCTCCGTCCAGTGGAGTCTGAGAGCTCTTAGAGGTGTTGGTCGTGATCACGGTGGAAAAGCCGAGATTAACATCTGCGGTGTCTGACGTCCTTTGAACAGGGCTGGGGGCTTTGGGGGGGGAGCCCTGGTTTACGACTGTAGGATAATGTATGGTGGAATGATGTAAATGCTGTCTTTGTAGTGACTGGGACAGATGTGAATTTTCTGCCTTTAACTCTTCATTTGTTGAGGAAAACCGAGGGCTGGAAACAGAACTGCTAAAGTTGCTTGTCAGTAAGATGAAAAGATTGGATTCTTTTTTTGCCTTCAGATACGGCATTGCTCTTTGCTGATTGATATTTATTTCTGCCATCAGTTGCTCTGTGTGAAGGCTTTACATATCTGGCAGTATTGCTTTGAAACATACTCTGTATCTTCAGCCACAAATTGTGAAATGATCGTTTAGGAATTAATGTCAACCGTGATGCAGTAGTTACAGCTTTCCTTTACGTTGTGACAGGCACTGATTCTTTCAGGTTGGTCCCTCTGTTTCCATTGGTGTAGATGAACGTTTGATGGATTTTAATGTACTTTTAATTTTGGATAGTCAGTTCCTATTTATTTTTGTAAACCTCTTGGTATACATATAGAGCGATGGGGAGGCAGTGTTAAAAGGAGTTGTGGAAATTATATTAGTAGAGCCGGAGTGAAGTGGGAAATAAATTTGTTTGCAGGCATCCTGCTGAAAAAATGCCGCTGCAGTTGTGTGTGTTGTGACACGAGAAGTTGGATGCTGTTATTTCTCTGTGATAAAGCAGTTTTCCGTCTTACTGGCTCTTAGATTTTTACTTGGCAGTCTCTGTCAAACAACTGGCATTATTTTGCTCTCCGAGTTTCTTGATTTTTCTTCAGGGTTGTGGCTTTTACTTCAAAAACAAAAAAGAGGGGGCCTAATCTGTATTTGTAATTTGACAGTAGCAAAGCATGTTAAATTAGTGGATGTTCGGATTCGGAATGACAGGGCAGTTGGGCACTGGGAAACACACAGATCTGCCCTTTTTATGTGTCACCGTTTGCGTTTGAAAGATGCAAAAACTTGTGCAATGTATTGCCTTCTATAGCTCAGCAGTTTTTTTGTGTATAAATTACAGTTCAGAGGCCTACAGCCTCTGTTGTTGTAAACGCTGCTTTACAGAAAACTTCAGTTCGGATGTATCGTGGGGAAAAGGATGCAGCTTCATGAGAGGGCACCGAGACTCAAACCTGCCCCTTTGAGGACCAGGAAACTTCAGACCTATTTTTACCCCCTCTTTCCCACGTTACCTTCCCGAGAAAGTCCCTAGTGCTGGTGCAAGGCTTTGAACAACAAAATCCAGTTTAATTATTCACTGAGGATTTTCTCTGCGTATGCGTGCCGTGGGGCTGCCGCTCTTTACTGATCTGGCACCGATGTCCCCAGAATATTGGCTTCTTGCGGAGGTTGTCTGCCTGCTCAGGTACTTGAGGAACCATCCTACGTGGGCACGTTGGAGGGGAGGAGGGGGGGAAATGCATCTGCTTTCTAATTGTAAAGCTGCCTGCAGAACATCTGAGGGGCTAATTTAGTTCAGTGTTGCTCTTGCATGTTAGAGCAGCACCACTATTTCGGTAAAATACTGCTGTTGCAGGGCTGCAATGTTGACATAAGCCTGGAGTTCTTTCAGTTTAACCACAAGGCTACACGCTTGTGTTATTAAATAATTTTTTTGTTTAATTGAACTATAATCTTTGTTAGTCTCCTAGCTGACAGCTGGGTTTTAATGCGTGCGAAATCAAAACGCTGCATCCAGGAGATGACACGCTCACTCGCTTCATGGCTAACCACAGCTCCAGCGCTGTGCCGCTGCTGCCAGTTCACCTTTGCGGGGTCCCAACCGCTGCCCCGCAGGTTTACTCTTCGCTCCCCTTTTCGGGGAGGCGGGGGGGAGGACGTGCCGGCGTTGGGGGGCGAGGAGCAGCCGAGATCAGCAAGCTCTGGAGGTGGAGGTCTCCCCTGGGGTGTCAGTCCCCAGCCATTTGTGCGCGGAGCAGCCCTGCGGTGTGTACCTGCGCCCTGTCATTTGCATGACAAAGCCACTTCTTGTTGATGCATCTGTTGCCTGGAGGTGTTAGGCAGGATTAAAAAGCCGCCCTGGGGCGGCTGAATCTTTTTTTCCGCCTTGGAAGGACCCGACTGCCTGCAAACCGCCCAGGGGATGCACCCCCGGGGAAACGGGGCCAGCCCCGGGACAGGGACCGTCTCTGATGGAGGCGGCCTCGGCTCGCTATGCCGGGGCAGAGAGAGAGAGCAAAGCTTTCTTGGAATGGGAAAAAAGTTACTTTCATCAGCATATGCAGGAAAAAAAAAGCCTTTTTTTTAAAAAAAAAGGCAAACACTTTACATTCGTGCTTTGTAAAATTCAAAATACAAATCTATAGTCAGACACAACGTGTCTAATAAGCCTTAAAAGAAGGAAGCTGAAGTGTAATTTCAGTGCAGCTTTTGGAGGGGAGATGGTGTATAAGGAGGATTTCAAATCTTCCAAAAGCTGCTAGAGTGGTCTCATCTCCCCCGTTCTCCTCTTTTTCTAATTTTTTAAATTATTTTTTTTTACTGGCAACTGATTTGCCTTTTACAGGCTGTATTTGTAGGAGCAGGAGAGTGTTAATTGCAAGTTCAGGTACAAGCCTTGTGCCGCAGTACGTATTCTTATCAGATAGCTGGGTAAGTGAAAAAGCAAAGCAGTTGGTTTGGGTGGCTGCAGGAGAAGTGGCACGTGATGGTACTAAAACCGCAGTAACACCTGGTGAATGTGCATCCTGTGTGCTCGAGATATCTTTTGGTGGTTTCTCAGCGTGGTGGGGGTACTGAAGATGGGAGATAGAGACAGCTGTTTGTTTTCCAACATGTGTGGGTTTTTTCTTGCTTTTTCGTTAACAAGACTAGTTTTGGGGTAGCAAACCTTTCTTGTCTGTGTGATGGGAACGTGGGGACAAAGGAGGCGGCTGAAGAAGAATCATTTCTCTGTGTTTTAAATTCATCCAGAAAATAATTTCGTCTTTGTTCCTCCCTCTTTCCCAATGAATTAAACTTTCTGTGGGAAGGTAGAGGATTTCTGCAACCTCCGTTTTGTCTGTTCTTATCTGTTTTTGGGGTCTGGGTTTATTTTTTTGTGGCTAAACTGTCTCTTTGTAGCAGCTGGAGGTGTTAAATAGGTCGGAGGATACAATCTATAAACACCTTACAGTGACTTGCAAAACACAGCATATCCATTTGAAAATGATGAAGAATTGTGCTAAGAGAGTTTGAACGCAAGGAACAACGTTTATACACAGGACCCCCCTACCCTGCCCAAGTTTTGGATAGTCCTTGCGTGCTTCTGCATGGCAAGGGGTATGGAGATAGCTCCTGTCTTGGAAGAGCTAACATCCCAGGAGAAATAGTGCGGATAATACGGACAGGAGGAAGGATGAAGGTAGAAATAGCAAGAATGTGTGGCTACCGAGCCTCGGTAAGGGGGTTTTGTTTCCCTACCTGCATCTTGCTGTCCCTCTGAAAGCAGGCTGGTTCACTTGCTTGTGGGGAATTTTTGGGACCCCAAGGGGAATGTATGGGAGCTGCAGAAGGACACGAACCTGATTTTTCATAATATTGTCTTTTCCTCAGAGTTCGATTCTGCTGACTGTGCAATGGTAGGCACTTGCGGGGAGCCGTGGTCAGCTGAAAGCTCCCTGGCCCAGTATGAAATGGGCTTTGTAGCACAGATGTTGGGGCTCAGCTCCTGCTCCCGTATCGCCCATCAGAAACCTTTGCACTAATTCCCAAGTTGGCATCGGAGCAGGATGCTCCAAGGGCCGTAGGCAGCTGTGGTCCTGTCGCACGTCTCTTTCTTCCCCCTGCAACCCCAGACCCGTGCCTGGGGAAACGGGTTGCACGGGCAGTTGAGGGGCTCGACAAGCCGGAGCTGCTCACCCAGCACTGAGGCTCTGCCGCTTCACCCTGTGCGGCACTTGTCTTCTCAATGAAGTCGAATTATGCTAATTAGCTCCTTAAATAACTTCGAAATCAGGTGCAGAGGAGCACAAAGCTTCCCAACTCTGTGGAAGCAGAACTTGTCGGGGTTTATTCGGGTTTGCACAGGGAGGAATTTTAGCACTATTTGCTGAGGGGCTTGGCGAGTCGCGCCAAATGCCAGCACCAGGGGAGAAGAGGAATCTGCTCAGCGCTAATAGAGGGACCTCACTGCTGCAAACGCGTCTGTCAGCTGCTCTGACTCGAGCGTCGCAGCTGATCAGTCGAAGATACGAGCCAGGTCTCTGTGAAACACAGATCCAAGCCGTGAACGGTTGTGGGCCGAGTTTTGGTGGTGCTTTCTTTCCCCCCCTTAGTGAAATGAATTCTCCATTTGGAAGAGGGGGAAGAAGAAGTTACTGCAGTGCCTCTAGGTTGGCCTTTGTCTGAAGCTTGATCTGGATGCTCGTGATAAGATGGCACGATCCAGGCAGAGTCTTATGTACATAAGTCCGTCATTAGCGTGTGGTCTTTGGGCACACACTGGAGAAGAAAACGGTCCTTCTGCTTTTGCTGCCTTCTCCCTGTCAGTGTGATGCAACTAGCAAATCTGTCTAATTGTGAATGGGCAACGGGGAAAGAAAATGTTCTCCTGACGTCTCAGTCCAGAGGCAGCAATTGCGTGTGCGTGGCTTCAACGGAGGCATAATCAAAACCCCCACCCATTACAAATCATCAAAGTTGGAGCTTTTTTATATCAATATGTGTGTACGCTTATGTCCTCAGTCTCCTTTTTTCTCTATACCTAGGAGCTAATTCAATATAAACTGTAAACGGTGGAGCTGCTGCTTACATTGTAAGGCAGTTTAAAAGCAAAATGTCATTCCTGTTGTTTTGGTGCTGTGCCACCTCTTCTCCAACTTAATCCCAGCCCAGAAAAAAATAAGAAGAATAGCTTGTTACAGGCTGCAAATGCCAGGGAGGATATGGCTCAAGAAGAAAGCCTGAAGCTCCACAGGTTCAGGCATCAAAAGAGGAAAAGACTTTTTCCAGGTAGTTGCAGCGCTGCATGGCTGCAGGCATTGAAAAGCCTGGGTACCGCAGGCCTGGCTCCTCCCGAGTACTTAACTTCTGTTTATAGTTAGGGAAAACTCCTCCTGATACGGGAAGGAAATAACCCACACAAAAGCATTTTACTGCTGCTGTAATATTTCTGAAGTCCTATTAGAGGCATGTGCTTTTTTGGCTAGTGGTAAAAACCTGTGTCTCTCAGAAGCAGACAGACGTGCAGGAGTCTGCTTTAGTACAGACGCTGAACATTTTGCAGCCTGAGGTCTGTGCCTCGCGTGGCCCGCTGTGGTCTCTTGTGTTGCTCTCGCGCGGATGGACACCCATCCAGCGTGTGGCTGGTCCGAGGGAAAAGCTGCCGCGAGCCGGGCAGCCTGCGGGTCTTCGACCTGGTGGAGGCAGGTTGTCCTCGGCGTGCGTCCTCCCCGCTGCTGCAGGGGAGCCACGTGCCGTGGTGCGCCAGTTGTGTGTCAACGACTCCCCGTTTACACCAAACCGCCCCCCGTCCTGGCTAGTGGGCATTTATGTCTAAGCTGGTTTTGGCCGTAAGGCGTGTTTGGCGTGAAGACCGTTCTCATCTGGCCGTTGGGTTTGGTCCCTTCTTGCAGGACGCTGGAGGGAAGGCGGCGCAGCTGCTTGGCGTGCTGCTCCCGCCCAGGCAGTTGGGGATTAGCATCTCTGTCACTCCGGCCCTTCGTAAGCATTAGATTCACTTAAGAAAATTGCATTCAGAATAACTTAATCTAGCAACCCAATGGCTTCTATTTTGAGACTTGGATCTTGTGGATATGTTTATTTAGTTTGGGTTTCCCACTTCAAAGGAATCTGTCCTCTCAGCAAGAAAGTGATTGAGCACTTAAATAAAAATGTATTCATTGAATCTTTGGGATTGAGCTAAAAGTGCAGTCGGGAGTTAACGTGTGCGCCAACTGTGCTAATCAGCCAGGGATTGCCTGTTCTCCTAAAGGGGAAGAAAAGTGGTCCAAAGTGCCTGAGGAGAAGTGGCATGCCTTCCCTCGGCTTCTGGCAGTGGTGTTGCTCGCTGATGCTTCAGGTTGAGATAAAGGACCTAGAATATCTTCGCCTGTGATCTTCAAAGATACTAAATCCCTCGTGTAGAAGAGCATTTTCATGGAGCCGAAAGGTTGACTCGACATTTGTTTATTTTCTTTAAGTGGCTGTGGGTATAGGTGAAGTTGAGGCATAAAATCAATAGGATGAGCTTAGTCAGCAAAAATTACAAGTGTAAAGTTACAAGACTTTGACTGAATATTTATTAAATGGGCAGCTTAACTTAAAAGTAAGCATACTGTTGTCACCAGCTGTAACACGTAAACCAGAGAATCGCTTTGGTTAGGAGTTATTACCCAAGCCAGAGAGCAGTTAATTCCCAAAGGTGTCTGTCTACCCAAGCACTTTCAGTACTCTAGCTCTGTACTTCAAACAGCGCTGCGCAAGTCAGCGGGCAGGTCTGCTTCACCCAGGCCAGTGCACGGGGGAGAGGTCCCTTGGGAGCCTGTGATTTCATGCACGCGTTTGCCACGAAGTACCTTCTGAAAATGCTGGTGCTTCGAACAAAGCTGATGGCAGCCCAGCTCCCTCCTTGGCTGACTTGAACGGAGCTCCGGATGGGGATGCAGGGGTTATCCAAAGGAGACCAGTCTGGAAATGGTCTGATTCGTCACGTACATCCAGAAAAATAGGGAAAGGGAACATGGGGCTTTTGTTGGGCAGTTCTGTTGGCTCAGAGGTGGAGAGTGGTGAGCTCTGAAAAGCTGTCCCTATAGGACCTGTATTTCTGGGTTGGGGTCCTAGTGACACTGGCTGCTCAGAGCCAACGCTTTGTCTCAGTAACTGGTCACTTAGCTATGCCGTAAGGCTCTATTTCTTCAATCTTCTGCCTCTCTGTATTTCAGAACTGCCTCAGAGATTTATCTTTGTGACCGTCTGTTGTCTCTCCACAGTTCTGGCATATCTTCTTGCCTTGATCTTTCTTCATTCCCCCCAAATCTTGCATTGGCAAGCTTTGTCTAGCGTAAAAAAAGTACAATACGGAGGTGACGATTAAAGGTGTCAACGCTTGTCAAATGCAGACTGTGCTTGGGGAGAAGGCCTTTTCCCTGGCTATGTGCTAAAATGCAGATAAACTGTGTCCAGCCGTGCAAATGTGTTTACTTTGTTAAAATGCCACAATCCAGCGATTTGTTTAGGGCCTGTAGTTTCTAAACTTTGCTGCTGTATCAGATTTAGGAAGCTGCAGTTACAAGTGGTAATTGTGGGTTTGGTTGCACTGTATCCCTCCCACCCCCAGTCCTGTACCGCTTTCACTGCAGTTTTGTATAACTCCCGTGTACCCCCACTGTGAGCAAGGTTCCCGCCACCGACCCGCGTTACATCTCACGCAGCCACGCCGCAAAACGGTGCCGCAGCGCATTTTTCCGCTGCGTGGCTTTCCGAATTCAGTTTTATAAAGTGGCTTCCTTCTCACATCCGTGCCCTCTCCTCAATTTAGGGTTTGTGGCAGCTTGTTTCATCATGTGGCACTCCTTGCAGCCTGGTTGGCAGCGTTTCTGTTTCTTAAACTCAAGAAACACTGGTTAGAGAAAAGTTGAGATGAAGCAGGAGAATAGCCGGGCTTGACACCACGCAGAGACCCCTCCGAATTGGGGGAGACTCTGATTTCTCCCCTTCAACGTCTGCACGTGAATTAGCCCCTGCGAAAAGTAAAAATTGCCCCTGGGTTCACGTACAGGTCCTCTTCTCTCAAAATAAAAATGCAGGCGCAGGTTCAGCCTCTTGAGGAGCTTTTGGGAGCAGGGCGGGAGCGAGCAGGTGGGTGATGGTCAGGTGTAGGAGCCCGGGGCGGTGGGACAGGCTGCAGCGTGCCCGGGTCCCCTCCAGGCTGCTGGGGATGGAGATGGAAAGGAAAAGTGAGCTCACCGAGCTGGCGCTGGGAGAGCTTTTGAGGATATTCAGGAAACAAGCCATACATCGAACATACGAAAATACATTTTGAAAAACGTAAGCAATTAAAATAATTTACCCGGGAGAATGCCCCTAAAGCTTTTTGTTTCGCTGCCCTCCGACACTAGCATGCTGGGTTGTATTTGTGTCCGTTCTCTACTGCCCGATTTCCTCCTGCACACAACTGAAATTCGGCTTAAAAAATAAGTTTGAACTGAGCATGTTGGATTTGGAAAATTTGTTACGCAAAACCTTCTCTCTCGCACATTATTTCATGTCTTAAATACTCCTGGTATAGGGAGAAAAGGAAGATGTGCTGGATTTAAAGGAAAAAAGAAATAAAACTTTAAAAAGCTTAGCTCTTAAGCGCGTGGATTCTTCTGGTTTTGTCGAGACTTTTTTTCCTCTCTCAGTTATTTTGAGGTTCTTTCTAAGATAATAGTGCAGAGATCCTGTTTTAGATGTAAATCTTCAGAAGGAAAACTTGGAATAGGAGAACCGCAAAAAAATGCTAATTTATTAGGCAACTCCCCAGACAGTTGGAGAGCACT
This sequence comes from Aquila chrysaetos chrysaetos, assembly GCF_900496995.4. NCBI lineage: Eukaryota > Metazoa > Chordata > Aves > Accipitriformes > Accipitridae > Aquila > Aquila chrysaetos. The sequence goes on along the minus strand of NC_044004.1, from coordinate 58,489,717 downwards.
ATTGCAAACACTTTTTTAAACTGGCAACTACTAAGCTTCTTATTGGAGTGACCTGTAAAAGATTACTTCATACTTTGTAGTAAGGAAATACTAAGAGACTCTGGGAGAGCTGGTCAAAATGCTGTTTTGCTTGAAACTTTTTTAATTCAAGGGCCCTCCCAAAACAACTTGTGTAGAAAGCTTTCCCTGTTTCTTTGAAACTTTAAATCCTTCCTTTTCTTTCTTTTTCTTTCCAGGGATATGCCTGTAAATGAGAATATTACAGGCTAATGGGGCAGAACAATAAATATTCAGTCGGGAAATGTGGTTTAATCAAAGGCTGTTCAGAAACCCCTGTGTTTGGGGCACAGGCAGACTTTTTAGGAGAAGGAGATTTCAGAGGGGGTTTTGTGGAGCTTGTCTTCCAGCTCTGGCTCCAGGACTGCAAGTAAATACATTCAGTTAGTTAAACAGTTGTACTCACCGCGCAAAAAATGCCCTCCTCCATTAAATGAATCCCTCTGGCCAACATCTAGTGGACAAAGCATTTTTTCACGTTCAGTCAGCAGAAGAGCCTGCGGGTGGGTCTTGCATTTCGCTTCTGGAGGCGGCGTTTCGCAGCCCGGGAGCCCGTAGCTCACAAGTCGGCCGTGGGCTGATGTTGGCCTTTCATGTGTTACCTGCAGCCCCTCTCCACTGCTGGGCTCGGTGGGTTCTCCCAGGAGGGGATGGCTGATTAAGGCAGTGGCTGAGATTTCAGCCCAGGCGGTTAAGCCAGGACTGGGAGAGCTGCTTGTAGTAACGCAAGTGCTGCTGGTAGGTTTTAGCTGTTTTGGGGGGTGGAGCAAAAGTTTGTGCCTGTGCAATTAAGCATGAAATAGGTAAATTCTGTGTATAATTACCCAAGGTAGAGGCTAGCATGAGGACGTGACCCGTGGAAATCGCAGCGCGTCAGCGGCTGCCGGCAGATTCCCGGGAGGTATCCCTGGCACCCACGCTGGCATGGGCGGGGGGGGTCATGTCCTCTGCCTCCCCCCACCCTGCTCCCAAAAGCAGAGGCACAGTCTGGGGGGAGGCTCCTGCAAATGAGGAACCGAAAAAGCAACATTTGTTCAGAGATTTAGAGGAAGGTGACGGCAGAGGTGGGAACAAAATCCACATTTCCTGAGTTTGCTTCAGGAGCCCACCTGAAAGACAGCTTGCTTGTAAAGGTATGTTTCTTGGGCTGGTGGTTTGGGGTTTTTTTTTCATGAAAACAAACCGAAAATCTGAGAAAGTAAAAAAAAATCTGAGGGAGGGAATAAGAGAATTAAAAGCAATGCAGATAAAAAGAAAGTTGGTGTCAGTGCAGGCTGTGGCTGTGTTTCATACCCAGCCCTTCAGTTAAGGACCAAACAATCCTACTGACATTTCTAAGTAAAAGCAAGGAGGGTCTTAAGAAAATTAGCTTTAAAACTTTCTGTCAAAAAGCAGACTTTGTTTTTTCTCATTTCCCTCCCTGCCATCGCAGCAGCACCCACATCTTCCCACTGTGTTTTCTGTGTTTGCTCTCCTCCCGCAGGGGGAGCAGGCTGCTTGCCCTCAGCATCATTATTTGCAACCCCCACTTTTGTCTCCGTCCCTGTCTCAGAAATTCAGTGCAAACGCAGTTAGATAACCAGCACAGTGTGCTCCCTCTCCCAGGAAGCTGCCATTGATTCGTGGCTCTGGCACACGATGCTCTGGGGACGGCCGACCAGGGCTTCTCAGCCAGCTCCCCTGGGCACCGGCATGGTGGGGCTTTCGTCTTTCACCGTGGACCTGGGAGGCCCTTACTCAGCTGCTTCTCAAAGCAGCTCTTTTTGGGACAGCGTCTTGGCAACAATGGCATCTGTTTTTCTCTTCCAGCGGTGCTGGGCACCCGCCGTGGCCTCAGCGGTGTCCATGCTCTGCGCCTCAGCAGCCTCTGGTGGGAAGAGTGCTTTCCAAGGAGGTGCCGGCTGGTTTGAAGCTGGAGGCTTTAAACTTCTCCCTGGGCATCCTGAAATACCTGCTGCTTTAATGTGCGCCCAGGCTGTGCTCGCTGGAGGACAGCTCTCGGCGTCCTATCTGTGTCCCTTGAGCGGTGGCATCGCCTCCCTGGGGTTACCCAGGTCATCGGTGTTGTCTTCTTCTTATTTCACAGCTCTGTAGCCTATACATGGTGGCCACAGCACATCCCCCAGCACGCACCGCAGCCAAACCTAAAACTCAAGTTTGTTGCAGTCATGCAGGTCGCCACTTTGCGGGGATCAGGATTTAAGGAACTGGTGAGGTTTGTCGTCAGCTCCCCTGCCTCTCCCTAACGTGGTCACCAAAAACTCCTGCGTGAGGAGAAGTTGTGCCTCTGCTTGGGCATGGAGAGCTACCTGTGCAGGTTATGCGGTGGGCTGCGCAGGATGAAAACCTGGCTGACAGCCTTTGTGTGCCTCTCTTGGGCTAAATGGTGTCTCTTAAATTTCAGTGAATAGCTGCAAAAAAAGTAGCAAGCTTTCAAGCAAAAGTATCAAGTAGCAAGTGAATCCTCTGCAAATGAACACAAAAGTCCCTGGAAGGGAAAATAAGCAGTAATTACAGTAAACCATACTTTTTCATCACAGTAATGGTTTGACGCTGAAAGGCAGGGTTGCAGTATTATATAAAAGTGATTTCTCTGCTGCTGTTTCTTCATAGTGGCGAGTGTTTTGGAGACCTTTGCAATGCTACGCGTGTTGCTTGCTCAGTTTCTGGAGGCTGGCATTCATTTCCAGATACTTGAGACTCCTTGTGGGATAGGCAGAAGTTGAATTAGCTGCCCTGCCAACATGGCAGCAGATACCTCTATTTACAGTGACTGCTCCAGCTCTCTGTATCTTGATGCTCTTTCCTCAGTGTTGCCTTATGAGCATCCCTCTGGTTATCAGAGTGGACACCAGAGCCACAAAGAATTAGTCCTGATTTAAGAAAGCAGGACGAGCAGAGGAAGCAGTAAATTTGCTGGGGATGGCAGGAGAATAGCAGAGGGGAAAAAAACCCAAACCCTTAGGTTAACACAGAAAAGACTTCTGTCTTAATACTACTAAAAAACTATAAGCTTTTATATCTTGGTAAAGAGCTTGCTACGTTTGGCTCTGGTTTCAGCCTCAGTATGGTTAGTGTGTGTTAAGGAACAGTCAAAGTAAAAATGAGACAGTTTCCCAGCCTTGAAATGACAGGGACATAAGCTCTGTGTCCACAGGGAGGGAGGGCAGATCCCTTTGCTGTTGTCTTTGAGTCGGGGTTTTAATGACTACAGGGAAAAAAAAGGAGTGTTAGAACAGCAGAAGAAAAACGATACAGCTAAGAGGAAATTATTTTTATTGCTAATACATGGGTGCTCATAGTGTTTAATTCTTTACAGCTTATAATGTTTAATTCTTTACAGCTTATGCTTTATTTGCACATTCTTCCTTCCTCACCACTCTGCACACTGTAGTGGCAGCTACCATATTTCAAAATTGCTGCTCTTAAAAGCTCCTATTCAGTGGTTTTAGCATGAATAAAAATATTTGTCGAAGTAGCAGTAGTGCTCAGACTGGTCAGCGTATGGACACAGAGCGGTTCAGCTGCTGTGCCCTCCCAGGCTCTCGCTTTATACATCCTCCTTATCCTCCCTCCTCTCCACTGATAAGTTTTTAAAGTTCCCTGGAAATATTTTTTCAGGGCAGTGTAGACGTACGTTTAATCAAAGTTCAGGACAGTCTTTCTCTGTAGAGATTTACTTTTGTTTTCACTAGCAAAGCCAGATGAGGAGAGAGGAGGAGCGTGGGAGCATTTGATGCCCCTGGAAACAATATTGTGGCAAGAATAGTTTTAAGGCAGCCTAAGAGTTGTCTGTACGACTGGAGGAGAGGGAGTCTTAGAGGAAGCTTTGCAGCATTTTACACTTTTAGATCATTATTTATCTTTTTAGATAACTAATGGGGATTTAGTGTTCGTTTGCCATGCGTCGTGTGTCTGGTTTAGGGTAAGTAAGTGAACCGCTGTCAGTTTGCTACAAGGAGCTGCAGAGGTGAGGCGACAGCCTGGGCATCTGCATTATTTTGCCTTGCATCAGGTGCTAAAAGTCACTAAACGTACCATGAGTCACAATATTTTTTCCCAATTTGACTCGCTTGCCCAATCGTATTTTTACTTCAGCCTTTAGGCTTGAAAAAGCATGTGCATAATCAGTTCATTTTGTGTGGTCTAGGCTATAAAAATGCCCCCTCTGTTCTTTCCATATGAAAAACGTGTTTTTAATTTTGGGGAACTTATATAATTTTCTGTGCTTTCTTTTGTATCTGAGATTAAAAACAAATGCTCCCTTCCCCTAACTTTGCATGTTCCAATTACGGAGTTGTGAAAATAAGTCATCCTTCAGCTTTTGTTACTTTAAAACAGCTATCGGTGATGTCAGAGTCAATACTAAAAGCATTAAGAATGCTGGCAGAATGTAATGCAGCTGCAATCCAACATGATGTTGGAAATGGGGTTGAGAGCATAAAGGCTTTCCATATTCCCAGGGCGCACAACTGCTCGCGGCCTTGGCTTTGATCTCTTCAAAGGCTGCTGCCTCCTCCTAGATGGAGAGACTTGGCTGCCACTCGCTCGCATTGAAAAAAGGCAGAGGTCTCTATTCAGGCAGAAATCAATCACTGTGCAGAAACAATTATGTGTAATTCAACCATCATGAAAACAGGGCGAGATTATGGGTTTGTTACCTGAGTGACTGCGTGGAGATGGGGAGCAGCGGACGCGGGAGTCCTGCTGACATGCCACATCTTGATGACAATTATAGACACATGAATGATGTGGCGGGCGGGGGCGGCGAGATGACAAATGCTGGTCACGCTGTCCAGCAGAGCAGAAAATGAGGTTACAATTGGGAGATAATGTTTGCATATGTAACCATATTTCAGCAAGCTGGGCAACTTCAGGGAATAGCGGAGACGGGCGATCGTAAACAAAGTCAGTGTGTGCCATGGCTATCAGCTTTCTACAATACAGAAATGTGTAAGTGCAGTGAGAAACCTGGGTGCCGCGTCCCGAAGAGCTGCTTCTTTAAAACAGCCTAGCGGCATTTTTGGGGAGGGGAGGGGAGGGAAGAATTGCCCGGGAAAAGGAGAAGTCTCCCAAGTTTGGTGCTCAGAAGGCAGAGGAAGCAAACGAAAATCCTTCTCCATCTCTCCATGTCTCCGGACAGGGTGATGTTAACACGGCAAGGAGAGATCGCTGTTTACGAACGGCATTGACGAGCACGTCTCGCATCTCCTGCCTTCCCCTCCCAGCGGGGATTTAGGCTAGTCTCGTGGTAGCGCATCTCTGAGCGAGAGCGTTTTTAGATTTGCATGGTAACATTTTGGCTGCAAGTAGGCTGTTGGTAGTGTGACGTGATGCTCAAAATATCTTCTGATGTATAATGGCCTCCTTTAATTAGGAACCTTTTTTTTCTTCCCCTGAGTGGTGAGCAATAGCTGACTGTCTTTAAAAAGAGAACTGGCATGTGTAGTATCTGCCATGAGAATATTTATTTAAAGTATTATTGCCTATAAAGTCTTAAAATAGTTTTCCTCCCAAAAAGGCAAAATAAAACACAGATGACTGATTATAAAATGGTATCCTTGCTCAGTTTGGTACACAGGATGAGCTTTACCTTTTATACTTCTCAGGCTTAGACATCAGAGGCGCAAGAAGCTGCTTTGAGTTACAGATCTTCAAACAATAAGTCAAAACAAAAAATCAATCCCTCCAGTCCCTGGGTGCAGTTAGCTAAAGATAAAAGAGAAAAATAAAGTTATGCTAAAGCAGATAGAGGAAAGGAACAGATATGCCAAGGAAACACAGAGGACAAGTGCAGAGTTGAAGTGGGCCTAGTGTGAGCCAACATCAATGAATTTTTATCTTATCAAAAAGTTTTAGGGTTGCCAATTCTTTTCAAACTGGATCCACTCTGCTCCGGGGCTGCCTGAAGCGTTGTCTTCAATGAAAGTTGCTTCTCCCCACCCTCCGCATACCTCCCTCTCACTCCTAAATGTAATCATACACAGGGATTAGGCTGTACCTCACTCAAGGTACGAAACTTCTCTGAAGACTTCAACAGTAAATTAAGGACTCTGATAATCCCTTATTATTACAAATGTGAACTGAGATTTCTTTCTAAGTATTTGGTGAAAGATGCATAATCTCAAAAAAAGTAAAACCATTTCCTTCTGGGGATATTTCCCCCCCTCCCTCTGCCTCCCAATAAATTTAAATTGCAAAGGAATTTTAAAAATAGATTTAAAAAAAAAAATTAACAGAATTTTTTTAACCCTTTTTGATAGCCGATTCATGAAATTTTTAATGCCAGTTAACTGTCTTGATTGAATCAAGTACGTGGCTTAAGCCTTAACCCATAAAGAAGAGAGCATCCCGCTCCAAAGTTGCGATACACAAGCTAAATCCCTTTGTGTGCCTCTTCAGGATTGCCATCTTGAGATGTAGTCAAAGCAGAAGAGCCTTCTTTGGGAAGAGGTCTGTTGGCTGGGAGCTGCTTCTGTTTCTGTTGCACCTTTAAAGGTGTTTATAATAGGGGCCAGCACGCATGTTAGAGTCCCGTCGGGAGGAGCTCAAGGCATCTGTCAGCATCCCTAGCTCAGGATGGCTGGTGCTTGTACCTGCCCACAGGCACGAGAGGCAGATAGGAGCGGGTAATACTTCAGGTAGTAGCTACTCCAACAGCAGCAAACACATTTATCCAACCAAAAGCGATTAATAGACATGGATCATGTCTGGATACGCACTAGATATGCACTAATATTCAAAGGTTTTGTGAAAGTCTAGTTGATGCACAACTTCAGCCCAGTAGCTGATGTTTCAGGGCCTGTTTCCCATCTGCAGTGCGGCGTAATATCCATTTTATAGATGGGATAACAGAGCAGAAGAGGAAGAATAAAGAATTCAGGATATGCAGATGCAAGTAAGCTGAGGCAAGAGTATTGATGTTAGTTCTTGCTCTTCATTGAGAATTTGAGGACACATTTTCAGACAGCTGCCTGGTAACCTGGGGCTGGCTCTTCTCACTTCAGGCTGCTGAACTGCTGCCTTTGATGCTTTGAGAAAAACATAAATCATGCTTTTCTATGTAAACAATTGGATGAGCTGCTACAGAGGTGTTTATGGGACTACGAACTGAACGGGAAAAGGGTTAGTGAGTATAGATGTTACTGCGAGATAAGGTATGGAAGATGTGGCCCACAGTGTGAAAAAATGATATCTCCAGTCTGCCATTTTGATAAGGTAGAAGTTACTGTAGGTGACGCTACTCAGAAGAAACATTCAGCCAGTTATTGCCTTAAAAAAAACATTAAAATCTGCAGCTTGGTAATTATTCCCATTCAGTTCTGGGTAGATTGCGTCTTAAAGATAATATTTTTTTAATTGCTTTAATAGTTCTCCTTAGGGTTGTCTTCTTTGAAGTGAAGAGCAACATGGCATGATGCCTCTCATCAGGAGCTGCTGCACGAGGGGCTGAGCTGAAGCTGGAGGCTGCCTAGCTGCAGCTGGGTGTTGCAGAGACGCTTTCGTCCTTTACCAGTTGTAGCATTCTCCAGTCCCAGGTGTAGGTGAAGTCTTGTCAGCAGTAATTGTCAGTTTCTCAGAAGAAACATCCTATGTTTTGCGGAAGCGAAAAAGGGTCTGGGGCTTGGTACTCAAAATGCTGGGTATGGGACACACTGCTTACTGACCGGTGTGGTCTTGCAAAAGTCAGTGGGAAGAAGACCAGTAGTCCTTGGGACGGCTGATGCAGAGCAAAGATTACTGCAAAATGATAAATCCTGCCCAGAGAAGGGGGGCATGCGAGGCGCATAGTGCCTTGTGATCCTTTCTGTGTCCTTCCTGAAGGGTGCTAAGCACAAGCTTCAGAATGTGTTGGTTTGAATCAGGATGAACGAGGAGACTTACTGGGCTTACACCACCCAATGTGAAATGGAAAGTGCCTCAACTGAACTTAAGAGAGTATTTTGCTTTTTTTGTGTTTGTTTGAAGTGTGTGTTGAATGGAAACAAAGGACGGAGCAGAGGTGAATGGGAGCTGCAGCGCTCTGCCTGGCCTCTCTGCCCCTCCCGCCCTAGGAAAGCAAGCCCGCACCTAGTCGCTTTGGGAAGCGTCAGCCATCTCCCTTTCCCATTTCAAATACGTTGATTAAAGTACTGGAGATAAATGTGTTGACTGGGCCTGTTTCCTCTCAGCGTGGGACTTTTCTTTCTTTGTCTTTTTTTGATCTGGCCTAGCTGAGCATCCCAGCAATAGCAGCTAATTGATTTAGCCTGTGTCAACTCACCGCAGTACAGACACTCGGTTATTTCAGCTCTCCCAGTACAGCGTGCAGGGCATAAAACCAGTAGCCAAATGCTGCGTCAGGCTGGGACGGAGCAGGGGCTAAAGGCAGAGCAAGGCCGAGGCATGGCGGTGCGCGGTGAGGAGCCGGTGCACCCGTCCCGTGGCCTCCGGGGAGCCCCCGGGAAGCCGGAGCTTGCGGGACGGCGGGGCGGGCGCGATTTCTCAAAGCTGGCCTACTTAGCCTCTAAAAGTAAACACCAATTTGCGGTCTCTTAGTAGGGAGGGAGCAGTCCAATAACGCCGGGGTAACTTTCTTGCCAGCAAGGCTCCTCGTTCAGGGCAGCATTTAACTTTGTCTAATTGGGACGCTCGGGTTTCAACAGTCGGCTTGCAAAAACGGCAGACAACCTGAAGGTGCCGAATGATCTGTTAGACGCCGGTGATATATAGCCCGTGTCCCTCTGGGAGGGATGCCCCGGCTGGGTCCTCCGGCGGGTGGCACAGCTCTGGGGGCTGCTTGTCGGCGTGAGCAGGTACTTCTGGTGGAGGGGGGGGGCAGAGCCCTCCCGCGTTGGGAGTGGGAGCACTGGCGGCCCGCGAGGAAAGGCTCCGAAACGAGGGGTCGGTTGCGGCGGCAGGAGCAAGGGGTGACCACCCTGACCTCCCAGCGGGCACGTTGGTGCCCTGAGGTCGCTCCGGCAGCGAGGAGCCCTCTGTGGGCACGCTGGCTCAAAGGTCTGCCCTGTTCAACCTCTGTCCCGCTGGAGCCGAGCCTTCAATAACAGGCAGATGTTTGCAGAGCGTGTATTATGGAAATCAGACCAGTCATAACTTGACTGCTCTAAAATAATGCGCGTCTCTTTAGAAGAGTGGTGGCTTAGTTTTTTTTGGCTGGAGGCAGAGACAAATTTGTGTGCGCAAGGCAGTGGCCTGTGTGGGGCGGCCGGGGGCCAAGCCGTGCCATTCCCATCCCTCGGGGCACTCGGGCCATCCCGGGGCAGCACCGGCCCCGACGGTGGGAGGATTTCGCTCCTTCCCGCTTCTCCTGGCTCCCCTCCTCCTCTGCCCCTGCCCAGAGAGAGAGGGGCGGGCGTCGTGGCAATTAGGAGGTTGCCGTCGCGGCAATTAGGAGGTTGCTGGTGCGGCCGGTCGTGCAGCTGCTGATTTGCATGTCTGCCTACGTCGGGCAACTTTCACATCTCTCCACTTTCCTCCCCGGGGCCGCCAGCGCGCGGCTGTGTCCCACGAGCTCCTTCCCACGACTCCGATGCCCCGAATCAGTGGGTCCGGCTCAGCGGGGTGGCTCAGCAGCACACGGCGGGTTGGAAACCTGCGGCTGCCTTGCAGGGTTTTGTTTTTCCTCATCTTGGCAGGTTGTCGTGGGGAGCGCCGCTTCGTCGTCAGCGCTTGCACAGGAGTGCCCGCGAGAGTAATTCAATGTTAAAAGTAAGCTTTAGTCTTGTTGTTGGAACCTTAGTTTATTTTTTTACATTTCCTGCCTTTCTAACCAACCTGACCCCCCGGCCGTTTGCATTGCCCTCTCTTCCAGAGGAGGTGTCGGTGCGGCAGGAGGAACGCTGTCTCCTGCTCTCCTGTGGCAGCCTCATCAGCTGGACCTGGAGAAGTATTGAATTAGCTTTATTATGTCGCTGATTTGAAGTCATTACTGGTGTAAGCCGATGCAGTTCCATTATTGTTGATGGGATTGGGGCTCTTCATGTCACAGGTGAATTGGACTCAATTAACCGAAGCCATGGTCTTAATTAGAAGCTCGGCTTTCAGTGGCTCCTCCCGGGTGCCGGAGGTGGGACACCCCCCCGCCTCGCCTCGCCACCCCACGGGGCTCTGCAAGTCAACGGGGGAAGGTGCCACTTCGTCCCGTGCAGCATCTGCAGGGACCGCGTGGCACCCTCTCCTCGTGCTGCGCATCCCCTTTGCTTTGCTCTAGGGGTGAGGAAACCCAGCACGAAATGTGGAAAGTGCAAACCTGCCCCTTTGGGCTTGCCGGTGCAGAGCCCTGTGCCTGTGTCGCGTTGGCTCCAGATCTGCCCCTGTAGCCTAAGCGATCCAGCCAGTGGATGGGTGTTTCGCTCTTTGCTTGGGAGAGAGTCAAGGGTTTTGGCTTGACAAACTAAGCGGGAGGTTTCATGTTTCCACTAGCTGACAAATTTTTGGTGGCCTTTACTAAATACTACTTCCTACAGCCATGCCTGGCTCTCCTGAGCACCTGGATGAAGCCACATGTCCATAAGTGCTTTATGAAGAACGCGATGCTCATTGTCGCACTTACACAGGTAGAAAAACCCGGGCACAGAGAAGGAAGCATCCACTTGTGAGACAGGCCAGCAGCACAGCACAGGTCCCAGGGAGGGCCAGGCTCCTGTCTCCCACTCGGCTGCTCTGGAGCAGGGACCGTTACCCAGGGGGCTTGCAGATGGACTCCTGCAGCTTGCCTTCCCCTTTCCATAAGAAAATGCGGGTCTCCCAAGGCATGCTCATGCTGGGTGCCGGCACGTGCCGCTGCAGCAGGGCTGGCATGCGGGACCGTCCCGAGGGCGTACCCGGCTGCCTTGCCCCTGCTGCTGGAGGGGACGACGGCCCTTCCGAAAGCGTGCACCCTCCCGCTAAATATAGCATCATTGCGGGGTCTATTTTTAGTCTGCATTTTAAGTGCGCTTTTCAGCAGGAGCCCTGCAGGATTTCGGCAGCAGACCCCGCAGCTGGGTTTCCCGGGGGTTTGTGTCCTTTCTCGGTGAGGAAGGATGTGCCGGGGATGGAGAGCTCACGTGGCGCTCGCTGGTGGCCCCATGCGCCACGCGCTCGCCCAGCCGGCTGCTGCAAAACAGGCGGCGTAGCAGCTGATTGCTGCCTTCTGCTAATTAAAAGCTCCTTCCTCTGCCTCGCCGCTGGGTCTTTTTGTCCTTTCTCTCCCCTCCGAAAGCTGGTAGGAGCGTAGCCGCTTGGAGACCTCTCCCCCCTGCTGAGGTGTGGCTGTGGCTGGCCGGCGTGCTCCGGAATTAAGACGGACTAAGTCGTAAGTGTGGGCGAAGGTTGGTTTAACCTGCAACCTCAAGTAAATCCCTTTCAGACCACTTCCCCCATTCAAGTTAGGATTTGTTACCGTTGCTGTTGCACCCTGTCGTGCATGTAGCTGTGGACTGGCACTCCCTCTAGACGGTGAGGAGGGGTTGAGAAGATGAAGACTTGGGCAGCAGGGGAAGGCTCAGCGTGCCATGGTTTAGGCTTGTTGCGTGGGACTGAACTGTTTTGAGCTGTTGCTGTAGATGCTCACTCAGCTGGTTGTACCGCAGGCAGCAGCTTTCCTTAGGCCAAGCTCGAGTTTGCACCCGCCAGCAGCCTGGGGGAGACCATCCTTCCCTGCTCCACGGCTGTTTGGGAAGGGCTGCTCTTTCTAGTAGCCATCAGGAAGGACTCTGCGGTTCCCTAATGAGTGTCTGGGTGCAAGATAATGATGGGAGACCCATGCTTAGTGCCACTGACTTTGTGATCTGTAACATATACTTGTAGCTGCACATGCTGGCAGTACCGTCCTGCATGTGGCGCATGCCCGGGGGAGGCAAGGGAGAGAAAGGTGCTGCTATTTTTGTTCCAGCGGTGGTTTGTGATGGTTGTTTCGTTGCCTAGATATCTTACAGTGGGTGGCATTCACATCAGACGCTACCCCACACCCAAAAAACAGAAAACAAACAAAAGCTGAGATAAGCGGTACTTTAAGGAAGATCAAAAACTCGTCTGTGTGTTTCTTCTTCTTGGGGGAACCTACGGTCCTACTGACAGATCAAATGCAGGTTTATGTATGTACACACAGGGCTCTTGGCGGGACCCGTTGTTGCCCTCTAAAAGTAGCAAATGAGCAGTATTACTGAGAGGATATGACAGCTTTGGTATGAATCACTCCATCAACACACAAAGTATTCTCCGAAAAGGTTATTTTTGTCCCGACATAGATGGTCAAACATTGCCTCATAGTGTTGCTGGGACGGTGCAGTATATGTGGGGGACAGTAAAATGGCTGCTTTTCAGGTGGTAATCCCACAAAACACATCTCTTGTCAATTTGTCTTCCTAACAAACTTGCAGCGGCACGCGTCATTACTTTCTAAGCCTACTTTATTCTCGTTTCAGCTCGGCTTTACTGGAGCAGCCCTTGCTTGTGCTCAGCATACCACGTACCTATCTGTGTATTTCCAGCCCTGTTACCTCAGATGGGCTGAAACCTGATGGCTGAATGAAAAGCGTAACATTGCTGAGCTGTGTTTTCTTGCTGAAGGTTTACGTGCATCTTCATTTCACTTGCATAACTTGCATATGTAGGGGCTACTCTCTGCTGCTATTGCTATGCAAGAAGTCAGCCTCTAAACTTAGCTCTGATCCGAGCCCCCTTCCCACAAAGATGCATAGCACTTCTTTTCACCGTCATTGCTGACAGGCGGGTTTTATTTAATTCACATCAAAGATCCTCTTTCGGCGCTCTTCAGTGCCTGTGTTTGAGTTTTACCCTCTTCGTCCCTTGCAGGGTGGCCCTTCTGCCACAGCAGTGTGAGCGGCACCAGGCTGTGCCCGGTGTAGGCAGCGGGGCCGGTGGATGCCTGGCACGCATGGCTGCGGGAGCTGCCACTGGTGTTTTGGAGGGCACGGAGCTGACTCTCCTCCGATCTAAGCAAAATCCTGTGCCAGCTGGGTAATGGGGAGAGATTAATGACTGCCTTGGAAGCCAGTTTTCCAGCATACTGGCCGGAGGGCAAGCATCATGATAGTTGTAGCAGCTGGTTTGGAGAGGAGGGAAATGAGGGGAAGATAAAATTGCACGCCCAGAATGCCAGGGTAGCCTGTGTCCATGCTTTGATGTCTTCTCCCTCCACACCCTCCTGCGGGTTAAAAATGAAACTAGACTGCATTTATAATGGGTGTGTGAATATCTGTATTTAGCTCCAGCGAGCAAGATCCTGGACTGGATCCTCATATGTGGAGAGATAAAGTTAGGCCAAATGCAGGAATGGGTATTTTCTGTGCCCTTGTTGTGGGGACGGACACACTCACACGGATGGGGACACACACACACACGGATGCACCCCCCCCCCCCCCCCATCTTATCAATTCAGGCATCCACAGCCTAACAGATTCTGACACGCATGTGCATGCTGGTTATGAAAGGGGATAAAGGGAGCTTAAACATCCTTTTATTCCTCCTTAATGGTCCTGAAGTGTATAGGTCAGATTGTGGGTTCCCCTGCCTCCTGTCGCTACCACTTTGGGGTTAGGGCTGTGGGGAGATGGCCCTGTTCGGGTCTGCGGTGAGGACACCGGCACAGTGCAATAAGCAAATGTAGCTGCGGAGCAGCCTCAAAATCTCTAAAATCAGTTTGCGCAACCAGAGAAGCGGGTGCGAGCATCTTCCCCGCAATGCCTGTCAGAGGGGGCAGGAGCCATCCACACACCCTTGGGAAGGCCAGGGCGAAAGACGGGATTCCTCCAAAGTGGCAGGCAGGATGCGCGCGTGAAGGCAGGTAGCTCGGAGGAATTCAGTTTCCCTCCTGTTACTGTGCAACGCTTCTGCATCCACTTCTGCACGGCGTGCTTTAATCAGCAGCCCTCCCCCCTTGGCCCCCGGGCCTCGAAATTCCACAAAACCCAATTAACAGAGATGAGAGAGCTCTAGCATGTATACATATGAAATTTCAGAAGGCTGAAAAAGAGACTCTTAATACCATAAAGCCTGCCCTAAAGTAAAATTTGCATCTGAAATCTACATAGTTAACCCCGTGAGGAAGACAGCATAGCTGAGCACAACTTTTTTTCCCCCCAGCGGGGTAACTTATCCAGGTCTGCTCGGTTTGGCATCAGCGTGCTTGCAGCTGAGGAGTGCTGCAAAGCGAGCCCCGCGCCTCGTGTACAACCGGGAGAGAGCACCAAGGAATTGTAGCTCTAACTTTAGAGACTGTACTGCAGTGGCCTGAACAAAACAAAACAAAACAAAAACCAAACCCAGTGTGAGAAGATCATGCGAACTTGTCTAGGTTGGTGACCAAAAGCAGGCTGGGTGGACGTGGGACTTGCGTAGACTCATTAAAGGAAGTATTCAAGACTGATCGAATTATCGCTTACATATTCAGCACATTCAACCCAGGGCTCCAGGTGTTTCACGCGTTACTAATCTGGTACTACGCTGGCTTGTTTAAATTGCCCGTCATGAACTGTCCTGAGAAAGATACTCACCCTTTAAAATAATTACAAACAAACAAACAACTCTCACCAAATTCACTCCTTTCTGTACAGGTTCAGTGTTCAGAGGGGAACTGGGGATAAAGCTTTATTCCCCTTCTGTGCTTTTATCTATCTCTTTTGCTATCTTTTTTGTGTAAGATATAAAATTTCTCCTCCTATTATCCTACTTAGAGCTTAATCATGTACTAATTGGAGACCTTCTGTTGCTCTGCTCTTTTTTGAGTCTCTGTACGTGCGTCTTCCATAAGAGCAGTACACAAGTACCCTCTTCAATTAAGAGAAATTAAACAAGAGCTAAAAACTCTCACCTGAATGCTTTATGTGATTCCCCTAGTTGACAGCGATGGGTTTGGCTTTAAAGTGGCTGGTATCTAAGGTTGGTGGTAGGGACAGGGCAGTGTGCTGGGAACACAGGTAAGTATTTCCCTGCAAAAACACGAGGCCTCAAAGCTGCTTTTTTTATTACCTCCGGATTCTGCAAAGGACTGGTTATCTCACGCTGCGAGCCAGCATGATCAAAGCCCCAGGAAAGGTCAGGCATTCCTCCAGGAGTGACACTCGGCTGCCGGCAGCACTCCTCCAGCCCACAGCTCCCACAGCCCAGGCTGCAGCACTGCACTGAAATCCTTTATCTCACTAACAAGTGAACCTACAGATTAGCCAGCCTGGCCTTAGCTTGATGTTGAGAGCGTGTAACACCTGGCCTGGGTTCTCTGAAGAGGAAAGGTGTTTTTTTTTTAAAAAAAAAAAAAAAAAATTTGTGGGGGAGGCAGCATTTCCTTCCTCTGACTTAGTGTGAGAGAGCTCGATGCTGAGAAAAGCTGTGCTCCATCTCTGTGCTACACCGAAGGAGCTGCTTTCCTCATGTTCTCAGCTCCTAGATTTGTGCAATTGATACAAACGGTGAGTTCCAAAATAATGGGCATATGAGAAATTATCCACAGTATCTTTCAGCGAGAGGGTATTGTTTTCTCACTGTTTTGATAGACTTGCATTTAATTAATCATTTTGAGCTGGTTATCCCCCATAGGCAGCTTGTGCATGGACAGGGAAGTTTGGGGAGGCCCGGCGGAAGGAAGAGATGCTTGAGATGAGCAAATCCCATCTCCGCTTCCGCACATTAGATGCTGTATTTTTGCATCTCTGCGAGTTTGGTGGCATGAGGGGCTGAGCCCCTTGAGTTGGGGTGATGGGGGTTCACCCTGTGGCTCACGGTCCCATCTCTGGCTGTGGCTGGGAGCTGACTGTCCAGAGCCTGGTTGCTTGGTGTGGTGTTTCTGCCAGCTCTGTCTTCAGGCACAAGCACTGAAAGTACGTGAAAGGCAGGGGGGACTTCTTCTGCCTGCGTTTCACGGTGTGATAGTGTTTTGGCTGTGACCCAGCACCTGTGAGATGGTGGAAGCATGTTAACAGCCTGAAATTTGGGGTAATTTTTATTTTTAAATGAGGTTAAGGTATCCTTATCCTAGGTATGGGATAGGAGTAAGAGAGACCTAGACATGCTTTCTCTCCAGCAGCATGCGGTATTACACAGCAAGGGCACTTACTGCCGTGAAAGGGGAAAATTAATATTATGTTTTTTAGAACAAAGCACTTGATTCCTTGTTTAAAGGTCTGAAATAGATGCCCCTGAACCTATCTCCCAGCTTGTTTTGTGAATAAAGGGGCAGTAAAAATGCACCTCATCTGCAAATAAATGTGGCAAACTGTGCAACTGGCTGTGGACGTGTGGCCTCTTGAGCAAACTGAAAATATGGTTGTGTGTACCATCCGTGGGGCCTGCACCAGGAGCGCCCATCTCTGCCGCTCAACCTCCAGATGATCCTCAGATCCCAGAGCATCGAGCTAAAAAGCGTGCTCCCTCTGTGGGGGAGAGGGGACGGTCTGGTCCTGACCTCTGAAATACCACGCTGGGAATGGGGAAGGAGTCTGCCGGTTCTGCTGGGAGCAGGGGAAAGAGAGAGAGTGGGAAGGAGCAGGGAATAAATAAATAAATAAATAAATAAATAATGTTCTCCAGTATGTGGTTGCAGACCTTGACCACGTTCCTGGCTGGTGGTGGCAGCTGGAGGGGTTGCTGGGTGGGAGCATTGCTGCCTGAATTTGCCCAGCCCCAGTGCCAGCCCACACCGGGCACTGCAGCGGTTTCGGAGTCCACCCCCCCATGGCAGCGTGCATGCAGTGGGCAGGTCTTGTGTAGACACACCTCGTGTCCACCCCAAAAAAGAAGGGGGTTAGCATTGCATTTGGGCATCTCTGGCACTGTCGACCATCCGCCCTGTTGGCAGTGGAGCGGGGAGAGGGGCTGAATGCTTCCCCAAGCTCTCCTGGCATGAGCTAATTTTTTGCCTGATAAATTGTTTAGCAGTGTTTTGCAGAGTCTAATGTGTCTGTATTTCTCCCAAGCGTGGCCTTTATTGCAATGAAAAGTACTGAGGAGGGATGCAGTTATGATAAGAAATTGTCCACCTCTTCCTCTGCCACGCTTCGGGGGGGGGGAGTTAATTGCACAGGGGAGCGCTAATTGCATGAAAAATCAAACTGTTGGTAATGATGGGGCAATGGTAAACTTCGGAAGTGCCTCTTTAATGAAATCGAGCATAACTCTCATATAATGTTTGTTGAATTTAGTAGGATTGAAATATAATTGTGGGGTGACCCGTTGCTACTAGCGGGGCTCTGTATGCAGCTGTAAGCCCATCTGGAAGGGTGATTTACTGGAGGCTTGGGCAATCTGGCAGTTTAGGCTCTTTTTTACGATGTTTAGACTTCTACCCATGTTACAAAGCACAGCCCAGGGTTTTTATGAGGATGTAGGTGCCTGCTGCACAAAACTTAGGTTGTGGGCTCTGTGTGATTTTTTCGTTTTAAGAGTGATTTTTAAATTTTAAAGGGCAGCTCTTGAATTAAAAAAAAAAATAAATCAAGTCTAGCAGCAGGCAGAAGTCTCCTACGCAGGATTTAAAAGGCATCACGTGTGTTGTGCATACCAACAACCTTTTTTTAAGCCCTGTGGCCAACTGGGGGAAGGAGCTTAGTAGTAACAGACCAATACAGAGTGGGGTGGGAAAGGGGAGCAGGTACGGCCCACGTTTCTCCCTGTCTCCCCCATCTCACAGGCTGCCCAAGCTGGGGCCAACCCCAGCCACTGGAGAGCCTTTGGGTCAGTACTCAGGACAGCCGTGCGCCTGCATGGGTAAGGCCTGAAAACTGAAGGAAATGCCCGTTTTGGGGGAGCCTGAGGGTGCTGTGCAGTAAAATGAGCCAAGCAGAGCCAGGGGGGGTCCACGCAGCTTCCTGGGGGTGAGCGCAGGGTGGTGGGACAGAAGCGAGGATGGGCGGTGAACGGGACTAGAGCAAAGCCAGAGGAGAGCCAATGCCAGCAACAATGGGGAAGATGCATTTTGGGTCCTGAGGACTCCCTGGGTCATGAGGGTGCGTTCTGGCAAGGATGGGCAACTCTGGGAGGCTGATCTAGCCCCACAGCTGACATAGGAGCATCACTCCAGGGCTCTTTTGTTGGCTCCTCTCTGCAGCTGGAGGCAAGGCTTGCCACGAGGTTGCTGTGTCTGCTTTTCGGTGAGGGGAGAAAAAAAAATCTTTCCTAAGCTGCCCTGGGAGACAGCAGGCATGAAGGTGGGGTGCTCCATCTTTTCTGGGTACCCCTTTTCCCTTCCTTTTTCCGCTTCTCCTGCAAACAGGCTGGCAGCTTGCACGGGCCCATTAAAATTACAGTATTCCCCTGACCTGAGTCATTTCCCACTGGCAGCCCATGGCTGGGAGGCATTGGTCCCTTTTTTGTATCTTCTGAGATGCCGTTTGGCAAACAGGACTAAAAATACTGGGCATTTAGATTATGCGTTGGTAGCTCAGCATCCAGCAGTGTTTTGTGGTAGGTTTATTGGTCCTGTTTACGCCAAGAGCCCAAATGAAACAGTCGGCATCGATGGTTTGGGCCAAAAAAAGTGTTTGTAGCCCAGCTCCATTGAGCCCATACCTTATTCAAGTCATTCTTTGCTCATCCTTAGCTGTGTGCTGTGGTTTTTATATTTTTAGCTACACGTAAATGTTATTTTAGGGCATGTTTTTGTGTCTCATTGACATGACGAACCCTCGTGGGACTGATCTATAAAATTAAGTTAGTAGCTTTTCAACACTTTTGTTTGTACTGAAATCATCTTGCACAATGCTGTAGAGAAATAATTCCTGTTGTGACCTTCTACTGGTGGTTCAAATAACCTGTCTAAGAGACATCCTGTTTCTGGAGGGGCCTATTGCTTTAATTCCTGTTAAAATTGGTTTTGCCTTCTGTGGAACAGTGCTGCAGAAATTAAGTACTTGCAAATGCGTTTTACCTCCAGATAAACGTTGCAGTTTGCATTTTCAATCCTAGTGAAGCTTTAGCAGACTGCTACTTTTGGCCTAATAATTTGTACGTTTTTAGGGGTTTGGGTTTTTTTTTAGTTTAAAAATGAATATTTTATTTTAAGCCTTTGGACCATCTTGCCCACATCCAATGATGGATGTCTAATGAGATGACTTTTTACCTCCACTAAATGGTTATATTGTTTGCACTGATGTATGCTAAGACTTGATGCATTAAATCTTTGGTCATTAGCAGATGCCATTAGCAGAAAAGTCCAAATCACTTAGAGCTGGGACTTAAGACTTTTCATTAAAACCTGAATTTGCATGTTATTGGATAAATCTGTTAATACGGTTTAGCTGGACTCAGGGAAGTTACTTGAAAACTTTTTCCAGTGCGTACGCAGGGTCAGTGGCGCCTGGGAGCCTCGAATTTGGAGAAAGTAGCCCCTCTGGTACTTCCTTCATACCCCGTCATGCGCCGAGCCACCTCTGCATCGATCCCCCCCTGCCCCTGCCTGCCCCCACCACCCTTAATGCCGCGCACGCAGCCCTGGCTGTTGGCATTGGGCATCAAGCTGGGCACGGGTCTGCTCCATTTCTGCTGGGAAATCCCCCTGAAGCGGTTAAAATCCCAGTGGTGGCATCTCATTGCCTCCCAGCAAAGCATGGGCAGCCCTTCCTGCCACTTCGGGGCTGGGAGGGGTTGGCCTTGGCGGTGGTTTCCCTGCGAGAGCCTTTTGGCAGCAATGGGATGGTGGGGAATGGGGCTTGCCAGGAGCAAGGGCCAGCAGAGGAGTCATCGATGTTGTCAAATTCATCACTCCTTCATCTTCACATCCATTTCTATTCACCCCCACCCTATTTTTTAGAAGGCAGACAAGGCAGGAGCATTTCCAAAAGTGTTAGTCACATTGGGTGGCGTGGCCAGCACGGTTTGATCTCCGTTTTGCTAGAAGTAAGCAGTTGCTGCATGGTCAAACTTTAAGTTGCAGATTTAGGCATGGTGAACGGAGATTTTTGGACACGTGAAGGTATGTCAGGTGCTTGCACAGACTTCTGAGCCCTTGTTCTTACCTTCTATGAGACAGAGCTAAGATGTCTTCCTGATGCATGTCATGCTCTCACATTTTCTTAAGAACATTTCTATTCAGTGCATCTTAAAAATTGCTGCTCAAAGAGAAGTTGACCCATTTCTCAGTCTTCTGGGCCTCTGATGGTCTTTGTTATGGCATGTGGTGTTGAATAGGCCGTAGCATAGACTTAATGTAAATGCATTTAAGAGAGGTCCTATTTCAAGCACTTTTGATCCAACTTGTGTGCAATGCAGAAAGGCATCTTCCTGTCACCAGGGTGCAGGATGGGTTTTTTTCTCGGTTCCCCCCCAGGAGCCTGGGTCTGTATCCTGTGGGACGTGAGGAGGCCGATGAGGAAAAGTCGTCCCATCCTGTGACGCACGTTGTCTGCCAGAATAGGAACGCCGGGCTTCAGAGGCTGCCGTCGGACCGCCTGCTTTCACACAAAACTTGTATGCTTCTGTAGTAGATGACGTTTCACTTGCCTGAGCGGTTTTCATGCTTGATTTAAGTGAGTGCTCGAGGGTGCTGAGGAGTCCCCAGTTTGAATATTGGACTGAAGCGCATCTCTTTGCCCAGGAGAGGCATATTAGCTCGCGGGTCCGAGTAGCCCGGAGAAGATGCCAAAGTTGTTGTGGGCAAGGATCCTGATAACCTTGAGGCAAGTAGAACAAGCTTGTGTCTTTGTCTTAACTCAGCAGACGGTTCTGGTGACAGAAACCAGAGCAGCTTTGTCCCCAGTGAAAAGCTGAAGACAGCACAAGAGGTGACACCGGGATGGGGTCCAGCATCTTTCCCCCCACCCAAAACCCATGGGGCTCCATGGCACATAACACCCCTGCTGATCGTGCCCTGGCAAGCCGCTGGGCTGTGGACACCGGTTCCTCTGCTGGTTTAGGACAACGATCCTTATTGTCAAAGCAATTAATAAGCCAGAGCTGTGCGACTCAGGCTCAAGCCTGGACTTGTTAAAACATTACTGTGCCTGTGTTCCCCTTGGCCAATAAAGAACAGAAAGGGCTGTGGGCAGGTCAGGAAATGAGAGGGAGGAAAACGCCTTTTCAGCTGACGGGACCAGCTTGTATGTGACAAGGATGCACTAGGCAGATGCAGGGATGCTGTGCAGGGTAAAGGCTGGGGAGCTGCGGCCTGTGGGGCGTGTCACCATCCTGAGTATTTCCAGTGCCAGTCGTGCCATTTACCAAGTTTTGGGAGAGCTTAGTGACCCCTGGGGACAAGTGTGTGATTTGATGCTGCAGGTTGCCGCTTGTTAGGTGCGGGCTTCTTGGTGCATGTCAGGGAAAAGATGAACTGTTCAGGATGGGCAAAGTTAAAAGGATCATCATGCAGGAACCAGAGCTTAAAACGAGCATCGGCTGGCAAATTGCAGAGCGCTTACCAGCAATTAATTGCCGTCAGAGACGACCCGCTGCTGAGTTTGGAGAATTAAATAAAACACTGCAAAATATTTTAACAGGGAAAGCTTTCCCTGTGAGCATGTGGCTTTGCTGGCTATTTAATGCCGTAGCAGTTGTTAGTACATATTTCTAAAACTAATGGGATGTGCAAAACTTAAGTATTATCTGTGTATACGTGAACTTGCAGTACGTGAATAGAAATGGGCTTGTCCTCCCCCGATCGGAGCCTTGCAAGACCTGCCTGGCTCCCCGCGTGGTTCACCAGCACTCCAGGTCTCCCGACAGCCTTCCTGAGCAGGCAAGAACAAACAAATTAAGAAGTCACGGGAGAGAAGAAAATGGAGATAGCAGGGGATTTCTAATCAAGCTATTTTAATACTGGGTGTGCTTTAATCACTTACTTAATGGCAGTGCTTAATGAACACTTGAAATAAAGCATGTTTCTGTCAGAGATTCAACACCCATGTTTTTAAAGCTGTCTTGAGGGAACTCAAATGTTTATTACAACTTTTCAGCAAAAAACCATCACAGTTGTGCTATATTAATTTCCAAGATCGAAGGGGGGGGGGGGGGAAGTTGGAAAAAGACAAGAATGTAGACAAGCCATTAGTGCGGTGGTTTCTCACTAACGTTGCAATTAACCTGAATCTGGTTACTGATTGTAATCCGTCTAGATAGATGCTTATCCCAGGCTTTATCAAATCGCATTTACTCTTTTCTTTGCAGTGGTCCCCTGGCTGTTGTACTGAAGTTTTTATCGTGCACCGACCCTTCCGGCTTCAGGCAGAGCGGTTTGCTCCAACTCCTCTTGCCTATCCTCATACGCTGCCTGCATTTCCAGCCATGACACCCCCTTTGCTTTGGGTGCTGATCTTTGTGCCCGCGGACCATGGCACAGTAATGTCAGCCGTGAAGCTGCCTCTTCCATCCATGCGTTGCAGCCACAGCCACTTGCTGCTGGGCTTCCCAAAAAGGAAGGTGGTCTGGGCAGCTGGAAAAGGGGCACAAACTTCTCCTGCTCCCAAATAAGCATGGGAAACTCTAGCAAGGATCATGGGTGCCTCCTTCGCCTGCTGATGCGTTGGCAGCTTCTTCTCTGCATCTCCCGGGGGTCTCCTGGGATGCTGCGGCTCTGCGGTCGCCTGATGCAACGTGTCCTGGGGACGGGGGGGAAGCTTTCAATGACTGACTTAAATTAACTTTTTTATTCTCCCCTTCCCTGGCTCCCAGCACTAAATACAACTTAATTACATGGTGAAGCGCTGAAGTACAGTACGTGAGGAAAAGGGGGACCAGGAGGACTTTTTTCTGACGTCATCAAGCGATCAGTTTACCCCCTGAAACGTGCCATTTCAATTCTAGTTTTGTTCTGAATAAGCGTTAGCAGTTGCAAAGCCCTAAAGCTTTGCATGAGAGTGGATACAGCGTTTCGCTTTGCTTCCTTACCCTGGCCAGTCCCTGGGGTGTCACCCCTGCTGTTTGTAAGCATGAAAGGTCAGTGAGATAAATGGCCTCCCATTTCCGAGTTGCAAAGCAGGGTAAAAAGACTGTGCCTTTTTTATTTGACTTTCATAAATCACATTATTCCTAAGCCGCTGTTTCCTGTGAGCGGGGTGTTCCTGTGGGCGTGCTTTCCCATCCCTGCTCCTTTTAGCTTCAGGTGATGCTAAAAGTAAGGTTACAAATCCACCACCCCCGACCTGGTATGTCATTTTCCCAACTGTACTGTCTAAGGATTGGAGAAGGTTTTGAAAGTTAAGCTTAAAATGATCTCTGCTGTCAAAAGCCTAGAAGGAGGTTGGCTTTGGACATAAAACTATTTGCTCTAAATAAACGGTTTGAGGATGGGGGTGGAGTAACTTGAGCTCTCTATATATCGAGCTTGCTACATCTCTGCAAAGTTGTCTATGGAAAGGGATTGTACGATAGCTCCCAGGGAGGTGGCAAATTGTAGTTGCAGTTATTGCTGCTGTTGATGAGCTTGTTTCATCTATTGGTAACTAGTCCTGGCCAAAACACCTTACTGTTACCTCCTCTTCTTCCACCTCTGGTCCCCTTGTGCTAAAGCTTGTCCATGATGAACCCAGACGTGAGTCTGGTTTTGACATTGCTCCAAAACTACATTCTTCTTGGTCTTGCATTTTTATTGCAACAGCTGGTCAGCAAAGGCATAAATGCAGAGTTAGTTTAGTCATTAAAATGCTATTGCTATTTTGAGAGGACAACTGAAACTGCTGTCTTCTGGGTTTGCTAAAACCTTCTGCCTAAGGATGATTTCAGGGCTCTAGAAACTAGAAGTTAAATAGGCTAAAAAAGGGATGGATTTTTCTTGTCTCTTCAGGTCAAGGTATCCTCAAATCCTCCAATAAGTCATTGGTCCTTTTATTTTGAGGTACTGCTATAGCAAGAGTGGAAGGGTTTGGGGTTGTTTTGGGTTTTTTGGGGGGGGGAGCTATCTGTTGTTGTGTTTCCCCCCTGAATTTAACATTTGCTATCAAAAGCTTGAAGCCATGTTTTTTCGAAATGACCCTCTCTTTCAGGAACAAAAGGGAATGCATGCATTTTTCCATCCTTAAGTTTTGGTTGTTTTTTAATTAGCTTATTTTAGTCTGAATTGAGAAGACCATCTGCTAGTGCCTGTACCCAACACACAACTTGTTGACAGGAGAGGAAAAGTAGACAGGCTGGGGCCTTTTTTGGCTTTTTAGAAGCATCTTTGTGTTTAAAGAAAAGAGGAAAAACAAAACAAAAACCAACCCAGCACCTCTCGGGTGTTGACCCAGGGACGCTTGGGTCTTGTGTGCATGGGCTCACTTGCTTGCGGTTCTCTGCGAACCTCCCTGCCCGTCTGTGACCTCCTTTCTAGATGCACGTCCTTTGAAGGATTGTTAATTTAATATCTTTCTCTGTGCAGCAGCTGGAACAAATGGTCCCTCCAGCTCCAGCGGGAGCTCCCAGCCACCCGCCTCGCCTGACGCTGACCTACAGGCATTTTTGCCGCGGCTGTCTCAGGCTTTTTATAGTTTTTGCACACTTGTTGCATACAGGATACCTTACAGGTGCAGGCCTTTGCTGAAGCATTAGCTAGCTGTTTGGGGAGGGCTTGGGTTTTGTTTTTTTCTGGTAGTCTTGCTTTTTTTCAGAAGCATTTAAAAAATGAGGAAAAACTTCCTGGATTCAGACTGAATCCAAGATGCAGCATTTCACCATCAACTCACCAGAGATTAATTTAAACTGTCTCAAAGTGTACTCCTTGGATGAGAGGACAGGTACATGCTTAAAGTAGTGAATAACTGCGAATCCAGGTACGGCATTGCCAATGCAGAGCACTTGCAAGGGCTACCCAGCCGTGTGGCAGCAGCTGTGCCAATGCCATGCCGGGGGGATTTCTTCCCCTCATCCTTGCCCTGCCCAAAATGCCTGAGTATGGTTCAAGCCTCACCACTTGCAGACCGTGACTGCTGTTTGCAAGGGAAACGTTTGCCCCTGTACTGTCTTGGGTGGTTGTTCCTGCGTTACTTTAACACAGCAACAGTTTTAAACTGGTGTCTGGTGTACAGCGAAGCTCCTGCTGGCGTAATGCCTACTGCTGGGTCAGGGTCCTCTTCCCTGCGAGCTCTTACCCTTTACCTACCAACACTTTATTAGGGATTTTGGTTTTTTTTTCAGGTCAGTCATAAAACCGAGTAGCAGCTTCATCCTAGCAGTAACTGGCCAAATAATTCAGCTCCTGCTGTTTCCAGTACACATATATTCTCCCAGCCCTGCCTGTTTGCCCTGTTGGTGTCCCTTCAGGGGACTGTCCCCCGCCTGCACTGCCTCACCTCAGCCTGAGCATGTGCTCGAGAGAAATAAGAGATACCGACTGTGAAGGCCAAGCTGATGAGCAAATGTCCAAGCAGCAAAAGTTCCCCAGGGAGAGGTCCCTTGAGTGCAAGGCCAGTTCCCAAAGGATGCTGCCGTAGGCTGTGCTGCAAGACTGTGCAGTGGGACTGGAGCCCTGGTGGGCCAGCGGCCTCCGAGAAGGAGGCCACCAAGGTTTAGTCACTCAGGAGAGAGTGTCCCTTTGAGCTGGGTCCCGTGGGGTACAGCTGGGTGTCCCCAGGCCAACAGGCGTGGGTGATGCCTTTGCCGTTAACCTTTAATGTTTGTAACAGGCTGTGGCACACATGTGAGAAGGTGCCCTAAGGCATAACGGAAGGTCTTCACGTTTGTAAACCACAGGTCCTCATTTTTAGTTATTTTTTTTTGCCAAATTGCAGATCTTGAGCTAGGCTGTACGTTCAATTTCCTTTACTTTCCAGGTCGTGTGAAGAAGCTTAGGCCCAGAGTTTAATGAAGGGGACTAAACTGACGTGGTGTAGTAGTAGACCACATATGCCGTGTCGGAGCTGTGCTAGGAACTGTTTCAACAAACGTCCAGCGTCTTCAGATTGTCTTGGAAATGAGAATTGGATCCTCATCTGCTTTACTGCATTTCTAGAAGCTGCTTAGGTACCAACTTGCGCCAAAATGCTACGTTTTGGTGGGTGGATGAAGTATAATTTCTAACCTCATGTGGGACAATGAGTCATTAGGTAATTGTCTCACTGAAGGTGTGTGGCCTGGTCGGGTTTTGCAGGAGAAGATTTCAGGGTTGAGTTGAGGAGAAAAGGTGCTCTGCGAACCGTGCCTATATTAGGTGTAAACGTCACCAGTGTGCCGGGGAGAGCCGCGGTGGTTGCTGGCTTGTTGGCAGGTGCTGGCTTGGTTAGGGGAGCGTGGGGGACTGAGTTCCCCTTGCATGGAGATCACGTTGACCCAGATCTGCAGTCCCTGGGTTCAGGTCTCTGTCAGTTGCTCAAGCGTTTCTGCAGCTGTATGCACCGTCTTCAGAGGATTTGGGGAGACAAATGTAGTAGCGGTGGCATGTTTGTGGGAGGAGGAGGAAGCCTATGGGCAAAGACACTGAGCTGCAGTAGGAGGAGTGTAATCAGCGCTGTCTGGTACCTCAGCGTGAGGTAGGGTTTTGGCCGTGTCGCGCAGCCCTGAAAACCCTTCGGGGCAGTAATGCCCACTGTGAGCAGTAGGCGGTGGAAGGGGCTTCGGCGTCGTCCCCAGTCCAGATATCTCCAGGGCGAAGGGTGCAGGTCAGCATCCGTGGGGACCGGCCGGGGCGCATGGGGCCGATCTCCTCCTCCCCTTGCCCTGACCTGGGGGTGGGAGGGTTGAGATGGTGGTGAGAGGGGCATCCAGGTCTGCATACGAGATCTCGTCCTCCTGCCCTGAACCTTCTCTGGGAGGAGGACCCAGAAAAACCATCTGGGTTGACTGGTAGGGCAGGTGCCGCAGCAGAACCGATTTTGTCCATGGGGCTTTCGGAAAATACGCCGTCAGGCCTTTCTCATCCTGGTTTCGTTTCACACGTGTCGCCCTGTGTTTTCTCCCCCCACAGTGTCAATCACTGTGGTCATCTTGGTAGGACCACGGGGGACGGGGAGGCTCAGCCCATGCCCACCGAGGCCCTGTCCTGTGGCAGGCGTGGGTGCCCAGCAGGATTTAGCTGCCAGAGCTCCCTAGGTCCTCCCAAAGCAGTGTGGGGCAGGCAGGCTGGAGAGCTTGTTATTATTGTTATTATTTATTGTTACTATTTTTTTTTTTCCAGTTTCTGGCTCTGCAGACCCCCAAATGCTCTTAATGGAGATACGGCCTGTTTATATGTTAATTTTAAGCCCGCTGACAAGCGGTTTGCTTTTCTCCTGACTTCTCACGGTTCCTTCGCCCATTGAAAGCCGCTGCCGTGGGCTTAGGGGATAAGGTGCCAAGAATTAGAAAATAAAATAAAATCTGCAGGATGCTAGAGAGCGAGGGGGTACGGGGATTGGCTTGTTCAAAGTGCAAACGGGTGATTTCTGAAAGCAAGTAACCCTGATACCAGGGATGTGCATGACAATTACATCCAGTATAATACAAAATGTTAATTACTAAATTTTGAGAAATTAAGGCTGATTAGCAGCTGCGTACGTGTGACCTAAATACATCTATTGCTTGATCTTTATTCATAATATACAGTTTATTGTTGATAAAGTAATTGCTGAATGGTGGGCTGGCCCGCAAGTCTCGTAGCTAAAGGCTGAGGCCTGATTTCTAAATTGTCTGAAATTTGTTGGCATCTGTTTTTTATTGAATTTATACAGACAGGGAAGATGAATAGCAGTCTCAGCTATCCACTTTACAACTCAACTCATAGATATTATTGAGAATTCATATTGCTTTTATTATTTGGTCACAAAAATGGACCTAATGCTTGTTGGCTTTAAAACACCTACTAGCGCTGCTTTCTCTCTCCATCTTGCAAAATATAAGACAAGGCCGAAGCTTAAATTAAAATCCTCAGGTTCTTATCTCTTTCCCACAGGAAAGCAAATCTGTGTTGAAAACCGTAAAATTAAGAGGAGAGCAAGGATAGCATAATTTAGCAAAAATTCATGGCACCAGATTCTGAGCTATATGACTGGAGGGATAGGTCAGACATTAAGAAGATACTGCCTGCTAATGCAAGTTCCTTAAGGTGGTGCTCTGGAAACAAGGCAAGCAGCAACTGCTGCACTGGTTCCCATTTGCTCCCTTTCCTCTACTCCTACCGGCCTTAACAATAAATTGAGTTGTCCATTTAATAACCCTTCTGCTTCCAGAAGTCCAGAGAAATCATGGATTTGTACTTGAAGTATTGTCCTAACATCTGTTTGTGCCGGAATTTCAATAGTGAACTCAAAGAAAATTAATTTCATTGGGTTCTTAAATTATTTCTTTTTTTTCTTAATTCCTTACATTTCACAAGCTGTCGTTGCTGAGTTTTATCACCGTTCCTGTCTGAAGGACAGCTTTTTTTTTCCTTTTTTTTTTTAATTATTATATTATTAAAAATCTGTTTGTGCCATAGTTATTTTTGCTAAGGGACTTGGTAGAATGGTGGGGTACAAATGAGGAGCACCTGTGACACGCTGGCATCATCGCTACGGCTTGTCCCACCATGGGAAGAGCAGCTTGTGTTTCAAGCAGCGTTAACACGGCAATTTTGTAATACGTTAATTTTGTCAGGATGGATGAATCCTGTTGTCTTGCAGCCTTGATCCAAGAGCGTGATTTTGGGCAGCATCCCTCTGTCATGCCGAGTGCCCCCTCCCCTACGCCTCTGTGGGAAGCGCTGGTGGGAAGCTGGTGTCTTGGCCGGCATGGACATCGCCTTATGGCACCCATTTCGGGACCCTCTTGGGTGTTTGTAGCACTTTGGTTTCTCCTTAGCATGATGTGGTGAGAGGCCTCCCAGCTGTCCCCGGGCGGTCAGTGGGTCTTCTACCTAACTGAGCCCTCTGAGAGGCCACTGCCAATGGCTTATATATGAAATTAGGATTTTAAGGGTGATTTTTCAGTTACCTGCTACACAGACGATGAGATTTCAACCAGAGTTTGTAAAACTGCAAGGGAAAAAACCCACTGTACTCTCTGGCAATGGCGGGGACTTGTCCCCACTGCATCATGCCGCGGCTGTGCAGGAGAGCAATGGAGATGAGGAGTGAAGTCGATGAAGCCTGTGTTGCTTTTAAGGCTGGAGATGTGGCAAACCTGCACTTTAAACCTTTTTTTTTTTAATGCTGATCCCGTAACCAAAGGGTTTCTTCAGCACTGCTGCTGGCTCTGCCATCCTTCGATCACAGCCCTTGGTGCACGATGCCTGCCTGCCTGGCGTGGTGCTCCTCCTGCCCTGCGGCTCTCCAGCCACCGTCTCCCGGCCCCGTCTCCGTGTCTCCCAAATGCCTTTCCGCCTGCGTCCAGCCTCCACCCATTTCCTTGCATTTCCTCAATGGCCACATCCGTCCTTGGGCGCCAGTGGTTCAAGGATGCCAATTCTGGCAGCAAACCTGGTTGCCATCCACCAGCCCCAATGTTGTGTCTGTCCATCCGTTCTCCCCCCTTCAGTAATACAAATATGTGAAAATTGCATTTTGGAAGCATCTTTTTTTTTTTAAATGCAGAAGCCCCACCTTGCTAACACTATTTAATGTAATTTTTTTTCTTCTCTTGCAGTCGAACAAGGTGCCAGTGGTACAGCCTTCTCATGCGGTTCACCCCCTCACCCCTCTTATCACCTACAGCGATGAGCACTTTTCCCCGGGGTCGCACCCATCTCACATCCCCTCCGACGTCAGCTCCAAACAAGGTGAGCCCAGCCCAGCCCAGCGAGGTGGGGATGCAGAGCGGTCCTGGTGCCCCCTGTGCTGCTGATAGAGCTTTATTTGTAATATTTTAGAGGGAGGGTTCCAGGAGTGTGTGCCTGCTTTCAGAGATGGTAATTCTGCTGTGATGCTGATATTTTAACTTGGCTGTTTAAATCTTCATGCTCTTTCTAATATGATAATTTGGGCTTGCTTTACTCGTCAAAAATCTTTTAAAATCTCAATAAGCAGCAGCCAGTCCTCACCATCCCCTGTGGTGCCCGAGGCTTGCAGCATGCAGATGCGGAAATGGCAATCATCCCTCACCTTCCCGAAAACAGGGGAAGAGTACTTCAGTAGTGCTGTTATTGAAACCTTTTCTTTTTCCCTTTTACTCAAGATTGTATTTTATGTCCTTGTATTCTGGCTGTCCGAATTCTTCTATACGTCAGTTGGCATAACTGAAGCATAGCCCATAAAATACAGTTTTGAGCCTGCACAAGTTAAGCTTTGCAAACGTGACATTTTTTAACCTTCTCGTGCCTGCTGCCTTCTGCAGAAAGCATCATTTTAGATGCCCGAGTCATGGGTGTCAGTTTTCTCTGTGCCCCTAGGACTCCTTAAAACAAACAAAAAAAGTCCCCCAGGTCCTCATCTGGGAGCGTCAGACCAGCCCTGCTCCGTGTCAGTCTGTGAGGCCCCGGGGAAGTGCTGACAACCTCCGAGGTGCCGGGCCAGCCTGCCGAGAGCTCCTGCCCAGCGCCCTGGAAAACCCTGGGGTTTCCTGGGGAGGGTGTGCTTGCTTGCATTGGGATGCAGGAGCTGGGGTGGGGACGTGATGGTTGTTGGGGAGGTGCAAGGGCAGGACTGACCCTGGCTGGCACGGGTCTGAGCCAGGGTTTGGGTAAGTGCCTGAGGAGGAGAAGCCTGCATGGGAGAGCTGGTGGTGAGGAGGGACGGAGAGGGAGCAGGGGGTTTACAAAGGCGTTCGCTGTAGTCGGGACGTCTGTGCGTGGGCATGAAGTCTGTCAGTGCCAGGACTGGTCCTGGAGGGTGCCTCTCCCTGCCTCTTTCTGCACTCACGTGTCCTGCCATGTGGACAAGATTGTGAAGCTCTGCTTTACCTGGGCACACATCCACATGCACGGTTGTCCCATTTATTTGGAGAGGTGTCTAGCCACCATTGTTCAGGGAGAGAGACTTTTTTTAATTCTGACTTTCTCTGAATGCCTAGTTTTTATTTTGGCCTTGCTATGCAGATAATAACATGGGCTACATCCAGAAAATACCATGGCCTTGTGGCTCTGTGTGTTTTTTGCTGTTTGTTGGTTAGTTGGTTGGGGTTTCTTTTTAGGGAGGGGGAATACAAAAAGCACTCTGCCTGGAAAGCCTGGCCTGTAAATACTTGTATAATATCTTTTTCAGAGTTGGAAGAAGCAAATGGAGACCTTCTGTCCTCATTTGTCTTCCTCCTTTGCATCAGTGCCCAGGAGAAGGTTATTCACACTTGTTCCTTGAAATCCCAGGGGTGCCGTGTATTAGAGAACAGGATTTCCACCTCTTGCCAAGCTGGCTGCGGTGGCTGAGGCACACCTTGCCGCTGCAGTTCATGAGCTCAAGAGGTTTTCACTTACTGCATGATGGGTTTGCCCTCCTGCGCCCCAATTCTTTGCCTTTACCCCTGGTTTATTTTTGTACTCCTGTCCTGCAGACCCAAACTGAACAACTTCTGGTTTGTTGTTTCTGCTGCCCATCCTCCCTTCTGCCTGTTCTCGCCCTCTACCCTGTCCAGCCCTGGTGCATCCCACCGCTCACGTCCCCAAGCATAAGCCTGGTGAGGGGCTCTGCTGGGGGGTGGCCAGGGGTGTCTGGCGCAGAGCTCATGCCCCTCCGGTGTTCCTGAACGGGCTCTTGATCCCTTTGCTCAGTCTGGTGAAGATGGGGATGGATAACGCAGGCTGGAGACTTCTGGTTTTGGCTGTGACGCTCTCCTTGATGTGTGTGGTCTTTCCGTACTCCCCGTTTCAGCGCCATGGGCATGTGGGAGCAGCCCCAGTGAAGTGGCCCATGCAGTCACTGCAAAGAGAGAAGTTTTTTTTCCCCTCAGGTCCTCTGCCAAACGCTTCCGACCATTGTTTCTGTCTTTGCCTCCCACTGTGGGTCTGGAACGAGGCACTGCCTTGGCGCCCCAGCCCTGATGCAAGGGTGTCCTCCTCCCACCAAAATCCCCTACAGAGGAGGTCCACAGCAGCTTGCCTGCAGCGCTGCCTGTTGCACCCCAGGCACTTTGGGATGGACACAGAGCCACTGCCTTGCTAAAGGTGGTCGCTTCTTTCTTCCTTTTTATTTTATTTTATTTTATTTTATTTTTTATTTTATTATTTTTTCCTTAACCCTCTCATGAGCAAGAACTTGCTTTGGAGAGCACTGGCTGTATGGTAGCTGCACATGTTCCTGCTGGGTGTCAGGTAGCTGGCAGCCCCCTGTAAGGGGCCAGAAGTTTTGGACTAGCGATAACCATGGTGCATTAGTGCAGAGAGAGTAGCGTCGTCTCTGTGGGTCAGAAATGCGGATTTTGGGGAAGGAACGGCCCAGCTCCTTGCCCAGAACTTAGTCTGGCAGGGGCAGGGTCATATTGTCGCTCCCAGGAGCATCAACCATCACCAGAGATGAGAGAGATGAGACACTGGGCTTGTTTTTCACCTTTGTTTTTTTTTTAAACTGCTCTGAAGGAGCATTCCCTCTCACGTAAAAACCCAGGGATATATAAAGTGTTCCTTTTCCTGTCAGCCACCAGCTGTTTTACACCTTTGAAAAGACAACTGTCCAGAAATTTGATCCTCGCTCAGGTTGTGGTCCCAAGTCTGAGAATTTAGCTTTTTTGAGACAGTGACACCACCAGTATTGTTTTCCATCCTTTCCTGTACACAGTCCTGAAAGATATTCTTCAAATCTGGTAATTAAATTCAGAAGATTTAAATACAAAGTGTGTGTGGGGGAATAAATCAGTAGCATCAATCTATAAACCAAGTCTCAAGGTAGCACACACTCAGTCTTGGACCTTTGGAGTGTCACCGCATAAATATTTAATACCCTTTTAAAGCAGCTGATTTAACATGTGAAGTAGACTTAACAATTCCTTCTGCTTCAGCCCCCTCTTCCCCAAACACATTTAAATAAACCGATGTCTTTGTGGCCTCTGCAACCGTAATTCCATGTCTCCTGGGGGCACAAGGTTTAGGTGAAGAATGGAGACCACAGACCCTTTTGGGACGAGGATTAGCTTTAATCTTGAGGTGATTCTTGCAGTTGTAGGACTCGGTGTTCTGGCGAATGTGAGCTGATGGATCATTTCTGATGGGACTCTTATTTTTCCATGAAATACTACCAATGCAAAACAGATTGACCTTGGAGCCCACAGGAGTCAACTTGATGAAGAGCTTAGTTGGAGCTGGAGTGACAATTGGAAGCCAAATGAATCATATCAAGTGTGACCATTACAGGCCTGAAAATGATTCTTAATTAACCACTGATCCTCTGTGGTAGCAAGTTTCCAAAATCTGTGAATCCATAAGGGAACCCGCGAAAATGTACAAGTAGCAATTTACCTAATCTAATAGCTCTGCTGTGCTGCCTCTTTGACAACGCTTTATTTTCCTCTTGTTTCATGCTCTGTTAGGAGAGGTCCTCAGGATCCAGTCGGGTTTGGTGAAACCGTTGAGAGGACAGTATTGCCTAATGCGCTATACAGGAGATCTAAATTTGTGCAGGTCCTTACCCATACATTTATTTCCTCCATCCACTTTGGTTTTTCCAGTATTTCCCTTTGAATTGCAATATCCTGTGCAAGTTATTTATTATTTTAAAGGTGGCATGGGTAGCCTTTTGCTTTTAACACTAACCAAGAAGGTGGTTGTTTCTTATCCAGAGCCCTAATTCCATCATAGCGTTGGCCGTGTTAGCTGTGAACTGTAGCTCACGTGTAGTGTTTTGAGGGGAAAGTCATTCATTCTTCTGTGCTCTTTAACAGGCATGTCCAGGCATCCTCCAGCTCCTGATCTCCCTACCTTCTATCCCTTGTCTCCAGGGGGGGTTGGACAGATAACACCACCTCTTGGCTGGTAAGATCTTTTAGCTTCTTTTCAGACAAAGGTGCATGTTCATACCATTTGCTGTTGTTGAGTCAATCACAGCATTTACAAAATAAGAATGTCACTGCAGTAAGAAATCACTACGTTATTTTAGTTGAAAAGATCAAAAAATGTCAATCTTTGAAATGAACTGAATCTGGTTTTTGAAAATGTACAGAAATTGAAGTGTGTACATTTCACTTTGAAGCCTATATATTTCTTATGGCTCAGATTTGTGGCTCTTGGCATTTGGAAAGATAACAGAAAACAGTTCTCAAGGAATTAAATGTAAATTTTTAATAAACAGAATTGCAATTACTGAGGGGAGGGGAGGTAAGAAGGAACTTTGAAGTGTATGTGTGGGGAAATCTTGAAACTGCACCCAAATGGAGAACAAACTTTTGTAGTCTGCTGCTTTTTACAGTTTCTGTATGGAGAGAAGCCTCTGTCACTGGGAGATTTTGCTGCTGTTGCTAATACTAGCACTCTCAGGATATCTCTCTGCCACTCAGGGTGTCATTTTCCTTTTGGAGGAAACACGTGGTATTTTCAGAGTAATCGATTTGGCAGGATGCTTCATGTCTGCTTGGGGTAGATAGGTACTTGCCCTCAGTTCTGTCAGAGCAGGGAATAAGGAAACTCAGCAACAATTTCAGTGCTTTGGAATCTGGATCTTGACTGGTCTGTGCCCACGGAAACAGCGATGTAGATTTTTTATTTTTTTTTTTTTTAATGTGTCTGTGAAAAGGGAACATGATCCAGATTACAACAGGCAGATTAATTAGAGAGCAGAAGACAGTAAAATGCTGCATTGCTGGCAAATCTTTGAGGAAGTGCCACATGCCTTTTTGGAACAAATTGTTGTCAGATACCAAACTAAAATATGGAAGTATCTGACTCTCTATTTTTTTAATTATTTCCCGCCCGCCCCCCAATTCGTTGCTGCTCGGCTGACTCCCTACCTCCACCACCACCAGGCAGTTCCTGGCATGCGTTTTGCAGATGTGGTCAATCACGTCTTCTGAACGGTTTCTCAATTCAGAGGCTGGGGGGAGGGAGGAGGGAAAAGAGAAAGAAGAGGAGAGACAAGATCCGATCTTGTAAGGCTTGGGGATGTGTTCAGTGGCACTCACCGACAGCAGGACATACCCAGCTGTCCCTTATGCTATATGGCTTCCAGCTGCCTTCCGTGCCGTAGCGCTGCCGAAACTTCCTCCACCTTTTTTTTCCCCCCCTTCCCTTCGACCACTGTTCATTTCCAGTAACGTACTCCCAAGTGTGAAACCTGTATCCTGAACCTTAAAAGACCAATATCCCTTTTTTTCCCCTCTGAAAGCTGATTTGCCAGTCAATAAGTAACTGTTTGAGTAGTATTGATGTGTGCGGTGGTCTTTCTGGGCTGGTTCAGGTATTTGAGCTGAACTGGTATTTGTTTGCAATACGATAGCATGCTACTTCAGGGTGTTAATTGTAGTTGCGACCTGAACTGTTGAAAACTGAAAGTAACCAAAATGTAGTCATGATGATAAAAACTAGAGTCCAAATGACAGGCTGGTGACAAAATGTTCTGTATATGTGGGAGTATAAAGGAGGAAAGAATTTCACACAAGCTTCTCTTACTGGATTGCGAAGTTTGAACTTCAAGTAGTTAAGATGGACTTGTGTTGCTGTGGGCTTCTTTTTATCAAATAAACTTATACTTTCTTAGAAAAGCTGGCCACTTGTACCTCACTATAGAAGATGCAAATGGAGCGAGTCTCCTAAGATTTCAAAGACTTAATAAAACTGTTCAAAAGGTTTTCTAGCTTGATAATTCGGTCTGGTGTTCTTGTGCTGACCTACAGTAGAACTATTTGGAATAAAATGCCTCTTTTCTCGGAGCTAGTTAACCAAATCTGATTCCAGTGCTTTTAAAACTAGGTGAGAGAGGGACAGAGATAGAGGAGTGTGCATGCATGCGTGTGTGTGTGTGTGTGTGTGTGCGTGCACGTGTGCTTTGGGGAAGGAAGGCTATTTGTTTTGCATTCCTCCCCAGTGGAAACCTAGATTGGGAATCTTTCAATAGCAAGGGAGAAAGTCCAAAGCATTCAAGTATTTGTTAGCTTTGAATACAGCAGAACTCTTGAAAGTTTTACCTATTGCTATTTATTTGTGACTAGTACTGAGTTCCCATCAAGTGCTTGTAACTCTAGAGTAACTATTGAATACCATATCGTATGATTGATGGGTTCCTTTCTTCTGTGACCTCAGGCAAGGTCAGCCTGTATATCCCATCTCGAGTGGATTCAGGCAGCCCTATCCATCCTCACTCTCAGTCGACCCTTCCATGTCCAGGTAGGTGTAGGAGGTGAATGACTGACTGGGGAGTAACTGCTGGCATTAGAGGGCAAGTTGCTCTTCTGCTTGCATCTTGGTCTGCCTTTGCTTGCTTTTCAGTCAGCTAAAACTTTATGCGTACATTTTTATTTAACATATTTGTGTATGTACAGTTTGCCTGGATCCCACACTGGTCTCATTCAGCATTTTCTTGGCAGTCTCTGAAGTATTGCAATTAGGAGCACCAGTGAATTGTCAACAACTAATTGAGCTGTTTCATCTGAAATGAGTCGTTAGTTCATTTCTAGATGCAACATACAGTGTGCATCCTTGGGTTTTGCTCATGCAAGTATGCAACCAGGTGGATTGTCACTCTAGTCTGCGTTCTCTAGTTCTAATTTCAAAGTTGTTGGTAATTAGTCTTGAATCATGTAGGTATCATTCTGTGTGGAAACTTGCTCGCAAGTAGGTATTTCATAGCCCAAAGCCACTAATGGCAAGGGATGCCAGCACAGTGTATTTGTACTGGTGTGTGAATCAGGCACTGTGTCTTTATGTCTAAGTGCTAGCAAGCAATGCTAATTGAGACTTGGCCATGACACACTCCAGACCTCCTCTCCTCTGCTTTTGCACTCTAAAGACAGCTTCTGCATCCTGTGCTTGGTGTACACAAGGTTGCAATGTACTATTCCTGGGGATTTTTTGCGTGACCTGTAGAAGACACATCCTCTTGCATGGGGATTTAAGACAGGTCACTTGTTAAGTGGTGGGTCCTCTTGCCTCTATTTGTGTGGGCTCCTTTGGATTATCACTGTCCCTTCACGTCTTTACAGGGGATTGATAAGCATGTGCCTGTCAGGGTGATTGGGAAGAAAACCCATTCTTCCTCTATAATAAAATGACCTGATCTGGTTACAGGGCTTTGTGTTTGCTTTATTTTGATGGCATGAAGGAAAAGGACAAGGGGACTAGGGAATGGAGAAAGGAGAGGTTGGATGTGATTCCTTAACCAGCCCTCATTTAGCAAACTTTTGGAGCATGAGCTTGCTTTTTATGTTAATGGTACTGTCCACCAGTTCAAAATAAAGCGTGCAGGGTTTTCTGCTGCACTTGAGCTTGCAATGCTCAGCACCTTCAAGATCCGTCTCAGCGATCCTTGAGGATGACCTGAGTTAGTAGGGTGGGATGATTGAGTTAGTGGTACTTTGGTTTTCTTTTCCATTTTCCTTCTTGTACAAATGAAAGGAAGGTTTATTTAGGACAAAAGTCTTTCTCTCTCTCTCTCTTTTTTTCCCCCCTTTCTTCCAGGATGCAGGTTAGGGTTTTTTTTAAATTTATTTATATTTTAAGCATTTGAGGGAAGAATAGTGAGTTAAAGTGAAGTTATGTTAAAATCTTCTAGCTTAAGTACCTTGAAAAGTAAGAGATTCCTTAGAGAGCCATCAGGGACTCCCTGAAAAGACTCTTCTTTTATTTTGTTTCTGCATGGCAGTTCCCTCCTTTGCATTGGCTGGTGGTGGATATTTTAAGAATGTTTATATCTTGGTGTGGAAATACAGTTTTTGGTTAAGAAATGTGTATTTTTATTGCTAGTCAGTGCAACAGTACAACCATTAAATGTTTCTTGTGTGCATTGCTAAAACTGTTTGCCTGAAAGGTAATAAAATAACTTCTTTACAACCAAAATGTTGACTGATTTGTTTGTTTGTTTGTTTTTCTTGAATAAATGGGCTACAATGCACAAATCTTAGCCAAATATTTTTCATGCACTTTCGAAGAATTGTCTTCCATTGCAAGCTTCGTAGCGTTTGCATTCTTGGGGCATCCTGCTGCTGTCATACATGTTTGATGCCTGTCTTCAGTAGTGTTACAGACTTTCCTTTGTTTTCTCTTTTAGGTTTTCGCATCACATGATTCCTGGTCCTCCAGGCCCTCACACAACTGGAATCCCTCACCCAGCTATTGTAACACCTCAAGTAAAACAAGAACATCCGCACAACGACAGTGAGCTAATGCATGTGTGAGTCTGCCTTTCTGCGCTAGCCCTTAATCTATAAATGTTTGAGAACTAACTCTGTCTGAAGAAGAGTCAAGGAGGTTAAAAAAAAAAAGAAGTGCCTTTCATGACCTCTTTGAATTTTAACTCTTCTCCTGTAACTAAAATGGGACATGTGGGCTACTGTTTGGGAAGAGTAATGAGACATGAAGCCATTTTTCATTCCAGTCCAGCACTTTTTAGCTATCGGCAACAGTCATCTTGATTCAGACATAATCATGGACCTGTCTATTTGTGAATGTTGCTTGAGTGTGAACTCATTAACTTCTGCTGGAAAAGGTCTTAACTGCAAAATTTACTAGTAAAAAGCATCCTTATTGCTTAGTACTTGAAGGCCAAAAGGCCTAAGAAAGAAGTGGATGAGGAGCTATCCTCCTGCCTGTAGTGGTGGTCTTCTAGGGTACTATGGATAGCCTTTCAAAAAGAGAATTGACACAAGTGATGAATTTGGAGCGGATTCACAGATCAAATTTTATTTGCTAGAGAATGTCAACCTGACATCCTCCCTGAGTATTAAATTAAGTCAATTCTCTGAAAAGATACAAAAGTGGATGGGACATGACTGCTGAAATTCTCATTCTTACTACTTAAATGCTATTGTAACCACAGGTTGGTAATTTTCCATTGGGATTTTTTTAGGCTGAAGGTAAATGGATGCTCTTTTTCCCCTCCTTTCCCTTTCCCCCACCACGTTTTAGGAAGCCTCAGCATGAACAGAGAAAAGAACAAGAGCCAAAAAGACCTCATATTAAGAAACCTCTGAATGCTTTCATGTTGTACATGAAAGAAATGAGAGCGAACGTTGTAGCAGAGTGTACTCTGAAAGAAAGCGCAGCTATCAACCAGATTCTTGGCAGAAGGGTATGTATAGGAGAGTGTGTGTGTACTCACGTGTGCTGCTAATTTGTGTGTGTTTCCCTTTAGTTGGGTGTGATGGCTCACTTTCTGCTTGAGGTGCTAACTAATGTGCAACTATCAAATTAGCTATAGAAGATAAAACATGAAACTAAAAATAAAAGCAGTATCTTGATTTTCTTTTTTCAGCGTTAGCAACATCATCAAATTGGTGTCTGTTCCACTCATGTCATGGTGTCAGCACTTCAGGCATGAAATACCCTCATTCACACATGGAAAGAGCATTCAAATCACCTTCTGGGTCCTCCCTTAGGCTGGTCTCCGTCGAAGCAGGAGGGGATCATTCAAAGATGAACACTGGATGCCAGTGAAGATGGAAATCAAAAGTGAATATAACATGGTCCAACTGTAAAGTCACATAGGTTGGAAGAGACCTGTGGAGGTCATTGAGCCCAGCACCTGCTCAAAGCAGGTCCAGTTACATCAGGTTGCTCAGGGACTTGTCCAGTCAAGTTTTGAATGTCTCTAAACTCACCAGCTGAGTACTGATGATCCCAGTACACATCCCAGAGCCTTGCTGAGAGCCGTTTGCTTCTGTGGCATTGTAGGCATGTTTTGTTCTTTCCATGCTCCAAAAAAAAAATTTGCAGGCCAACCCACAATTACAAACTTCATGTTCACTGTCAGTATTCTTCCAAGGGAAAGCAGCAGAAGTAAATGCCCATTTTGACCTTGACTGTCCTGGAAATGAGAAAAGGGACGACTTTTGTAGCAGTCTGAGTTTGAGTAAGCATTATTCAAATCTCCTTGCTCTGTGAACCTCTCTTCTTGACCACTGACTAAGTCAGTATTGACAGGCGCTGCAACTCTCTGAAAACCCTGTGTTTTTAAGTGGGAAGTCAGTACAAGACCTTACTGCTACTTCTCTGTTACAATCTGAAGACTTCCCTGCTCTCCTCCCCTCCCTACCTCTGCCTCAAACTGAGCAGAAATCCATTGGTGCTTGTCCCAGTTCCTGCAGCCTTCTGCCTTTTCTCTGATGTTCTTGTTACCCTGATGTTCTTGTTACCTCCTCTTAAAGGGCATCTAGGTGCTTGCCTTTTCCATTCTTTCACGCAAGTCTCTAGATGATGTTTTCATTCTCACTCCCTCAGTAATGGATCGTAGTTGCTTAGTATGTCAGCCTTGTTTTCTCTGCCTGAATGAGGGCAGTGGCTTATTTATCTCCATTTTGGTAATGAATCAAGCCTCAGTGCTCCACTGGCTGCTTTTTCCACAGCTTGGACTCCTCTTTTCAAGTTACTGGTTTTTGTGGAAGTACCTCAACTTCCATTTTCACTGTGGTACAAACAATGGATGAGTTATCCAGTATAATTGCTTGGAGATTAATTATCATCAAATGTTTTGCATTCAGTCACCCTAGTCACTATTTACTGTATCTTGTGCCACTCCAGAACAGGAACCACCTGTGTTCTAAAGAGCTGACGCTTTGTGTGATGCTGGGCTCTCTGATGCCACGGCATAATGTTCACTACCTTCCAGTTTTGGAAGGCACGTGTGGAGTTTGAGAGTTGCAAATAGGCTGAACTGGTGTGCTCTCAGTAACACATCGAACTTGCCAAGTCAAGACAGACAAGCCCTTTAGTTCACATCTTCTGATGTGTAACAAAACGACATATGAAATCATACAAATATGATCTGATCTGAAATCTTAGTTCTGTAAATTATTCTTGCATGAGTGTCTTAATGATTTTGTGTCTTTTTTTTTAATATCTTCTTCCCCCCCCCCCCATGCATGTTGTCAAAAGTCAAACAAGAAGACACGTCTAATGCTGCAGCAGTGGAACCTGATTCTAAATAAAAAGCCTTTACTCTTTTTGGTTCAGGTCGATGATAGGTGTTTCAACACAAAGAAAATGATTAGGTACCGATGTAACTGGTGCCTTTTCAAATGTGCAGGTTGTGAGGGATTTTTTGTTTTTTTTTAAAAGAAGATAAAAGCAGGAAGTTTATCCTTACTTGGCTACAGAGGTCAACTCATGTAATTTGGAAGACTACAGTTCTGTGGTTTCTGTATCTTGGAAACTTTTTGCAGTTGCCATTTTCTTCTATTACAACAAGAAGAAATCAGAAAGCAGGTACCTTGAAGCTCAATACTTAGAGGTTGATCTTGGAACAGGAGCCGGCTGGTGCCCAGAAAGCCCTCTGCGTTGGCATTGAAAACCTGTGTGTAGCTGCTGCTTAAAACCAAGACAGCAAACCCTTCTGTGCTGGGGAGCTCGCTGCCCTTTAAAAGCAGCACAAAACCTTTCTGTTTTGTCAGGAGCTAAAGGGTGGGGGTTTGTTGTTGGTTTTGGGGGGGCTTTTTTTGTGTTTTTTTAAGTAGTGTTGGGAGGGCATGGTTCTGTGAGCACATTATTTGGTGAGCCCTGTTTCCATAAATGATTTTTGTCTTTCTCAAGGCACTTGGCATTTGCAGAGCTGACAAATGCCTGAAAGTTGGTTAATAAACACGGGTGTTTGTAATTGCTAATGAATTTCATTTTTGCAGTGGGGAAGGACTGAATCAAAGTCACAAAAACACTTGCTCATGTCATCTGTTGCCTAGGTATGAGTTATTTCTTAGTCTAATGCTGTGTTTATTTTGTTTGCAGTGGCACGCTCTCTCCCGTGAAGAACAAGCGAAATATTATGAACTAGCTCGTAAAGAAAGGCAGCTACACATGCAGCTTTATCCAGGCTGGTCTGCAAGAGACAACTATGTAAGTCTTGACTTGACCTCACTTGAAGGCTCTTTTCAAATTAACTTCCTTTATCTAACTTTTTTTTTTCCTTCCTTCTTTTTCTTTTTAACTTGTGGAAAGTTCTGGATGGAGGGATGGCGAACAAACATATAACATAAGCCTTATATTTGTTTGCACTTCAGGCATCCAGAAAACTTGAGATTTTGTTGTTGTTGAGATGCTTCTGACGAAGGTCACAGTATTTGAGGGGAAAAAAAATAGCATGGAAAGTTTTTTTTTCTATGACAATCATCAGTACCGCCTGAAAGCTTATGTTCTGCTGTACAGCTGTGAATTTTCCATAAATTTCTATCTGATCACTTGCTATCCATAAATCTTCTTTAGACCTGAGCAAAAAATGGGTGTCTCTCTTTCAAGAGAACTGAAAGCCCAGGGGTCTTAATGCAAACTGAACTTTAGCTGAAAGTAATTCAGAATAGTCCATCTCTGAAATAAAGCCTGCAAAATTTGTTTAAGTAAACTTCATGGTAGATTCTGCTTTTATACAGTTTGGTGAAGCTAAGAAGTTTTCTTACAATTATGCTTATTTTATAATTAAATATCAAAAAGTGTTAATAGCACGTTGCACAGCTTGCACTTCACAATTATACTATTGTGCTTACAATGAGCTGTCAGTGTAGTCATATGTTATGTTACAAAACTCACAAGCTGCAATCCTGAGCGACTGATCCTAGCCTGAGATCTGGGCTACTTTCCGTCCCCCCATCAGCTGTGACATTATTTACTGTGATAGGAAGTGTACATGCTATATCTGGCTCAGTTTTCCATCTGTATTAGATGGACAGTAGTGTTTCTCTACTTCAGTGACGTCTTGTGGACATTAAAGAGTATGAGGTACCTAGATACAGCATTAACAGAAACTGTAGAAGTACCTGACATTAGCAATCCAGCACAGCTACTGTTCAGCTTAAACAAAATTTTCATTGTAAGCTAGAGTCTCTTAGGGAGATCTTCGGCCCAGAAGGCATTGACACAGAAACTACATGATAATCTCTGAAGCACGTCTTGGTCTTGCTAACATCCATGCCCAGTTTTGTAAGCACAGACACTACTGTAAGCCCTAGCAGCTTGTTTCTGCCTGTTTTATATAGTCATCTTTCCTAGCAGATGAGCTGTCATGACCTTACGCAGCTAGGGTTTATTTCCAGTAACCAGACCGTGTCTACAGAGCTGTCTTGGAGTATACCTGGGAACAAATAGGCCTTAGTGATATACTCCCTGAAAACAAGGGGATTTCAATTGTTTTGAACTTACTTGCTGGAAAGTCAAACCACTTTGGAGCCTTGTAAGGTCATGCTTACTGGACATCAGCCTTCAAGATTGTCCTGTGATGCTCAGTCATTTTGACTTTGAGAACCTGATGTGTTTTGCCACAGCCTACTGCCATACAGCACAAACAGTGGACCTGCGGTTTCTTAAATGCCTTGATAGACATTCAGAATGTGTAAGGTGGCACATATGAATTCTCTCTTTGATGTGTTTCCAACCTACATCCTGTGTGGAAGTATAGCTCTGACATACTCCAGTCCTATGTGTTACAAGGGAGAGCTCTGCTAGCTTCCTCTTGCAGTCCTTCTCTCTGCCTCTCCAGGAATGCACACGTTTGTTGCAGTGGTGGTGAGAAAGGACATCACAGTAGATCACAGTTTATCACTGAAACCTTTTCATATATATGTCATCTTTTTTTTTTTTTTCCTTTTTTTCCTCTTCATTTTTTCTAACTTGAGCAGTCAAAAAATGAAATTGTATTCATTTAGCACAGGTATTACTGCAGTGTTTTGAGAGTTGGAAGTGACTTAGGGGTGACTCTTCTGTTTCACGTGGCTGAATTTCACAAAACAGTACAATTAAAAAATAAGTACTACTTGGTTTTAATTCTTCTATTTTGGTTTGCATGGTTATTCAGGATTTCAGAAATTTCAAGAAAACGTTAAGCATTGCTATTCGACTGTTGGCAATATCTCTGTGCTTTTTGTTGTGTTTTTATTACTGACACCCAAAGTAGTCTTGCAAAGTTGTGTGATAGTCACAAGAAGCACACTGTTTTCATAATGTGATGGTGTCTGTGTGTGCTGGAGTTGTCAGAAACTACCTCATTTGGGAATGCTGACAACTAGTTTTCAACCTAGCCTTTTCCTTCTGTTCCCCCGCTTCTGGTATCTCATAGACGGATCTCAGATCAGCTTTCAGTATGTTTTAGCACTTGAAGTCAGCATGCCATAGAGAATAAAACATAATTTTCCTCGCATGATTTTTCCATGTTAACCTCTGCACTAATGCAGAAGCATTGCCTTGGTGCTTGAGAGATAAAGCACATTGCTGTGAA
The DNA here is from genome assembly GCF_900496995.4 of Aquila chrysaetos chrysaetos. Classification (NCBI taxonomy): domain Eukaryota; kingdom Metazoa; phylum Chordata; class Aves; order Accipitriformes; family Accipitridae; genus Aquila; species Aquila chrysaetos. The sequence goes on along the minus strand of NC_044004.1, from coordinate 58,445,612 downwards.
TTTCCCAGAGCCCTTGAAATCTGCTTTCCAACTTCTAGTCTTGGGCCCATCTTTGAGAGCTCACTCACAAGGCATTGCCTGGCCCAGTTGCCAGCCTCAGAATAAATAAGGATAGGAGCTTAAGAGTCAGGCAAGCCCACACTGTCAGAGCAGACTGGAGACCACTTAAATTCATCTGCCGTAGCTTCACCGTAGCCTGTATTTGGTGCCCTCGCTTTGCTGTCCATCGGTGAGCAAGGCAGTGGTATGAGGTGGTTTCTTACATCACGTGCCGTCCATCCTGTCGCCTTGCAGAGCAAGCTAACAGAAAGACGTGTCCTTCCACCTCAGCCCTTCCAGTTTGTGGCCACTGAGCATGGCACGGTCTGCGCCAGGACACGCGTCGGCGGCTGCCAGCCGTGCTGAGTGGGGACACCTCTGGCTGGGGGGCAGAAGGATGGACAGCGGGCTGCAGTCCCGCTTACAGCAACTGCACCAAGGTTTGCCAGAGCTCATCTGTTAGAGCCTGTCCTGGCAGCTTGAAGGCTTCTTTAAAATATAAATGGATATGACCTTTTTTTTTTAAACAACAACAAAAAAGCTCTTACTGACAATGCAGGACAATAAAGAGAAGTCATATGGAGGAATATCAAAGTGGTAATTAGGGTGATGCAAGATGATTGAGGTTTAAAATTGTGGGTCTGTACTAACCTTTTGTTTCCTGAAAGACTGTGCGAACTGGGAGCTCTGGCCTTTTCCATAGATGGGGGTGCAGGAGAAGGCCGAGTGTGTGGGTTGGCACGATGAGCCTGCGCCGGCACGCTGGTGCCAGTGTGGTGTCCAAGAAAGACAGCTGCCTGACGTCCATTTCTGTCCTGCACCTCGGTCACGTTAAGGGTGCTCTGCTGTACAGCAGTCTGCTATTTGATTATTGCACAGCGCGTTCTCTGGGCACAGCCGTATGAGACTTGGCTTTCTATTAAGGTACAAGCGTTATCAGAACAGTTTTACTTGGCTGGTTTGTACCCTGGGGACAAGTCATGGTCGTCCTAGGTACTTTCAACACCCTGTCTGCTGTTGCTATGTATGACAGTGTAAGTATCTGAATGTGTGAAGAGTTCTTGTAAGAGCCATAAATTATGATATCAACATATGTGTCATCAGATTATTAAGCGTGAGAAGTCTTTTAGATGCTTGCGGCGGCCAGTGTTAGTTGAAAAACTGCCAGAAATTGTAATTCCATGTGGATATAAAAATGTGTATTGCTCATGTGCATATTTCTCCATGGATGCTGAGAGCAAACCTTGTTACCATTGAAACAGTTGGAAGTGGGTTAGAAAATGTTTTAGCTACCCCCAAAACGATTGTTTTTTTTTCCTAACCGCTTTCTCAGTGTTCAGATGGTTTTTGTTTCTATGCTGTGAGGTGGGGGAGTGACAAAAAAAGTTCTGTGCATGTAATGGTCTGGTAAAATTGCCTATATTTCAGGGGAAGAAAAAGAAGAGGAAGAGAGAAAAGTTGCAGGAATCAGCATCAGGTAGGCCGTGACCAACTCTTACTTACCATTCACCTCAGGTATATTTTAGAAACCAGGGCTTGCGCTATTTAATTTTTACATGCTTTTCTCTAACACTTGCTTCTGATAGATGTTTTAAGATACTTCACTTTGAATGCAAGCTTGTGAAAATGCACACAATACATGTCTCCTTTCCTTTACACCTTTCCGTACAGCAGTCCTCACTGCATCAACATCTTTGGCTGAACTTACGCATTGCTGCAATCACTGTCCTGCTTTACCTTTGCTTTTCTCCTGAATCAATGTTGTATCATCCTTAGATTTAACTATGACTCAAATACTGTGTGGGATTATTGGACACTGGAAACTTCACACTGACCTTTTTGTAGCCACTGTATTTTTTATTGCTGTATTTTACATTTCTGTGTACACTAACAGCTGTCTAGTAGGTTGGCTAAAAGCATCAGTGAGGTCTCCTCTTTGCCTGTAAAATATATTCAAAGAAACACCCTGTTTTCCCCCACAAAAATGGCTGGTATAAGAACCATAAAAAAATCAAACAACAAAACCAAAAACACACCAAAAAAATCCATGTAATACTGTAGCAAACAAACTTATTTGGAATGTGCAAAAACACTGTAACAGAAATTTGTTAAAGGAAAACAATCTTCTACAGGTACAGGCCCCAGAATGACAGCTGCCTACATCTGAAGCATGGTAAGAACATCTCTAAAGCTTTCCTGATGATAAAACTGAATTGTAAAATAAGCTTTCTGATAAATTTTATGGAATAATATGAATTTAGCAAAAATTGCAGAAGTATCATATCCCAAAGCTAATGTTACTTTGACTACTGATGGTTTTTATACCGGCTATCTATTAGGTGTTCACCATTTCACTTCTTAACCTTAATATTTTCAAATTGACCATACCTCACTGACTCGCTGCAAGTCTGCCTGTGGAGTGCAGGGATGGGTTTATTAAGCAGTGCAAACCCTCCCAGCCAGCAGACTGTCACAATTCATAAGAGCAGGTTAGAAGCTGGCTTCGGAGTGCATTTTATGTGCTGACATCTACAAGATGCTGGCTGGGTACACTTTTTAAAAATTTATTCACCTGTATACTAACAAAACTTCTGCTAGGAAAATGGGAGTGTATTTCAGTTATATCAAGAATTTCTCCCTGGACTGTACAGTGGTATTTCGTGTGTGGTGCGGGTTGATTTTTTTGTTGTTGTATTTCCAGCGTGTGTTTTCTCTCTTCATATCATATCATCTGCACAGAAGGTGGAATGACTAGTGATTACACATATCCAATAACACCATCTAGCCTGCTTGTGAGTGCACATGGTACCACAGTGAGATCCTCATTTCTCAGTGTTTGTGTTGGAAGGCTGGTCCTTCTCTTCCTCTCAGTGTGATACATTTTCTAGTAGGAATGGCATTCATTTGACATAATAGTTGCTTCTATACTGTCTAAAAAATAACACTTTCTAAACTTACCTATGCATCATAACAGAAGTGGGCTCTTTATCCCCTCTCCCTCCGCCTCGTTGGGCCGCACGATCCCCTTAGCACTCAGAGTGGTTAGCAAAATGGCCTCCTGTGGGCCCTCCGCTCTGCTTGGACCTTCAGCCAGAGAAAGCCCAGTTAAGTTTGCTCTGTGCAGTGTCAGTCATCAGTCAGTCAGCATGATTCAAGCCTCTTCTGCAGTTATGCCATTATGCTGGTTAGTCTAAACTTGGTTGGGTTTCAGACTGTGGGGGGCGGTTTAAAGCTGAAGTAAAGTGAAAAGGCAAAACGCGTGCTCTTTTTTTCTTCCTGCTAAGCAAAAGTTTTTCAGGCAAGCAGACAGTCTTGCCCTTTGCAGTATGCCTGAGTCATGCTGATTTTAGACGTGGATTGCAGCATTTGGGTTCTGTAGCCTACACAACAAATGTAGCTGATCATTAGTTACAGTGACTGCCGTAAGTATTATACCTTTTAAAAAAAAAAAAATGCAAGTGCTAGTGCTTTAACCTTGAGTTTTATAATTGATATTTCAGCTTAGTTGCCCAGGTCCATGACTGTTGTATTTTTCCCTTTGATGTTAACACAGTACCAGTAAGCAAACCACACATAATTTTATCTGAATTGACGGGGAGCACTCGATTGGGATCGGAATACAACTAAGGTTCAAGTGACAGTTAAAAACCGGGGGATATTTGGTTTCTTGGATGCCTTACAATCTAAGGATGACTGCCTTGCCTACACTGAACTACTTTTTTGGAGTTTCTCTGTTTGCATTTTCCATAGCAGAGGATGAGTTGAAATAGAAGAGGGTGAATGTTCTGAGTATGTGGGTTTTCTCTCTTTCCCTTTTACCCCTACACCCCTTCCTTCCTTCCCCTTAAGCTCTGTACCGGTGTGGAAACTGTTGGTAATAATACCTGTCTCTCTGTCCTCATGCAATTTATAACACAGAGTATGAGAACAGTAGGTATCTTCTTCCATTGAAGGGGGAGTATGCTGTTGACTCCATATATGCGCATGTAGGCAGCCTCACTAAATGTTGCGTGCCGAGCGAATGCTCTCCACTGGAGACGTACAGATCTGCTCTAGCTGGAAGTAAATGCACAGAATGATTTAGGGAACCTGAATCAGCCAGACTTCAAAGTAAACTTCTGAAGGTTAAGACTCTTGCCCTTTGCAAGCCTAATCCAAAGAATGTTTTGCCCACAAGCATAATATCTTACCAGGCCCACAGCAGAGCTGTTGTAGTCTTCACTGGATGGAGATAATAAGTTTGGGAATGCCTTTCAGTGAGTGCCGCAAAGAGCTCTTGAAGACAGGAAAACACTAGCTTTCTTGCTCGTACGGATGGCGCAGCGAAGAGGGGGAAGGAGGGTGGGAGGTCTGGGAAGGAGACAAGCGTTCTGTTATCTGAGAAGAATCAGAAATGAGTAGGTGGCAAGACCAAAGAAAGAATCTCGAGATCAGCACAAAGGAGATCAGCCAGGGCTGTAATTACGGTGATGTAAGTGAGAAGGATGAAATGGTGGGAGGGTTGTGTGGTGGGATGTTCAGAGGAAAGTAACGGAAGAGACATGCAAACAGACATGATTTAAGATACTGTGAAAGTTTTGGGTGTGTTTTTTTTTGTCCATGAACACTTCAGCATGTAACTGATCTTTAAGGTAGACCTCTAACCTGCTTTTTTGCCTTGGACATCATTTGAGCAGTCAAGTCAAGGTGGTAGCATTAAGTTGCTCCTCTTCCCAGGGTTGTACGCAGCAGCAGGCTTCTTATGGCTTCACTGCTTAGGATTTAGCTGAGTTCCACGATCTCCTCCAGCCTGCTGAATGGCCAATTTGTAAAACACTTAGAGTGCTTCAGGAATACAGTGAGCTGGCACTCCAGTCTTTGCTAAATTGTCCTGGGGTACTCCGAAGCATGTCGCCATTCTTTTAAGAGTTGTGGAACTGTCCCCAAGCAGGATTTTGTTTTCAGTTGACATGGCCCAACAGAATGTTTGAAATAACTTTTATTTGTTGAAGAAATAACTCGTATTTATTCTCTCCTTTTGAAATCAACCGAGAGTGGCATAAGACCTGATAATACTAAAAATGAGTTTGGAAGAGGCCAGGAGGGAAGGGGAAATGAGGAAAGCTAAGATTAAGGACAATGTAGAGATCGTCTGTTGAGCACCTTTCAGAAAGGTGGGTGTTTTCTTGTTGCTTTAAGCACCGCCTTCTAGAAGACTTGTAAACGGGAGCAATTCTGTGTCGGAAGTGGAGATTCCTGGTTTCCTATCTGGTTTGACTTTTGGAAGGAAAACTAGCTGATTTTTAGCATCTTGTGAATATTTTTAAATCAGCAAGGAAATAGAAGGGTACTAGCAAAAATTCCTCCTGATTGTTCTGCAATGTGGAAATAGTTAACTTCTTATGACTTGCTATGTACGGTAATTGTAAAAGGCACATCATTTGACATATGGCAGGATGCAATTGGGAAGTCCTCACAAGCTACGTAATTTAACATTGTGTTTTGGCATATCTTCAAGGGCTAAAAAGAGTGATAGAGAAGCTTAATAGACATTTGAAAACCTGTGAGAAGTGTATTTGTGGCTTGCAAATTCCATGACAATTAGCATTTAGATTAGCAAAGCTTTAAAAAAATGAGAAAACTTGACTAATACTGATTTACAATCAGAAGCACTTAAAAGGATCAGAATAAGAGTGTTTAACTTTAAACAATGAATTATCTATAACCTTTCAAACTTCCTACATGGAAATTAGAGCCAAATTTTGGTGTAGAAGTGATTTTTGGATAGTGTTGTAACAAACTATGACTGGATTGTCTTTTCCTTATTACTCAGAAATAAAACGGAGTGAGGCTGTGAAAGCAGACTATAAAGTGGACCAATCTACAGCCAGAATACTGTGGAAAAGAACCATCTGATGACTGTGGTCATGGTTGACCATGGGTTTCTGGCCTGCATCCTAGAAGGGAGATGCAAAGAGGATGTGGTACTTTGCTTTCTGAGGCACATGTTTTCTAGCCTGGCTTGTCCAGTGCTCTTGAACTTGCTGCTGGAGTAGTTGAAAACAAAGCAAACGCTCCACCCCTTTCCATACCCCTTGACTGCTCAGAAGCTTTAAACAGCCTGGAGGATTTGTGCAGAAGTTAGTGCGTGTGAGAATTTGTGTGGTGATGGTGGTGCAGAGACATGTCCTGATTTGCTTTAAAAATATGTTTCCTGTGTGACCCATGTTTCCTGTTCCCTGTTTTGCCTATGAACGGTGGCCTTCAGCATAGGCAAGAGGGACAGAATGAACAGAAGAGAACTTGCTGGATTGAAACATTTATATTATTGAATACTTTGCTTAACTTCAGCCTTTTTCAGATAGGCATAGAAATTTCCAATGACAAAGGGTATAGCCCTCGGACAGATTCCCTCCTGCAACTTAATTCTGACCTGACATTGATCTTGCCGGGGTGAAAGGTAGAAAACCTCCTCTCTTTCAGGCTCTCTGACATCAAGAGAAACATCGAAAGAGCAAACCTGAAGAAAAGCTGCCTCCTGTTTAGGTGGCAGGTACAGAAGGGCACTGACACCTGCTGGGAGAGATGCAGCAGAGCAGACCGAGTGCCCCAATTTCCTTTATCAACCTGGCGGAGGAGCCTTGTGAAGTGCAGGAGGGAAGGAAGGAAGGGTATAAAAGCTATTTTGGGTGCAAACAGAGACACTGTGAAGGATAAGGGTAAGACAGGGTAGGGGCCAAGCATAGGTTTTCTAAATAAAAAAACAGCAGAACACTTTGAACTAGACAATCAGCATAGATACAGGATTAGGGAAGCAAGAAAATTCTGTAAGTATTTACGAAACCTTAGTTTTTGCAACCAAAGGGTGTAGCACGGTCAGCTCTGAAGCTGACCTTCAGCATTTCATGTTTTGAACTGACACTGACAAAGGGCAAAAGTAGATAATTCAGCAGGTGAATGTCCAGAACTTGTTTTTATTTTGTCAGAGATGCTCAAGTTGCATCTGTGAAGTTAGAGATGCCTAATGAAGTTTGAACTCGGCCACATTTACAAGTGATTAAAAAAAACAAACAAACCTGTATCGTTTCACGTCTGAGGTGTTAGCAGTAGGAGGCTTGGGCTAGAATGAAGGAACAGTGGGATGACTATTGTTCTAACTCTTCCTGTGGGATAAGGTGGGGACAGGGAGTTAATGGCTGGTGCACCATTCTTCTCTGGACTAAACCGATATATTTTAGTGGATTTAGTAAACTCCCCACCAGATTGAGAGTTCTAAGGTCATGAGCAAAACTCTGTAGAAACAAACTGTTTCATAAAGAAAACATAAGATTTTGAAATGTGGTTTCATTCCCAATCGGAAGAAAACCTCAGCATTTTAGTGTTCATCTCAGGTCTGTATTGCATTTTCATTTTTTAGTGTATTTACATGAAAAATTTCAAAATGAGAAATTGATACCATATTCCTCAACAGCTAGAAAGCAAATTGTTATGACATTGTCAAAGTCTCTCCCATTTGTTTCAGGAGACTATGCTTGGGTGAAATACATCCTCTAATTTCAATGGAATTGTATTCAAATGCAATTCTGTCAAAGCTTAGCAAACTTCAGCACTGAGTTTTGTTTCTGTCTGCCTCTGACTTTTAGAGATTATGACTGGATTGAAGAGGTCTTCTGATATACATGAATGCAAAACCAGCCATCCTGAAGACAAAAAAACCCCAAACAACAAAACGAAACCAAAAAGCCTAAATTTGATGTTGCAAAAGTCATTGCTAATAGAGCCAACCTTCTCATACCAGTTGGTTCCTTAATCCTCTACTTTAAGACTTTTTATGCAAGTCATCTTTTAAATCTCTGATCCTTTACCCACTTGTTAAGACTGTACCATATAAACAATTTTGAAAGTGTGCAGATTGGAAAGCTGTACAAGGAGGGAAGCTCACAGCAGGGCCAGCTGAAGCACCACTGTCTAGCCAGTTAAACATGAGACTGGCAACCCGTTAGACAGTATGTGTTTTAGTCTGACCTTGCAGGACACCAGTGTTCTGCCATTGGTTCCAGCAGTGGAAGCAAATGTTGGAAGCATTTGTGCAGTGAAGGTGTCTTTGGCACTGGGGTGTAGTGTGTAAGCAGGGTTAGATGGAATGAGAGAAATGGTACCGGCGACCATCTCTCTGAATTAATGTTCTTGCCATGGGCATCAATAGAGTGGAATCAGGGGGTAAAAGAACTAAGGAGACTTAACTGGGCAAAGAGACACCATTTCTGAAGTTGCTTCCTCCTTGCAAAAGTAAGATACATGTTTCTTCACTAATACTAAGTTGCATCAGAATTAAACTCAGGAGTTTTGAGAGCCCTCTATCCTTCATCTCTGGGATACCTGAAATTGGACAAGGTAAAATGTTATTGCCAAAATAACTACATAAATTAGTTTTATGGTGTGTGCATTTATTTGTCTTGAGACTAGGTGAGACTATGTTTTGATGAATAGTTGGGTTTCTTCCCATACATGTGTCTTTTGAGATACACGACAGGAGGCTTGCGTATTTCGGACCAGTAGAGATTTTTCTGCTGAGATGACTTAATGGTATCAAAGTGAAGTTGATGCGTTTGAATTTTCTGTTGGTTTCTGTGTACTGCTGTCTTACACTAGTAGTATGGCTCTGTGGATGCATGTGTGTAGAAGACTTGATGAAGCTCAATATTCAGGTTACATCTGACTTACCTTTGGTTGCATGAAAGCAACTATGTAAATTGTTCCATGTGCTGGAAGATTTAAATGTTGAGATTGTCTTTCAAAGTACAGTGTAAATTCTAACCTATGTTTAATTGTGGCAGAAAAGAAGATATACAAAGGAAACTTTACCTATTATTTCTTTCTTTTGAAAGATTTTCACTTACTACTTTACTAGTACGTCATGTCTTTTCTGTTACAGCAGGTGAAAACTAGGGGCACTGAAATTGCTACTTCAGAACAGATGCATCTTTCTTCACAGCTCTCAGTCTATAAAAGAAATAATTTTAAAAATAGTATTCTGAATATTTATTATATGCCATAAAGATGCAAAAAGGGGACAAGCCTATTTCTTCCTCCCTTGCAGATCACTTTTAGTATATTATTCTTCTTAAGAAGAATAATAAGCCGCTAGAGACAGCTGTCTAGAGGTAATCTGTTTTTTATTATAAACATAGACCCTCTCTCTCTTCCCACCTCCAACAGGAAAAACATGTTGTGGGTCTTCCTGTATGATCATTTTAAAGATTGTAGTGCAGGGATAGAGCTTCTAGTTTCATGCTGCCTACACTGGGGGCCTTTGATAAGAGCCACACCTGCTTTGGCATCACTGACTTCAGCTGCACAAAGCAGGAGCCCTAAAATACCCGGGCGTTCCCCATGCTGACACTGACCTGCTCTGGAGGAGGTCTCTGCCTCACGGAGGTGGGGAAGGCATTCCTGCTGTTCACCTAACGCATCTAGCTTAGGCCAAACTCAGAGGACAGAAGTTAGGACACCAGGCTCCACCTGTAGTCAATGGAGAAGTATTTTCAGGGGTAGCTGCTTGAGGGCATCTAAAACACCAGTAGATAATTTGTTACTGGAGACTTGGTTCACAGTTACCAGCAACGGGCTGATGCTAACAGTAGCAAGGGGGAAAAAAAACCAAGACAAAATTACCACTGACATCGCTTCAACATGGCAGTATCTGTTACAGTTTTAGGGTACAATTTTGATGTAATTTCTTTGGCAACAAAGGCAGCTTAAAAGGTTTCCTCTGCTGCCTGCTGGTATCCAGCTCTTGCAGAGGGGGCTTTTTCCTGTGTCCCGTAGGTCCCTCCATCCATGTGCTGTAACAGCTTGTAGGACCCTGCAGCAAATTGGGCTACTAAAATGACTGGGGTTTTGCTGGGAGGTGTTTTTTTTTGTTTAGAAACAACAAAGGTTGTGGAGTGTTTGTTTTTGTTTGCCCAGAACATTTCAAGGATCTGGTTTAGGCTAACCCCACAAACCATGGCACAGCTGGGCAGGAAGAGGAGCAGACTGCAATGCCGGCATCTATCTGCTTGCGCCTGAAACTCTCTCCAGCTCTGCTGCTAAAGAAAATACAAAGGGGCTTCACAAACAGCGTGAACCTTTCCAATAAATAATGACCTGGTTTTGCATACCCAAGTTTCTGGAGTATTGGATAAACCCTGGCAGTAAGTCGAACATGTTCATTTTGGACTTCAAAAGAAAATGACAGTTTCAGCTGCGGGGTCCCTGAGTTTGCCATGTTGTTTGAAGTACTGGATTAAAAGCCAGGTTTGGAGACTGACTTTTTTTTTTTTTAAATACATATAACTGCAGTTATATGTTGTCTTGTCTCTTCTTACAACTGTATGAAAACAACCTATGGTGGGGAAAGGTGTAGAAAAAAAGTACCTGGTTTAAAATTTTTACTTTTTCTTGCTTTCTGTGAAGGATTGGCTATCTCTTTTACTCTGTACTTACTCCTGCACCGACCCAGACGCTCTTGACTTTCTTCCATAACCTCTGCCGATTAGCATGACCTGGATGAAGCTGCATAATCCTCTCCCTTGTTCTAGCAAAATGGAGATCAGTTAAAGACTAGAGGAGGAGGACAAGGCCCTTGCAGACCCACCCTTCAATCCATCTCATTCCCAAGCGTGGGGAGGACTTCTGATCCCCCTCTGATGCTCTTGCCCTCAGCCATTGAGCCCAGGCTTGTTAGGAGGCTTTAGTTTCACTGTAGTGATTCCTGAAATACAGTTTTATGACTTCAGTAGTAAGGCTTTTCTTTTTACACTGAATTACTTTTGAATTTTATTTGTTTCTTACTCGAGGTGGGTTTTTTTTTCCCTTTCCTCCTGCAGTCAGATGTACACTGCAAATGGCACAGACAGTACCTCCTATTGTGGCTCGGGCTCAAGACTTCACATATGTAAAATGTGACTTGCAGCACTTTCTTTGAAGCCTAACCACAGCCAGGGAGCTGTAATTGCAGTCTTTGATTGCGCCGACTTCACTTGTGGATTGGGCTTTGCTAGGGCATGCCTCGCTTGGCGAGACTTCAGCTACAGCCCCCCAGTGAAGCCTTAGATGTGGGAAGTCTTCAGTCTCCTTAGCACATGCCTGTGGTTTCTTGAAAAGAATCCTGATTTGACCTGTTTTATATCTGTAAGGCAACACCATCGTCATTCATATGTTTTAGGTATTATTTGGTTTATCAGCAGTAGAAGCAATTTCCAGCATGTAGCCTTAATGTGCAGCTGGGGAAAGGCTGGGTTCTAGATGCTGTTTTCAGAATAGCTACTGTGTAATTTTCTGTACTGCAGTATTCGCATAAAAAATAAAAATATTTGGGGCTTCGCTGTGCCTGACCCCCTTGCAGAATTACAGTAGTATCTGCAGCCTCTCTATTGGAGCGGGGGATAATTAGGTGCCGAGAGGGGCTATGGAAAGGAGGCGGGCGCTGCGAAAGCTGCGTTTGGATTGAGAAAGAAGCAATGGCCGCTGTTTGGGAAAGCTGAGGGCCAGAGCAAGGCCGCGGTCGTTATTTTAACCTCCTGACTTCAAAGACAGCTTGCTGGTAAGGGAAGGGGGGAGGAGGCACGGAACCATCTCAACAGAAGAGCATTTCATTTCCTTCAGTGAAGTAGACATTCCTGGCTGCTAATGGGGAGTAGCTCTGAATCACAGCACTTGTATCAGACTGCTGTGAACTACTGGCCTGGCGCCTCAAGGCCATTCCTCAACAGGAAGCTGAATGTTTTCATGTAAGACTGAGAGGAAAACCTTCCCAGGAAGAGCAACCTGGACCAAACCTTTGAAAATCTGGGATGAAAAGGCACAAAATAAATATAAAGCTGCAGGGTGCTCTCCCCAGTGTTCCTCTGCTGTTTGCTTGGCCCCTCTTTCGTGCTCCTTGGAAAGGTAGAGCCCTTCGCAGCTCTTTGATCCGCATGTGTTACGGAGCACTGTGCTACTTATAAAAAAAAAAAAAAAGAAAAGGCAGGAAGCTCAGAAGGCTTTTTTTAGTTGGGACTTGGGCTGGTTTTGTGAGGAAATAGGAACTGAATTAGTCAATACAGACCACCTCTGTTGAAACCACTGGTTTGCCAGTGGACTTTCAGCTGTACTGTTTAAGAGGCCACAGTGGCTTTAAATATCCTTTTATGGCTACCAGCAGCAGGTGAAAGTTATTCATTATGTATCAGGGATGGTGGTATTTGGGGGTGGGGAGAGCGTCCTTCAAGTTAAAGCTATACAGGACAGTTTGATATAAATTTGTGCTTGTTCTTTCTACCTTACTTAGTCTGCAGCTAAACTTCAGTGTCCTCAGCTTTCCTTTCCACTAAAACAATGCTTGTGTGGGTGGCCTCTGATGAGGAGTCAACTTGTTTAGTAAGATTTTGGGCCCTCAGCTTGCACTCACTAAAATCAAAGGGTCCACAATCAGTTTCGGAGGCTTTCTACCCTGGAGTACGTTAGCCTGCGTAACTCCTTATTCAGGAGCTGTACTCAACCAGTACGGGCAAAATGCTTTGCGTCGTGGTGGTTTACACGGAAGCTGCAGCAGATGGGAGGTGGGTGCCCAGTTACAAATGGCCCTGGTTTAAATACTGCTGCTGTAATATTTGCTGATTAATTTCTGCTTGTGGCTTTTACAGGCTCAAACAGTCTATTATGATTAGTCTAACAGAAGTTTGACTCGTGGTTTAAACCATGTCTTCATAAACTTGTTCTGTCTTGCCTTGTGTGATTCAAAGTGCTGGCAGTGTATCTTCTTTGTGTGACTAAGCATTTTGTGTTTCTTCTGGTGAAAATTCACTCACCTTCTCCAACAAACTGCATTCCTGTGCCAATTTTGGTCATTCTCAAAAGCTCTGCTCATTGAACCCTCTACTTGTTTGGCAGCTGAGTAGTTCCTGGAGGCCTAGAGGTTAACATAGATTTTTTGAGATACCACTAATCCTGAGACCATTACTGGAGAGCATGTGTCCGTCTGTGGAAAAACGCCTGACTCGTTAGACAGTCTTTGGGTGGAGTCCCTGTTATAACCCAGTTGTCTGGGTCAGAAGGGCAGGGGTGATGGTTGAGTTAGCAATTCCCTAAGTCAGCTGACGTAACCCAGAGACCTAATGATGAAGAACGGTTCCTCTCTGGATGAGCAGTATCTATGAGGCTTGCACTGTTGGCCTTTTCACATGCTCTAAGAACATAAATCCTTCCAAGATCCTAGTGAATTTTACTGCTAGGTAACTGGCAGCCGGTAATCGCAACTGGAGGATGTTCCCCACCCCGCTGAAGAGCAGAATGAATCGTCCCCAGTTGTGTGGATGCATGGTAGGGTCAGTGTTCACACAAGCCTCACCCACCACATTCCTCTACCCAGCTGCTTACAGAAGACAGCATTTCTTCATTTCTGCAGGGAGTAGAGCTTGAGGCTCTGAAGTAGAGGTTTAATTGACTTCAACAACTGTAGTACCAAAGCCTGAGGATGTCTAGTTTTGTAACAGATATCTAGGTCAAATGTTGTAGATAAATGAAATCCACTACAAAAGGGAATTACTTCTGTAATATGTTGAATGTCTAAATAGCTTTCTAGTTGGTGTGGACATCTATTTACAATCCAAAGTACTCTCCATAAATATTCTTGCAAACTTCAAGCAAGAGCAAATAGCAATACTCTGCACTTAACTTTGACATTGCAAACGCACGTTCCACTAATACAGTTGTCATAGAGTTACAGTGACCCATCACCAGCTTCTCTGAAGGAATAAAAATAAAAAAAAGGTTCCTTATAGTCTTTATCACTCTCTTTCTCTTTCCCCTCCCTGTAGGTGGGAAAAGAAATGCTTTCTCAACTTGCAAAGCAAAGGCGGCGACACCAGGACCCCTTCTGGAGATGGAAGCTTGTTAAACCCTAGGTGTGTCCTTCATCCACGCAGACCACCCCCAAGGAGTCTGTCTAGGATGTCATTCACCCTGATGTCACTGCTAGAGACACTGAATCATAAAGACAATCACTGCCAAAATCCTTCACTATCACGAGGTCCAGCCCCGATATAAATAGAGCAAATGAGCTCCTGGGTCAGCAGAGCAGCTTTTGTCTTCACTCCACCTCTGCCTTGCACTCTTAAGCCCCCGTCTCATCTGTGTCCATACCGAGTCAGCAAAGTAGCGTGGCTGTCTCTGCCTGCTTCAGCCAACAGAATTACGTAGACCACAGCTGCCCCATACAGCACATCGAGGAATGGAATTTGCCTGGACCAGGATGACACACTCAACCTTCTTTTTATTTAATGGTGCGACAGGATCAATTTTGGTTTTAGCTTTTTTAAGAAACTTGAATGCTTTTATATTTTAACTTTTAGTTTGTAATTTCTTTGGTGTATATTTTACTAGGTATGAGCTTTTAAACAAGTGTCAGAAATCTGAAATACTTTTTAAATAAAAGGGGTTTTTCTTTTTTTTTTTTTTTCTGCCAGAGGAAAAACCTGTATGGAAAAAAGGTGGCTTTTTTGTTAAACTATTTGTAACAAATAGTGGCCTCTCAGTCTATATAATACAGTGTCCTGTAGAACTAAATAAATGTAACAACAGTCAGCTGGTCAGTAGACACATCAGTCTTGCATCATCTACTCTGTAAACATAAGCAATACATCCAGCAAATCTGACTGCAGTGAGTTCTCCTTCTCACCCATTCCCCTTCTCCTTGTAAAAAGCCCAGCACTTGAATTATTACTTCAATTGTTCTGTATTTGTATCTGTTTTTGTTAGCCTGTTAGTGGGATTTTATGCCAGTTGTTGAAATGAGCATTGATGTACCCATTTTTTAAAATAGTAAGGCACAGCCTTTGCCAAAAATACTGTCAACCGATTTTTTTTTTTTTTTTGTCATTCCAGTTTGAGTTAATGTGCTGAGCATTTGTTTTTTAATAAAAGCTTTGTAATAAAACTAAAGTCAATTGTCTGGCTTAAAAAAAAAAAAAAATGAGAATGGCTTGTGCTAGAATCCCTCGAAGGTAGAAGCAAGCCCAGGAAGGCACAGTCACTTCTAAGGCTGAAGACTTTTGAGTGAGTCTTCCCTCATAGGAAATGCAATGTGTCTGTACAGCTGTTTGCTCACTTGAAGTAGTCATTTTGGAAGATGACTGTCTCTTTCTTCCTAAAGAGAGCAGAAGTCTCTTCTTTTCATACTAGGAGTAAGGAAGGGGCCAGCTCAGTGCTCCCTTATGCTTCTCAGTTAGATTTGGCCCACATGGAAGTACCAGGGTCTGCGATCCTTCCATCTTCAGTTTCCTACTAAAATCTTAAGTGAATGCAGCAGCGGTTTTAAGCTTATGATTAGGAATATAGATTCCCCTCTTTCTGGATGCAGTCCATGCCCACACAAGAGGTGGGAGCCTACAGTTAAATTTCTTATAGCTGTATAAATTATCCTACAGTCAGGGACTGGAGCTGGCTGCAGAATCAGCTGTGGAGGGCCGAGTTTCACAGTGTCAGATCCAGAGAGTCAGCATGCCCTGCCTACAGCCAATGGTGCCCGTGAGACATTCCTGCAATAGCAAGCAGCTCCTCTGCACACTTCAAAACTGGAAACACAGGAGTTTGAGTCTTTCAAGCCCCAAACACTACCAGCAACGTCTCTGACACCTTTCCCCTTTTGTTCAGGGACTGGAATTCCAACAGCTATGAAAAACAGACACAGCTGCCTGACTTCTACTGAAGGACTTCAAAAGGAAAAAAACACCGTAGCCATAGATAAACTATTCCAATGGTTTGTGAGCACCACTGCAGAAGAATTATTATGAACTGTACATTGAATCAGCATACCTTGTATTCTAGCTCCTGAATCTTGTTTGGTGCAAGACTGGGCTGAGTCAAGCCTGAGCTACAAGAAATGACATAGGTGAGTTACTGCCTAAGGAAGCTTTGCCATTAGATTGTTTGTAACTGACCCTTAAACTCTGTTGCATAAGAAATTTCATAATTAAAGATGTTATAAAACAGCTTCCTCTTAAACCAGCATGCACTGCACACAAACCCAATTTTAACAATGTAACCAGCATATTAGTTCTTGCAATATTTATTTCTAGCAACTACTGATTACGTTAATGTGGTGGGTTGACCCTGGCTGGACACCAGGTGCCCACCAAAGCCACTCTATCACTCCCCCTCCTCAGCTGGACAGAGGAGAGAAAATATAACAAAAGGCTCGTGGGTCAAGATAAGGACAGGGAGAGATCACTCACCAATTACCATCACGGGCAAAATGGACTCGACTTGGGGAAATTAGTTTAATTTATTACAAATCAAATCAGAGTAGGATGATGAGAAATAAAACCAAATCTTCCCCACCACCACTCCCTTCTTCCTGAGCTCAACTCCACTCCCAATTTTCTCTACCTCTTCCCCCTGGCGGCACAGGGGGACGAGGAATGGGGGTTGGGGTCAGTTCATCACACATTGTCTCTGCCGCTCCTTCCTCCTCAGGGGGAGGACTCATCACTCCTCCCCTGCTACAGCGTGGGGTCCCACCCACGGGAGACAGTCTTCCACGAACTTCTCTGATGTGAGTCCTTGCCACGGGCTGCAGTTCTTCACGAACTGCTCCAGCATGGGCCCCTTCCACAGGGTGCAGTCCTTCAGGAGCACACTGCTCCAGCGTGGGTCCCCCACAGGGTCACAAGTCCTGCCAGAAAACCTGCTCCAGCATGAGCTCCTCTCTCCATGGGGCCACAGGTCCTGCCAGGAGCCTGCTCCAGCACAGGCTTCCCACAGGGTCACAGCCTCCAGGCGTCCACCTGCTCCGGCGTGGGGTCCTCCACAGGCTGCAGGTGGATATCTGCTCCACCATGGACCTCCATGGGCTGCAGGGGGACAGCGTGCCTCACCATGGTCTTCACCACAGGCTGCAGGAGAATCTCTGCTCCAGTGCCTGGAGCACCTCCTCCTCCTCTCTTTGGCTGCAGTTGCCCTTGCACAGTTTCCCCCCCTCTTCTTAAATATGTCATCCCTGAGGCGCTACCACCATCGCTTGATGGGCTCAGCCTCGGCCAGAGGTGGGTCCATCTTGGAACTGGCTGGCATTGGCCCTATGGGACATGGGGGAAGCTTCTAGCAGCTTCTCACAGAAGCTGCCCCTGTAGCCTCCCTGCTACCAAAACCTTGCCACGCAAACCCAATACAGTTTAAAAAAAAGCAAAAGAAGTGACAAGGCAAGGGAATGTTTTCAGATGGCAGCAGAAAAGACCTCTGAGAGGACAGCAACTGTATACTGGAGTTTTGCAAGACTTAGCTACGTTTCCATTCCAGTCAATTATCCCAGCCTTTGCTGGAAACCTGTCTGGTTTTCGGTCTGGGGTTTGGTTTTGTTTTTAAAGGGAAAAAAGCAAGTACTTTAGTGCAGTAATCTTCTAAATCAAGGATTACTGTAGTGAGTTCTGTAAATTACATGTTCCAAAGATAACAGTTCTTTTTAAAACTTTTTAAAACATGACTACTTTATTTAGGTTTTTTAATGGCTATTTAAAAAGCCACTTACCCATTTTGAAAAAAAAATTGTTCCCAATAGAGATGTTAGCCTTATATAGCACGTTGTCCCACATACACTTTATGTAGTGAACAGTTGCCTGTCTTAAGGACGAAAGGTCTTTCAGCTCTAACAGTGAAGGAGAAAAAGAATTCAGGAGCTAAAAATAACATCTCTGCTGTTAACATACAGTGAGCAAGCACCATGTGTTGGGTTCATTCATAGATCAAAGCCCTTTCACATGTAGCAACTATGGGAAAGGTTAACTAATATGCAAGGCTTAGGATGCTCCCATGGGAGTACCTGAAACAGAGTATCAGCGCTACCCTGGAATACCCTCTGCGACTTGGGTCAGTGTCCGCTCCTGCTCCCCACTGCTAATCAGCATTTGTTCCTGCAAGACTGAAAGAGCAAACTGGCCTGGGCCCTCGCTGTACCGTGCCAGCTTGTCAGTGGAGACGGATGAGCTAGTAAAAAAGGCCTGGTGATGGTGGTGTTACCCTGGCAGTAAGACCAGGTTTAAATCCTTGTGATACCAAATAAAGTATTCCAGGTGAGACTCAAAAACGACTCCTAAATTCCCGATGTGAAATTTAGGCAGAAGTCAGCATCTAACTATGCCTCTCTTGCGTGCCCGAGGAGATGATTACCCTGTATTTCCCACAGAAAATGTCTAAAAGGATTTAAATGCTCCTACCTAATGGCTGAGTTAATTACCCAGATGCTTCTGCACAAGCATTCATAAACCCACTCTCTCCCTCCATACTTCATTCCACGCATGCACCAAAACCACTTCTGCACAGACCACAGTACAGGTAGTCCCATTCATAAACACAGGAGATATCCTAGTAGCTAGGAAATACACATCCTTCTCCCTCCCCTCACCAAAAAACCACCGAAGGGCAAAGACACAGAACAGGGCAGTTGAGCCAGGATTATTTACAGCTAATCAGGCCAACATCACAGGATGGTCTGGCTCCTCAGGCTTCTGGATCACCTGGAACAGAGCCATTTCCCCTCTGTTACATAAAAGAACAATGCTGCAGGCTAACTTTGGCTTCTTACACAGAAAGTGATGACAGATTCACTAGTTGGGCTTTTAGGGACTCACCAGCTCTAGAGAATTATCTTCTGTTGTAGTTTCCCCTTTGGATTAGCTAACAAAAGGCAGTAAGTTAGTTGTACAAGTGATAGCTTGATGGTTAGGTCAATTTGCAGCACATGTGGGACCTTAAAGACCCAATCTTCGCTCCAGGCTGTAGGACAGCAGAATCCAGAGCATCAGTCATCTGCACTCCTTTGAAACCACTAAAGTGCACAAGGCTTTGAAGCAACCATTCCATTTCCTGATGGCCTCCTGCTCTGATCTACATGGCAGCTAATTAGGCTAAAACAAGACAAGCAGAAAATGAAGGACACTGCAGAGACTAAGAAATGCCCACTAACCTCTCCAGTAACACAACTGCAGTTTGTTCCCTTGCATTCGCAAGGGGGCTAACGTGCCAGAAAGCCTCTTCTCCAGCATAAGGACCTAATACAAAGTAGAACATGATGGGGGAAAAAAGCGACTCCACAAATAGCCAGAAGCCTGTCAGCTATGGACACATTTCTCCTAAGTCGGGTCACTGACAAAACTACTGGGCTAAGAAGGAAGTTAGCCAAAAGGAGACCAGCTGTAACAGGAAAATGGCCTGCTGTAAACACAGACATTCTGAGATGAAGCCAAAAACCTAGAAAGTGTGCCCAAACACATTCATTTTTCCACATGACAGACCAGGACAAGAACTTCTGGATTAATGTATGAATTTACTCTGTGAGTCTCCTCATGGATACAAAGATCTGCTTTAGAAAGCAAGCAAGCAAGCAAGCATCTGCAGCCCCAGGAAAAGGGACATATCTGCCAGAAATATGGGAAATGAACCTCTTAACCACCAGCTTTCAGCCAGGTCAAAGCAAGGACTAAAATTCTGCTCCCCATCCTCCCGGGTAAATACTCATACCTTCAGGCCATGGGCTTTAAATGTTGTCTCTCTGGCTGGCACACTCCTCCTGCAACAACCGTAACTTCACTGAGCCACAGAAGTAGCGTCTGCTTGGCTGAGATAATAATCACTGCTTGCCTGGTCTGGGATGCTAAGGTTTTCTTCCTGTGAATGATGTTCAGCAAAACACACTTCACCCATCAAAAACCACAAAACACAACTCACCCATCCCACCTCCCAGAAACCCAACACATACAAATAAGTGACAGGTTTGTTCACCCCTCTCAGCTAAGGAAAACCAACACGAACCAGCAGAGCTAGGAGAAAAATTTCCATCTGCCTCATACCAGAAGAGCAACTCACCCAAGAACTGGTCTGTCCTGTTCACTGTGCTGAGAAAAGGTAACTACAACAAAATAAAATCTTCAGCAGAATAAGAAAAATAACATACTCCACAACTTAATGGTGGTCAAGATACTTACTTGGAGAGGCAACTCTTTGAATTTGGATTAATTTCCTACAGCTAAGAAAACTGGCTGAAAATACTGCAGGGTATTGATTAGGCTGAAGTGGGACCATCTCTGTGTCTTCTTTTAAGACAGAGAGAACAAGCCAGAGAAACAAGGACTCAGATCTTGACAAAGCAAAATGCTATATAAGGGTTAGTTTTTCTCAGCACCTGCCTGTGAAAGTGAAGTACTGGGTAATAGAGGAAGAGACAGTAGACACCAGAACATGGCCGTGGCCCCACTCCTTGACTGAGATGAAGTTTCAAAGCCCGAGACCACCCAATCCTAAATCAGATAGGCAGTAATCATGTTTGCAAACAAACCATGTGGCAGAATGGCCACTGCTTGCTTCCTGTAAAACCTGCCAACTCAAACCCTACTCAACTTTTTAGTACAATGTCCTGAAAGAATTCACAATCAAAACACCATAATCTAAGGTCCCTCAACAAATTTAACAATGAGTTGTTTTAATCACTGAAAATTCAGATTTTATAAGGAAGATTTTGACATATGGTCTAAAAGTTTCACTTTATGTGGGGCTGGTATAACTGCATGGCTCAGAAATAAAACCACTCACAGCACTCAGTTAGCACTGAGCAGTCTAGTTCTGCCTATACTGGTATTCTAAAGGAGTTACTCCCCACGATTTTTTTTCTTTTTTTTTTTTTTTTTTTAATGTGTGAATTTACTGAAATTACTTATGAAACAGAATAGCAAGCAATTTCTCAATATCCAAGCAGTTTATTCCCTCCTTCCTCTGGTCCATTTGATTTCACCCCTGCTCCATGGTTTCTCCGTCCTTCCACTTCTCTCTTGTGTTTGACCGACTCCTCTGCTCTTGCCCTGTCCTCATGGGCAACTGGGGCTTCCCTGCTGATGGAACAGCACTGCTAAGTGCTCTTGCCCACTAGGAAGGAGGGTCCCCTTTCCAATGACCTAACGCTGGATTTTCTATGAACATAAAAATGGACTTAAATCTGGCACAAGTCTAACACTTATACTGTATCTTCAGTCAGTCCAGTTTGGCAATAAAAACCATTTGAAGAAAGAATGAAGGAAAAGACTAATTTCAAGTCAATTTAAGGAAGAATTTCCCCTTATATCTGTTCCCGAAACACATTCCAAGGATGGTACTTCCTTAGTTCACAGATATGTTGTGAGGATCAGATACAATTACATGTAACTAGTATAAACCACTGACAGAAGAATTAAGGGATATCTTAAATGAGATGCATACAACTACACTACGGGTATAGTTATTGTAACCGCTACCACACAATTATATAAACATGGAATATACTGTATTTATCAACCAACATTTGAAGAATTCTTCAGATCACCTTACTCTAACAGCTGTCTCACTAGCTTAACGCCTTGTGATTTTTGTTTGGGACTTACCTCACTTCCAGAGGCAATGGTAACAATGCAGGGAATAGTAAGAGAACAAAGTTGATGGGCGTGGATTTAAGTGTTTCACCTGAACTATTTTCTATTGTGCACTATTGTAGCATTACCTTTCCGTGATCCCAGGGAAGCATGGAGAGACTTGTGCTTAGGCTGAGGGTTGTAACTAAGCAGAAGTAACAGCTCACAGAAAAGATGAAATGGAAAAGCATTAACACCAGTCCCAACTACACACTGCTACTATGATTGCTGAACACTGAAGACTAGGCAGCACTTTCTCACCTGTCCCTTTACCAGATTTCATCCAATTTTTTTCAGACATTATGGCCAATACTTAGTTAAATTAGGTAATTTATAGACATGACAACTCCTAAAGAGGACAGGAAAGCCTGCAAAGTTCTTTGGAGCATACACTAGTTGGGGTTGAAGGGGGTCCTTGCTAATTCACATCTTGAAATCAGTTCTATTCAAAGGTATCTAAAATCCTTTAACACACGCTGGATTTCCAGCTGCCATGTCAAATATCAAATTTCCTTACTTCTCTCTCTATTCCTCAGCAGATCCAGCAAGTTCTCCAAAAGAACTTCCTTCCACAGAGAAGGCAGAGAAAGTGGCTCTCCTTCCCTGCCAGTGGCCAAAAATTCACATGGAATATTAGTTAAAAGAAAGCAAGCTTTGTGGGCAAGCAAGCCTTCACAAACCGCTATACTTAAATCAGGATAACCTACTGTACAGGCACTGCTTTTGTTTAGACTGATTTAATTTCATTATTTAGATTGATTTTTAGATTGTAATTCCCAATTTCAATATAAATTAGTTGTAAGTTGAGCTAGGTGCCTGTGGGTTTGCACTACTCTCATAACGTGAATTAAAATGAATTCTAAGGCAAACTGATACCAGCCATAGCTAAGCCCAGTCTTATCTGTCACTGAAACAGTTGATTCCCTAAAAACACAATAAAAGCAATTTTTCAAAATCATAGTCTTCACTGGAAACTTTCCTCCTTGTGATGTTAGCTGCCACTGCAGAAAAGCTCTGCTCTCTGCCAAAAAGCAGCAAGCCTGCAAGTGAAGATCGTGCCTATTGTATGATCATTTGACATATTCATCATCATTTGCCATTATTCTTCCCTTCAATCAGCATGCCACTTTAAATGTCACATGTCAATAAGCTAAGCGATGTTTTCAGCTGTAAGCCTGTGCAAATAATCTTTAGAGTATAACTCTGCCCTTGAGGTAAACTATATGCTCAACTTTTATTCTAAGACAACCAAATGTCCTTACAAATTTAGATCCAAGTAACAATACTGGCTTCAGTTCATAGATTTGCCAGTTTAACGTCAACTTAGGCAACAATAGCTTTCAGTCTTAGCCAAAAATAAAATGCCAAGTCTCTAAGAAAGAGAAAGACTTCTTCCTCAGTTCAAATTAATGCTTTTGTTTAAAGAAATAAAAAAGATGGTATCAGGAAAACCACTCATGAAATTAACAGCATCTTCTCCCCCTCCTCTGATATTCTCTCCCCTTTTTGAAAGAAAAATTCACCACTTTAAAAACCTCATCTCTCTAGTACTGAATAAATTAAATTCTCCAAGTATCTTCGGTCTCCTACTCTAAAGTAAACTATTTAAATGCTTATCATAGATCTCACTCTTCACAGACACTGCCATTTTCCTAAAAGCACCCTGACAGGGTTTTAGAATCCACAGCCTTGTTCAAATCAGCTCTCTCTCAATTAAGTATTTCCCTGTAGCCTATTTTACCCACGCTCCTTCCTCAAAGGAC
The DNA here is from genome assembly GCF_900496995.4 of Aquila chrysaetos chrysaetos. Classification (NCBI taxonomy): domain Eukaryota; kingdom Metazoa; phylum Chordata; class Aves; order Accipitriformes; family Accipitridae; genus Aquila; species Aquila chrysaetos. The sequence continues at coordinate 58,422,379 of NC_044004.1, read as the reverse complement.
TCACGCAAGTTTTTTTAAGCACTTAAAACGTTATTTGGGTGCCTAACTTTCACTGCTCGCTCTCTGACACTAATGTCATGATAGTATCCAGAAATCAATCTGTAAGCAGTTGTGATAACCCTTTGGCTCAAAAGAAAGTGAAGCGGGAGGGTAAAGAAATCCGGAGGCAGTATTTTTTCTGACTGTTAGATTGCTACTATCTGAAATTACTAATTAGCAAGAAGAGATTTTTGTTCCTGCAACTGATTCTGTTCAAGTAGATAAACAGCAAACAGAGGAGGAAAAAGCTGAAAATTGCTGTTTTCTTTCACATTCTCTCAAGAACTGAAGGCAGGTGGGAGAACTTGTCATTAAAATCCACACCAGTTCTCTTCTAATATTCCCCATTCTTTTGAAAATTAAGTTCAAGATTTAAATAAAATTAGGACCCCCCAAAACAGGCTCTTCCATAAATACATCCTCTTTAAGTTCTGAGAGGCATTTCAGTGCTGAAAAGAAATCATTGGAAGCTAGATGTCTCACCTGTTTCAACACTCTGGAAAACATCACTAGGCTTCCAACTGAAAAAGGCTTTTAGAAATCTCACCCTAAATTGCAAAGAAGAAAGAAATGCAACATCAGCTGTAAGGAACCCATTAGCCCTCTTGTCGTCTTCAGAGAAATAAGGACTTCAAGCACTTGTCAGAAACATTTTACCTTTTACTACCTCTTTAGAGAAAACCAACAACTAAGAAGCCTGTGAAATATAAATGCAGCGTATCTTCAACCTGCTTATGCTTGCAGCTTCATAGGATTCAAAACAGTAGGTCTCAAAGTTAATGTAAAGTAGTTAAAGATTCAGAGTTGAAGCAAGGGCTTTCAATGACTGCAGTGCTTCAGTCCGGCTCAGGGCATCACTGCCTGCCAAGGACGAGTCTGGGAAGAGAGTGGTCCCTTCATCAGATCATAGACCATTACATTACCTACACAGGCCCTGCCACCAGCAGAGCAGACAAATCTCGGTCTGTGGACAATCAAAACCCACTTATTGTAAGTGTGTGGGTTTACCAATTTCTATTGCACAAACGTTTAATAGATCCACTTGAGTATGCAAGGATAATTAAGCAAAAAAAGGGGGATTTTATTTGGTGCTAATTCACCACATGCAAATTCCAGCTGTTTACTGTAGACCTACCGCCAAGCATACACTTCTTCCCACAGCTCATCAGAAAGCCTCTCGCTGGTGAAAGTGGTTAATCCACAAGATTTTTGTTGCTGAAGCCAAGACTCCAAATGGGGGGTTTACGTTACTAATGACAAAAATTTTGCATTCTTTAACTAGCGAATACTGTAAGGGTTTGCCCATTTACAGAAAACCACCCTAGTGGTTGCTGGCAGAAAAAACAGGACCAGAATAGAAGAAGTTGTTACCAGGCAGGAGAGAGATGCACCAAGCAAAGCAGCAGTGAACAACAGACTAGGAAAAAATCTTGTTATCTGGCAGCATGAAACAGCCAAAGTAAGCGACAAGTTCCTTAGTGCCCGCCAAGCAAAAGCCTTGTGCTAAAATATCCTCCTGTGCCCTGGCCAACTTACAGCATCTGACCAAAGGCTGGAAACAAAACTTGGCCTTATGCCTCACTGTGATGCCTCATGCCACCCCATGACAAAAGAAATGGCTCCTTTAATAACTAGGTTTGGTGTTTCGTATTATTCTTACCCCAGAAGCATCCAAAACACCCAGCCAGCATTAGAGCTTTATGGTGCTGGTTTCTCTGCAAAGAATGCATTGCTGCAAGTTATTTGCAATTTATAGAAAACCAAAGAGAAAACCTCTAAGGGAATAAAAGAGAAGAGTGAATTGAACAAGTGCAAAGCTATTCTATGGGCATACAAACCTAAATCTGATTAAGAATATATCAGTAACAACCCCAGATCTCATTACATACTTTTCTGTGATTATATACATTTAATTTAAGACTCTGCATAGCGCTGCATTTATAAATGGAAAAGTATACTGGATAGTAATGGTACCTAAAAAGGGATTTCGGTTTTAACATGAACTTTTGAGAAGATCATAAAATTCAAGACCAACCATTCTACAAATCATCTTTACAGTTACCAGATTGTGGCTCTACTTAACCCTTCTCTAACAGAATTCAGCAGAAGCACTTCCCTCTGGCCATGAACAACAGGAAAAGCTACTGAAGGAACATATAACATGAAAAGATCTAGCTCTCAAAAGAATCATAGCATCTGCTTTTTCTCCCCGTCTCAGATCTTCCAAAAAGCACAGGGAAATAGGCATCATTCAGGTGGCTTTTACAATTGCTCATGTGGTTGCAGACTGTAGTGAATAAAAATACTGAGATGTGGGTCTGTCCTGGTTTTGGCTGGGATAGAGTTAATTTTCTTCCTAGTAGCTGGTATAATGCTATGTTTTGGGTTCAGTATGAGAAGAATGTTGATAACACACTGATGTTTTCAGTTATTGCTAAGTAGTGTTTAGACTAAGTCAAGGATTTTTCAGCTTCTCATGCCCAGCCAGCAAGAAGGCTGGAGGGGCACAAGAAGTTGGGAGAGGACGCAGCCAGGGCAGCTGACCCAAACTGGCCAAAGGGGTATTCCATACCATGTGATGTCATGTCCAGTATATAAACTGGGGGGAGTTGGCCTGGAGGGTGGATCGCTGCTCAGGAACTAACTGGGTGTCGGTCGGTGAGTGATGAGCAATTGCACTGTACATCACTTGTTTTGTATATTCCAATCCTCTTATTATGACTATTGTCATTTTATTAGTGTTATCATTATCATTACTAGTTTCTTCTTTCCTGTTCTATTAATCCGTTCTTATCTCAACCCACGAGTTTTACTTCTTTTCCCAATTTTCTCCCCCATCCCACAGGGTGGGGAGGGGAGCGAGTGAGCGGCTGCATGGTGCTTAGTTGCTGGCTGGGGTTAAACCACGACAATGATGCTACAGAGTGGATGCTTACACAAAGAATTCACTAGAGGAGAGCAAGCATCTGTAGTTTCACACAAGTTTTCCAATCTCTCTGCAAGAAGAATTTTTCATGAAATAAAATAGTCACAACTGCTTTCCCTAAGCAGCAGCAGAAACAGCACTTACTTCCTCATGGCTGATCATACTTTTTTTTCCCCCTAAGGAACAATGCAATCCCATCACCTTTATGCTACTACACTGCACACACCCAAATGACACTGTCCTCAGGGATCTCAGACCTCAATACTGCACTGCAATTAAAGTACAAAGTAACATAACAGAGGTCATTTGCTAGTACCTACATCCTCTAGCACCTACCCTTCTGACCAGGGGAATATGTTACATTGAGTTAGTGTACACCTAACTCATTGCAGACTTAACTGATCAAAGCCTGGCACAAAGTCAGGAACACACAAGACCTTTTCACACCAAGACAACCCTTTCGGCCGGCAAACTGGAAATACCTCTTTTTCAGATACCGTTCTCTTTCTAATACCAAGTACATATTTAACCAATCACATCTTGCTACACTTAGCTTTATACAGCAAGTTTCTTGCTTTTTTTCTTCTCCAGCCGGATAAACATTTACTAATTTATAGTAAGTGGATCAACAGAAGAGATTGACTGACAAACCTCGAAAGTTTCAGAGATATCTGAAAGTGTGATAAGGGCCTTATCCACAGAACAAACATTGAGAGAAGAACCACCACCAAGCACGGCATCAAGAAAACAAAACCAAACCAAAACTCTGAATCTCATTTTGAAGCCGCTACCATGCTTTTCAGAGGCCTGATTCACTGCTGGAGCACTGGGCTGGTAGTACTGGATCTCATGGCTCCAAAGAGCCCATGCTAGATGCTGGAGTTAACTTCTGTCTTGTCAATAGCCTGCCATTTATAACAACTGGTTTTTGAAGGACATTTGCATTGTCACTTCAAAACCCTTGGGTCAGATGGTTTAGGGGAAAAATCCAACTCATCTAAGAAAGAAAAAAGATACTATATCAACTTGTTTTATGTAGTTGCTCGGTCAACCCTTCTTCCTACTGCATAAAATAAGGCATAGGTTCACAAAACTCCCATCTGGACAAAGCTGGGCTATTTACTTCAAGGCAACTACTCACTTCTAGGGGCTAAACTTCATCAAGAGACAATTAACATACGCTAAATTCTTTGGCAACGCTCTTTTCCCAACTAAATTCCTACCAAGGTGATGTTCTGCAAGTCCTCACAATGAAGGAAGGATGAAGCAACAAACTCCATTTTCCATTCCAGATTCAAATCCATACTGCAAGTTGATATCCGTATCTTCTAAGAAAATTAATCTCCTGCAGTAATATACTGGAAAAGCTCAATGACTTTTGCAAACACAGATGCAGATTTAGAACTTCAGGACATCTGCACTCAACAAACAGGCAGCTGTTACTATTGACCCACATACGAGTATTATTGTGCTCAGTGCCATTAATGAAGAATATTTCATTTATTAGAGCAAAGCCAAATTTTAGCTTCTACACGCTTAATTCCTCTTTGGATCAAACTTCATTGCCACCTCTTGCACTTTATACTCCATAAGCCACTCATGCAGAGCATCCTCCTCCAGTCAAATTAAGATTCTGCTTTCAACTCCCTCTGTGAAGTTTGCTGTGCTCTCGTCTTCTCCCCAGCCGTGTCAGCAGCTAGGATGACCATAGATAGAGCACATTTGGCAGCTGAAATGACCCAGATGCTGAATCTGAAGCCATCTTCCCAGCTGCAGTAGCTGGGCTCACATCCGACGCCTCAGCTGTTGGCTGTCAAGCTGCCCTCAAGCTGTGCCAAGAGTACATCTCAAAGCTTTGACCAAAGTGGGGCAAATGCTCTAAATCTGTGAGGCCTGCTGACAAAAAGGATAACAAAGACTAAATGTTTTAAAAGTGGGCAGTGAGGGAAACCAAGCACCCTTCTCCTTTCTCTTCTATTCCTCATTTTCTTCCACAATTCTCTTTTCCCCTATTAACAAAAATTCAGGAAGAGCTGACTGGTGAGAGCAGGTCTAATGTACTACGTCCTAGTCTGAGGTACTGACCAGCAGGAGATTCCCCTTCACTTGTCAACATTACATGCAGTGGAAGGTGGCTCATGGACGTCCATGTCAAGTCACAGGCATAGCAAGGGCTGGGAAATAATCTTTATTGAGGGAAAGGTGGAGACAGACAATTCCTTCATTTCATTATTCATTCTTTTAAGTCTCCTAGACATCTTTAAACTGTCAAAGCTGCAGAAATTCTTGTACAAATCAGGAGCGACTATTTAATATCCTACTTCTGACACTTTCATCATGATCTTGAATCCAGGAAGGGACTTCTACATCCTCCATGCCTCCTCACTGAGGAGCAAAATAAAAGGTTTATCTTGATTCAATGGCCTCAGTCATTCAATTACCACTATCCATTCTGATCTAGATTTAAAGGAGAGTATTTGAAGTTTTGGCCCTTTACCTCATCTCTGCTCAACCTGGCACAGCACTCCACACGCTGATAAAATAAACCATCCCCTCCCACCAGTAAAGTACCTCCACATGGCCTATTTACTACTGAGAAAAAGAAGTCTCTTCTGAAACAGCAAGCCAAACTTACAAATGCCTCTTTCAGGTTTCTTGTATGTATTACATATATACATACTGTACCTGTTAGAGCTCCTGAAAAGAAAACACTGTTTTAGAGAAAGTTTGTTTTTCTAAAATATCACATTTAATAGTGAAAAATATTTTGTACATTTACTATTAAATAGCCTATGCCTTGCTATAAAGCTAAGCGTTTCCAAATTAAAAATAAAGATGATCTTCCGAGCAAAGGGAGCAGCATGAAGTTAACTGTGCCTAAATGTTTTTGTAAAAAAAAAAACCACAGCATTTTTAAGACACAAGGAGTAATACACATTCCCATTTTTAATTACTACTGAAAACAGTAGTCCTGAAGCTAACTTCACCCTGCAGCACTTAAGTCACTAAACTGAATTACAGGCACTAAGAACCTTCAAGTGAAACAGACTTCAGATGCAAGAAGTGGACTGTATTTTAGGAAAACCAATTCAATTTAACAATATATCAGTAAAGGAAAGAGACTGTCTACAGTACCATTTCTTTCCTTTAACCCTCTTCTTTCAAGACAAGCAACTCAAAATCACAAGTCTTGTAATTAGGAACCAGGATTCAATAAACCAACTATTTTTATTCTCTACTCAGAGATTTCCTGTGTGATTGCATGCAAGGAAATTAACATATGTCAGCCTCAGTTTCTTTATATGCAGTCTGAATTAGTTATTGGGGGAGGGAAGAAGAGGCAACTTAGGGTTAAATAATTATGAATAATTTCTTTAATTAAAAAAAAAAAATTTAAGCACTCAGTTTGCAGACCCAAAATACACAAAGTAAAAGAAGGCTACTGCTCAGCTGAACTGGAACTCCAGCCCTCATGCCCACTTGCTCTGCAGTATTTGGAGAAAAGACAGGATTTGCGGCACTCCCGCCATGAACAAATCCAGGCTCTGCTAAGCCCCAGGAAATAAAGTTGCAAAACAGAAGGTACCACACACAGCCAGACACACCTATTTGTTTACACAGCACAGACTCCAATTTCAATCCTCTGAAGTACTCAACTACAGTAGTAGTGTAGCGTGTAAAAATGACACTTAAAACGAATAGCCAGTAAATAAAGCCAATTTACAGGATTCTAGCTTTCACCAGCTTCCTAGCTTAGTTAATAAAAATCAAATCTATATATTAGGCCCTTCAGAATAGAAACCACCTCTTCATTATGTTTCTACAGCACCTAGCAAAAGGAGGCCCTCAACTGGTAATTGAAAATACCAGAAAACCCCAATACAAATCATAAGTTCTGCTTTTAAATGCTGTAGTGGGAACCTTCTGTCCAGGTGACAGCCTGTCATTGCAGGATTATTTTTTTTTAAACGATATGACATCCAAAAAATTATTGTTCAGGGCACTGTAATTTACACCTACAGATTAGCACTGCACTTAAGAAAAATCCTAACAAAACAACTTACTGCCTTTCAGTCGCTACACTTGCCACAGTGAAAAGAGACTGCCACCCAGTGGACTACAACCAAGTACATCAACTGACATTCAATCCAGAACCGTTGAAAATTTTATTTTTAAGAAAGTGCGGTTATTTTTAGGATTTTTCCCATTAATATAATAATGTTTCAAATACATAAATTCACTCATCATTCTGTCCTGCACCTGAAAAATCAACATTTGCATGAAGGCACTGTACATATAAAGCTTTTCAGAATTGTAAGAAAAAAAATAATCTACTAAATCAAGCTTCCACCAGAGAAATAGTTAACTAGTGCAATCACTCCATTCAGAGGTGGGTTATGTTCTAAATGCAGCTTGTGCCGTCCTTGGGAAGGTTTAAACAGAATTCACCTGTTATATGGCAATGCTGAATAGCATACACAGATAGTTTAACACCTCTCGAGCTTTAGAGTTCATTTGTATTTGTAAAATCCTTCTCCAGTCTTCTTACCCAGCTTCTTTTCTTCTACCAGTTTATTCAGAAGTGGGCTGGGTGCAAAAAGAGGATTGTTGGGCTCTAATGAATGCCATCCTGGTGGAAGAAATGAAGTGGATGAATTAGTAACAGTTTTCTTTATATGCAAAGGTAACAGAGATCTGCATCTCCTCAGAAAAATGTTAAGCGGTCAGAAAACTGAAGGTGGTTTGGAACTTATTCTAGACTCTCTAAGACCCTTCAATACAGCTTCATAAAGCACTGACCAGTACTGATGATTATGAGCAAATCTAGCAATTAGTCTTTAGGTGTAGTCTACTCTGAACACCTTATAATGTCCATGACTGATGATTTTTAATACTTTAAAAAAAATTAAGAACTTTTAGAATATAGTTAAGTACAAGGAAATAAAACAGAGGCTGTGCTGAAAAGAAATTCAAGTAGAAAGAAATTCCAAGTTGAATTTCTACCTGCAAAAGACATAGTCAGTTAGAACAATACAACACTACTCCACAGTATCAGCTAAAAGCAGAAGAGGTTTCATCAAAGATGCCATTCTGAAAGCGACATTCAGCCTTGGAGAATATTTAAGCTGCTCATTCAAAATAATACAACAACCATCAACAAGCCATCTCCAATTATGTCTTTTTTTGTTATTGCACTGACATTCATCCACTTATCAGCTGAAGTGAAAGGGACATGGTATACTTGCACCTTTTAGGGTATTTGCTGGGTTTTCTATTAACTGAGAATGAAAACATGGCTGGCAGAAAAAGGATAGGGAGTCTCAATATTTGTTGCTTTTCATCAGAATTTCTTACCTCCAGTACATGTCTCTCCTCCCACTGATTCTTTATAAAGTTCCACTAATATTATTGTTATTTTCCACTGGAACTTGATGAAGTCAGCAAAACCACCGCTGTTCTGTCCCCATGTACATAGGCTACAGGCATACAATACAAACGCTGTACTCATACAGCATTCTGAGCTGAATTCTCATTCCTTTCTCCTCAGCAGTTAAAAGGCTATGCCATAAACATTCAGTTCAAACTAATTTAAGAGTCAGATTTTCATCAGAACATTCACCTACAATTTAGCTAAAAAGGGGAAAAATAGAAGAAAATAAGTATGTAGTACCATCTATAATGTATTTACTGGTATCCAACCCAACATAGTCCAGCAGTTCAAATGGACCCATGGGATAGCCAGCCCCAAGCTTCATAGCAACATCAATATCTTCCTTTGATGCATCTCCTAGAGAAAAGATTGACAGTTTGATGAACAGAGAAGATTCCGCATCTACTTGGCACCACTTATAAATAATTAACAGGGTGTTATTTCACCCGGGTGAAGCTCTTCACAGAAATCTCTGCACGTTTCAGAACCGCAAAAACTGGAGTCAGCATACTCAGCTGGAGTATAAAGCTGAATCTCTCACAAAAAGAAAAAAAAAAAGCCCTGCAGGCCTGCTTTCCATTTTTCTAGCTTCCTCTTGCATTTCAATACAGATCACCATGCTATTGATGGAGCCACAGCTACTGTGCTCAAACTGTCAGAAAGACTAGAGGAAGAATTGGTCACTATGAAGAATCAACAGCTTCTTTTAGAGGCAGCTGAATAGTTTAAGTAATAAAAGATCTCAATTTCAGCTTCATGAGATCATCAGCAGCTTTTGAACGATGCACGGGACAGAGCTACCCTTACTCTACAACAGCCAGAAAACAAGTGATACCCAGATGATGGCCAATGCAGGCATGGGGAGAAAGCAGTACCAGTTGAGTAACATGCTTAGTTACAGCAACTTTCACTGAAGGATATCCATCAGCATCAGAGATGGCAGATCAGTGACCTGAAGAGCCTGTGCAGGTGCAGTTAAATTAGTGAATTCCAAAATTATTTAAAAAAAAAAAAATAAAAATCAAAATTATCAGAAATTTGTTACTTCTACTTCAGTCTGTGCCTTTAAAAATACAAATTCTGCATTGCCACATTGTCACAGTTAATGTTCACTTCATTCTTTAGCTGGGAATTCATATTTTATACTGTCATGAGAGCAGATGCACCTTTACTACTTATTTCTAATACATATTTTGATAAAGGCAGTGCACTCCTTTGCAGATCCTATAAAAAGGACGAAGTTAAACAAACCCCAGAGGTACTTGTTAAGTAACCTCCATGCTCAATGCGAACAAGCATTCAGGGTGTCCAAAAGCTTGGCAGACATAGCCTATGCAATTTATAAACCTAAGATCAGAGAATCTTAGAAATAAATTTTCAAAGTCTCTTGTAAAGGCAACAACTTCCGTGAAAGTTCTGTATGAAGTAGTAATTTTTATATATCTCCTTTTACACTTTAAAGCTGACAATTTTTTTTTTAAACCACATTTTACTTCTGAGAAACTGGGAAAACTAGCCTTACTTACTTCTAACATAAGTTCAGTTCCCCGAATTCAAACATGTGTAAATCCTCAACTCATTTGAAGTTGATGCAGATGTACATACTTCTTTTATCAACAGATTTGTCCCACTTTGTCAAACTTGGGACTTGGCCACCTGACAGTATACAGTTGTGTTACAAAACAATTAAAAATACTAAAAGGGCAAACAAGGGTTGTACCCCTAGTTCATACTAGTCTCTTCATATAAAGCAGACTTCCATAGAAACTTGACTGACTGCTTTTTTGGTTTTCCACTAAGAATAGGGCAGTACAGACCACCATACATTAATATTTATAATATGCCCCCTGTTTAAATCACTGTTAATATACTAAAGGTATTTTGCCTATGCAAAAGCACATGTTTAACCCAAGGAGATTTTGTATAAATAAAGACTCAAGGACTGACCCAATAAAATGGTATTTCAGTGCTTGGAGTTGCCAAGAAAAAGATAACCAAATTCCATATTAATGTGGATGACAATCTGGCTCAAGTGTCTACTCTGAGATTTAGTGCAAAGAATATGATAAAAATTTAACCTGATTCAATGGAAAATATGAATTAGGAGACAGCCACTAGGCTTTTCAAAACATTAACCAGCTTTTAAAATAGATTTCATTAGAGTTAAAAATTCATAAATGAACTTTAACAAGTTTGGAAATATCACACTGTTGAACAAAATACAAACAGAATAAAGATTAAATCAAAACAGTGTTTTGCTTAGGCAGAAAACAGTCAATTTCAACATACAATCTCAAGTGACTGTTTTCTTCTACATTTAATTAAAATTTCTATTGTCTCCTGAAATATGTATAATGATATATGTCACTTAACAAAGGCAACTCTTTTTACACACACTGGAACACCCATACACTTTATTTAAAGTTATGCCTTTTTCTAAGAGAATAATGCCCCCTTGCATTGCACTCCTTTGCCTTTCAAGTCACTAAATTCGCTCTTTTCTCCCTTTGAGATGTAACTAGGTACATCTGTTGATGGATAAACAAGTAGTGTTGGTTTATATTTTTTTTCTGGAGATCAAACCATCCTTCCATGTGCTATAAGAGATTTTTAATATTTAAAGCATATTTGGTGGAATCCAGATGATGGAGTGCTTTCATCTGTAGAAAAGCAGTGATTTCAAAAACAAAACGTTTCAAATGACATTCTTAGTAGCACGGAGCTATGAGCAGAGCACTTGAAATAAAAGCAATTATACTCCGTAATTTCCTCTTTATCCACTACATTATTGGCTTGTTTCCTTTTCAAAACAATTATCAATGCTTTGAAAAATTTCGTGGTTCTTTGGGGACTCATGATTATTTCTACTTACCCTCAGTATTAACGTAAAAGAGACCAGCAGGGAGATGGGAGTTCCTAAAGAACCTATTTCTAAAAAAGGACATAGAAGAGGAACAGGAGGTTTCACGGGGCAATAATTGAGCCCAAATCACTTGTATGCCAGTACCGTAGTGTGACACTGAGTATTATACTACTTACCTCACCTGAAAATTTCACAAGTCCAATATAAGTGAACTCAGGAGAACTTTGCTAATGGTCCTATTATGGGATTTTCAACCACTTTCATGAATGTCTCTTGGGATGCAGAGAGGGAGGTTCCTGATTAGTTGGCAGAGGATATTTTTACAATGTCACTACACTCACCTTGTCATCTCCAAACCAGAAACATTTTCCACCACCAGAAACTTCCCACACAAGTAACTAGTACCTTCCGACTCTGCATACACTGACATTTCAAAGTGAAGATGAGGCCTTTCCAACTATACGTATTGGCTCGTATTTGATGTTCACTATTCACTTCCAGCCTTTAAGGCCTTGAAGTTTTGAGGAAATCCCAAGGCTCTTCTGAAGGCATATAACATTTAGCAGTGTTACTTGTCAACCTTCCCTGAAGTCAATATCCCAACAAGTACCTCTCTCAAAAAGTCGAACAGCTTCCATCATATATGGCACCAAGAGACGGTTTACAATAAACCCAGGAGTATCCTGCAAAAAGAAAAAAAGGGATTCTAAATCAACATTCTTTACCAGTACTACACTCAAAACGCTACACGAAAAATTAAACATGTGGATGAAGACACTTATTGAATCATCAACTTCTGGTACTCTCTAAACTGTATTTTTCATATGATATATCTGCTCATTATTAAAACACAAAAGATGAATTTCACAAAAAAGGAATGGCACATAAACATTCATCATGACTGAGAACAATAAGACTACTACAAGCGCAGCTCAGTTAATCTTAAAACAATTTAATGTGGCCAGCCAGCAAATACCTTTTCTTTAGCAAAATTCTGCCGATATAATTTCCTGAGGGATACGAGAAGAGCAGTTCTCTAACAGTTTTTTGGGGGTTTTTGTGTGTTCACTACTAGAAACACTCCTGGCTAAACAGTCTGCTTCTCCCCTAGTGCTCACTGGTATAACAATGCTTTCAAAAGTTAGGATCACTTCAATAGCAAACACCAATGCTACCAATGAAAAGATAAGATATGTGCTGTCAGAAGAAGATAACAGACTGATACAGAACTTCTTTTACACAAGCTTTAATCAAAATAAAAAATAAAATGAGAAAGAGCTTTGCAAATATAGTATTATTTCGTATACTACTACTGTTTCAGATGCTTATTGTTCATTCCATTTTATCGCAATATTTAACCCAGAGAATTCCAAGCAACTTTTCTTCTACAAACAGGAATTTAAGGGGTGGGGGGGGAAGTTCACACATGGAGACTGCATTACCCTCTACCCAAGCTAATTTATAACAACAATTCATCATATATTCTGCACATTAGATACTGCAAAACTGCGACAGAAACAGGAAAAAAGTCAACTAAGGCCACAAAGCAATTTAGCAGTACAGCCAGAATTAAGAGTCCAGCATCCAGACGCTGAATTACTGGTGACTACCAGATTGCAGGCCCTTCTTTTTATGATCAAACGTCTCCTGGGGGCTGTGAAACTCAAGGCAATAGCTTGCATAAAGCTACCCAGACCGCAAGTTAATGGATTTGGAAAAAGTGTGCTCAGGAAGTAGGATGCTCCTCTAGAGAAAAAAAACCAAAGTTGCAAAGCAATGAAGGTTAATATGGACCTAGTTACTGCAGTCTTAAGAAAAACTTGCAATAAGCACACACCATGGAGGATTCATCTAACTGCCTCACAATACAAGAGGTAGCAGTCTTGTCCCTAGCATGGCTAAAGATGAGCTCCTGCTTAAGCTCCACAGTCCAGGCTTCTCCAGGACTGGAAAAGAAAAACCAAAAACTGTAAACCCTGATACTTAATGAGTTTTGCTGCTCTAGACAAGATGTCTAGAGTCACTCTACTTTGAGGAACTTGTGGTAAATGTGGGTGTTTTCTTTGTCAAAATGCTTTTAATAAGGAAGAGAAACTGGACAAAAAGCAGCCTGGAAATTCCTGAAGTCCTCTTACATCTACTAAAACCTACCACCTTAAAATTAACAGTTTTCAAGCAGAGACCTTCTGAACACTATCAATCAAAACGTACTCACCTTACAACTGACAGGACTCTTTCCTACTGCTTTACTGAAATCCACAAGCGATTCAAAAGTCTTTTGGCTGGTCATTGGAGTCTTGATGACCTGGGCAGAGGGAATGTAGGGAGAGCGTAAGCACGTTTATGAGCAGAAACTCTCTCATTTACCAGTACAGCAATGATTAAACTGTAATCCAGAACACTACTCCAGAAATTCACAAAACATTTGTTTTGCAAAAAACAATTTCGGTGGATATATATGTAACAGACACAAAAATCTATTTTAAAGATAGATACAGCATTTTGCACATTTTGAAAGTATGTGTTTCTTTAAGACACTTTCCCACTCAGCCAGTATGTATGGTAAAAGGGACCATCCTTTGAAATCGTATTTAGAGATTATAGGATAACAAAACAACTTTAAAAGCTAAATAGTCTCTGTTGCCTTGGGAAACACGATGGCTTCACTTTAGAGAACTATATTAACAGACATATTTCCTGATATAAAGGGTTGTAACATCTACCCTGTGCCCAATGTAAACTGACATTTAATTCTAAACAAAATTTAAAATCTCTTTGAAATTTGTGACAGCCTCTTAGCTTCTGAGTAGTATGCTTCCATGTTGATTTTCTTCACAACTGAGTCTTTTGTCACATGTAGTATTTTCTATACTTCACTGGAGTTGGGATGCATTAAGCCATTTATTACAGACCTAACACCACCCCACTCCCCTGCCAAAAAAGCAGCCAGAAGCTGAATGGGTCATGATATTTGTGTTGAAACTGATCTCCATGTGCAGTAACTGAAAACTGCTATACGTAAGCAGTTAAGGCTGACCACCTTGTTCATACAATTAAGTCACACAGAGATTTCCCCCCATCCTAATGACTGACATAAGGCCAACACAAAAAACCAGTTACGACCGAGGAAAAGGCTTGTTTCTCAGCAGAAGAAAAATAGTGTTCTTTGATATTAGATAAAAATATCTGAGATGCTTACGTAAGACTGCAACAGTTTCAAGAATGAGTTTTTAATACACACTTCAGAATTTTGAAACATTAGCACTAGCCTTTTGGATTATTAGAGAAAGAAATCCCCTCAAAGCTATGTGCTTCTGAGCATGAGATCAACAATCTATGACAAGAGCAGATAAGACTCAAAGGCACTACAGATTTGTGACCCATGAAGGACAGCTTCCATGACAGATGACCGGCAATTTCAGTAATATCTTTCATAGTTTTGGCGAGTCTCTTCATTTTCCCTGGATTATTTCAAACTGAAACATCTGTTTTACATAGAAAATGTTGTTCTACAGTGTTTGTCAATGCCAATCCTGATTTACAGCAGTAGTTCTGAAACAAAAGCAAGGCTTTACAAAGTGTATTTATTTACTAATATTGGCGCCTTTCAAGATCAAGTCACTGAAAGCACAGCTTCCGTGTTTTGAAGTTCTTCAAATACTACTTATCAACTGGAGTGACTCTGGGGTACGACATTCATAAGTCAGGTGAAAAAGCCCCACAAATTATGAAGATTGACCACAGCAGTCAGACAGGGATGGCTCTGTTTCGGTTTTTTACAAACAATGCCAGATATCTTCTGCATTTTTCAAATCTCGCAGAGGCTTAGTTTAGGTTTCTAGACTATGATTTGTTTTAGGCTTGAGACAAGGCATAGAATATTTCATCCATAGAGATAAATTACTGCCAACAAGTAGTTCTTAGCACAGAAATCAATAAAGCCAATGTGAGCCTAAGGAATTATGCTAAAGATTTCTGTTACCTCTGACACCACCTACAAAATTCCTCCCTTTCCTTCTTACAACATTCCCCAGAGCATTTAGTCACAATATACAGGATGCAATAGTAAACTAAAAACAAAAAATCCACATGGCTACAGAAGTTAGCAAGAGAGAATCTGCAAGTGTTCGAGCCCTCACCAGACAACCATACTCTGAATCGAATTTGTTAATTTCAGCCAAAAGGTTCAAACATTTCAAAAGGGGGAGGAAGAGAATGATACATTCAAAGACACAGAGCAAGTAACTGCATCATATGTATTTTAATGAGAAACAAGCAAAAAATATAATAAAGTGAATCTCAGGAGTTCAAAAGGCAGGCACAACATATTTGAAGTGCTTGCAACCAAAGCAATACTAGAACTAATCCCTTATGGGACAGAGCAAAAAGATTTACAGCATTTAAGTGCACAAAGTACATGAAACATCTTGGGGCAGAGTGGCCAAAATGCAAAGTTTATTTTCACTTACTCAAGAGTTTGTAAGTTCTAGCTGATCAAGGTCAGCCATAATGGGGGAAGGTGAGAAAAAGGAGAAGAGACCTCTCATTTTTTCTGCAATGTGACCTTTACTTTGGAGGCACAGATAAAGCCTTGTATCAGATTATTTCTTATTCTGCTCTGCATTGCACTATTATTAAAAATTGCATGATGTAGCCAAAGAGACTATGTTTAGAAAAGACGTCTGAAGAGTTATGTAGAAACTTGTTTTTACACTTCCTTAAACACTGGGAAATACCGTAATACTTCCAGACAAATCATCTGAAACATTGAAACAAACATGACTGACTTTGTTTCAAAAGTCACAAGGCAGTAAGATTTCATCTCTCATTATTTTCTATCAACTTCTGCACCGGTAACAACCAAATTCCTCTGTCAGTCTCATCAGACGATTTTAAGCTGTCAGTAGATCTTACTAATCAGCTTGCCTGCATGCCTGAAATGATAACTATAAACAGCACCTCTGTAGGCAGTTCAGTGGAGAACTTCGGAGCCTCGAGACTGAAGGAGTTACCTCTGTCTCTTCAACCTGCCCCTCAACAGAGACTGCACCACCCTCTTATCACTAGCGGTAGCTTATTCCGTATCAGAAGAGCTGCAAACTGAGATCTACTCTTTCATCTAACTGAATTCCCAGTGATGACAATTGCATTGCTGTGCTACAGTGGTTATTATGGTGATAAGACACTTAACCTCCACGAGCTTCATCATTGGCACAGGATTGAAGAAATGGAGACCACCAAATCGGTCCTGCCTGGTGGTTGAGTTAGCCAACTGCGTGATTTGCAAGGATGAGGTGTTGCTCGCAAATATCGTATGCCTGGAAAAGAGAAACATATGGATTGCATAAAGGACAGCTATTTTTCTGACAGTAGGAGACTGGTGCACTAAACATAAATAGATATCCATTGGCTAACCATCCAGAGAATTCTCAGAAACATCCCTGCAGATTATCATGGTCTTTTTGCTGAGGTACAAGTACAGCAATGATGACGTAACCACTGGAAGGGCTGTGTGAGTTTCTGACTCACAAGTATGTTGAATACTTATATTAGGTGACAGAAAAAAAGACTCTGTAAGTAGAAAAATTTTGTTAACTCCCCAAATCTATTCCAGGTAATTCCTTCAGCAATCCTGGAAACCTAATGGTATTTTTTTATTGTTAATCATTTACACATCTATGGAAATCCAGTTGTCTGCCATGTCAAAAATGCACTTTGGAGCCTTAAGAAAAATTTGGAATTTTTTTTATTTTTTATAGTGATCAATGGTAGACGTGATGAGCAAACCTACCACCAAAGCAAAGAGCTGATGGAAAAATCTGAGAAAAGACAAAAACTGCCATGCACAGGACACTGCAAAGGATACACAAAATCACAAGATTTTTAAGACAAAGATGAAGTCCTTTTCCAGACATAAACCAGATTTATAAATTGCAATTTATAATGTTTTTGGTTATTTTTTTCCCCAGAAATACCTCGGAACCTCAACAACACTGCTATACTGACGTCGCACCGAAAACTTACAGAAATGGCTTTTTCTTCAAACCACAAAAATCTGAAACTAAATTAGAGATGAAGCCCTACCTTCCATTCTGGGCTGTATCCTACTGACCTTTCAAAAAGTCATCCTACCAGACTCATCAAATGTTAATCTATATTGGTATTTTGCTTACATTTCACTAAGATGTAACTGAGCTTCACAACAGAGCTTTCAGAAAAGTTATGTCCAAGTTGTGGGGACATCTTATAGTGGCATTAAAAGAAAACATTTGGGGATAAAAAAGACCCACACTGATTTTCATTTTTTATTATGTTTTCTCAGTTTTTGAGAATTTGTTATGGAGAAGGAAATAAAAAATTCTGAAAATTCCTGTTTTCACGTCTTACAAATATTCTTTTCCTATTTCCCCACCATAAAGTGGGCCTTATATTGTTCTGAGGTGGGGTACTAAAAAGAGTATTCTACATTTCATAGTTTTGACCTTGCAAGGTCAATGCATCCAAAAAGATACTTATCATCACTGAAAATCTGCCACTGGATACAAAGAATTCAAATATTCATATAAAAATTAAGCACATTGATTTGTGAGATGTAATCATTGCGAGGTTTATATCTGGATTCACTTAAAAGTATGAGATTGTACCTCAGCATCACTTCTGTGGGTGCATACTGTAGCCTCACCCAACACAGAGCCTCGAGAAAAAAAGCATTAAATTTGTATTTTGTACAAGGCCATTTTATTTACACTTTCTGCTCCGACCAACCAATGGATTTAAATTGGGTTTAAAATAGAATTTTCATGCCTCTGTGACTTAGAATTACATAATGCATGCTTCACATGACAGCAGAGTTGGAAGGCTTTTGAAAGCAACAGTACTAGTGAAGCCCTAGTGATGCTTTTCCAGGGACCAGTGTGCTTTCTCTTGGTGCCATCTAGTGGGTCATGGGAAGACATTAAAAAGAGTCCAACACAAGGGAATCGTACCATTTCAATTACACTGACTCTTACAGTCCAGCTCCGTTACACAGTGAACACTGAACAACACTTCTTTTGTAACAGTTTTATAACACACCGATTCTAACACACTGAACAGTTCCTAACCACTGGCCAGCTCCTATCTGAGTTTCCACATCTGAGGATAAATCCTAGACCAAGACATGTTGACAGGCATTCCCACCACCCAGAAATAAACAGAAAGCAAGCAGGCAAGAGCTATTAAAGAGGATATCCAGAAATTCTTCTGTCATGTTCATTATGATCCTGTTCGGAAAAGCGCTGCAGTGTTTAAAGGCCTAAAACCCACAAGGAATGTGGGGATATTCTACAAAAACCCTAGTCGGACCTTTTCAAATTGGAAATGTGAGACTGATTCAATTCAAGAAAAGGAAAACAGAACTGAAGAGTGGGTAGCAATACTTTATCGCCTGCTCTAAAGATTGTGACCATGTAACACAGTAAAACAATTACCGTATTAGGAGGATGAGTATAAAACAGAGAGGAATGTAACATACACAAGCAATTTTGCAAAGCTCTAACGACATAAACCAGTACACTCTCAGACTGATGGCATCCAAGAAACAGCACTGACCATTTCGCCTGGACAGTTACCCAGATGAGGAATACCCTGAGTTCCCAATGCTCTCTAGGGTTGCCAAACTCTCCTGGCTCATTACATTTTCTCTGAAAACTTAAAGGAAATTCACTCTCCACCTCCAAATAAAACTTCTCTCAATAAAGAATAGCTTGCCCACCCCTCTCCACTTATAGATCCACTTTCAGAGGAATTATAGTTCTTTTATAGAGAAAAAGGAAGAGGAAGTAACTTAATCACGTTTTGTTTTTTTAATGCAATGCTTTGGTTTTGTGCTGTCCCCAGACTTATCTTCACTGGAGAAGTCATCATAGTGCAAATATGGGAGACAAACATGTAGCTGTTGCAGCTGAGGAAACGTGAGACATGGGTTACAGTACAAAAGAAAAACGCATGGTTTCACACAGCTCATGTTCCAAAGGCATAGTTCATCATCTTGTTTGAGCAACTGTAATACACAGCCACTTACGTTTCGATCAGCTACCCCTGCGCTAAGTCCTGAAATTTGAATTAAGACAAGTTCCCCCTCCTCAGAAGGCTGGTCTTTCATGATCTCTGCCTGTAACATACACTTCACAGTGCCATCGACGCCCAGGGCCTCACAGAAGCAAAGCTTCTCCTGAGACTCAAAGCTATCTTTAAACAAAGCTTGTCTTTGTTACCAATCACCCACAAGTCCACCACCCCCATTAAGGTGATGCAACAGTTAGTCCATATAACTATTTGAACATTTCAAAATCTCTAGGTTTTAGAGATTTTGAAATGTTCAATCTTAGCGAAGGCTGTAGGACGCCTGCACTCACAGGGAGAGCCTTCCATTCCTCCGCAGTGCTATGCAGGATGAATAAAGCCTACTGCTTCCTTCTAATGCACACAAAAACACTCATGAGACATTTCTGCCTTTCCCCACGCTACTCACACAATCTGCAACTCTATACTCCTCACATAATTACAAATTACCCTTTGTATCTAACAGCTAATATTTTAAACCCTTGGCTACAAGTTTCACAATTTTACTAGCTTTTCTTTCTTCTCATCTAGACTTTCTACACTGCAAGCCATATTCTTCACCATTCACTTCCCTTTCTTTATCCTACAGGTAAGATATCTGTATGTTTATCATCATTTCCAATTCTCCTCTTAAAAAGGAAGGCTTCTTGTCTAAGGTCATTTTTCCCAACCCTGCAAAACCACGCCTTTTGCCACAGGAAGAAGCATATCTGAACACCTCCCAGTATTTTTTAACACTCTGTAATGTAAAATTTTATGTTTCAAGGCAGCTATGCTTATAAACAGCTTACTCTTACGAAAAATAGCCTCAGCTGTTCCAAATATACATATTATTAAATGAGGTTCCAAGTCCCTGTGCCCACCTTTCCTTGCTGACTGGTTCTAGACAGTTTGCCATTCAGTAGACTCCAATTTGCTCATCAGCTTTCTCTGCTGAATATGGACAAAGACGCAGGCAACCAATGGTCTGTTTCCACAAAATAAGCACAATCTAATCATGACAAGGTACCTGGTAACTGCCGAAGGCAGCTACTTACTTTTGTCTGTCAGACTAAGGGTAATAGCAAGTTAATCTGTGCTCCGTGCATGGCTGTTTGTGATCATTTATTGTTTTTGGAAGTACCAGGTAATTTTGATTACCGAGCATATGAGACAGCCTGAAAATCTCCCCAGGCTGAAGTCACCTAATGGTAACATCTTTTCTCCCTTGACATTACATTCAAGCCAGAGCTTGCCTAGTTCTTTGGTTAGACAGTCTAGAATACCTCTTAGCCAATACCCCTGGATTTATCTGTACTAGTTAAAACCTCAACCTGCATGCAGTCAAGGTCTTGTGATCCCAAGTCATCCATTGCAAAGATCAAGCTTCTGAGACTGCGTGCTCGGCTTAACAGCATTTTTTGTTTTAGATACAATTCAACAGTAACTTCCAACAGTTATCAAATATAGTTCAAAGAAAGTTCCAGGGACTGTAAGTAACTAAGTGAGTGCATGTTAAGAAATTATTTACACTTTTACCTCACACACAACAACCAGCAATGAGCTATTTCCAAACTCTTGTAATACAAAGTAAACTTAGTTCACTTAAGTCATTGCTGAGCTGACTGTGACTTACAGCTAAGAGGCTGAGACTTCTTAAAACTTGTTCATGCCAGGCATGCTGACAACAAATATTTTATCATCCCAATTCCCTATTTAAATATGGGAACATGTATGTTAACCATACCCCACGTGTACCAGGACAAGCTTATTCTACTGTTGTGCATTTGCATTTAGATTTGAACTTGCTGAGTAGATGGACAAACTTTATGACTAAACATACTCAGAAGCACATCAAACAAAGCAATGCAACAAGTAAATAAACCTGCTGAATACACCTGAAAGTGTTTGTAACACATGCACCTGGCATAACAACTATTCCATACCACATGACAGTCTGGAGTTAGCCTAAGGGAGAAAAACTCCTGTTTTTAAGAAAAGCAGCTAAGAAAATGCAGAGCTAACAGTGTAAGAATAAAAACAGAAGATACAAAGGTCTAAGTTTCAAAATGTAACAGGAAAAATACACATACTCTGGAGCAAACTTATCCAGCCTCTTGAAGAGTTCATTTTTAATTTCCTGGTTCTCCACAATGGCTTCTATCACCAGATCCGTGCTGTGGACCACTGCTACTGCATCTGTGCTTGTTGTGAGGTTCTTTAAGGTCTTCTCAATGAACTCAGCACCAGCCTGAAACATTTCCAAGAAGTTGCAATGTCTATTTACAATGATTTAATTTATTTTCACATGAAAATCCTCTTATGTGCTCTGAAGTGTTTCTGAGCCCTCAAAAATTCAGGCAGTCTGCCACATTTCCAAATCAGTGAGAAAGTTCTAACTATGTACAGATACGATGCTTTCACTGACAAAATTTTCCTAGCCAATCAAATCTGCTTTGAAGCAAATAGGAAACCTTTGAATTCATTCTTTTAGGAAGACTATTTGCTGCAGTCCAACCTTCAGCATAAGAGTCTAAGTGAACAACTGATTGATCAATCAGTAGTTTCTAAGACAACCTGGACTTGCCCTCCATAAAGAGGAACTTTTCCAGTTTCAAACCTTTGCATTGTTTTCATTCAGTGATTATCTGGTCTCACTCCTATGAACAGGTACGTGCTAGTTCACGAATACTTCAGGAAATTAAATGGCCTACACTCACTATAGTTTCAGTGCAAATGTGGGGAAAAATATTCTGTTTTCTGACTAGTAAACCTGCCAATCACTGACATAGTTTGTGAGGACAGAAATCAAACAGAACTGCAAGACTTTGAACCAAGGGTAAATGGAGACATAGTACAAGTAAAAACACCTACACGCTAGAATATAATGTCATATGTAAAGTACAAGCATCATATGGACAATTTTCTTTTGGATTAAAAGACCTCCCATAATTATGTATGTATGCTCTGGTTATCCTGGTATTACTATATTTTTCCTTCTGTACTCCCTCATGCAAACAAGCCCTTTTTTATTTCCTTTGTCTGCTGCATCATTCATGCTGGTAATCATCAATACCAGTATATAAGTTAATATGCATCAAAAGAAGAATTGAATCTGCTGTGGAATTTAGAGAAACAAGCATAGCAACAAATAACCCTTTGGATATAAATTTAAATGCATCAACTGCTCCAGAGTGACTTGCTGTATGTAAGCCTTACTCAGTAATGTAAATGCAAAGTATCTTATGCATCTAATTCATGTTACTCCAGGGTAGTTAAACTTTTCCCTTGCAGTAATCCTGTGCCCAAGGCCAGGGGAGGGGGGGGGGGGGTGCGGAGCAGGCAGAGACACTCCTTACAAAGGTATTAATACAATTTTGTTACTGTTTGCTTTTGGACAAAACCGGTGCATTCCCAGGTAAGCACTCAAAGATAGCTTGCTACTAAGTTAGGATGAATAATTTGGCACCATTTCACATTTAGCATCTGTTTTAAAAGGTCACCAAGTTGTTTTAAATCTTTATCTCAAGGCTGAAGTCTACAAAGGAAAGAAAATAAGGTAAGACATCTTTCAACCTCCCTGAATCAAAAAAAGAAAATCCAAGTTCTTCAGCACACTGGAGAAAGTTTTAAGCCAGTATATTAACATGCTCTATAATGTATAACTGTAAACAGTATCAGAACTTCAGTATGGCAGTTTTTATTCTCCTAAGTTCTCCTAGAGGAATAAAGAAGATGTCAACCTCAGGCTTATCTGCAAACTTCTTCTTTGTCACTCTCTTCAAACTCTCTTCAATTCCTTTTGTAGATTTTTTAAGGATTTCATCTGACTGGTCTACTAACACCACAGTGTGACCACTGGCTGCTGCAACCTGAAAGTTAAAAAAAAAAAAAAAAAAAAAAGATTCAACAGCAGTATCATAAAACAGCCAAGTATATAGATTTGTGTTGGGGCAGACAATACACTAAGCAATGAATTAGGCAAAAGAGAGCTAAAGCACGTTGAATCAAGACTTAAGCACTTTACTAGAAAAATTATAAAAACCTGCACACAGTTGGGGCAGAGGAGAAGGGATAAAGGTCTCAAACAACTTGAAGGAAAAGCAAAAAGAAACCCATTTTCTCCCCCGAGCTGTCTGCAGAATGCTACCTGCGCCTGGAGGCAGCTGAGTTCTGCAGCTATGGCTAGA
The DNA here is from genome assembly GCF_900496995.4 of Aquila chrysaetos chrysaetos. Classification (NCBI taxonomy): domain Eukaryota; kingdom Metazoa; phylum Chordata; class Aves; order Accipitriformes; family Accipitridae; genus Aquila; species Aquila chrysaetos. Next base: position 58,398,848 of record NC_044004.1, on the reverse strand, counting down.
GAACAAACAGCTGTCTTGAAAAGAGCAAGTGGCTTAGCTGTGATCCTTGGATCTTGTAAGGAAAAAGGGCTGTGGAGACCAAAACTGGAATGCTGGCAGGGTGAGTGGGTAGCATAAGGGATGGCTAACCCTGTGTTCCCAGGACAGAGTGTAACACAACTCTGCTGTTAGGCCATGAGCATGTTCCTGCAACAATAGGAAGGCGATAATGCAGCAGTGAAATGTTTGCCACTACAGGACTCTGCACAGACCTGAACGGCCTGCAGACTCTCCTTACTATGTACTTGGTACAAACACTGGCTCAGCTACAGACAGCACTATCGGGTTGTCTTTTTGGTTGGTATTCAACTAATTTCAAACGTATGTCACTTTCTCACACTGCAACAGCCTATTAAAAATCAGCTGTTCATTATCTGTTACTTCACTATTCATTAATTTATGTTGCTCTTGTTAGTTAGCAACAGCCTATCTTCATTTTCAGAATTCTTGAACTAACAGAGTTGTAGTATAACAACTGTGAAAAACAGATGTTAAAACATGGTTCCACTGACTGTTTTAAAGTCACACAACTTAGGAGCTTTCCTTCTACAAACTTTTACATCTAACCTTGCACCTGGAGGCTTAAGATTCTCCTGTGCCCACACCACCTACTCCAATAAAGCTAGCTGAAATGAAAAATAGAGAGAGATATCTCCTGAAGAAAAGCATGGTGCTATTCTCATCCAACTTGCCTCACTAATCCAGAAAATAAAGAAATGTCAGACTGCCTCTGGACAGCAGCAGTATAGCTTTAACCAAGTGTCAGTCTGCAGGTGGACATTTCTTTATCCATCTTTCTTTTTTCTATTTTTTTAAATTTTCACTATGGCCGTTTCATAAAAACAACTGAATCATAAAAAAAAATTGAAACCAAGCTTGGACTTGCACTCTTAACACTTCCTCTGTTGCTGATCACTTGCAATGGTAAAGCAATGGTGAAGCAAGACCCTCCTCTCTACAGAAGAAAAATCAATACCAAGCACATTTGTAAGAGATGCTTCACTGATTATCCATTTACGATTACACCATCACTGACCAGTTGGCAAAAAACTCCTAGAAAAATTAAGGTCTCCCTTTTCCCACCTCATTCTTACCATATTTACATGGACAGGAAAGAAGAAAAAAGGCAAAAGGTCATACCATCTCCTTGCAATTCAAACACACGCTCGCACAGCCTCTACTATCCAATGATCTTAAGAATACTCAATGCGAACACAAAAGTGCCGAGGAGTCAGTTAATGCTTTTCTCATACAGAAGTGCTTTTCACGTGGCAGAATCAGAAATTACAAACTCTTGGCTTTCAGCCATACGTTTTAGCAGAGGTTAGGTTCTCCTGACAGTGTGAGAAAGCAAGGAAAGAGGAGAGACAATTTCTTAAGAATTCTAAAAGGGAGGAAAAGCTTTATCAATAGGGTACAGAGAAGACCCCACTCAGTGTCATAATCATCTCTGCTTTGAGATAATTTTGGATTGAGAAATCGGAGGCAGATTGTCAACAAAACAATCCTTGGTCCTTAACGGTGGTAGAAGACCGCAACCCCTGTTACTGCCAAATACCAGGTATGTTTCTCTTGACAAGCCCCTCTCTGAAAACATGCAGTCTAACAGAATATGCAGATCAGTTCACTTTCCCTGCAGAATTACAACCTTTGCATAGTGTGCATCTTCCTCAAACATGAGAACAACTTTCTTCAGAGTTGTTCTTTGATGGCTCCTTCAGTGGAAACCTCAAGCTTTAGTATCAAGGTAGAAAGGAGTGGTTTTACCAGACAAGTTAATAAACAACTAGGTAATTCCTTAGCAAAAACACCAGCCCCTGTATTCCTCCTGCCAGAGATTTGCCAGGAACGTGAGAAATCTTCAGTTCTGAGAAGGAAACCCATTAATTAATTAAAGTGGAGAATTGCTATTTATGAGTTCCAACCTCACTGTCAGTTTCCACTTGGGTACACCTACGTACTCCAGTTATTCTTTGTGAAGTTTGTGAACTACCCCGGTATCTTGGGCAACAGGCTCTTTCTGTGAATTAAGTAAATATCTAAATCTTAAATCACTGACAGGACCGTTCAGTCTTCTGTCCCAAAGCTATCACGCTAAAGATGAACTTGAAAGCCACAGGCCTGAGATTAAACAGTGGGAAAATAAGTCCTATTTAAAGATTAACCACTTCATAATTCTGCAGGTGACTGACAGCTAAATGGTCATTTTAGCTGCTGTATTCTACTTTAACGACTTGTAAAACGTTGCTTGATCTGCTCCCTTGGCAAGTTAGAAGCAGCTTCTTTCTTGGACCAACATTTTCCAAATATTATGACCCATTGTCTGGTTTATAAACAGTCCGCACTGTTGTCTCAAGGACCACTTTAAACAATTTAAAACATTGACCTTGGTTCTTCTCGCCTACCCGCCTGACCCGAAGATGCGCGGATCAGCAAGAGAACAAAAAGTTTTAAAGTTGAGCAGCCGGCCAGCGGCGGCGCAGCAATACTTTCCACTCCTCCGCAGCAATAAAACCAAAATCCGCAGAAGCCTGCCAGCACGGCAGAACGGGTGCGTCCCTCCACGCCTCCAGCGGCCCTCCTCCTCGCGGTGCGATGAACACCCGCGGCGCGGGCTAGCTCCCCGGCGTGCCTCCCACGGGGCGGCCCGACGGGGCGAGACGCAGGCCATGCCCCAGCAGGAACGCCTGCCCGCCCGGCCTGCGCACCGGGGCCGTCGGGCACCGCTGGGTGTACGGCCCTCCGGTGCGAGAGCCGCCGCTCCGCTGCTTCTCACCCAAACGCAGGCTGAAAAAAGGCCTCGCGTGAGGGAATCCGAACGCAAACTGTAGTATCTTGAGACAAGTTCTGTTTTTTGAACGCCGCTCCCGCCTTCAGCGGCGGCTCGACTCGCTCAAGCCGGCCAGGCCGGGCCAGCAGCTCGCACCGACGCGTGACGCTCCTCGGCGGAACGGCGGCGGGGACCGGCCGCTTCGCCGCCGCCTCCGCCGCTCTCCCCGCGGGCAGGTTCCAGCGCGACACCGGAGCTGGGCTCAGCTGGAAGTGAGAAACCCCAGCGGGACGCAAGAAGCGAAGGAGGCGCGAGGAGCAGCAGCAGCGCGGGGCGGCTGCAGCTGGGGTTCCCCCTGCCGCCTCAGCCCGGGAAGGGGGGCCCCAGCCGGCGGCGGAGCACGAACCGCGGCCCGGGCCAGCGCAGCCTTTGAGGGAGCAGAGCGCCAGCGCGACCCCCGCCTCATCCGACCAGCCCGCCGCCGGGCGAGACCCAGCCCCGAACGGGCCCGGGGCCCTCCCGCTGCACGCGCCGAGTAACGGCCGCCCAACGGCCGCCATGGCGCCGCCGCCTCCCCTCTCCCCCGCCCCGCTGCCGAGCCCGGCCGGGCCGGGCGGCGCTCACCTGGGCGATGCCGGCGCCCATGAGGCCGCCGCCGATGACCGTCACATGCTTGACGATCAGCTTCTTGGCGGCCGCCGTGGCGGCGGCGGAGGAGGCGGCGCGCACGAAGTGGCGGGTGGCGAAGGCCATGGCGGGGAGCGCGGAGCCAGGGGAGGCGGCGGGGCGAGGCGAGGCGAGGCGAGGCGAGGCGAGCGCCGCGCTCCGCCCCGGGGAGGTGCGGCGGGGCAGTGGCGGCCGCCCCCGGGCCCGGGCAGAGGCGCTTTGACTCCTTCCTTCACCTTCGCCACTTTTGATTCCTTAAGGGGAGTCGGGTAGGAAGAGCAAGGTCAGCGGCACAGAAATCCTGCCGCACGGGGTTAACGTTCCGTGCTCGCCCCCGGCTGGCGCTCGGCCGAGGGCGGGCGCGGTGCAGAGGCTGCTCTCATTGCCTGCCCTTTGCAGCGGAGGTCACCGCGTTTCCTTCCAAAGATTCACGCTTTCCGTTGTAGCAGCTCATTTGCTCAACGTTAGAAGCACTCCGTCGGAAGAGTGTTTCCAAACTAAAAGGGGGTTTCATCTGCACGCTAGCACAAACTATAAACAAACAAACAAAAATCAAATCCTTCCTTTATAAATACTAATGGCTGAATCACACCAGATGCAGACCACTAAAATTTTCCATCTAATTCCTTCATTGCCAGAACAACCGGCACTTCAAGTCAGCAACAGCTGACAACACAGCAATTACAGCATATTCTACTTGAGTCAGCATCGGGGTAAACATTAAGCAACTTGTTTTCTTCAAACAAAAGCAGTGGAGTATTCTCGTATCTCTGCACTTTGTACCAAAAGCGCAATGCAAAAAATTCCCCCTTTCCTCACTCAGCCTCACCTGACGGCAGAGTAGTCAGGAGCAGTAAGTGGCTGCTGGAAACAGCCTTACCCAAACACAGTTACTGCTCCTTGTGTATACAAGTGACAGCTCAGCAGGTCATTAATGAAATTCCCTAAAAAAATAGCACAGTGCCAAGTTACCTGCAGTCTAACTCCAGGGCGTAAGACACGGGATTTCCACACACACAGCCGTCACTCCCAAGCGCCCAGCTCTCCCAACACACCAGCGCTCACACCCACTCCTTCCCCACAAGCGCTTCAGTTGTCTCCTGCTCAGCCCTCCCCTTCTGTGTGCGAGGATCTCCTGCTTCTCCCTGGGCTCCCTCCAGGCCAGAGGCCCCAGCTCCCTGCCCCCCCAACTCCAGGCTCTCCCTGGGCACCCCCTTCCCTCTCTGCCCTCCACTCTCTGACCCCTCCATGGCAGGAGTCCAGCAGAACTACACCTCAACTCTGCCCGTGGTTTCCTTTCCCACCTCGTTCCTCAGACTGTGCATCTCCTCCTGGTAGCAACTCATTCCCCCTTTTATCTTCCTCATCTCCACTCTTCTGTCTCCTCCTTTTATTCAGAGTAACAGCATTTTTAAAACTGCACTGAGAGAATAAACAGACATACTCTTCCTATCATTTGCTCACAACATGCCTGGCATTGTATTTTCCCAATTTCATTTTATTCCCCCACCTCCTTCACTCCTCATCCAAAACATTTTGTAACATCTTCTCACTCAAAAGCTTTCTTTGTAAGATGTAAAACACCAAACACCACAAGCTTAGTCAACAAGTGGAACTCATTAAAATGACTATGCAAAGCTGTCAAACACTTGGGAATTACTTTATTAAAAATAAAATTACACTGAAGCAAAGTCTGAAGTCCTTTTCAGAAATAAAGACATTTTCAACATTCAGAAATAGCCATCCAGTTATATAAACATCCATTTTTCAATAAGGCATTTGAGATGCTTCCTCTGCTAAAAAAAGGGAGGGGAAGGATACATTTACAAACACAAACCAAATCTGCTACCACTTTACTTACAGTTTACCAAAGATGCCCACACACTTTTAAAACCACAAACATTTTGTTGCTTTTATGCTATTGTTTAGCTACTTTCATGGCATCCTGTGAAAATTTCAGTGCATCTGGAAGGCATGAAAGGCAGGTCTTTATTGTCATTTCCAACAGCATCTTGCATTCTGGCAGACATTGACATGGCTGCACCTTCACATCAGTATTTTTAGCTTGTCGCACTCGGCAGCATTTGATTATAGGTACCATCAAAAGCCGCATCTCAAAGTACTATTTGTAGAAGAATAATTTTCAAAGGACAGTTTTCAAAGGTGACATTTTAAACTAAACCCAGCAGGCAAAACGAGCACAAATATGTACAATTCCACATACTAGGGGATTATGCAAATTGTGTCTTCTCTGGAATCTGTAAAAAAAAAAAGTGCTTTTCAAATGTGTCCTCATTGATTAAAAGGACATGTATTTTATATAAGCCATCAGTTGCATGCCAACATCTTTATGTTGCTTAAAGAGGCATTTCAACAGAAAGATAAATATTATCAGCACTTAATTTTAGCTTTGCAATTAAGCATATACCATTTTAAGGATTTCCAGACAAAAATCCCAACTGTACAGAATCTATTTATTCACTGGAAAATACAAAGTTAAAGAAATAAGTGCTGATTACTCCAATACTGTCAGCTTTTAGTGCAAGTTTACTAGCGCTGGTACCACACTCAACTTTTTATTGTGCTAAGGGGTTTTCGAAAATTTCATACGAAGAAAAAATTTAACATGAGCACGGGCTAACCTATAAGGTGAAAAGTTATCCTATATAAGAACTGGAAGTCCTCACACAAACAGTGGGGTGCCTGACCAACGAAATACATCATTCAGAAATTAAGCCACCCTGTTATACAAAACAGCTAACAGAAAACCTTAATTTAAATCCAAAATAACTATCTTACAGTCTTTGCTAGGCACTACCTGGCTTTTAAAACTTCAAGTTAAAAAGTGACAAAACCAGAGGTTAATTTAAAGCTGAAGAGTTGACTCTTCTTTTACAGTTTAGATTTATTTTCTGCTATGGAATACCCAATTCCACTTTACAGTCAATTTCACATTCCAGTCTTGTAAACTTGACATTAGGAGGACTGCTAGTATTTTCTAGATCTCCAATGAGGGGCAAGGGGGGGGGGGGTGGGGGATATTTCCTTAAAAGAGTGCATATGTACTTATTTCATCTGATATGAAATTCTGCTCAAATTCTACATCAAAAGGTGTATGAAGAGATTTAAGGATGATTAAGACCGATTATTGAAAGGTTTACTGTTACATGTCCCCCAAAAGATCGCTTTTGATGTTTGAGAGATCTTTCAAATAAAAGGCAAGATTGAATGCCCCCTTCCGAAACACCAAACAACAGGCTTCCTTGGCTATTGGTTTGATAGTGGTAAACAGCTCTAAAATTTTTGCACGTGAAAAGAGTAAGGTACTGATACACTAATATTGTATGAACTACAGATCTTTTTACTCCATATGGAAGATAACAAAGAGAAAGCCCTTCTACTCAAACCTCAAGTTTGTCAGATTCCTCATGTTCCATGCCTAAACATACAAGACCTACATCTGTAGTGCTGTATTGATGCTGTATTTGAAGTAAGACTCCAGTTCCCAAAACCAAACAGGTTGTGGCATTACTGTCCACACTGCCTGTAAATGAAAAACCTGAGTGCAAGCCCCAACTTTGCGATTACGCACGTAGTTTTCCCTGATGAGCGGGCTGTTGGTCTCGTCCAGACTGCAGCCACTGCTGACATGGGGAAGAACAGCAAATGCAAAGTGGCAGCACAGATGTCGTCTTGAATGTCTGCTTGGCACCAGAGAGAACAGACTTCTGCTGTTTCTTGTTAGAGAAATCTGCTCTCACTTATATTCTGAGATAAAACATCTGCATCCAGACACTTGCACACTCCTTTCATGTTAAGAACATGGTATATTCAAGGATGCATTTGGCCTCCAAGCCTGGGTTTTCAGAGTTGGTACCTGCTTGTTTATAGCGAGCCCTGATAGTCAAGAATGTTTGGATCCAGAAATCCAGACCGATTCGATCTCATCTACACCTATGAGTTACTTGCAAGAAAGAATTCTCCAAGGTTAAAAAGAACTGTCATTTAGTCATTTCCAAAAAGTATTTGTCATTACTTAAGCTCGGTTATTATGTTTCTTTACATAGAAAATGTTAATACCCTCTCATTCATTGATCCTTTTGGTATTAGATGATGTCCTTCATTCATTTGGTAAATTAAATGTTTACATGCTGCTTTTACCAAAATAACAATTACTATTTGCTAAAGCATTAACAGATGTTTTGGACCATTCTCCCATAATATTTTACAAACTGACAGTAATAGTTTATAGACAGAGGGGTTAAGCCCAGCAAGTTTTAATATCAAATTGCAAACTATGCTGTCAGTTCATTTGTGGAATGCAACAGCTGACAAAAAAACCCCTTCTCTTTCCAGAAGTGTAAATGTATCATTCTCACTGACTATGAAAGCCTATCCAGTTTGCGTTTTTCTGGAAAGAAAGTAACAAAATAAGCTGGAAACAAAATAAAGCTGGATTTTAAAAGTGCAGTATTTCATTGTTTAATGATTTTTGATGTTATTTCTTCAAAGCTATTATATTGAATGGACAGGGAGCTAAAGTTAGACCAAACCTTCCCTCCATAGATGGTTTTGCAGCATTTTCAGGATACAAAAAGGTAAAACTTTGCATTAGACTTGCAAAAATTAAGAACAGCTCCATTTTTGCCAACTGCTCTCCCATGCACACACGTTTACCTAAAGAACAGTTAGAAGAGACACATTACTGGTTTTATACTGTTGATCAATTTGTCAACACACATGCAATTCCTATGCTAGCATACTCCAAACGCAGAAAGGCTCAAGCTACTATTAAGCTATGAACTCTGAAGCTTTGGTCTCCCATATTTGAGTCTAGCCTTGCTCAGCTGTACTGCTTCCTATTAACAGCATTTATATCCATAGCAAAAGTATTTTCAAAGAACAATTCATCATTTCTCATTTCTGCCTGGCAACTGGAGCTTTTAGGAATGCAACTCATTTTACAAGCCACCAACTGTAATAATAAAACAAGTTCTGTAGCTGATCCTATGCGCAAATTTCAGATCTCAACACCTCCAAGGCCCTACACTTGAACCACCACCACCCCCAACCAGCTACTGACTGCATGTGGATATCTTACCCATTCCAAAAGGAATGAATGCCTCTTTCTTAATTAGCTGGCCATTTTCGTCCAGAAATCTTGATGGTTGAAATTCATCTGGTTTCTCCCAAATGTTAGGATCTCTGTGTACTGACCACAAGTTGGGCACAATCACGCTGCCCTTAGGAATAGTATAACCCTGCAGCACTTCAAACAAAAGCACAGAGACAGAGGATCTGACAAGTTGCTAGAAGTAAACATGGGAGACTTAGACTTACTAAAAAGATGGCTAGAAGATGTCACAAAAATGATACGGATGCCTAGCTGTGGGCTGCAAATGTAGCAGGAGCTTAAGGCAAAGGTGATCTCTGCTAGCCTGCCTGGGTCAGAATCACACAGGCCAGAGCAGCTGGGAAGACATCAAATTACACCAACAGCTCCCTGCAGAGAAAAGGCAGCAGCAATCATTAGAAATGAACTCTGCTGCACAGAAGTGCTGTGACCCTGTTTCCTCCTGTTCACTGTGGTGGGGCTCTGTGACAGCACAGGAAGGTGGAGGTAAGGAAGAGCGACGGGTGTTGAACTGTTATCACAAAAGGGTTTTGAAGTGACTAGTCTCATTTCAGCTTGTTGCACCTCACTGTCCTGCAAGCCAAAACATTTAAAAGGCAGATCAATTCAGTACTGGGTTTGAAAGCCAAGTATTGCTACCTCCCACTCACTTTAGCCAGTGTTCAGCTATGTTTATGAAAACACATAGCCAACAAGATGACTTGGAAAAGGATTTTATTATTGTTTTCTGTAGATGTGGAGCTCAATGGTATAAGCCTTTCAAGCTTTAGCAAACCAGTTGTTCCAAATTGGTGTTTTCAGACCTCTGTGTCAGATGGCCAAAAGCAACTCTGCTGTTTCAGATACAAAGGTGGAGTCTCAGCTGCCAACTACCGCTAAGCACATCAGTCAACACAAGCTGACCCCCAGAAAAGAAATTGCTCTAAGTGAGAAAACTTCTGGATGTTAGGTCAGACATGCTGCTTAAACAGAGGCCACCTACTCTCTATAAATGGCATTTTACATACTTGGGTTACATGTCTAATACATAAATGAGGTCTTTGTCAGTTCTCACTAGATGTCCCATCAGATCTTCATCCACAAAAGAAATGTTGTATTAACAAGTCTCTACAAATGCTTACCAGCAGTTTCTGAGGCCATTCGAGGGATAGAAAGGGGAACAACCGCAGTCATCCTCTGCACTTCCATAATGGTTGCCTCTGTGAAGGGCATTTGAGCCTTGTGGGTAAGAGAGGGAACTTTGTCACGTCCTAGAACTGCTTCAATTTCTGCATGAACCTTCTCTATTCAAAGGGAGCGAGAAAAATAAAAAAATTTTAAAAAAGATGCACAACATGTGAGAAGACATCATCTCAATTTCATTTCCCTGGCTTCATTGTTCACATAGATTTGTCAAAAATGACTACAAGACATGTGATCCCTAGCTGAAATAACTATGCCAACATAAGCCTTTAAGAACGGACTCAGTTAAGAACAAAATCACCAAGTGCAACCTTGACAACTGTCAAGAGTAAAGCTACTGGGATGACAGACATTGCTAGCACTTCTGTATTGGAAAAGTACAGGAAAAGTTCTGTTCCAGTTCCAAATTTATTCATAATCTTAGTTTAAAAGTTTAACTATACAGTAGTTTGAATGGTGAAAACATCAAGCTTCTGCCCTGCATTAAAAAAAATGAACAAAAAGAGACTGCATGCAGTGCGTGCCCAAGCTGGCCTCTGTCCCTGGGGAGATCCAGTTCTCAGAACTGGGAAAGGTGGTGAAGAGATGGGAAAGCTTTTCATGCAGCTGCTTTAGATACTTCATTCTGGAGGAGGAATTCTGGTGCTGTTACTGCAAGCGTTGAAGCCATTTAACTTGTTCTTGCTGTTTCCTACTTTCTATCCATAGAACCTAAACTCAGCTATTTCCCAGTTCCCCTGAACGGCAGCAGCAGATGCTCTTTCCCCCCCCCAACAGCCCTTCTGCAAAGGAAAAACAGAAGTTAACAAGCTTATCTCCCCTCTCATTCATGTGAGGCACAAAGTGTCAAAATATTTGTTTGCCCCTTTCATCTCGGCATACAAGTAATTCTCTTCATCTAAGTTTCCAAGATTTACTTCACCCATGTACAGGATGATACGCCTTTTATTCCAGGGAACTTGGCATCTGGCTACACAGCAAAAGACAATCTTGAAAGAGGAGACCTCAAAATTAACTTTTAATCAAAAATAATAAAAGTTTTCATTTTTTACCCTTGATACCCTGAATATTTTGTGGTTGTCCTGCTTGCTTTTTCCAAGATTCAGAACCCAGACTGCTGATACTCTGAGGTTTTGCTCTTTTCTCTTCTTTGCACTGATTCAAGACTAAATAAAAGCTCAATGCAAAAAAAATTCTGTTTTCAGAGAAGCATTCAGAAATATCGTACAGTGTTCAACGAACAGTTGCTGCCACCTACTGGGTTTGCTAGGGAAACAAGTTCTCACATGAGGAACACAGTAAAAAAATACCTCAACAGCAAGAGATTTGCTAATGGTGTGGCTCACGAGTACCTGCTTTGTGGGGTTTTGCTACTTTTTTTTAATGACACATTATAGCCCTGTATTCAGGCATGCACGTCCACAGTAGTTTAAACGAGTAAGGTTTTCAATATTAAAAAAAAAAAAAAATTAAGGAGACTGTCTCATTCCAAATGTCACACCAGCATTTTATCCTGGACAACATTTCTTTGGAGTCTGTAAAAATATGTGGAACTATACAGAAAGCAGCCAAACTTCTGCTCACATTACCAACTGCAAAAACGTAGACTTCAAGAGTTCTCCACTAACAGCATGTTACTTGAACTGCTCCACTACATTTCATATATTTAAAAATCTCACAGATCTTCAGAAGTCAAGGACCAAAACCAAGTCAGGGAACAGACCAAACCAAATACTCCCCACTGCCTCCCTATATGCACGCATGCACACACCCACCCTTCTCCTTCTCCATGTAAAAAGCAAAACTGGCTTCCACAGACAACTACATTCTTTCTGATTTTTTCCCCTGATAGCCCTTCATTTGCCTTTCCAGAAAGTGTCTGTAACATTTGCTACTGCTAAAAGTTATGCAATTCAGGTATTTCCTTTAGGGGATAAGAGAAGTATATTACCAGGAAAAAAAAAAAAAGAGGCCCATACATGACTCCCAAGCAATCCATAAGGAATGGGATACTAGAATTAAGAGAATTATATTACATAGCTAAGTGATACACTCTGGACTACTGAGCTTATTCATATTGCTTGACAACAGCCACAGCATAAGGAAAAGGGAAATCAGAAAGAGGCAATACAACTATTAGAGATCAGCAGAAGAGAGAAAACTGACTAGTGCATACTTGTGCAGTACCAGGCAGTAGGGAGAGGAGTTAAAAAAACAAACACAAAACTTTTCTAGATCTCATTTGTATAGTTTAGAACATATCTAATTCATGTAACTGTGTATCAAGTCAGGCACTGATAACATACAACCATTAAAACCAGAACAATAAGAATTTTATTTTACATTTGTCCCCAGTGGACTCTCTCTCCCATACACTGAACTGATGCCCTATTTTGCAATCTTTGCTCAACAATTTGGTTGACTGTGCAATAAACTATGATCTTGACCTATTTAAAGAGATCATTCCAGACAGAGAGGTGCTGTAAACAAGTATCTATTACTTATTTGCAAAGCAGCTGCAGCACATGAAAACCTCAAAATCTCAAATACTTGATAAAAGTATTCCAGGTTTATATTGTTCTTAGATAACTTGAGGTTTAAGCCTTCTTCACTCCAGGTTAGCAAGAAGTCTGGGCCAAGTAGTGGTCTCTTGGGGAAATGCTTCACTACTATAAACTGAGGTAGAATTACCTAAGTAGAATCTGTCCTTCCTGACAAGGTTTGCGGTCCGCATACACCCGACAATTTTTCTAGTGGAAATCAGTTGCGATGTAGGACTTTAGGAGAAGCTGCTAATAAATTAATAAATCAATTGCTTTATTTTTCTTAAATTCAACCATATAATTTGCTAAACAGTTCTAAAGAAAATGCTGGCTCTGTGGCCACATGTACTATAACAAGACTCGGTATGGAAAAATAATTAACCAAAATTAATTTTAAGTCTTTGGCGATGGAAATTTATCCTAAGAAGTCCTGAAATACAACTCTAGCAAGTACTATTTTAATATTGTAAACCCTCCAACTTTACTGGTATTTTACATATCCACAAAAATCTACAAGTAATTTTCTAGAACTCTGTCACAAATAGTAACCAGTTCATAGTACCATCAATTAATTTGGGTTGGAATGACCCTCTGGAGGTCATCTGATCTAAACCCTTACTCAAGGCAAAGTCATCTTCCAAGTTAGATTCAACTCTGAGGGTAGATCAGACTACTCAGGGTCATACCCCACTGAGTTTTGAATACTTCCAAAGTTGGAGATTCTGTTAACTCTCAGGGCAATCTGTTGCACTCCTTGCTATCTTCATAGAGCAATTTTTTTTCCTAGTATCTGATTCGAATTTTCTTGTAGACTGTCTCTGCTGTCTCTCTTCCCTCCACTGCACACCTCAGAGGAGAATGCCTCCATCTTAGCATCTTCTGATCAGGCAGTTGTAGACAGCATAAGGTCTCACTTCGGTCATCTTTCCCTAACACTGAACAAGCCCAGTTCCTTCTGCCTCTCCTCTGCAGCCACGTGCTCCATGTGTCTTTTCCCCCCCGCATCATCAGCAACCTACCCAACTGCCATGACCGTTCAAGACTGATGGGGAGAGGCCTTGCAATGACATTGACCAGCTGGCGCTGTGGACTTGTGTAAGTCCAATTTGCTTAAGCTGTCTCTAATTTGATCTTCCTTTACAGTGGGTAGTGTTTACTTCCCCAGACTCTGCCGCCAGGCTCAACAACCTCCCTGCTCAGGGAGACATAAAAGCAGACCTTACCACTGTGCATATCACATATCCTGTATCACTACTATAGGCTTAGAATGCCACAATTGCCAAAGCTTATGAAACATGCTAAGGTTCCCTGGAATTGCTAGGCAAAGATAAAGTTGTCCCAAACCAGAAGAAATTCATAGACTAAAGGGCCATTTAGATAGTTAATATAGCAGTAACCTAGAGATCATCGTAGCAGAGCAGGACAGAGGATGTCTAATTACATATCAATCTTTCAAATTACACATACACATGTAGTATTTGCACTCCAAATGACTTCTCTAATGTTGCTGTTTGCTTCTGTTTCTGAATATCCATCTAGAGCTGGAATAAAACACCTAGAATAAAAATAGTCTTACCTTGTACTTCTGGGTAGAGAGACATGTAGAGCAGGCACCACAGTAATGTGTTGGAAGTAGTGTCTGTGCCTGCAATGAAGAGGTCACCAATGATAAAAAATAGGTAGTCTTCATTAAAACTGCTCTCCTTGTTGTTCTTTTCTTCTTCCGCATGAATGAAGTACATATCAATGAAGTCCCTGGGATTTGCTGCATCCAGTGTATCCCTGTGCTGTGCAATTATTTTCTTTAGAAAAGTAGTAATATCTAATTCTGTTTTCCTAAGTTCTCGGAAAGGCCCGAAGGGAAGGTAGTACAGCCAAGGGCAGATATTGACTAGGATCATATAGCTGTTCACGCTTAGCTCTAGTGCACGGGCCATGTTCTTCAGCATCGTCTTGAACTCAACATCTTCATAGTTAAAACGCCTGCCAAGGGCCATGGAACAGATAACATTGGACACTGCGTTGCGAATGATCGGAAAGGGATTAAATGAATCCTCTCCATGCTTCAGCATTTCCTCCTTTATAAACTTCAGCTCCTCAATGATTTTAGGCTCTAAGCTGTGTCTTCCTACTCCAAAATGACGCAGTGTTGAGAGAGAGAATTTCCTCTGTTGCTTCCAGACAGGGCCGTAAGGTGCAAAAATAACACCTGGAAGAGAAAGGGAGAGTCTGAAACCAAAATGCTCTGTTTTCAAGAAGAAATAGTTAGACAGGCTGCAACCCAAGAGCCAGAAGAGACAGAAACAATACATATCTATCCCAAGCACTGGGCTAGGAGCTAAAGGAAGAACACAAGGTTCTTTATAATAGCTTTGGGAAATCCTGTCCCTCCTTTTCCCAATCAGTGAAATGAATATAACAGTTACATCAATAGTTTTATTAGTCTTTGCAAGACACTAATAGATGCAGAAAGGGTACTCTAGATGCTTTATTACAAATGATAACAATGTTGTAGGAACTGCTACTCTGGGACATAGGTTAGCTACAGCCTTTTCTCCTCCATGTCCTGAGACAGAAATTCCTTCAGCGAGACAGAACAGAAGATATGAAAACACAAATGGGTTTGCATTTCTTTTTCCCTTCATGTTATACAAACTTCTCAATACTGTTTGTGTGTGTACATATTTCTATTGCAAGCAAGGTTCTTCTTTAACTTATAATCAAAATAGAGGATATGCATGCTGCAACAAACTGGGAAGGTAAAGACAGGTTCAGAGCCACTTGGCAAAAACCTGCTTGATTTGCATCTCAACATTTTTGATGCCTCTAGGCACACGTTCTGCACAATTGTGTCATTATGAAACACCATTTAAATTAAATCCCTTAGCTTCAAGTATAACTTTTGCTCACTTACTAACACAAACACATCTCTTTTGTTGAATTAACAGACCACACCAAAGATACCGCAGCGTAACAAAATACACAACCTGCTATTTCTAATGTACTCCATGGTTAACCTGAGAAAGTTTAAAGTCATCAAAACACAGGCTAGTTCTGCCTTTGTTCTTCTAGTAAAGTGACACGACATCTGTTTTTTTTCTGGAAATAAAAAGTTACTTTATAAAAGCAACATCAACTATTCTGTCAACTGCAAATCTTAATGTTAAATGTAAAAGAAAGAAAAATGGCCATAATAAATTAGCAATAGAAAGATGCACCATGTTTCAATACTTAACATTACCTACACTTCTATCACAACTTAATGTTCATAGCCTCTAACGCAAAAAGAAAAATAAACAAATAAGAAATCTATAGCCAGAAACAGAGATCTGTAGATGTGTAAACAAGATAACTGTACTCAGAAGGGTCTGCAATCCCAAAGGTATGAATAGTTCAGTGTAACATAAAGCTGGTAATCTTTCTAGCCAGATTTTCTGATTACAGTATCTACTCGTACCAACAACAGATCAAAGAACACAAACACAGGACCTAGTTTCAAAAGCCCTAAACAAAATAAGCAGAACATTATGAAGAGTCAGAGCAAGCTGAGAACCAGCTGAACTTCATCTTCTCTGCATGAAGACATTCCTTACGAAATCTATTCAAATGTCTACTCCCTGGCACTTTAAAAATGGAACCAAGAACTTTTCAGATTCTCTTTCTCAAGTAATGTTTCCTGGTAACACTGGTGTCCTCAAGTAGGGTAGGTGAAAAAACAGGCTTATTTAGGGCTGAATTTGGCCAAGAACGAACTTGGGTTTTCAGGGTTTGTGACTGGAGTGGGGAAGAAACATGGATTTCTTGGAACAAAACAATGTTATCACTATTTCTATCCCACAACAAATATCTCCAAAACAGACTATACATCCACAATCTCTTCCCCTTTCTGTCTTTAGGAAAATTATTTTTAGGATCCAAATACCTTCATAAAAGAAAACAGACCTATTGTCTTGAATGTAAAGAAGACTCTCCTAGCCACATGGGAAGGTGAACACCAACAACAAACATCTCCACACTCAGAGAGTCTCTCCAGCAGTCCTGCACAGGGCATGGCTGGACGGCATGATGTCTTCTGAAGTCCCGAAACCCCAAACTATTGCAGAATACTAATAACTGATTTGCAAATTGGGAAAGAATAACACAGGAGACAGATTAAGGAGAAAGAAGAGCAGAAAGTTAGAATAACACAGGTAAGAGAAGAAAGAAAACTGCCAACTGGATCACTGCCAGACAATAATAATGGAACAGTACTTCACTGTTTTCAAAGAAAATCTCTGCATGACCTGAAAAGACAACATACTCAGCACAGACAACTGTATTCTTAAAAAAACAAAACAACAACAACCAAAATAAACAAACCAACCCCCCCCCCCCAAATACAATAATAAATTCTGAAGCAACAAGAACCCCGAATAACCAGGACTTCATGCTCATTACAGGGGGCTAATTTCTATGAACTGATAATGCAAACCTTTCAATACAACCAACAAAGCAACAAACACACAAAAAACAGAAAGTTTGGTTTTAGGCTCCCTTTTTACATGAAAAATTCAAATCCTTATGAGAAGCAAGTTCTGGGAAAGGCTAACTCTACCCCCCACCCTCCCAGTTTCTCACTGCTAGCTTTAGTGTAGCTGCAATACTGGGAACATTGACAAACACAGAATTCACAACATCTAACAACATTTAACTTCTGTGTTCTCTGATGTCCACATCTGGATGTGCACAGGGCAGGACTATAAAGGCTGACGATCACTCAATCTCCATCCACTCTAGAGATTGAATCTTTGCTACCTCTCATAGGTACAGGACACAAAAATGCTTTAATAAAACAAAAATACCAAAACCCACTTTTTCCCCCCAGTCTAGTATTTCTCTTTCCACATGCATATGTGCAGAAGCCTTTGATTAAGAATTGACTTCTACCTTCTCTCTTAAGTTCTCACTGCACTTCCCATCCAGCCAAAAAGGCCTCCCTTCTTTGCTACTCAGTTATTGAAATGCAGTACTTCCCATTTCTGATACTTTTACTTGCTCTCTTCCAGGCACAATATTTCATTTGCATCTTATACACAATAAAGCCACACACAGCTGAGATAAGCCTTTCTTTCTTCCATAACATACCCAGCAGATCAGCTCAGGGTAAAGACAAAACTACAACAGAAAATGTAACATAAATGAAAACAGCCCCATAGGTTTACACCAGGTATTTTGTTTACAGAACGAATATGTAGGAATCCGAAATGGATGCTTACTGACTCAAAGCGTCCCACTGCTGTAGTACCCAAGTCGTGAGCGACAGATCTGAAGTTACACAATCATCCGACTTCTATCATTTCCTTTCCTAGTACATCTGTCGCTGCCCAGATCCGTAGTGGTCTCACCCATGAACTCCCAAAACTAAGCGTGGGAGGCTCCCAGACCAAACTTGAGGCCTCCAGTTTGAGTGTTGTAACCCATCCACCTCCTCCATGAACCACACACAAAAAGAAACACTTGTTAGCCCAGAGCTCTTATGGACAATATCTGAAAACTGAGGTTAGAGATTTACATTGTACCTATACCACAAAAAAAAAAAAAAAAAAAAAAAAAAGAAGAAAACCTCTTATGCCACCGGTTCTGCAGCAACTGCCTTCCCAGCAGGACAAATGCAGCATCACAGAGGTTTGGTTGTCTCCTACATGCCACCACTAAACCCAAGCCAGTGCACCAAGAGCAGCTGCGACTTCCAGTGGCTTTTGGAGAACCTACTTGCATGGGGTCCAGGCAGGCCCACACTGCCCATATTCACTGACTCTTCCCTTTGTGTACTCGAAATACACTACCCCTGTGGTTCATTCTACAATGCTCTCACATCAACAACTCAACTTGTTGCGCCAGCTAACGTAAACAATAAATAGCAGCTCGGTATGTTTTATGGACAACTGGGCAACCCTCATGTAACAGTCCTTGTGCCTGAGCGCAGCTATGGTGACCTTCCAGATAAAACTAAATGTAAAGCAATGTAATGTCCCTGCCACAGTGCAGCACAATGCAAGCAGGCACAGTCCCTGCACTTAGCCACAGAATGCTCCCGACAGCCGGCTCCTGACACTTTTGACTCACCTGGAGCACCCATCCATGGAAGCTGCTAAATGCCCTGGCTACTCTTGTGTCACCACATTCAAAAAGTCTAACTGAGAACTGTCTGCAGACAACAGGAAACAGACAAAATTCACAGCATTCAAGGAAAAAGAAATCCACCATGAGCCAGAACATGCCATTTTACAGCACTGCTAAAATTGATCTAATGTCTAACCGCTCTTTCCCTTTCCTCCCCCCAGTCCTTGCTAAATGTACTGTACCTAAAAATATTCATGCACTGTAACAACAACTACATGCCAGTACGATCTGTCTCAGATCAGCATCATTAAACTAGTATCATTAATCATTCATTTTTTTATCCTTTAAACCAATTACAGCAATGGTACCTGATTGCTTTTTAATAAACATGATCTAGGTCCCTCGCTTTCCCTTATCTTTACTGGGTCAATTCTGGTACAGTAAAAAATTGAAGATAAAAAGTTTCAAACGCTTAACTAATAGATTTCTCTAGCTTCCAAAAAAAAAAAACCAAAACCCAAACATTTCACGACACAGTTAGCACGTTAACAAGCCTCCTAGGCTACCTCTCCTAAACTGGAAAAGGAAAGGTAGTTTTCCACAAACACTGAGACCTGTAATGGACCTAAAGACTAAACATGAAGAAATTCTAACTGCAATACTGCCATCGCGTGTTTAAACTCCCCGTGCCCTCTTTTCTGTGAAAACTAGTAAACTCTCCTTTGACCTATTAAAAAAACCAGAACAAACATGCTCAGTAAGTTTTGACAAGCAGAATAACGCACCTGCAAACATCTCAGCAACAGTAGCTCACACGCAGGCAGCGCGGACTGCGCAGCAATGGGACTCCACAAGGAGCCCGCTCTCGGCCATCGTTACCTTGGTAAGAACTGGGGAAGCGCACAATTATTTCATACCACTGCCAAAGCATTCGAAATTTCCTCTCCCAACCAAAATCAGAAAGCCCCTAGGTGACAGACCGGCCGTTCCTTTTACCGCAAGCAGAGGTGAAGGGACCAGGCATTTCGGTGATGTCGCCTGCTGCGCACCCCGCGGCACTGCGAAGTTCACAGGGATGCCGCACGTTCACCTACAGGTAGGGCGAGCGTCTCCCCACGCTCTCCGCCGCCGGCAGGGCAAGGGACCCACGCGATGAGCAAAAAAGCAAGCGGATGGTTCAGTCTGTAATTCACAGCTGGTATTTACAAATTCCGGCGCAGCGGCCGCGAAACCCAACAGCTCCCGCTCGATATTCTTGCCAGGTATCGCCCTGGCAGTGCCTGAAGCCTGCGGCAGCTCACCGAGCGGGACCCGCCGGACCCCCCCGCCTCCCGCCACCCCAGCAGCCTGCCAGCCCCGGCGGAGCTCGGGCTGCGCCGCCCGGCCCGGCAGCCGCCCGCCGCGGGGCGCTTACCCTTCTTATGGGTGATCATGAGGACGATGGGGACGGAGGGCCGGTCGCTGAACGCCTCCGCCTTCTGCACCAGCGCCTCCCGCACCGCCTCGAAGGTGTTGAGGACGATGAAGGGGCGGCTGCCCACGAAGATCCGGAAGACGCTGCCGTACATCTTGGTGAGGCCGGTGAGGAAGACGTGGGGGGAGAAGGCGGGGGAGCCCCGGCCGCCGCCCCGCACCTCCACCGCCCACCTCCTCAGCAGCGGCGGCGGCAGCAGGGCGAAGGCGAAGTTGCCCACCAGCGGCCAGGGCGCCGGGCCCGGCGGCAGCCCCGGCGGCGCCCGCGGCCGCCGCAGCAGCCAGTAGCAGCCCAGCCAGCACAGGGCCGCCACCAGCAGCTCGGTGGCGGTGGGGGCCCGCAGCAGCCACGTCCACGCAGCCATGCCCGCCGCCGCCATCCCCTCAGGAGGCGTCGCGCCCCGCCGTGGGCCCGCCGCCCTCCTCCTCCTTCCCCGCCCCGCCCTCGCCCCCCTCCCCGGCGCGTAACGGCTTAAGATGGCGGGGGCGGGCCGGGCCTGCCGGCGCCCTGACCGCGTCCCCGCCGGGGCTGTGGGCGGGTAGCGGTCCGCCCCGGGGCCGGGCTCCGCTCCCGCCGCGGCCGTTAGCGAAGAGCGAAGGGCTGCGGCCGCGCCGCGGCCGACGTGAGGTGGATGGGGAGGAAAAGCGGCCCCGAGCTCACGGGGGATTTTCACAGGCCGCCACCGGCCCCGCGCCGGAGAGCGCAGGGCCAGCAGCTGGGGCGGGGGTACGGTAGCCAGAAAATCCAGACACGGAGCTGCAGAGTGTGTGTGTGGGGGGGGGGTGCACGGTGCAATGCAAAATTAGCTCTTGCAGGGGGTGGGCGTTTGGTTCGGTTGGCAAAAGCTGACTCTGCGATTAGACTTAGTCTCAGTTTAAAAGATGTCATTAAACATGGCGAGCTGGTGAAAAAATAAAAAAAGGGAGTGCTTCTCACAGCCTCATAGGGCTTACTTTCAAATGTCCCTTATGCAAACATTTAGAAGGAAAGGAAATACGAATGATCCTTCTTCCCAAATACAAAAGCTGGCACTTCTAGGTAATACACCAAAATTTTCTGTTTTCAGAACCAAGGACTAACCTGGAACTATGTCCCAGGTCTAGGTTAACTAACTGCTTGGCAAATGCAGAACAGCACAGAGACACTCCTCAGAGCTGGACCTAAATTTTAGAGGAAAGAGGGTTTTAGTTCTTACTCGTCCCCATTAAAAAAAAAAAAAAAAAAAAGGGAGAGAGAGAGAAAGAAAACACAAAACCAGCACACACCACCAAACACCCCTACCTGGTTTTCAGGGTAACTCCCCCATCCTTTTGAAGTACACCTTAGTGCACTTTCTCCAGCTGATCAACAACCCAAAATTTAATTCCTACAAAGGTAATTAGATGTTGAAAAACACTACTGCATAGTCTTCCAAACCATTTGCTACAGCATCAACGATTTTAGTAAGCACTCTTGATATACCCTCACTAAAAAAAAAAAAAAAAAAAAAAAAAAAAAAAAGAAAAGAAAAAAGCACTGTGGGCAAAAGACAAGTACACCACCTCTAAAGTGACCAGTCCCCCCCAAAAAAGGCAAAGAAAAAATGGTGCTTACCCATTAAAAAGGGTGTTGGCTTTTTTTAAAATAGTTGAACATTCAATAAAGAGAGTGACAAGTGGCTCTTAAAATAGTGGCTAGACTATATTAAAAAGGTTTTATTGCAATTATACAGAAGTTACAGGAATTTTAGAAATACATAAAGCTTCAAATGGTCAAGGTCAGTTTTCCTGCAAGCAATTAAGGCAACTGGATGCAATGTCTCTTTAATCTAATATAAACAGCGAATGGATATTTTACTAGCCATGGATTAAACAAAGTATAAAAACCTAAGATCACAGATTTAAATTGGCAGAACAGAATGCAGCTTTTTTTTTTTCCATATTTTGCAGAAATTCAGTGGTTAATTACAATGTACACCAATAAAATGCATCTATTAGAAAAATAGAGAAAAACACAAGTGAAAATTTATCTGAACCAAAGACATTTTAAATCTGAGTCTCAAGGAAAGTTTAAGTTCTGCAGTCTGAAAATAAGCAGCTAAGTTATTCACAGCACAGCTGAAACACATTACTGGTTTTGCCTGTTTTCTTTATAGGGGAGTAATCTAGCCTCACTTCCTTCTCAGTCTAGTTGAGAAGTAGCACTAGATAAATTCTCTCCTTGCCTCCATATGCAGTTGAAAGATTGGTTTCAGTGGCATATGGCCAATTCTAGGTTGCCTAGAGATTAAATTTCACATTATTTTTGATAAAATTGAAACTACTTTCATAGTTTTAAGTGAATTTACTGATCAAATGTGAACTTTGCTCTGAAGTGTCATTAAATGGATGTTTCTACTTAAAAATAATAGAAGTTGTTGCAACATTGAAGTCAGTTTTTCCAATTAAAATTAGAACCAATAGCCTCTTTGTAAAGTGTAAAATTAACAGCAAAATATAACCAAGTATTTTACTAACATTCTGCATACCCCAAATAACTATGTATACAAGTTTTAGCACTATAATGCTTTCCTTGGAAATCATTCCTCCTCAGTCCTAGTATCAGTGTAATAAAAGCCACCCCCTTTAATTCTGCACTTAAGGAAAATCCATGCCTCAAACTCTTTTGCCCTAAATTGAGTAATCAAAGCATTTAGTGACTCTACTTTTAACAGGTAAAAAACCTCCATGTAACAAGCAAAGAAAACACCCCACCAGAGTAAAGACTGTCATTAAAATGAGCGTTTTCCAAAAACCCCACCCAACCAACCAAACAAAAAACCCACAAAAAAAACCAAAACCAAAAAGAATAGTTCAAATTAACTCATTTTTCTTTAAAGATAACCAAGTTACAAAGTTAAGGCCCAAGCAGAAACATTGGAATTTTAATTAACACAGTACACTCTCAAAAGCAATATAATACTCTCCTTTCTCAAACTTTATCTTAGCCTTTGAATCCTATCAACTCTTACGACTGTTGACCAGTTATTCTATACAGTTGTTGAGTTAGCAAGCATTCTCTTCAAGTACAGGCTGTGTTTTTATATGCTTTATTTAAGCTTGCAGGCATCTTTTGGATTTTTATTTCCACAGGCACTTTATTCACAAAAAATGCTCTCCTTGTCAAAAAGAATATTGAAAATATTTGAAAGTTCTGAGACTAGTGCACTGACAAACATGTTTCTATAACTCACAGCAGATGCTAACACTAAAAATCTGCTCTCAGTCAAGTGAGTGTCACATGATCACAAAGGTTTCGTTTCTGCAGGGCATTTAAACATGCAGCCATTTATCTCTTAATATTTCTGTAAATATTGGACTTTTTCAGTAAATTAAAAAAGACAACCTGTTTTCTCTGAAGCATCTAATAATTAAGAGATAGAAAAGTTGTATTTCAATGTGGCTTAGGACTGTTACGGATGACTTTGTTCTGCCTTTAGCTCTTCCAAGTATCCTACTGTTAAAGCAAGCCTGAGACAAGTAGCAAGACACAATACAGGCTACTGTTACTAGACTATCCATCTTCACTCAACAAAAAACCCAGCCAGCCAGCCCTGCTTTTATCCTAGATAGTGGGGGTTTTTCTGCTTTAAATTAAGTTACTCTAGACCTGGAATATTCTTTGCACAGACACAGAAGTTCCATAAAATAGATCTTAGAGAAACCCATTATATTTCTTGAAGTACTAGGTGCAAGTGATTCAAGAGAACTTACTCCAGTATATGAAAGATAGCGGTTTAGTAACCAAAACCTCAGGGTGCAACTACTTCAGAGCAGAGGAAGCGTGCCACACTGTTCCAGACTGTACCCTTGTACATGCACCCTGCTCACTTGCCAGTGTGTACCTGGACATGGCACCCACTCTGCACGTTCACATGTGCATATCCATTAAGAGCATCATACTTATTTCAGAGTTGACTATAGTAGGATTTCCAAACATGTTACAGGCAGATACTTTTACAACTGCAAGTTGATAAGTAAGGGGCCTTTAACAACAGCAAAAGGCTTTGTATTCTCCATGGAGAGAAAGTATAGGTACTGCTGCCCAAAGATGCCTCTTGAAAAGATTTTTCAAGTGCACTGTCCTTCATTATCTGCAACATAAAATCATAATGGGGGGCAGGGGGTGGGGAGGCAACAATATTTTCTGCAACAGAAGGCACAAGGTAGTTTTTCATCTTAAGAGAAGGTTGCTTCTGAAGCTTTGAAACAAAGTTAGAAAATTACTTTGCTGTTCCACAACCTAAACAATTGTAGTTTAAGGCTCTTTCGCGTGTTTTTATAATGTCCTACTATGAATTCCCTTGATAATTATGTCAAGTTCCACTTCTGTTCTTTAGATATGGTTACACGGTCATGCTCTTCACAAGTTTGTTTTTCAGAAGTTTCAGCAAAAGATGGATCTATACTGCATAATCAGTGTTCTTCTAATACAGTTTTGTCCATTTCACATCCTCTCTCTGTCTCCAAGGCTTCAAAACAATGATGATGAAGCCAGAGAATTTTTTTTTTTTTAAATATTACCCTATGTCTTAATCCTACCCAATACAATTCTTGTATTTTAGACCAAGTTTCAGAAAATTAGCTATCCTAAGCATGTATGAAAATTTAATCTTGGACATGTAGTCTAGACCCATATACACTCCTAACGTTTTCCTGCATTAAAAATACCTACTATAATATTTTGCAGTTTTTATATAAAACAGAAATAGAAAGGGGTCTTATTTATATAAAAAGCATTTGGAACAGGCTTAAAAAGTACAGAAATTATGCTTTATTGAAAAGGTGTCACAACAGCTTTCCTTAATGTTCATGGGTAAGAATAGAGTATGAGCTCCTGGTATTTTTTGAGAGATCATTAGCACCATAAATGGACATAGGTTTTTGATTTTTAAGGATGTGTATGGTAGTAAGTAGTCCAACAAAGTATTGCATTTGTTAGTACACAGGCTGACCATAAAAAGTTTCAACTTGTATGTGCTGAGTAAACCACATAAGACAATTTCTTTAACATATTTTTACCAAATTCATGGTCAACAGTGCAAGTGATCATGACAGATAGCACCTTTAGAGATAAAAGCTACAAGATGCTCACATTATTGCTTTTTTTTTTAAAGTACAGCTAGTGCAATAGGTTGTTTTTTTTTTTTACAGAGTGAACACATATTGCAATGTCTTACAAATCACAACTCTAGTATCTCACAGTATGCAGCAAACCACAACACTCAGTTGGCATCCACTTAACAGAAATAGCTGAAGTGCTAGAAAACGTCATCCTGAAAGTTTTGCAACATAAAAGCCAACTCTTGCTATTTATGAACAATTTATGTAGAAATGAGGTCCAGTTTGCAAACATCAGTACAAACTGCAGCACAGAAGGTCTCTAAGTAGTATCATTTGTTACTGTAACGTTATGCTGTACAGCAATTGCAGAACTGGACCCTAAAGCTATTAAAAAACCAAAAAGGCCATGTATTAGCTCCTCATCATGCAAACATTACAGCATTCCTATATTACCATCTAAGGTTCCTCAGCAGCCAACAGCTTTTCTTGCCTAGTTTTTCCCAGGTTGGATATACAGCTCCAATTAATGTATAAAGCTGCGGATTCGACCTAGGAGAAATCACGCAAGAAAAACTGTCAGCCAATGAGGATGAAAGCATGTTGCAGTTAAAAGTGACATCCTATACAGTTTTTACAGAAGTCTTTAGAGTTCTCCTCAAAGTCACATGGAAAGCATGAGAACCGCAGCCGTCAAACCATTCTTTCCTGTTTTATTTTCAGGTTCCTTGGTGTGACCCTGACCTCACAAAACTGCCAGAATTTATCTTTTTCACATCTCACACATGCTCTCCTGAATCAGAAAAATAAACACAAATGAATGTACTAAACATTTAAAGAGTAAGAATTGATTCCTGAGATAAAAACTATGCCCTAGGATGTTAGGTTTTATACTTGAAAATAATTTCAGAGTCTCAAATTGTGCAAAGATGTGTCTGACAAGAACACCTTTTGGCTTTAGTGTTAATTTTGGAGCCTTCTCAAACATTAATCCTACTCTTCTGTATTGAGCCATTTAGAAAAGGCAGTTAACAGAAGCAGATAAAGTAAGACAGGAGCCCAAAGCCACCGAGGCTAAAGTGTAAGCAGCATTTTGAGCAGCAACAAGCTATGAAAAAAGTGGAACGCAAAACCAGTTTTTACAGAAGTAACAAAGCACTAATAACAAGGTACTCAAAATGGAAGAGGGGTTGGAGTTTAACAATATTTTTTAAGGTCTGTGTACAAACACTTCATTGGTAGAGGTAAAAGTAAGCAGGGAGTATATTATTCTCAGCACTCCTGCCATCTCTAATTAAAAAAAAAAAATTAAAAAGTGAACAGACCCACTCATTTTAAATGCAATTCACATACTTGAAGTCACAGTGGTCTGCCTTTTCAGCCCCTTTCATAGTTTTCTGGTTTAGTAAGTGATCTTCACTACACTTTTTAGAGATTGCCATCTTTGGTGCTGTGCCCTCAGTCTGAAAGAAGCTCAAAAGAACAAGGAAAGATGGCTTACAGCCTAATGTGTAGAGTACAACCTAGTTTATCTTCCCAGAGAAGCCTCTGTATACTGCACCCAATATTGCCTATGCCACAGAGACCCCTCTCCACACACATGTGCATAGTGCCTGGGTCACCAGCTGCTCAAGATGCCTGTACCTCAGACTAGTTTCTGACCACTTTTTCTTAAAAAAAAAAAAAGTTACCTTCAAACACATTTCAGCAAAGTTGTTTTGTGAAAATCAATCTCAATTGGCACAAAAGAGATTCTTCTGTAATAAGTCTTTGCAGTTTCACAAATGCTAACTTCCTAAAGACCTTATTATGCAGAGGGCAAATACAAGAGCTGAAATTAATATTGTATAGGCATAGCTTGAAAGAAGAGTATTTCTGCTAGAAGAAACCCATGCATAGAGACTTTAAAAACACCTTAGGCACTGCATACAATGGATCTACTTTTTTTCCATTGGCATTTACCAGAACTAAAACCAGTTATGACTAACCATACAGCAAGCAAAGCACAAACATTCACTCCTCATCTAAGGGAAGGGCTGGGCCAAACGATACAGAATCATTTGAAAAAGTGAACACTGTAATAGTATAACACAGCATCTTTTTTTCCACTATCGTACGGATAAGACTGCCTGTAGCATGCAGCCAATGCAATTTGAATTCAGAAAGTCACAAATTACTGCTTCCAGAAAGAGCTGGTTTGCCCTCTCCTCCTACCTGGGTTGCATCTTTTAACTTAAAGGTTAGCCCACAGCAGAGAGGCACAGAAAACAAACTTCTCATAATATTTGCTAAACTCCAAGCCCTTATCAATTAACATATTTTCATTGAAAACAAGTCATATCTTCCTGAGTTTTTAAGCACTAATTTCCACCAGGAGAGAAGGAATCCTCAACACCAGTATTTTAGATACACACTAGAGACTGCACAGATCATTACTTCATCTTAAAACATCATTCAGGCATTCTAAGTCTTTTATTAGGAATGATTATCTACTGAAATAAAAGATGAGTTCAGAACTAGAATTTGTTCCTACAATATTTGTTACCTGTACCTAGCCCGAAATTCTTATGTGCTACTTTCTAGATTAATAAGACTTAATCAAATGGTTAAATACATGGAAACTTGAGCCAACTGGAAAAAAGCTTCAGTATGTTTTAAGCATTGCAGCACTTTGTTCTTGTTTTAGAAACTGTTAGTGACAGCTTGGAGAAACAGCTTACGGAAGTTTGCTAATCATATTTAAGTATTTTAAAATCTCCAAGCATCTCTCACTGAGTTGGGTTTTATTTTTATACTGTAAGTTATGGATGAGAACCAGCACAATCCACAGCACAGACACACATCTGTACTGTAGAATGAAGTGCTTAATACTGCCTGTTTCCTTATAAGTATTTTTTGCAGTACTATTACACATAAACAATGTAATTCTACATTACTTAGAAGTTAGGTCTAGTTTTAGCTCAATTTGTGTAAAAAGCAATATATGATCACCATCTACTTCAATGTTTTCATCTCCCTTTTTCTTGTAAATACTAGAACAAAAGCCTTTGTCTTAATTCTCAGTTTCTCAGCACAATTTTTTTTTTTTCTTGGACACTAGGAAGCATCATAAAATAGCATATGAAGGCTAACTTGTACGCAAAGTTACTTCAGTGGCATGCTAGGATATTTTTCCAATGTGCACTTAAACAGCAACACTCATTTAAATGGTGTCCAACAGAAGTATTTATTTTTAAGACCCCTTTTTCAGTAACTGAATTTAAGACATTGATTTTACAATGCCTGGTACAGAACACTTAAATTCAGCAGTCTTACAGTATCACTCTAATCCCGTGTGCCTATAGAAGACTTATAGGTAAGTCCAAAACACACATTGTAAAAATATCAAGATGACAGTGGAGCTTTACAGCTGTTAAGTCTGCCAGCAAGGAAAAAATGGTTCCAGTACATCTGATAGATTGGACATGTTTTTAAAGTTACCCCATGAATCTTTAAGATAGGGGGTTTTTTTTAAGTTAAAGAGTTGTGGAAAGTTCATTTGAAGTAAATGGAAAGACTTCACCTTGCACTGAAGTTAATGGATCTGGTCTCTAGAACTGTAAATCATACTTCATATCTACTGAAATGAGAAAAGGAATTTGGGTTAGTAACAAACAACTTAGGATAACTTGTCTAGCCAGATACTAATGATGGGAGAAAGTCAGAGTTTGAACAGATTCTGATTTAAGACACAGATAAGTGGATTTGCCATAATCTAATTAAGAGAATTCTCTCTCATCTTCTAAAATACTTCCCAGTTGCGTCTCTGTTACTGAGCTTTATTTCTCTATTACATGAAGGTAGTGTATTTTAACATATAAATACAGTCTTGATTTTTTTTTCCCCCTTCCTTCTCTCCCACCCCCCCTTTTTTGGGGGGGAGGGGGGAGTGTTGGTTTTTTTTAAGGAGGGAAGCAAATCCAGTACTAGAGTTCATAGCAACGTTTAGCACAGCTCTTTTTGCTATTACTCCACCTGTTGCTGTTTTCTTGGAAAGATAGCTATGATGATTAACATTTAGTACCATTTACGTCCACATGGGAGTGCTAAGCACATACCATAAAAATGTCAATTTACAGTTGTTTCAAGTATATGCTAATCATTTCTGGCATAGGAATAAAGCACCTGTAGCATGACAACATAGCAGCACATTTTTTTATATGCTCAAGTTAACCTTTTAAATCCAGTTTTAAATTTAGGTTAGGCATTTAAGAAAGGTTATTTCATAAATGGAAAGCACCCAACAGCATCTAAGTCAACTGATACGCCAGGTGTACAAAAGTGTAGTGCCTTTTCTTTTTTTTTTTTTAAGTGTCAGGGAAGTTCAGCATGTAAATGCTCTTCAGTAGAGAAAAGAAGCATTTTACTTATAGTCACAGTACAGGTGCAGCTCATGTGACACCTGTAAGAAAGATTATTATTGTAATTCCAGGAAAAGATAATTACAGTGACATACTGCATAACATTGGGCATATACAGCCCAAATAAGCCTGCAATCAAGTGATCAGTAAATTAAGCGAAGACTTAAGTTTCTCCTGTTCTTACCCACTGCAATCCTTTTTCCTCTTAGGATGAAACCATGTTTTCAGCTTCATAGTATTTAACTACAATGATCACTAAGTTCTTAAAATGAGTAATTTTTATGTACTGGCTGTGGTTTGTATTGGATAAACTACTGTAGCAGTAAGCACTAGCACATACCATTACTTACCCCATTTCACCACCTTACATATAGGCCTAAACATCTATACCATCCAAGTTTGCAAAAGCAATTTAAAGCTATTGAGAGAGTAGAGAAGTGGGGTTTTCTGCTAATTAAAATACACCATTTTGAGGGCTTTGATACAATGGAGAAAATTTAAGCACTTAAGGGAGGGCCGAGCCAGAACAGGAATCAAGTATTTTGAGCTAGGGCTGCCATTTAAACCTTCCTTTTGTATTACAATAGAAGATTCTATCAAATTCAGAAGTAGAAGGAAAGCTCTCACCTCCCAACAAAAGCATAATCTTTTCTTGCCTCAATCATCACTTTCATATTTTTTCCTTTCAAAAACAGGAATAAGTGTAAAAAACCAAACACCTCATCCTGCATGAAGAAATTCTACGTTGCAGATACATTGCAGAAATCCCACTGAGACATGGTGGTGGTTAGGCAGACAATTAGCTACCTAGACTATCAAAGTATTTATTATTCAGCCACCAGATGAAACCCACTGTTTAAGCTCCTTACTGGAATGCTTTTCATGTTATTTTCAAGACACGGTTACCACTAATGAAATTAATTCACAATTTCTAAAAGATAATATTACTACAAGTGGCTTAACATGACCATATTTAAGATATCACAAAGCTTAGAATTCAGCTTCAAAAAAAGATATTATGCTCTATGAAGTAGTATTGATGTAACAAGTATCTTGGGAGATTTACAGACTGACATCGAACAGATTCATTTATATGATACAGAAAAAGGACTTTCATATAAGTGTTTTGATACTGGCTTTTTAGCTGCTCAAGGTCTGCCAGGAGCAAGCAAATGGAAACATAGGTATGCCCACACACACACACAACTTCCAGGGGTGTGTTATAAAAGTCCAAGAAGCTTATTTTAAATAACAAAACCAAACATCAGCAGAATTTCTTTCTTAGCTAAGTTTTACCAAGGATATATTATAAGGAACATTGTTTATTGTATTACTTTGATAATGCACAAAAAATATTTGAAATGCACGTTAATAATATTCTTATGTACAACTCATAGCAACTGATCCCCTTAACTGAAAAAAAATCATATTTGAATACTCCATATTGCATTTTGTAACTTTAACTGGACTTCTTAAAAACAAGTTGTTATTGTTTAAACTATGTTCACACTTGTCACTCAGTTCAAAACATTCTTAAAATAAGCAGCATTTCCTTTATATTAGTATCACTTCAACACTTAATGCAGTTTTATCTTTGCTATCAGGTTTTACTGAAGATTTGAAAATAAAATTGAGTTAATTGCAGAAATTATTACAGAACATAAATGGTTAAACATGGTATGCTAATTTTCTACTTTGCTTTCCCAACAATACAAAACAATAAAACCCAACAAGAACCAGGTAGCTAATTAATCTGTGGTTTTGTTACATGTTTGCCATGGTAATTTCCCACATTCTCAGCCAACTTGCTTAAAGCCATGTCAGTTGCACGAAACCCTGGGAAAAAAAGAATCTGCGTGCAAGTTCTACCACAGTGTCATTTAATATGAAATGGGTTTAGGTAATAATTGGAGAAATGCTACTGTTGTAGGTATTCACCTTGGCACTTTTTTGGTTTTTTTGAAGTCACAGAAACACGCCAATAGGTAAAAAGGAAAGTCAATGCAGAACTATGGCTCCCAAACAAATTTGCTACATAGTTTCAGCAAGAGAGAGCTACTAAAATTAAAATGTTTATTTTAATTATAGCCCCATTTTGGACCTGGCCTTGCATTCCTCAAGCAGGTAAGATCTGTAGGACTTTTGCCTGAATTAAGAACAGTATGATCACTCTTTCTAGTAAGTAGTTTTAATATGTGTTTAACTACACAACAGTATGTGCTTTTGTGTGTATATGCATGTACATACACTGATAGGCACTGTATAGCTATATACACAAGGCCAAACTGCAATTAAAGATTTAGACTTTGAAACCATGTCCTTTTTTAAAAATAAAGTTTTAGGCTCCTTGAGCTCTGATGTTAGCAGCTATTCCTCATTTGCAAAGTCATCAGGTAGCACAACGTTTTAAATATAAAATTACTAATAAAAAATGTAAAAATTGGTATATAGTAGAATATATGGGAGATAATGGTGGTAAGTAGTATTTTAGGGTCATAAGATATTCATACCCACAGAGTGTAAAAAAAGTCAAGACTTGCTTCCAGCTGTACCAGTCACGCAAAGGCCTTACCTTCATTAGCAAGAATAATGCAACAAACCACTTCCTACAATTGTGTTATTTTTTTTATATGCCTCAAATATGCCGATATCATGCCTTTACATTTTAGCATGTTTTTGCCCTTACGCACTCCAGAACTCTGAAGATGAGATTTTTGGGTGCTTCTGTGGATGAGTGATAGTTAGTAATGAAAGTGCTAGTGTGGTCTTTGGCCTCTATCTCATTAGTAAAGCAAAGTCCTGCTCCATTTTTTCTTTAATAAAAAAATCCCATCAGTGGTGCATTCTATTAGCACTGAAGAGTAGAATAGGTCTGTACAGCCTGATGATAGGAAAACATATGAAATGGCAATATGTTTGTCTACAATTGTCTTTCCAATCAATTGCACAGAAGCTTGGTCCACTTCTTCAGTTACAGTGTAGTCCTCTTAAGAGCTTTGGTTACAGCATTAATGTTTTGGTAAAAAAACAGAGCAGATGCTTTCCTTCTTTTCTTCAGGTAGATTTTTCATTGTCCTCTCCCATCTTCTGAACCCGTGAATACTTTTTGCATGAAGATTTGAAGCAGCTGGGAGGCCACGATATCGGCCAGGAAAAGCTGCAAGGAACAGAGCCTTGCACATTCTTCTCAAAGAAATAAAATATTGGATACCACCATGCTCGAGAGAGAAAATTTGTCTGCGAAGAGACCTTTAAAGTCTGTAATGGCACAAGTAGGTAAAGAGAAAAAGGAAACAGACAATCAGTTTAAATCATTATAATCAACTATGTTGAGTCAAGACAACTACAAAAATGCAATTATTTGCATGCATTTCTGCAAAGACGAGGTGCATTTAGCCTACAAAAAACCAGGATATTGAGATAGCGTATACATCAGAGTCCAAATGTATACTACAGTCTGAGCACCTTTTACACAAAGGGATGCTTTGTGGCTTTACAAAATTTAGGGAGACAGTGTGCTCAAGTCTTTCACTGTGAGTCCTTTTGGGCATGTCATGTTTCCATTGATGACTAATAGCTGAAAACCAGATTAAAATGGCTTGAGAACTATGCTCCTATTTGAAAGTGTTCTTGAAACAACTGCAGCAGTTACCTTCTGAACAATGTACTTCTAGTGACATTTACAGAACTGTCACTAGAATTTTAGGATGGTCAAGGTAATTTAGGTTGGTCAGATACTTTATTACTAAACTACTGTTTACTCATAAGCTTAGATAAACAAGGGCTATTCCATACATCCACTACAGCAATAAAGTTTTTCTGAAGTTTAAAAAAAAGTCTTTAAGCCAAAATAACAGCAATTTTAAAAAACTTTATAAAAAAATAAATTTTGAAATAACTTCATAACAGGCACAGATCAAAAAAGAACATCTTAATCCATTAAATATTTACTTAATCCACAGTAAAGTGAAACTCCTTTCCCAATTTGTTTAAACTTCAGTATGGAACCTCTATTTTTATTTCAAAATTAAGAACTAATTTTGACCTTTCAGCAGTATTAACAAATGCAAGCTATACATTGATTCTAAAGGTATTTGCCACTCACCTTTTCATTAGCCATTGAGTGGTACCACCAAAAAAGCCGTGTGGTGATATAGTAAGCAATGATGACGTCTACAGTATAGTGTTCATGAGCAACAAGGATACAAATTATGCCAGCAGCACTCATTAGCCAGCAGATTAAGTGATACCACCAGAAATGACGTGGTGAATCTGTGAAATAGGGAGGTGACAGGGGAAAAAAAAAAAACACACAAAAAAGCCATATACTTTATTATAGCAATCCACAAAGCGAAGGGGAAAAGATAAAAAAAAAAGGTGATTTAATTAAGGGTACTAAATTTTAAAATGTAACTCATATATACCACACTGGTACAAGAACCCTGTTTTGACACAGAAAACAAGACTAAAGAATCATGCAAACTTACTGAGGTGTTCTTACTTTGTAAAATGAGCCCAAGATGAGCTTGCAGTTAAAAACAGACAGCACCATCACCCATTTTCTAGTCAAATTAAGTTAGTTTTCTAATTAAATCACTTCTAGGATAAGGGGTGCAAGAGAAGAGACAGAATTGAGGCAAGACATACACTTGATTATTTTACTTGACTGCTCTGAATCTCTGCTCTGTTTACAGTCTATGCTCAAGTAAACTTACACTCAAGTAAAATGTCTAGCATTGATACAAACTGAGCAGAGATCACAGATTATACAGGAAAAGACACCCTTATTTTAATTCCTACATTTTAACTACTTTGCATGAGACCTCTGTTCTATGAAACAGAATACACTGTACCAGGAAGTACAGTATGTGAATTTATACCCTTTCATTAAAGATTAACAAATGGGAGCAAAGCTATTCTTCAAAATGCATTTAAGCCACTTTAGTGGAAAAGTTCCCCTGCCCTTCTTTCCCCATTGAAAAATGCCTTCGGTATGACAACAACCATTCATAACTTCTGACACGCTAATGGGCTTCATTTCACTCACAGTGGGAGGTTTTGGCACCCCTTGCCTTGTGGGGCAATGGTCAGCCTTTACTTTCACACAATACCAGCAGAAAAGTTACTGATCTTAACAAGCCTACCCAGTAGTAGTTTGAGAGGCCTGTGCAAAAGAGTTACTGTAGGATGACTTAAATTTTGGTGCAAGTGTCAAAACAGTAAATTCTCTCAACTCTCCCCAAAACACCACAGAAAAATCTGTATCTGCCAATTTAAAAAAAAATAAAAAAATTACAAGGAGCCAAGTCATCTCAAGAAGTTGATGAAAACAGCCCCAAGCAAGACAGACATACCAAGGCTAAAAATGTAAGTAACTATTCTGGGCAAAAAAGCTGAAGTGCAGGGGAATAAATGAAGAAGCAGCAAAGGATGAAAGGAAGAGAAGTGCAGAGCAAAAAA
The DNA here is from genome assembly GCF_900496995.4 of Aquila chrysaetos chrysaetos. Taxonomy (NCBI): domain Eukaryota; kingdom Metazoa; phylum Chordata; class Aves; order Accipitriformes; family Accipitridae; genus Aquila; species Aquila chrysaetos. Next base: position 58,364,000 of record NC_044004.1, on the reverse strand, counting down.
ACCCAGTAATGTTCACTTTACAAGAAGGACCTAGGCCTAAGAATCAGCAGACTATAATCAGCATCTTAAATTACTCTTCGAATGTCTCGCATCTGCATATTTGAAGTTTGTCATATTAAACAGGCATTTTTATATTGTGTTTTTTGTTTAAGGCAGAACGTAGCACTGCAACACTTCCCTCAACTTTTTAATAAAAGGAAGGCATTCAACTAATGCTGGCTAGTCTTATTTTTGTTTCAGTGAGAATTAATCCCCATGAGCCAAGATAGTATTTGCCTAGTTTGGGACACAACAATAGGAGAGAAGATTCCAATTCCAAACATGTGAACTGGAAAGGGAACTCCCAACTACACATTCATGAGCAGCCAAGTTCCCAGGGTAGCAGCACTGCTTACCATATATCAGATTTAGAAGTTGGTGCTCAGTTCTCCAAAGCTTCAATCAATACTGTGTGTACAGCACAGATAGATTTCTCCCCCTACCCCCATGCCCCATAGCAATGTAAAGCAAAGGGGGAAACTATAACCACAACTGTATCTTCTGTGTGCTTGCCAAATTCTTATCAACTCCAGGAGGCATAAGTAGGAGACTCTAGCAGAAGACATCCAAGGAGCATGAATCAACTATTCATTGTTTGCAGTAACTAATGTACAGCACACTTCAAAAAAATCACTTTGTTTCTGGGTGTAGTATGAGAGTACAATAGTGCTGTGCTCAAGCCACAAAAATTCCTTAAAATCTAAGGTATATCAGCCAACCCGCACAGAGCTGCATAATTAACTACAGTATGTTTTACCCAAAATTTGAATAACCTGTCAATCAATAACAAAAAGCTAGCTTGCTTCAATCAACCAGTAAACACATTATATAAAGACAGAAGTGACATGTCTAGTCACATTAAGCCCTTAATTAAAGCCCACACCACTTCTACTAAACCCACATTCCATTTTTGCTCAAAGTCATGATTTGTATTTCAAACCTGTACATGTACAGTCTGTGTACAGCTGACTAGTTAACTTTTGGAGGGCAATAGCTTTACATGCACTTTTATCACATGTTTTCCCAGTACAACGGATTTCAACAAGTGTGTTGAAATACCATCACTTACACTCTTTGATGAACAGGTAGATCAGCGTTAATACCACAGTGTGACCACTAAACAGAAAGTCTCCGCACAGGATGTGTGATCCAGTTATGGATAGACCACCACCAGAAATCAGTCGCAGGATCCTCTGAACCTTTGCCTGAGAATCTCCATTCAACTAGAACACCAGAAAAAGAGGTACAAAAAAAATTAAGACACACCCTAAGTGACTCGAGTAAACTTCTTGCCCAAACCTATGTGGAGTCAGGGAGAGAGGGAGAAAAGGACACGTTACCTTCATTTTCTTTGGCTTTCTTTCATATATTCTTAAACAAATAAGCATGCATATCAAAGTTGACAGGTTCTAAAGATCAGCTTGATAACACTAGCATTCTGTTTATGCTTTCTCAGGCTATTTAAAATATGCATTGTATGAGAATGAGATGCAGAATATACTGGAAAGGTAAACATTAAAAATTGGTAAGGTCAGGTATCTCATGATAGCCATTGACAGAATGGATAAAACCCATTGAAAACTGGTTCCAACACAGTACAACCTTGCATACCGCTTCTATCATTCTGTTGAGAGCTGAGCAATGTTCCTACAGGACAAAAATCTTCAAACTCGCTTAATTTCAGATTTGGTTACAAACTCAGTCAGGACTTAGATTTAGAGGATTTGGAGTTTTTTAAACACGCATTAGGATCAGCTTTTGATTTATCATAGATACAAGGTAAACACTCAGTTTCACCTAGCTGTTTAAAGATTAACTCTGGGAAAAAAACAAACAAGATAAAGGGATAACTGAGTTTTCCATAATCAGAAAAATAGTAACTCATCCTGGTTTAATGCTAGCAAAATGGACTTTCAGCAGAGATATTTAAGTTTTCCTTTGCTTACCTCTTCCTACTCCTCAATACACAACCTACTACACAAAGTCATTCCCCAAGTTAGTAGAACAAAACAGCCGAGTCTTTACAATAGCGTTATGTAAATAAAGTTTTGTCAAATAGATACTGATTCATGAGAAAAGTAGTTCATCCACTATATTCCTAAGTTGTGAATGTGAAAGACTGAACAGACATGATGCTGTACCTCAGAACTGATGAGATCCTACCCAGGAAGTAACAAATTTATCCCCTAAGCAAACTGGCAGTATTTTTAGGTTTCAAAATGCTTATCTTCTAACTGTATAACCAAACTGTTTCTTACTCTCTCAAGTGCACTGTTCTTTCAGTGCAGCCAACACAATACTGTTTGTTCCAAGACAATTATATGTCTACAACTTTTTATTAGTAAAACGGCAATAACAGAACTCCTTTGTGTCACCCCTTAACTACACCAACACATTTTTTTTTTAATGTTCTTGTAGAAATATTAGCATGTACATGTTTCTATATGTATCAGCTCATTTAAACAGCTGAACTTGTTTTAGTCACTTTACATGCATTTTGCAGGTTGGAAGGAGGGACAGGCAGCTGACTTCTGGTATTGCGATAGCTCTTGACAAAATAGTGTGAGAAACAGGACAAAGCATATGATAACATTGTGGGTTTTTTAAAAGGATACTGCAACACAAGTTTGTGTATCAGCCTATGAATTACCAGATTGACCGTGGGTATCCCACCATGTAAGAAAAAAATATTGCTGCAGTATTAGAGTGATTAGCTTGAGCCTCAGAAGCAAGTCTACTAATTTGGTAGCAGCACTATTTCAACATAGGCACTCTCCTTTAAAGCATCTTAACTGCAGCAACAGTTTGAGGCTCTATTTGTATCACACAACTTCTGGTTTATCACTATCTATCTTTCTGAAGACATCAACTGAAAGTAATTTGTGTTATGTAATAACACCTGGAACATTATCTTCTATTTGCTCTAATGAGCCATAAGGACTCAGGCAGATACCAAGGCAAGAATTAGGGAGCAAAGGCTCTTACCTTCGGCGCACACTGAAAATGCATTCCAGGCACAGGTAAGGTGGTAACATACATAGTAATACAGCGGTACAGATACAAAGTTCCTATTATAAAAAAGAACCTGCGTCCCACTATTGATCTGAAAATAAGGGAAGGGGGAAAAAAAGATTGAGTACAAAGTTCACATGCAGGATATACATAGAACAGTTATGGAGCTCTAGCTTTATTAAACAGCTAAATCCCTAGAATTAAAGAGCAGCTCCACCCACTGCTCTCCACCACACACTTCTCTAAACCAAATAACAAAAAGTCTTTCTACATGTTTTAGTCTTGCTAGCTCATAATAGTATATAACTACCACAAAGCTCCCACCAAAGCTATCTAACCAATTTAACATGGCCTCTGTCTAACTCAGCTGTGCAGTCAGGCATAGTTTTCCTTGACTCAGTGACCTTCTCTTTTCGGTCCCATATTATAACCATATCCTTGACTTAAATATGTCTAGTTTAAGCACATGAAGACAAAGGAAAAAGCTTCTAGTCTAGCTGTAGAGGACAGTGGGTTCCTCCTCAAATCTGGATGAGATTTTTTACATCACCGTGATTTCCCCTGTTTAAATATTGCCATGGGCTTCAAAAGCCCAATCCCAGAATAAATTTGACTAGTACAACACAGGTGTCAAATTCAGATTTAAAAAACATTATTCAATAATCAGGAGAAACCTGTCTCCGTGTCCAACAAGGACACTGGAACATGTTCTAAAGAAGTCATCCCTTCGCCATTTTCCTGCCAGCCCTATTCTACAATATTGCTACAGATTCTACCAGAAGATTTCTTCTACCCAAAGTGAACAAGGGAAACCAACGTTCTGAAAACATACAGCAGAGGAAAAAAATTTAGCTACTTACTTGTATCTAAGAAACAACCACTGGAATATCCATAATCCAACTAGTATCATTCCATTTATTTCTGATACAGAAAAAGCCCATTTCACACGATCAATGTAATCAAAAAACTTGTCAGGCAAGGGAGGGCTTAGCTCCTTTGGAGGTACTCTCTCATGGACCACAGTGATCATGACAGTTGTTAGAATCAAGTTGAAGAGAGCATAGACAAAGGCAATGCCTGTTTTCCACCATTCCAGAGGAAATTTGTTCCTAGACTCAGCCGGCATAGCAATCTGGATGTAATCAGGATATTTCTTTGTTGTTTTTCGCAAGCCATTAGACAAGCCCTTTGGTTTGCTAGTGCCATTTTTGTTCTCTTCACTGACTGAGAGAGTAGGTCGTGAGTAGCCATTAGAAGTGTCATTGTTTTGACCCTCCATATGCTCTTCAAGCTTTGCTGTCTCAATGGTATTCATTCCCAAGCTGTATGGCCAAATCAGGTTTATCAGTGACCAATTTCTGGGCTCTCTAAAGTCTGTTATTCCTTGAAGTCCAACGTTCTTGTTCCTAGACGATTTTTGATTTCTGTAAAACTCTAAAAAGTGTCCATTGTGCTTTCACTATTCAGATACTGTAAAGCAAATTGTGAAGACAAATCTTTCTTCCAGAGCTGTATCATCTGCAAAAAACCAAAACAGATACTGAGGACCTTCAGAACTAGTAATTTGTTCAGTATCACATATCTAAAAAAATGCTTATTCTAAGTTCCATCCAAGTCTACTTGCATATACAGTCAAAAAGCAAACTAGAGACCGGTGGTTACTGTGAAATAATTCAAGCCAGTTCCTACTGAGCAACTTGATAAATCTCTGATCAGTTTACGAACTAGTACCAACTTAGGCTTTTTGTTGTTTGGCCTTTTTTTTTTTTTTTTTTTTTTAAAGGACAAGATCCATGGACTTTAATGATCATGACATCACAGTTGTCATAATTAAGACTAATCCATGTTTGCAGCAATATTGAATTTTATTGCTTAGAAGCATTCCATACAAAATATCTCCTTTTTGACCCTAGGGTTGCTATGGATATTAACATGGTTTGTCCATATAGATCAGGCAATCTTGTTAGTCCAGGTGAAAGGACAGAAAACAGAAAGGCACCACAGGATTTGGTTTTGTAAGGTATAAAGTAAATTAGATTCATCTAAGAAATATACTCAATGGTTAGCTCCATTAAATTTTCTTGGATCTAAACAAATATTTCAACCAAAAAAAGTAAAAAAAAAGTGTCTACATAGCTACTGTAGTACCCACTAAATAATGTCTGAAACTTCAGAGAACTGATATATATACCTCTGAATTAGATTCTTAGTTATGGTAACCTATATGTAGAACAGACTACAAATCGATCTGTGTTTGTCTTTTACTTATTTAAAAACATGCCTAAATAGTTAGTTCATTTGTTTTTAAACAGGAACAAATAGCAAGACTTATTATCACACAGGATTTATTTCAGGCTGAATTGGTCAATTCAGTAAAATCTCATTAGATAAAAAAATCAGATAAGTGCATACATTTTATAACATTTTCTACAAAGAGAAAAAGAATGCAGTTCACCTTACAGAGCTGACATTGCTCTAGTTGAAACAAAGGCCATTTCTGCACCCCCGTCTTTAACATTCTGTGAAACCACTTACTTGTCGTAGCTGCAGTGTACCTATTTTTATTATTCTGCTCAGCTCCAATGGCAAAAGTAGTATTATCATATACAAAGTGTTCACTATCTACCAGCAAAGCATAATTCTTTTTTTAATTGTTCCTCTAAGAGAAGTTCAACCCTAACACTACCTCAGGTCTCTGCATGCCAATACAGGCTGCCACGGTTTGCCATGCTGCGTGTACAATTAAGTCATGATGGCAGCTAGAGCTGCCAGTCTCCCTGACAGTACACCACAGAACTTGGCTTAAAAGAAAACTATCTGGTTAGGAAAAAATCTGTCTAGTAACTGATCTCTTGATAGCAGAGACAATGTAAAACCAAAACAGCCTGGAAAGCCAGGTGTTTGTGTTTTGGTCCCTTCCCCCTCATCCCCTCAAACAGTGAAGACATTTAACCTGGTCAGCATGTAAATCCCACTGATTTCCTAGCTGCTGCTCTTACTGCTGAAGGAGAGAAGGGTTAAAGGTTCAGATCCCAAATATGTGAGATTCATACAAATAATACTGAAATAATCAAGAAGCATTTCTAAATTAACCTCTCTGCAGTGTTTCTGAAATCCACTGTCATTGGTTGACCTTTCCTAAATCCCTAATCAACAAGAGTATGAAGACTAAAAAACACACAAAACACCCAAAAACCAACTCTCTGCCCCCCCCAAAAAACAACACCCAAGAAAATAAGTGGTGATTTCAGAGGCTTTTTCTCCCTCTTACTAACCATGCTGTAAACTCTGCTTCCAAAAGAAAAGAGGATGTTTAAGCCAGCAGCCAGGCAACGACCTCCCTGATGTTTCCTACAACTAAGAATATTCTTTTAGAGCAACTGCTCTTAAACAAACAGCTTTACTTAAAACTGTAGTAGAACAGCATTTCAACTTTCACAAGTCCTTTTCTTCACACACACGCATTCTTCTATTCCCTCTGTCTACTTAAGATAAGCATACGACAGAATGCTTAAGTGACTGTATAGAAAAAAATCTGAACCTAGTTGTTTAATTTTTGGAACACAAGCCTACCTAGCATTCACCTACTAAGTCAAGACCCTTCTTCTCAACACAATGTTATACATAGCAGTCACTGATGTAGAGATCAGCAAAACTTGATACATTTTATATCCTGTGCAGTTGAAACATTTTTAGAACTATGCATTTACTGAAAAACAGAGAGCATCACAATAAGTAGTAACCTTAGTTATTTCCTTCTCTTCCCCACCAGTAGTAACAAGTAAAAGGAAGATTTTATTTTCAGATATTTAATGACATCCAAGGAAGCCCTGAAGATCAAAGAGCATCTGAACTACAGATGAACAATAACTTAACCTAAAAGTAGAGTGGCATTCAGGTTTTCGTATTAACTTAGTAAGCAAAGCAATTATACCTATAGCTTGCAGGAAAAAGTTGTGTTCCTTCCTGGTACTTTTAAATGGGTTGTAAGGCATATTGATCTACCATTTCTGATGGCTCATCAAGATTATTTCAAGCAGAATGCATACTGTGGTCAAGCCTTTGTTTACATTGATAGTTCAAGGTGCTATATATCATCTGATCAGTGACCTGTAAAAATATAAAGGCTTTCCCTCATAGTACCATTTCAACCTGTTTCTCTCATATTCTAAATGAAAGCAGACACTCTACTGATGAAAAAGACAAAAACACTCTGCTTGAAGCTTCTAGTCCCTTGCTGCCCATCTGACTGGCCAGAGAAGTGACAGATGCAGAGCACCAAACAGCCTATCATCCTCTGCTACAGGCTGTAAAAGGAACTCCCTATAGGGAGTACATACGTTTTTCTGCCAACTTCCTGTCCCCAATTCACATAACCATTCAAGTCCCCACGAGGGGTGTGTTCCTTTTAGCTTCCATGTTGTCCTTATGTTAATTTAGGTAAAATATCCTATTGTTCTTTTGTTGAACCTGGAATGCCCCCATATGAAGAACAGGAGATGCCCATAAACTGCCTAGCCTAGTCGTAGGCCTTAGACTTCTTCAGTAACCAGGCAGCAATGCTCAGACCTGGCCATTTTGCCAACATCTAGTGTCTGAAAATCAAACCCAATTGCTCTAAGCTATGGAACAGCCACTGGGGGAGTCTCAAAGACTCATGCAAAATTGGCCAAGTAACCCAAAAGGATAAATAAAATTCCTGTAAGGGATACACCCGGGTTATAGGAACAGGTTTTATTTTTTGAACCACTTCGAGCTTCTACTTGCTCCCATGCAAATAGCTCCTTTCATCTTCTGCATCCCCATTTCACTGCCATTTAAAAAACACAGGTGACTGGGGGTATAGCTTTGAGATAAGTGTAAGAAAGCACATCTACATTTGGCTCTTTGTGCTAGAACTTAAGAATAACAAGCAGTTTTATTTGGCTTGTTCGTCATGCGATTTTCACATAAAGGTCATTTTCCTATAAAGTCAGCTCACAATTGGTGTTTCTCATTCAGTATGTAGAATTTCTGTAACATTCCTCAAAATATTTTAACTTCTATAATTTATCAAGGACTGAATAGTCACAATTTGAACAGGCCTTCCAAATAAGTAGTTCTTAACCTGCTGTTCCAAATATGAACAATACTATTGGAACAAGAGTATCCAAAACAGTATGACTGATCTACTCTGACATTAAGGAAAGCTACATACTCGTATACCAAGTGGAAAAGGTTTCTAGGCAGTAGTATTTTTAAATCTCATTCACTTCTGTTAAGGTTGGCTCAAACATTTGATACAGCTGTAATATATTCTTGTATTTGGTAGTTGCAGAAAAAGGATCTATAAATAAAGTACTGCAGAAAAAAATTGCACAACTGGAGATAACATGAGAGAAAGTTATAGTGTCATATTGTTATCTATATCACAATTAGCAGGAAACAACTATTAGCTAGTTTGTATTTTCTTCAGTCAAATTTTTAGGATTATGGGACCAGAACTAGAAAAGAAGCTGGGTAGCCTCTACTACCTTGACAGTAATGAATAAAAACTGGCTTTTGGGAGATTCTCTTTTTATTTTTAAAAGCATTCCAGGTCTCAGTTTGTTTTTATAGTATTCCTTCTTCCATGCTATATGTATGCATCACAGCATTTAGACCATTGGGGGAAAAAAAAAAAAAAAAGAAAAAAAAACCCACAAAAAACTGCTAAACCAGATCTGATGAAAGTACATTTAGGTATGCAGAAACAAGACTGAGTTTAATACGTTTACTTATCATTTCTATTTCCCTACAGTAAAAATATTTTCAGAGCTGTGTTCATCTTTCAGCTGTACAATGTCTATGCTTACAATATACAAATGCATGCACAAAGTGAACGGCAGTTTATCTAAAAGTTACAAGTTTATCTACATTCTCTAATAGGCTGCCAACACATTTCTTGCTCATGTGATGCTAAAGAAGTGCAAGTAAGATAAAGCTGTATTACAGAAGTACCGTTCATTCAAATGTTCTCAGAACTGAGACTATCATCATATTGCCACTTGCAATAAATTTTAATTTTTATTAAAAGCATTAACTACTCACCCTGTATAGAATTCTTTTCAGTAGTAGAAATAGAGCAGATACTCCCTCTACCTCTCGAGAGGGATTTTGCAATTCTCTCATTTAGGATTACTAATGTACCAACAGAAGCTGTCTTTTAAGGACTAAATCCCTACACTTACCCAGATAGAGGGGAAAAGCTTCAAGGTTACTGCTTATTTATTTGTACAATCCAAGTTTTACCAGTTCTGTGGAAATCTGTTTCTTTACACGTCTTGCTATTAAGAAGGATATTAATTTCCATTTTCCTGGCATTTAGTATTCAGTGTGTTCCACAGCAGTGCCAGGTTTCTGAAACAGTATGTCCCAAAAAGCACAAAAAATATTCATACCCACATATGTGTAAATATGTACATTAGAAATAAAATATATGCAAATTTTTTCTTAAGAGCACTCACCAGGACTACCTAAGCAAGGAAAAAAAAAAAAGTATCTCTGAGCTCTTTTATCATGCTGAACACTGCTGAGTAGGTTTGCCTTAATCACGTAAAGGCATCTCCAAACTCTTCAACTCCAAAGGATCATGTTTGGCAACTAAGAGTTTGATGCCCTTTAAAGGTGCTTTGTATCCTGACACCATGACAGGCTTAGATTTTCCTCCTGGTTATTTACCCTTATAAGAACTAAGGTCACAATATCTGTTAAATGGCAATTATTTGTTACCTTTAGGGCTAGAGTAACTCATTCTGGCAATAATCCACATGTATATCGCATAAACACACACATTTTTATTTACAGGTTAACAGTCTTTTCTAGAACAAAGGTTTTGAGAATGGCCAGTCATATCTGTAGAATCAGAAGCACTAACAGAATAGTTCAGATGAGAAGAAAACTCCGGAGGTCTCGAGGTCTCTGGCCAGGATCAGTTATGACATCAGATTAGGTTGCTCAGTGCTTCATCCAGCTGTACCTTTAACACCTCCAAAGATGCACAACCTCTTCAGGCAGCCTGTTCCACTGCATGGTTGTTCTCACAGTGAAAGGTTTGTTGTGGGGTTTTTGTTTGTTTTTTAATCTATTTTTTTTGTATCTACTTCTTATTACAAATTATGCCCCTTGTGTCTCATCCTCCCACCACTGTGAAGAGCCTGGCCCCGATGTTCCTGATGACCTCCTTGTAGGTATGAAGGGGCTGCTGTTAGGTCCTCCTGAACCTTCTTTTCTTCAGGCTGAAGCAACCCAGCTCCCCCAGCCTCCCCTCACAGGGCCTGTGCTCCAGCCTCCTGACCACCCCGATGGTCCCTCCACTGGGCTTACTTCCAGTTCATGTTTTTCCTGGATCAAAGACCCAAAACAAGACATAGTATTCTAGATACAGCTAAGAAATACTGAGCAGAGAGGAATAATCACTTCCCTATAAATACTGGCTATACTCCTATTAAATACAGCTCAGGACAGCGTTGGCTGCCTTCACTGCCAAAGCATGTTGCTAAATCCCTTTTCAACAGAGCCGAAAGAAATACTGACCTTTTTTCCAACAGGCTAAAGATTCCTTCAACTTCTTCACTCTATAAAAATGAGATTAAGAATAAGTCTTCTTCCCACTTAATCCATCCTCTCCAAAATGAGCCTGTTTCAGTATTTCAGATCTGGACAGAAAAGTTTGCTAACCTGAATTGATACTTAACCCCCGAATCACCTGCTTTTAATCAAAGGCAAAAAAGGTACCTGTTTTCTAACACTGCAAAGAAATGTTGGGCTTACATCCTCTTTTCCATTTATTAAAATGACTATTATAAACTCTTTATAAAAAGGAGTGGAAGTCACTGTACTGCCTCAGTCTTGTCAGGCAAAATAATTCCAAAAAAGTGCCAAAAGAAACCTCTGGATCATCAGGCTTTTATGTAGTTTGCTGTCTGAGCATCTCAGGCTTCTCACTGCTACTTGCTTTCATTCTGCTATAGCTTTGCAGACACTCTTGAAGAACCCCTATCCAAAGCGAGATTCTCTTCAAAGAGACAGCAAGGTTTAAAGATTTGTTAAGAGCACATCTGATGCCTCACATCCTTTCTAGCTCACACAAAAGTTGCAGATTACTGGCTGTGGGGTGGGGGGCCCAGCACAGGAGGCAGGAATATTTCAGACTTCTGTGAAATCCTCCACCTAATTACCGAGGATAAAGGTTGTGCTTTCTAATGGAAAGTCAGACCCAGAGATTAGTCACCACTTTCAGTACAGGGTGGTGAGGAACCACAGTGACTAATGTGTGCTTTAAAGTGACTATGCTACAGCTTATCAGTCATCAGGCAGCTAGAAGAGGAAGTCACATACTTAGAGTAAATTTATCAGTGATACACCCTAAAAATACTTGGACAATTATCAAGAAGATAATGCCTGTCAAATTCCTACACCCCCACCCCCCACGTGCTACTCCCAAAAAGCAGAAGTGCAAACTCCAAAATAAGAGGTCACATTTATGAGAACATTCTCAAGTATTTCCTGCAGCAGTAGGAACCCTCTTTCTAAAAGTTTAAAGTGAGAGGACAATAACTGCTTAAGTCTGCAGAGTATTTTACTTTTTACCTGCTAATGTTGTACAGGAATACATGCACAAGTTGTACAAACCAGACAAAAGCTATTTTAGCACTGAAATATACACAGAGATTCATACCTTGTAACTCACATTTAACAGAAGTCGAATACAGACATTGGTCCTTGCAAGGCATATGACATTAAAGAGACAACCATTGACTGTAATCCTCATCTAGTGACAGCAGAAAGACACCACATGAATTCTAAGGACAGGGCATATTTAAAACTGATTAGTATCATGCTATAAGCTAGTTTCACATATCCCTGAGTTTGATTGGCACATTACAAATTATGGATCTCTACATAGGAGCAACACTTGCTGTGTTCAGAGGCTCAAACAATGAAAACATCCCTTTTCAGAAACACTAGTATCTCCTTCCCCACCCCTTATCTTCAGGTAACCTGTGTATGTATTCTGATCAAAGTCTTGCTCTCTGTGCCAACACTAAAAGTCTAGCACACTACATGCTGCCAAACAAATCAGGAGTCACGAATACCTTCTCCCTCCCCACTAAAAACTCCTAGATAGTTTTCAGCTTACTTAACTCTGACATAGCTGCCTGAAAAGCTTCACGAATATTAGTTAAGAGGAATGATACAGGCACAACACATACTCTATCATTGACTGTAAACACAGATTGGCTGAAACTGATCATGAAACATGATCTGCTCCCCTATTTTGGTCTTCCCCTCTACCTTCTTGCCACAACTGCCACTTTCTAACCTCACCTACCACCAAGAAGCAACAGCATAAGGATCTCACATCACAACCAACACCCCCAGTAAAACAGAGATGGGAATACTCAGACCTCTTTTTCAAGCTGTTTGTTCACAGGCTCAGACACCCAAATCTACATCCAGCTCACACACCGAATGTTTGTTTCCCCTCTCAGCTTGGTTTTTTTGTTTTTGTTTTTTTTTGGTTTTGTTTTTTTTTTTTTTTTTTTAGCTTTGCCTGATACACTTTAAAGTAGTTTAAAGTAAAACCAGGTAAGTTTAATTCTAACACCAAGAAGTTAAGACTACTGAGCAATTTCAGTGAATACCATGATCAACCCACACAGATGTTTATGTAGGGGATTAAAGCAACAGCACAGAATCCTTTCCTAATACATTATCTGAGCTTCCAGTTTGCAACAACCGAAGTTATATAAAGTTTCCTATACATAACTGGGTTTCACTGAAATTCTACCCATCAAGTTTAAGCACTAAACAGTTAAAACTGTTAAAAAAGTCATCACAACCTAAGCTTCCAATGCAGTCCCATGGTCTTCCTTAAACTTGTTCAAGTGTTCCATTAGCTCAAGATTTTCTATTAATAGAAAAAAAATACTTTCCACATTATGCTGACAAGAAAAACATATTTGCTTTTTATATTATTTAATTAGTCAAGGAAGAAGTCACAGTTTAGCTTTAAATCCTAAACACTTAAGTACTGTGCACTTCAACACCTCCTTCTTCATTTTTGTTCCTGCCAGATTGACAAACAGAACACACATTTCCTTAGAATTATCTCTTCTGCCTGGCACATTATCTCCCCACAACACTGGGTATCATTGTTAAATAAAGTTTCAAGACGATGGTAACAGTGGGACAGCAGGCAAAAATAATTACAAATATCACCCAAGTTCTTTCTGTAAAACCTTTCCCAGACATTTTGCTATCTCCATTTGAGCCTCACTCTACAGGTCAGAATACTGATGTGGCCAAGAATACTGTTAATGTGTTTTTACTGCCCCTCACAGAGCTACTATTTACCTCAGTACCTGACTAAACATCTCCAAAATAATTCAAACCTCCCTTCATTATTCCCTGCTAAACTGCAGCCTTTGGTAAGAAATACTTTCTATCCTCTAACTTTTAACAACCCTGCATTGAACATCACCACAATAACAAAATCTTTTTATTCCAAGCCTCTCAAAGCTCAGCATAGAGGCTTTTACTGTTCACAACAACCCTTTCATTTATTTTCCTTCCCCTTCTCACCTAGTAGTCTGAGAAGTTTATTGCTTTTTTGAAGCTTTTAAAAAGAATTTAGAGAACCAAGTCAGACAAAAAGGAGTTAAAGAACAAAGTTAGCGGTATTCGTCCCAAATTCCCATTTACTAGAACTGCAAGATTAAAACTATTCCTGCAAGAAAACAGCCAAGTACCATCTTCAGCATTGCTCCTAGAAAAGCCATCATTAGATTCCTCATTGTACCATTGGAGAACTACTTTGTAACATCTACATCTTGTCCATGCACACATAGCACGACTACAAAAGGTACAAATTAATAATCTAATCACTGAATTCTACTGATCTTAGCCTACCAATTGGTAAAATCTAGTGTGAAAGTACTGAAGTTACTCTGAATCTACATAGAATGCTTTTATAATACACTGTACCATGTACCTCAGGTAGCAACTTCCACTCTGTAAGCTACCTCTTATGCCCAAGGGAAGCTTCTAGTCATCTTTGAACCTGTTATCTTTAGAAGTAGAGGAAAGTAAACAATCACTCAAACCAATCAAGCATGAATGTGAGGTGGAAATACAAGCTGGCCTATCAAACTGTCTGCTAAATGGCATTTGTATCAGTTACAGTGTGCTGCAGCTGAATACTATTTTCCATTTATTTGTTTAAAGACTTGAACAGTAACACTACTATCACTTCAAATTTCGAGTCAAGATACTATTTCCACAGTAAAAAACACAAGCTGGAACCCAAGTCAGTTTTGACATTTGTCTTAACATCCACAAGAAATTTCAGTGCGATGGGGGGCGGGGGGGTGACAGGCAGAAAAGAATGTGTGATCAAACAAGATGCTTCAGAAAGGACATTTGGAAAAAGTTACTTCCAAATATATTTCATAGTTCTTGGTCACTTTTTCCACATGAGGTCCTAGAGCTCTCGAACTTCTTTCTAATAGAAAGCATTTTATAAAAATTATTCAAAAAGCATTTCAAAGTATTCTTATCCCATGTCCAGCCAGACATCTACATATACACTGATTTGGGAGAGGAAAGGGAGGACATAAAGAGGTGTCACATAGACTAGCTGAAATGTCGAAAGACTGTAACTACAAGCTGACAAACAGATTCTATAAACTGTTCCCCCAAAACAGCAGCCAGAACTGCAGCTGACAAAACTGTTTAAGAGAATAAAGTCAGTCTCATCTCTAGACTCACCAAGACCAGTGATATTTACTGTACACCATGGTTACTTAGTACACAAGTGGTGAATCAACCAATTCCACGTGATCAGTTACAGAAGTCTAAGGAAAGAACTAAGTGTTCAACTGGAAATAGCGTAATCAGCTTTAAAAGAAAAGAATGCAGAACTCAGCAAAATTAGGGCACAGTAAAAACAATTATTCTGGTCTACCAACTGGTATCTTCTCATAAAGAAGGACATCTGATTACCTATTGCTATTTCTACTGTGCTCCTGCATAAATCTTCCTCAAAAATACCAATTATGCCAAAAGAGATTTGCATATATCAGCAAGGACGGTTCACATGCTGACTTCAGAAGTGACCTTCTAACTTCAGGGCAAATTGACATAATCCAGGAGAATTATTTTCTAGAGCAGAACTTGAAAGCTAGACACTATAGGGGCTTGGATTTCAAGAGCTTTCATCAACATAGCACTACAGCAATCCAGGCCACTTGTTAAGGTACCTACCTAGCTAAACACAGGCCAGCACAGGGGCTTACAGAATCTAGTCTCTGCTAAAATCAGCTGTTCCAGGAACTGTTGCTGCATGGCCGCTTCACAGGCAGAGCCATTGCACACATCTCTGCTCTTAACTACTCTCCTCAGGGACAGTATCATCTGCCAGGAGTAGGACAGTGCATCCAAATATCAGTGGCACCAATACTACCCTAAGAATTCACATCTATTCTAGAGAGACAGCAAAGGGCATGAAGGGAAGTCTCATAGGCACTTAATCTAGAAGGTCAACCATGCCTATTTCATTGACAGTCACTGCTTTAAAGCATAGTAATTTCATAGTTTCAGAGCTGCATAACTGAAACACAGAAGATAACACTTCACACAACATGACAAGAACAATATTAAACATGTTAATACCATGCCTTGCATGACAGACTTTGTGTAGTAAGAAACACCTCCACAGTAGCAATTACAGGACTGCAAAGGACAGACAAAAGCCCTCTAGACTAATGCAAACCAATTAGGAAGAAAACAAAAGACCCATGTACATTAGGCTACAACCCAAAAATCTGAGTCATACTAAGATGTTAATGACAGCTGGGGCAGCCCAAGAAGATGGCCTGAAACATTCTACACTAATCCCAGCTCATGCAATCTCTTAAAACTGCTTTATTAAGACAAGATACAAAGATGGGGCTGGTTCAGGACTTGCCATACAAGCTGCCACCCATAAAAGCTTCTTTTATTTAGCTGGAAACAGAAGTCAACCTGAGTGTCGTGGTTTAACCCCAGCCAGAAACTAAGCACCATGCAGCACCTTGCTCACTCCCCCTCCCACCCAGTGGGATGGGGGAGAGAATCGGGGAAAGAAAAAGTAAAACTGGTGGGTTGAGATAAAGACAGTTTAATAGGGCAGAAAGGAAGAAAACAACAACATTAACAATAATAAAATTACAATAGTAATAATAGAAGAATTGGAATATACAAAACAAGTGGTGCACAATGCAACTGCTCACCAGCTGCTGACTGATGCCCAGTTAGTTCCAGAGCAGTGGTCCGCCCTCCCCCTCCCTGGGCTGACTCCCCCCAGTTTATATACTGGACATGATGTCACATGTTATGGAATACCCCGATGGCCAGTTTGGGTCTGCTGCCCTGGCTGTGTCCCCTCCCAACTCCTTGTGCCCCTCCAGCCTTCTTGCTGGCTGGGCACAAGAAGCTGAACAATCCTTGACTTAGTCTAAACATTACTTAGCAACAACTGAAAACATCAGTGTGTTATCAACATTCTTCTCATACTAAATCCCAAACACTATACCAGCTACTAGAAAGAAAATGAACTCTATCCCAGCCGAAACCAGGACACTAGGATACCTGCAAATTCCACCCCATGTTAAGCTGTTCCACTCCCTTCAGTGCAGCAGTAATAATTAGAGATAGTTCATGCAAACAGTCTAGGCCATGCAATTTTAACTCATTTTATAGGTCAAAGTTAATTTTATTTAACTGCATGAAGTCCAGTTATCTCTGTTGTATTTCTGTATAAACAAAGATAGTAGATCACAAGGTACCCATGTGTAGGGTGGGTTTTGTTGTTTTAAAAAAGAATGGAAGGAATTTACCTAAAGTCCCAGAGCCAATCTATTTTTTTCCCCTTCCTAACAGTTTGACTTTTAAGAAGTCTAAGAGTCTTTTTCTGTTAGATTTTCTTTTTTTTTTTTAAATAACCAGAAGCTCTTTTAATAGTATGCACATATGAAAAAAGTTTGAAGAAACCGTCTAAAAACAGTCTTTACACCACAAGGAATGCTAAACACTGCTCTGGCATAAGATACAAACTGAGTTAGAATTTTGTAGTTTAAACCCTTCAGAAAGCAGGACCTATGCCCTACAGGAGATTATTATCCCTTCCTAAAACTTCCCAGATGAGTTCCCATCATTCAGTACCTCACTCAAGACAAAGAACACACAAGAAACAGGTTTTCTATGTAGTAGTGTTAGTATTCAAGCAAAGACTGGGAAACAAGTCAGCCTGAAAATCACATCCAGCCTCTGAGTAAACCTGATTTCCTTTTATTTAAGATAATGCACATTGTGAGCTTCCTTAAATATTGAATACTCAGATGTGTGGGTCACAAGCAGAAAAGGAGTGTCGCATCTTTTGAGCAAAAACATCTTCCAAAGCCAAAAATGTTTCTCCCTACATTCCTAGGATAGCTATCCCTAAAGCCCACACTCAAAGAAAGTTGTATCATCTTCAACTCTGAAATAGTTCAATTCCAACAGAGTAATTAACTATCCTAGTCTAAAAAGGACTATTCAGAGAAAGTTCTCAGCTTCCCAAAGTTTCCTCATGTCTGACAATAAGATTTATGAAACACATTTGGGCAGAATTGAGACCTATTCAACTCTGCTTCTATGGGGCAACAGCACAAGGACCATGATGGCACAAGCTGTGGTCTCTTATTCTGCAAGGAATCAGTCAGAGCAGTCACCTGAAACATCCAGGGTCAGAATTCACAGTAAAATTTCTTAAGCATGGTCAGACACCAGAACACTGAATACTCATGCACACCTATTAAGACACTTTCCAGCATGAACTCAAGTTTCCACTAACCCTCAACATTTGAGCTAGAGTGGGGACTTCACAGCAGGCAATTAAAAAAAAAACAACAAAAAAACAAAAAACCAACACCCAAAACGACCAAAACCAAACCAAAAACTAGGGAACAAGTTACTATTCAGTTTAACTATACGAACCACTTTCATGACACATACAGGAGGCAGAATAACACAAGAGAAGAGGGTGCTCACATACCCACATACTTTAAACTATAACTCCATCCTGAACTGTTACATAAGAGGATATACATTTGACAAGTACCAACGTGACGATCTACTTGAAATATAGCTTGATTATCTGCAAACATACTTCATGGGCAATCGCTCTACAGATGCTGCCTGGCTAAGAGGTAAACACTGACAAAAAGGTCCTCTCAGACAAGGCTAGACTTAAGTTACATCAGGCTGTACATTAAACATTAGGCCAAAACTGACTAACCAGTTTTGATGCCTTGATCTCAGGAAGAAGGTCCTGTTGAGCTAAGGTATAGGTCAATTCATGAGTACATCTGGCCTACATGCCTTCAACTCCCCAAACAGACTTGCTTCGGCTGAAGCATTTCCATCTGTTCCCTCAGACTAAGTCTGACATTTTGCTCATAATGAGTTTGTGTCAAAGATGGTGAGATTTAGCAAAGAAACAAGCAGCAGCCACATCATAGTTCAAACAATGCCCAAGAAGTTCTAAACTAAGAAAGTGGAGAGGTTTTCTAGATGTACATGGTACTTCCAGTTCACATACCTGGAATTATGAAGTGACAGCACTGGCCAAAAAAAAAAAAGCAGCAGAGGCTGCCTTTGCTCTTTAACTCAATCTATGAACTGTCCTAGACCTATAGGACTCATGAAAAGAAGAGATAAGAGGTGTGGAAACAGAGTGTTTTAAAACAGTCATAACAGCAACAAGACAAAAAAGTCATGCTAAATAACAATACATTTTCTGTCCACCAAGACTATCTTTTATTCCATTGAATCACACTATTGCAAGTATACAACAACAAAAATACTGCATCCTGCAGTCTACAAGCCTTCTGATGAAAGGAGAAAGGCTGGTAACCTGATCCTAATTGAAAACACTATAGAATATCACTACAAATGCATGTGTCAGTAGATTTTTCATGTTTCATTTTCAGCAATGCATAACCAAATCATAAGCTATGTAATATCAGTCTAACACCTGCTGAGTAATACAAACCATTAAAACTGGAGTAAGCATTTTCATAATAGTAATTGTTATGGAAGATTAATCAAGATAGTAGTTCTTTGAGCAAATTTTGAGGCCTAAGTACAATACTTCTCTTGTAGGTGTCCTTATAAAAGCAATACAGACCTTGATAACCAACAACCTTTTCTGCATATTACATGCATCGCAGCCAATTTTTGACTAAACTGTGTTGCCTTGAACAGATGTTCTAGAAAGGCTTGCAGCGCTAAAAGCTTTGTGTCTGATTTCACTACAACAGGATGCAGGGGGAGAATAGGAAGAAAGCGCACATGCATGCACACTCAAAAAAAGTTGTGGGTAAGGTAAAAGAACATAGTTCTACTGTTTGCCATTAATGCAGCACAAGAGAACAGAGAGCCTCTGCCTTCCTGCAACTCTTCTCTGCATTTCAGGCCCTTGAGGGGGAATTGTGTCCCATTTTAACTTCAGTCTTTCAGTACTGAGCTCCTCAAATGTAAGAGAGCTAAAGAGTTTAGTCCAAACCCTATAATGTTTAAGAGTTTATTTTAAACTTTCTCCAAGTCCAAATTAAGGAAAAAAAAGAAAAAGCAGAAATTTATGGGAACATTCATCCTGCAGAGTAAGACTAAACCAGGCAGCTACTTAATCTTGTTCAGATTGTCCAATGACTAGAAAGCAGTGTACACAGGAAAGCGTAAACTGCCTATAATCTGTGAATTACGCTTTTAAAAAAGAAACACTACATACCAATGAAAAATACTTATAGAGCAAGAAGTGCAATTATTTAGATTTGTTAGAGCTGAAAACTTCATTAGCCCAACTACTTTAGCTCTGATATTTGACAGGCATTGTGCCTTGTCCCATGGCTTGTCAGCTAAGATGTATTTCATCCATCTTACTGACTTGTACCATAGACATACACATTATTCCACCCTACTTGACATAGACTAGTTGTTCTACACAGAAAAAATAACTAATTGTCATAAATACTTATGCCTGCTTGTGCACATGAGAATAGCTTAGCCAATTTTTTAAGAACTGCATAGAGGAAGCTAATGACCATGTTTACTACAAAAAAAAAAAGCTATCCTCAGTGGAGAGAGCTTGCCATTCAGCTATATAGCACGTGTAGTATTCAATTTCATGGTGGTAAATACACTAAGATGATGATTTTAAATAGTGTCTGCAAATTCAGGACACAATCACTGTAGTGGAAGGAAGTTTAAACTCGTAACACTCAACTCTTCAGTAAATTGCCTTCATACTAACTTCCAAGGTCACTATGGCACCTTAGAAGGAGCAATGCCTTTAATACTTCTTGCTTCAGAGTGAAACAGGATGCCACAGCCCTTCCTCTCAAGACTGAAGTCCGTCATGGAAGTTAACATATTTCTAGGAAAACAAAAACACTGAAAAGAGTTGTTTTACTATTTTAGTGCACGATCAGTTTCAATAGTCAATACAGGATTCAAGTCATTTCAGTCAATCCTCTTTCTCACAGGACAGAAAGAAACACAGCTTCACTTTGGAGGAACCACCTTTAGCTTTCTGGCACATTTTCCACATCAAATAGAGTTGTTTGGGTTTTTTTCAGAAATTTCAAAATCACTTGCAGCTTTGTGCAAAGTATACGTATGCAGTGAAACAAAATAATTCTGTGAAAACACAGCAGACTGAGCATCTGCACTTCTTCAATAACTGCAGTTGAACTGTCTTAAGTTGGCCTTGTTACTTATTAAGTAGAGCCAAATTTTGTGTTCATAATGAGCCTCTACAAGACCAAGGTGATATGCCAGAAGACAGGAATGAACTCTTGTGAGGTGACACACAAAATGGTATACAAAATCAGAGTGAAATCAAATGAAGACAATTTCATGCTTCTGAGAATGACACTGTAAAGAACTCTTACACAGCATCCTTACAGATTAGTACAGTATTATGAAAATAGGAAAGAATACAAGCTTTGGTAGGAATTTTGTCAGACTCCTACTACACAGAAACTAAAAGTAACATGAGTTAACTTTTTAAGCTACACCATATTGATAGTTTCTGTACACTCCTAAAATAGGTGAGTTGCCAGAAAAACTAGTAACTACAAACTAACCTGAAGTCGTTCCATAGCAATTAATTTCTCTCAGCATTAAACACACAAAAAAGAAATTTGCTGTAAAAATTTCAGTTTAAATACTTTTGGTTTTATATTGAAATTGTAATACATAAATTTGAACCACAATAACTGGCAGACGATGAAACGACAGAATTCTACATTAAGCATGTTTTTAGCACTGTTAAGACAGTAACACAGCATTGCAGTTTTTAAAATGTCCTTTTGAGGCAGTGGCAGTGATGGGAACAGTTTGCTTCAATACAGTCTGTGTTCAGTCTCAAAGTGAGACATGGGCAGTGGTATTTGGCACTCTTATAAAGCACCTACAAACAGCAAGTGCTGTTTCCCATTGACAAGGTTGATGTGGGGAAAATACCAAAAAACCCCACCAAAATCAGATGAGCTGTAATTACTGTAGAAATGTATTAGAACTATCAACAAGCTATAGGATTATATCGTGCCCTCCATATGAAAGACAGAATTAACAACTATGAGGCATGACCTTCCCTACTGCTGTTTCTCTTTAGCAAATTATGTCACCTAAATAAGGAGACTCTGTCTCCTTATTTAGGTCTGCTCCACTAACCAACTGTCCAGCACTGGAGTGAACATAAGCAGGAACTTGGGTGTGTGCATAAGTAAACATTTTGTCACTTATGTACATTTCACATAACTGAAACTAATTGTGAGAAGTCATTCAGCACTCATCACACAACAGTTTAAGATCTTAGGAGGTGAAGCAGAATAAAAGCTCTAAAAAGAGAAAAACTAAGAAATGCAAACAGGTTTCAACAGGAAAAATATCAGTGACAGCAGGTGACTTCTTAATAAAGGACTTTTACAGATGCAAGTGTTCTATTAAAGATATATTGGGGTGGTAACATATGCCAAAACACTTGTAATGAACTTCAAAAAAGGAAAATCATTACCTTTTGCTTAAGGCTTTAAGCTAGGTCTTACAAGATTCAGGTTCTAGACAGGCTCTGTCAGAGGCTTGTTCTTTGAGGCTGGACAGTCCTGCACTCTGATAGGGTTACAAACTCCCACTTATTTTACAATTAACCAAGATTTTAAAAAGAAAAACAAACCAACCAACCAGCTTTAAGTTCTAGTATTAGAGGCATGAACAGTAGAGAGCTGCAATTAAACAAAAGAAAAAAAACCCTTCCATAAGTTACACCCTACAAATGCAAACTCCAGTAAGTGACTGCCATCAGAACTAGCATAAAGATGAAAACTGAGTAAGCCTACTAGTATGATTTAACCCATATTAATACTTAAAACTTCATTCTTGGTACATTTGAGTTTACAATAGCAGCAAGACTGACCTGGGCCTCAGATACCAACAGAGACACTAGGCAAAAAGAACTTCTCTTCCAAATTAATAAAAGTTACATAACTTTACATGGGACATACTGGTTTATGACAACTAACAGGTAAACCTGCCTCAAACATCATATGTCACTGAAAACATTACCAACTGCCTGGGGAGTTTCTGAAAACCAGTGATTACAAACTGCTGCAGGCAGTTTGTAAATTCTCAAATGGGGGATTAGAATGAACAGCTTAAATATATTTAGCTTCCTGGTTTTGTTTTGCTCACTTTGTTTGATTTCTTTCATGATGTCCATCTCTTTCACCACCAAAGTAACATTACTGGAATTGAAGATTCACATTTAATCATTATTTGTACTCCAAACTTTTCTATTCAGTTTCAGCCATAATATGCTCACATTTTATCTAAGAAACTGACTTCAACTCTACACACTCCATTTAAGATTCCAGATCACTGCTCAAAAATAATCCTGAATGAATTTAACTATAGCCTTTCTTAAGCAAAAGTGTCCAGAAGTGCTCCGCATCAGCTGAGCTTAAGTCACCCATGTTAAGCTGATGCAACTTTCCAAAACATTCAGCGCTGCACCCAAGAGGCTCAGCATCTTTTCTCAAGGAAGAACAGGTGTACAACCCCAGTCCATTTTGCATCAGTAACCACAGACACATAAAAACACTGCAAAGCTTACTGTGAAGCTTACTGCATTGCACAGCATTCTAGTAAGATTCAGCCTAAGGAAATCTGAATATATAGACAAAAAGAAAACAGAAGACTACAGAAGGGAGCAGCAAGAAATTAACTCTAAAAGCCAGGAATAGTAAGACACTGCTTTGTGCAGCAGCAAAGCTCACCCCTTGGAAGCCTCACAGTTCCACTGATAGCAGCAACTTAGGTTTTATTTACAAAGTTTATAAAGAGTAAGTGGGATGTCCTTGAAACTTAAACATGGCAGTTGCAAGTTAACCTACATAAGCTGGGGAAGGCAAGTGAAAGAAAGACACCTGCTTTTTTGTTCAGGTACCTTCAAGTGAACAGGACGTTCTCCTTTCTTAGGGTTACACATCTGAGAAAAGGTATTTTATCTGGAAAATTAAATACATGCTTTTTTTACCATAAAACTGTCTTGTCAGAGTGAATGCAATGAAGTTTTCCTGAAAAATCATGCTCAAGAATTATTTTCTTTGAGGATTTAAGACCTGAATACTGTTTTATTAAGAACCATTCTATTCACAATGATTAACTCAGCTTCAGATACTCTGACAAACTATTTTAATTTCTTCATCCGTACAACAGACTAGACCTCAATATTTTTTAATGTCAGACTGCAAACAAACAAAAGGACCCAGACTTGACACAGCATATTTTGAAAGGGACTTAACACGGTAAGGCAGGAAGTTTTACTCAGCAAACCACAAGCATGAGCCCAAGGCACAGTAATCCCTTTGTATTACAGATACTACATGTATGTTAGAGGGCAAGTAACAGGTTTTCCTGAAGCTGATTTAGTTTTAGTATACAGTTTAGTCCTATTAAAATTCATATCAACAGCTATAAAGTAGACTTCCAAACCCAACTATATGGGTAAGAAGTACTTTATTCTTTGTATTACACATGTCCACACAAGAGCTATTCTAGGGAAGAGAAACAGCGATAAAGTAAGCAAGTGTCCTAATATAGGAGACACTTGTGGTTATTAAAGTTCTGGAGCCTCACTAAAACAGTTGGGTTCAGTATAGTTAAGAAATATCTTTCAAACAGGTGCAGAATGGACAAGACAGAGCTATCTGTGTTACATAAAACTTTCCCATCAGCAGCTCTTAAGGTCTTCAGCATCTGCTGGGACAGTGGTGCCTGGATGCCTAACATTTTAGTGTCTGCAGCATCTTCGGGGACAGTGGCGTCCATGGTACAAACAATTCTCCCAGCAGACAGAGATCTCTGAAGACAGTGGACCTAGTGTTACATTAATCTTCCCAGCATCTGTTCGGACTACTGCAATACCATAGCCATACTAAATAAAGTGTCACAGCATCTGTATTGTCCACTCCTCACAAATAGTATCAAAGAACATTGTAGGCCAATAGCCCATCAAAATTAGAAAAAATCCAAACAGAAGATGCATGCAATTTTGTTACAAATCTCTGCATCTTCAAAGTCAATTTCTATATGAGGAGACTTAACTGTAATGAGCCATCTCTTCAAAAACCATTTTTTACATTCCCTGGTCCTTAATAAAAACTACTCATTTTTTAAATCCATCACTCATTTCAATATATTTTTTTTTTTTTTTAGTTTTGTTAATCCTTAAAAATCAATACAGTACTTTCCAGTCTTCATAGTTTTATTTGGTATACTAATACACTGTAAATAAAGAATTCTCTGGTTTTTAAAATGAAAAATACTTGAGATGAAGTCTCTTAGTCAGCCCTCCCAGTGACAGGGAGGTGTGTGTGTGGGTTGTGGTTTTGTTTGGTTTTTTGTACTTGATAAGGAAATATGAAGTTTTTCACAATACTGCATCCATGATATAATACTTCTGATGTCCACTTAGAACATTAAGTTTTGAATTCAGAAGAAAACTGATTTATGAAAACAGGATTGTTAAGCCCTATCATTTTTGTATCTTACATTATTACAATCACAAGATGCTTTTATGATCCAGAACAATAGATGCTCATCAACATGCCAACCATGGCTCAATATTTAAAATTTAGGGGTATATAAAGTCATTCTAGATTCAGATTACCAACCTAAGAGTAGAAGAGAAAAATCCACCTCTGCTCTCTTCAAGTTCTCATTTCTCCATCGTATGATTTCTGTACTGTCCTTGAAGTGAACTCAACTCATTAGGGGCCTTAATCTACATACTGTTGTCATCACCTTATAATTTCACCTAAAGTTCCCCCCTCCCTTTGATTTGTCCAAATACCCATTGTGTCTGCACATACTACACAGGTTACGCTTGAAGAATATTTTTCTGAAGGACAGAGACACAAGTATATGTTTCTCTAAAATCAGACATGGATTATAAATTTTTACTGAAAAGCAATGTAAATCCTATCCAAAAGGAAAAAAAAAAAAATGGAAGCAAGCACATTGACCTTTCTAGTAAATTAAGCCCTAGATCATTTAAGTTAGGTTAAAATAAAAAGTTATTGGTTTCATAGCGAAAAAGTATCTAAGGCTATACAGTCTCCAAAAACCTGCCCTGTCAAATAATAATATACATAAGCAACTACATTAAATATAATAAAAAACCAGTTTGGTTTTTAGGCAAACTATTTAATAAATGCAACTTGAAGTGAAGCTTGGCAAAACTTCTGTAAGGCCCACTGCCTCAGAAAATATCGTGCACCTGCTAAGTTTATGCTAATACCTCTACAGAAACATTCACCTATATAATTAACTGTTTATAAATTAATAGCTATTAAGGTTTGAGGATAGATAGGTATTTGATTTTCTAAGGTCTTAAAAAAAATCAAATAGAAAGATTAGAAATGCATTAAACTGAACAATAGCTGGTCTACATTGTATTCTAGGAGTTTCATTATCTTGCCAGAAGATTATGCACTAACTACTTTTCACAAGGATTTTGAGCTAAATTTAAGCCAGAAACCATGCAATGTTAATAGAAATGTACTCTGCCACTAAGTCAAGAAGATTAGTTTTGCTGCACTTCAGGAAGTTTAAGAGTGGCTTCAACGGAGCAGACATACAGCAACAAAAAAAAAAAAACCCCAAACCAACCAACCCTACAGCCACACATCTTTACAACCCCATTATGATCCTTATGGTAATCCTTTATCTTCCTGAGCTGAACCCAGGCATTTTGAAGCCCCATCCCGTCCAACTAGGTATGTGGTACTGCTCTAAGGGGTACGCACGCACTGCCCACATCAAGAACGTACAATTTTAGCAGCAGACTAAGTACGTTCCACGCATTACGTATTTGCAAGAGAAATCAACCCAGCGGGTGCCCTCCCTAGTTAGAGGGGCCTCTTCAAGAGTAAAATTAAGACTATTTTACGGGTAAAACATACATACTCTAGAAGTGGAGGAGACCACAAGTGCAAGACTGCTCTTCCCAGTCTCCCATCCAGTTCACACGTAGAGGTCTTCTGTGAAAGAGGTTCTCCAAGTGCCTGTCTGTGGTATGCCACGCTTTCAATCCACCTGTGCCGTTCCCAACTTACCTACTCAGCTGTTTACGCAAAAGCTCGCACTGCTGGCAGTTCCTCCTCTAAAGGCAGCGGGAAGTCTTTTTTCGAGCCTCAGGGCTCTTCGGTTTGGGCTTTGCAGTTCCTTACAGCCAGACACTCCCACCGCTGAGGTAGCAGCACGCAGAAGCAGCTAGAAAGTTTGCCACAATCTCTACCTTCCCCTGCAATTTGCTCCTCTCGCAGCCTCAGACTCTTCTCCTTCCTGGCGAAAGGGACCGGCGTTAAGGGCGTCAGCGGAGGCGACACTTCTCAGGGAGGTTTCCTGCCCGCAGCGCTACCTCAGCAGTGCCGCGGCTGGAAGCGCTCCCCCGCTGGAGGGCGGCTCCGGGGCGGGGGGCGCCGGGGGCAGCGCTCGCTCGGGGCCGCCGCCGCCGTGTTTACCGCGAGTCTCATGCTCGCCCCGAGAGCCGCACTCCTCCCTGACATCATTCATTCTCTCACACGCGCACCCGCCCACTCCATTTCCAAACAGTGACTCACCCCGGCGCTGCTGCTACTCGGAGGCAGGGCTAGAAAAACCGGCAGGACCTCTACGGAGCCCCCGCCCGCCGCTAAAGGTGGCGGGTCCCGGCGCGGCCCCGCCCGCCCGCTCGCTCCCGGTGTCGTGTCGTCCTCCCCCCCCTCCCCGGCCGCCACCCGCGCCTCTGCGCGCGCGCGCGCTGCCCGCCGCCCCGCGCGGCCGGGCCCGGCGGCGGGGCAGCCTACTGCCGGCGCCGCCGAGCCGCCGTGACTACGCCGGGGATGGCACCTCCTCCGCGGGCGGTCTCCTCGTTATTTCGTGCCCTTCCTCCGCCTCCCTTCCGGCTCCCTCCCCTCCCTCCCTGCCTGCCTGCCCTCCCTCTTCCCGTTCTCCCTTCCTATCCGCCCCAGCCCTCCTCCCTCTCCTCCTCCCCTGCCTCGGCCCTCCCGGGGGAAGCCTTAAGTTAGCTCGCAAAACGAGGTACCGACATCTACACACCGCACCCGTAAGATATCCGTTAAGAGACGGGCATTGCCCTCCGCCGGAGCCGCCCCGCGGGCCCTGCGCCGCGCCGCGCCCCCGTCGCCAGGCCAGACCCGAGCGCCGCGGCCGCCAGCGGGGAACGGCTTCCCGGTTACGCCGGGGGATTCGATTTCCCGAACTCGAATCTCAAGCGAAGGATGACTGTCGCTGAAACCCCCTGCTTCTCACGTGTTTCACCCCTGTCTTTGGCCTTGGCTTTGCTTGGGGGTTTGGTTTTGGGTTGGTGGGTTTTTTGTTTGTTTGTTTTGGGGTTTGGGGGGGGGGGTAGGGTTTTTTTTTTCCTCCCTCTTTTGTTTCTAAAACAGTTCCCCCATCGTTACTAGCAAACATATTTCCTTGGAAGTCTTCCAGCACAACAAACAAGGGATTGGCGAGGGGGAGGGAGGGGGAAAGGAGGTGTCGACTCATCCACACCGAAACTCTTTGGCCGAGATACACCTGTCCTGCCTGGAAGTCAAAAGGCTTCAGCAACAAGCACAGTCACATGAAAGACAGGCCTCGTTCACTGCCCTGGATTCAAGGAAGGCACCTGACCCTGTATTTGTTACATCCCTGGAAAGCCCCCTTCACCCAGCTATTGGCTATTCTGCTTGGGTTGCTCACACTTTGTTTTTTTCCACAAAAGCTTGGGGGAAGGGAAGGGGGAATCTGCTTTATTCCAGCACGGGGTGGAAACATTTTCTGCACTCTCAGAGTTCTGTGGGACAGGGAAACCCTACCCTGATCTAATAGCAACAGGCAGAGTGCTGGTACAGACAGGATGCCAGGATTTTAAGTTTTCCCTCCTGCAGGCTTAACACAACTAGTGTATTATAACCAGATAAACAATTCAGCTAGACGACTGCCCTTCCTCTTGCTAGGGGAACGCACATACACACCGCACATACACACCTGTAGTGCTGAATCTGTTTGAACCTCACAGCATGCTTCACTGCCTGCTCTGATTCCACCCGCCAGTAATTCCTGTAACTGGGTAACACATCCTTTAAAACGAATCTGAAAAAACAATAGAGGTACCATGGGCAGGGCAGGGTGTTAAAGACATACACATATGCTTAATTGCATACACTTAATTACATGCAAGTCTTCACAGAATTGAGTTTTACTTGAAGATGTTATACAAAGAGGATAATGACTGACAAGAGTGACAATTCAAGAATAGAAATAGTAATGAGAGGAAGAAAATGTATCTACAGGCAAACACACCTATAGATACAGCAAATGCTAGACAGAGCCCCCCCCCCCCCCTTTTTTTTTTAAATGAAAAAATGCCATCTAAGGAAAAAAGGTTAAAAGGAAAGAAGGGGAAAGTTACTGACATTTTTCTTAATTGAGATACAACAGCCACCTGAAACTGCCTTTACTTTTAAATACTATTATTTGAAGCACTGCATTTGAGAGAGCAGAAAATAACAGTACCTTAGCGCACTCTGTTCAAGGCTACACTTTACATCCAGCCCTACGAGCCCATCCTCACAGGTGACCTGTTGAATTCAAGTGTACAACTTGGTCACAGAGCTCCCATTGAGCTCAGAGGTGCCATCTGTGAAGAGTAGCTTGCAGGAGATGGTCTGTAACTAATTTGGTAGCTACTGTCTGCAAGTCTTGCATAGCAACAAACTTTTGAGAGCAAGCAGCATATTTGTGAAGTCACAAAACTTGGCAGAGGCAGCACATCTCTTGATCATTACTTTAAACTAGATTAACTTCACAAGGTCGTTTTCAGGGCAGGAATTCTGAGGGAGAGAACTTAAGACCTGCAGAACGATGACTTATTTTATGAGGAAAAAGAAGCCTCACACACATACAAAATTCCATGGGGAGGCCAACATACAAGTTGCATTCCCTCTCACCTCCCAGGGAGGTGGATGGGAGGGAGAAAGAGGAGTTCTGGAGAAAAAAAAAAAAAAATACTGTTCCTTTCAGCTGGAACAAACCCAGCATCTTTTTCATTACTGTTTATTTTTTTCCCCTTTCATGAGATCAGCAGGGATATTATTGGAAACAGTAATTCTATAGACAAACACAGCCAGCCTGTGCATTAAAATTCTGACTATTTCCAAAGAGACACCCAGGCAGTTTTCAAAGGCAGCTACCACCAGAATCCTGCGTAGTTCTGCCCCATGGCAGAACTAAAGCTGTAAGATGGGGTTTGTGTGGGGGGAAGCAAGAACCAGATAGGAATTTCTAGTTCAAGCTGACTTTACAGTTTATAGACAGAGTAAACAGTAGTACAAAAAAAGCCTACTTGTGTAGCCAAGCCATAGCAGACTTCTATGCAGAAGTTTCATAGGGAAGAACTATGTATCTGTGCTCAGCCTAAGTAGTTTCAGAAGTAATTAACTGTATAAGCACACATGTTCTAATGAGCTCATGCATATTTGTAGCCTTTATTACAACTATGTTCAGGGCAGATGAAAACATACAGAGGTATTTTACACTGAATTGTCCTGTAGCCCCCCATAAGTATAGTCCCTCATAATTCTTCCCTGCTTTTTCTTCAAGTAGCATATAAATCAAGGTAGTCCTGCAAACTACTTCTATACATGCCTAACATTATATTCTGTACCCTGGCTCTCACAGCAGCCCTATTATATCTATGATGGTGCTAGCTGATACTCCTACCTTGAAACAGATGAAGAAACACCAGAATGATTTATTATTCCCATCCAATTACGAAAGAATAAAGTACACTAAAGCCAAATGTATGTAGAATATCAATTCATAAAGAGATCTTCATCAACATACACTTGCTAAATACTTAACAAGACCTAACAAAAATGAGTTTCACAATTTTGGAATCAGATGCATTTCAGTGGTAACATGAATTCTATTTCTCCAGCTAATTATTTTAATAAATTCACTAGTTCGTTTTCATCATCAACAGCTTTAGAACAAGGAAAAAAAGCTTACCTTATAGGTTCACCATTAATGTCACTATTTTTTGGCAACTGAACAAGCAGATGAAAAGATAATCCACAAAAGAAATGGGAAGACAAGTTTTTCCATTACTACTTCATAAGCAACACAGTTCAAAAGTACACAGTACTGCCCTGCTATTGTAGGGGCTAGGACCTTAAAAAATACATTTATAAATCATCACAGCTAGCACAACCACAAGTTCAGCTGCTTAGCTAGCAAGCCCACCGTAACAAGTCAGTAGAAGCTGAACCCAAATAAATACGCAAAGAAGAATACTACCTACTATAAAGCACTAAGCTGTCAAGGCAAGCGCTGCTATGCTAAACGTACAAACTTCGAAGACTTCGGTTAATGCCACCACCTTGCAAGAAGACTCGTGAGCAAAGAAACCTCGGTGAAGCTCACTCAAGTCAGCTGAACCCGCCTGCAATCCTCATGAGGGAAAACTCCCGAGTGAAGAAAGCCGCCGCCCCCTGACTGCCCGGGGATTACCTGCGGCCTCCTGCTCCGGCCCAGCCGCTCCGCTCCCGGGCCGTGCCCTCCCTGCCCCGCCGCCCGACTGCCACGGCGCTGCTGCCGCCCGCCCTTCTCAAGCTTTCAAAGGAGGCGGGAAGCGGCGGCAGGCCAATGGCGGGCGGGCGGGCGGGCGGCCCGAGGGAGAGAGCCCGCCGCGCCCCGCAGGTGCCCGGCTCCGGCTCCGGCTCCGGCTCCGGCGGGCGGGAACGGGCCCTCGCTGCCTCTGTAGCTGCCGCGCTTAGCGAGGCGGGTCTTCGGGAGTAGCCTGTCCAGCCTGGGACTGCTCGAAGCATCTCTGAAGGGTAGGGGCTTCCGCCAGCTACTCTCTTTTAATTTCCCAGACTTGCAAAACCTGTGATTATTGTTTACCATTTGTCTAACCTTAGTACTTCATACAGTTTACGTTCCTCAAAAATTGCTATATTAGCTGTGTTCAAAACCAAAAGCTGAGCGGAGTTAGATACTAAGTTTTCCAAAGGCTTACATTCTTGGATAATTTCAGGACAAAAAGGCTGAAGCTTTGTGGAATTTATACTCCCTTCTCATGGGGAAGAGAAAAACTGATTTAGACTACAGTGATTTTTTTTTTTTTTTCTTTTTGACAAGGCAATAACGGAAAACAAACTTTGCACTTGCTCCTCAGTGTTTCACTTACATAAGCAGAAAAAACTGTATCACAAAGTTACCTGATGTTTTCCTTTGGATACTACTGGGGCAGGGGGGAGGCTGTTTGCTTCTTTGGTTTTACTAATGCTTTTAGCATTCAAACTACCTGAAATCAGACATGCTTTAGAAGCTGAGGAGTAAGAGGACTGGTGCAGTTTCTTTAAACCAGTTTTCCTTATGACTGAAGCCAAAAATTGATTTTCTATCTAAAAATACATACATCCAAAATCACTGACTCCAGTTTCAGACCTCTTTCTATACACAACAGCAGCATTTGAAGAAATGCTTTTCTTGTATGAAACAGGGCTTCGGAAGAAATAGTAAGAGTGCAGGTACTTGACAGGGGGTGTAGGGGGGAAACGGGAGATCAGGGAACAATAAAAATAAATTCTAGTTTATTGTCTCTATCTGCAAGTTTGAAAATCAAGGTCATTCTAGGAAACTGCATCAAGCAGAAGTATAGGAAATATTCGCAACCTCTTTAGGAAAAGAGGTAACATTTTTGGAAACAACTAGTAGATCAGAAGAATGATGTCAGGCAGCTGAAAAGGCTTATTAAGGCTTTTCTGTAGCATCATAAGAATTTCTGGATATGACATTAAATGCATGAAAATTAAATGAAGACTGCTTAGCTGTAACAATTATCACAACAACAACTGACAGCTGACTTAGCCCATTTTCTTTGCTGCTCAGCTTTATCTTCTCTTCATGCTCCTGAATAGTTGTCTTCTCTAACTTCCCTGGTCCCATCTTTCCCAGGTAGCTTCCTTTTCATTTCTCAGCCTTAGGGTTTTTTGCAGCAGGCCCATCTGAAGCAGAATAGTTGTGCTAAACATTTGACTGCCAGCAACCATTCTCTTCAACAAAAAATTTCTAGGGCTTTTACCCAGTAATGCAGAACAAAAAGCCCCTAAATTTTAATACAAATTAGCAGTAGCTGAACAGGAGTTGCTCGATGATCTCTTTTTGTCTGTGTGTGCTTTTTCTATGACGGAGAATTCTATCTTATTCAGCTGGAAAGGGAGAAAAAATATAGAGGGAAAAGGAAGTAGGACTGGAATGTGAATGAGCTATCCAAAACTGCTAAGATTTACCCCTCCCCATTGAAGTTTATGAGCAATATAATTTCTATCTCATTATCTTACATTTTAGGATTCTATTAGTATGAAGACTTTTTTTTAGCAAAAATTATTTTTAAACCTAAGCAGCTGACACAATTGCATGAGGGACAGGTGGCCTACTTAAAAAAAAAAAAGTGACTGCTCTTACCATCTGAATGTAAATTCAGTATGAAACATATGGAGAGATCTGTCATACTAGGGTAACCTCCTATCTAATCTGCTGTCCTGTCTCTGGTAGCAGCAATGCAAGAAGCTTCAGAAGAGGCATAATGGCCATATCAATAAAAGCTAGGAAAAGGACAGAAAGGAGTAAAGGATCCTTCTATTCTAGCTGCTTATCTACTTACCCTTCCAAAGTACTTGCTTTTTGTTTTCTTTCTGGCTAGCATAACAGGGGATGCTTTTTCTCCTTCTAAATAAAAACACCAGCAACCAACAAGTAGGGCTTAATGAAGTTTTGCACCAAACACAAACAGATTGCTGCTTTTGGTGTGTTTTTTTTTCTATAGGGTGTGATGCTCCTCAAATATGTAAGATCTTAATACAATCCCATGCCTATTTCTCCAAGAGTTTAAAAAGGTTTGAGGAAAAATACTGGAAGGTATACAAAATAGTCTCAAATGAAATCTCACTATTACTGTGTGCAAGACTGTAGAATGAAGTCTGGGTGTGAAATAATGGCTGAAGATGTTCTGACAGATATCCTTCAAGTGAGTGAATGAGTCATGAACCTCAGATATGAAGAAGCAAAAGACAGAGTTGACTCATGTATCAGTTGTGATTTTCAAATATGACATGCTTCTTTTGATATTCTGCGTATTAGCAGGGCTTTAACATCTTCTTTTTCAGAGGACTCAAAAGATAAATGCATTTGGTGAAAATATGCATGTAGACCTTTGTCCCACTGTATTTGAAATGTATCCAGAAGTAATTTGGGACTTATTCTGACGTGGGAGCAAAATGCCCTGGTTCTACTTATGGAAAGTAATGGCCAAGAGATTTGGCGCAAAGGCCCCAGTTGAGAAAATGTTGATTAATGGATTATTTTTTAGACTGAAAAGCACTTCCTGATGAGTCTTTATGCTAGTTTGTATGTACCATCACACAGATGTGACTAGATGGTTTCTGATGGTGTGAAGCCAAAGTGAAGGGATCCAGGTAGTGTTACGTCCTGCCAAATGTACATTACTGTCATAAAAACGTGTTCTAAAGTGTCTTTTCCTTTGATTCATATTGTTTAAATGATTTGGAGGAGGATGCAGAAAGGGTGAGTGATAATACAGGGAGAAAGGTTCTCCCTATAATCTGATAAGAAAAAAGATTAAGAGTCTTCTTAAGTCTCTAGCTGGAGAAGAGGGGCAGATCTCAGAAGACATGAGGAGGCTGACAGTTTTCCATGAAATGTCTCAATGGAAAACACCATAGCATAATCTTGACTTTAGGTACTACAAGTTTTATATGTAGGCAGACCTTTGAGATGTCTTCATTGTTAAGAGTGCAGATTCTTGTTCTGCTCTTGTAAATAAATCACAAGGAGTTGTAAATATAGATGTCTCCAAGGTTGCACACACTAGGAAAGGCAATAGAAAGTAAGATGGCAATGGAAGAGTATTCTGCACTCTGAAGCTGATGGGAATCTTATATCTAGTATGAATGTAATTGATACTGATTAATTATGCGCTGAGCTGAATTGGCATTGTGCCAGTTCAGGGATAGGCATAAAAAGTATGAAAGTATGAAAGATCTAAAGAGTGATAGGCTTTGAAGAAGGAACTACACTGGAACCAGAAATATGAGGATCCTTAGCTTCCTTTCAGAGTATGAAGAAAGGCAAAGCATATTATGCTCTGACTGGAGAGCACTGCTCCTTTCTCACTCAGGAATAACTGAGTGACTTGTGGGAACACTGCTGATCATATAACCGCTATGAGAAAGTGTTGGCACCCACAGCCCTGAAAATAATATCCCTAGTGAGTTACTAATCAAATGTAATTAATGAAAAGAAGCAGCTTTTTAACATGTTTCCCTGAACCAAAAGCAGCCTTTGTTGATCACCTCATAGAAATAACTCCAGGCAAACATTTTTCTAGTCCTTCTGGAAAACCTGCAGTACCTGTGGTCTCTTCTAAGGGAAAAAAAAATACAAAACACCACTGTAAATATCCAGTATGCACTCTCACTCAAATCTCTTATTCTTACTCTGCTTGATACTTGATTTCATAACTTTGTTAATTTCTTCACAAAAATATTGAGGAAAAGACTGATGAGAATAACAGAAAAATACTTCAGCAACAGAGAACTATGCCATAGTAGGCAGTCATGGCTAAAGTGGATATTGTGGCAACTGGCAGTTAGTTAATTAGGACCTCCTCCTTCTATGTCTTTCTGCTGGTGCCTGGGGATGGCACAATCCACAATACAGTGGAAAAGTATCTTCACATCACCTAAGAGCCATAAGTGGAGTCTACGTAATGATTCCTGAAGATTTCAAGCTGCGGTGATTATGTAAGTTAGTTAAGCATTGTATTTAGAGGTACTGAGGCTTTTTTTAATCTCTTCTTAAAACCTATTGTTACTTAATTCAAAATGCCTTTCTTTACATCTTAAGGAATTGTTATTTTGCTGCGATACAGAAACAAGGAGAAGGACAATCTAGAGACAGTCCCTAGTAAACATGCCCTTGTTTGTGTTTCTGACTCCTGTTACAGGCAGAAAGAGGGGAAAAACAGATTTTTAGAGTAGGCACAGGATACCTCCTATGGCAAAAAATATCCAAAATATAAAATCTGGGATGTAAGGTGATATACAAGTGTCTTATACTCCTTACATCTCTGGAATCATTTGCGGATTAACTGCCTTTGAACCAGAGAGCTTGTGCCTAAGAGATCATGATTTAGCTTACAGCGGTCATCCCGAGAACAGCAGAAGAATTGGAACCCGCCAGTGGCCCGTGTTAATCACTCCCATTCCACTCTTTTCCTATACATCACTACAGTCCACATGCTGATGCTAACAGGTTTATGATCATGCAGTCCTTTTATGCAGCCATCAGCTCCTGGGATAATTTTTCCTTCCTGTATATTTTTCTTAAACAGTCGCAATACTTAAAGGTCACTTGTAGATCTACATTTTAGTCCTCACAATGGATTTGTGGAAATAACTTTCTCACGTGGTGAAGTTGTTATGCCACTATCCTTTCAAAAATAGCAGGCAGACTAGGGCACAAATGGGATGCATGCAAATACTGCTGGCTGTGACTGCTCAAAGAGGCTTAAAGGAAAACTGCAGCATGCTCATTGGTTTTCACTTCAGTTACTGGGAGCAAAGTGGACTGCAATTTGCCTACATTTGTTCTACTTAGCTAAATTTTTCTTGAGAGTATCAGAGTTACATCTTGCTTTCTGTCCTAAACTCGTAAGCAGTGGTACATGCTGCCTGTTAAAAAGTTGTCACATCCAGTGCCATGGTTAGCTGCAAATCAAATCAGAGACTCAATCAGGCAGGAATGGACCTCTGGGGCTCACCTAGTGCAACCATCTCCTCAAAGCTGGGTCAACACTGGTTTCAGGCCAGGCTGCCCCAAGCTTTGTCCAGTTGGGTCTTGAAAACCTCTGAGACCTCACAGTATCTCTGGGAAACCTGCTCCAATGCTTAAATACCACCATACTGAAGTATGGTTTCCTTATATCTAGCTGGAACTCCTGTTCTCAATTTCTGTTTGCTGTTTCTTATTCTCTTTCCCTGCCTTTCTGTAGAGAGCCTGGCATCAGACTCTTGGTTGGTAACTTTCTCTTGAGCATTAGAAGGCTGCTGCCTTCTTCTAAATTTCTATATGATAAAATATTCAGAAATATTTTTGTGGACTTAACATTTTTAAGAGAAATCCAGAATCACATTTTACTTCAGTCCTTAGCAACCAAGCAGGTGACGGGTCATAATCGCCAGCTCTTTCTTCATATTGATCTAGGAGGCAGTTTGCAAAATAAAATGGAAGGAAGTCCTATATCCCTTTTTCTGTAATTTGGGATGACGTGAAAAAGGTTGAGAACAACAACAATTTCTGTTCTGTAAGATTTAAAATCACTATTTAAATTTTCTTTGCCAAGAATAGAAGCTGTAGTATGAGAATAACATATTTGTCAAGATTAGGTATAGTTATAAATATTTCTTTTTCACACCAACTATTCAGTTGTAAAAAAGTTTAATTCTTACTGATGGTAGAATCCAAGCCAGTCTTGAATTACCAAACTCAATGTCTTGAGGCATATACACTATGACTGCTTCTCTTCTGCCTAGACTTACCCTAACTTTCTCAGTTCACTGTTCTTTTCATCCTCCTCCTCTGCTACTCCTTCCCCGTGCTCTGCAAATTTTCTAAAGGCTGCCGTGCTTTCTGTATATTTATTCTTGCTCTCATTCAAGGTTTGCATGACCTGCCTTCTTTTCTTTATGTGATTCTCAAGGTGACAAAAAGTTAAGACTTTGTTGAAGAATAACAACTTAACACTTAAGTCAGTAAGAAAATAAAGATATAGTTATTTTTCATACACTGTAAGGGTATTTTCTTTAAGTGTTAATGTAAGTTTTAAATAATTTTAATATTTTCAATCCTCCTCAAAAGATTAATATATAATGGATATTCAGTTGATTTTTCTAAGATTTAGTAGTAATACAATATTCAGTATTTTTTACCCATATGCCTCCAGGCTTTTTTAGAAAGGAAGGTATGTACGATTTTCCCAGTTATCAGATAAAAAAAAGTTTGTACAGTGGTGGCTTCTCCAAGGTTCAGCTGCACATCAGGAACAGGATGAGGATTCCTGACTTCAGCTTACTGATCTATATACTGTAAGCCAATGTCACACTAGTGACACTAGTGGGAAATCTACTGTGTCTAGAATAAATAAATATTGGAAATTTGAAATAAACCCAGAATTAAAATGTAATAGTAATAGGGGGAGTGGCTGTGTGCGTGCTTGCACAGATGAGAGGCAGATCAGGCTTCTGGTATACAAAGTATGAGAAGGAACTTCAAAATCAGAAAATGCTGGAAAAATCCTTTTAACATGACTATATTATAACATTGTTCCAAGAATGCTATACAGGGAGAGAACGCCACGTAAGCCCACAGTGTTATGCTAAACTTTGTTAGTCTCCCCCACAAAAAATAAATCCCAAACTGCATAGACGATAGGGAACACTGTAAATCTAGTGTTTATCTTAGGATTTTTAAATAGAAGACTGGAATTCTATTTCCAGCTCTCCATTATGATGTTGGGCAAGTTGCTTCTAATTATATTTTACATATATTTTCAGAGTTACAGGGGACCTGTGACCAGCCTCCTCTGTCAAAGATTTTGATGGGTTAGGACTGTATTTTGAAACCCTCAAATAAGTTCATACATACATTTTGAGGGAAAAAGGCCCCTATTTTTTCTCCCCATTTATCTGTCCATTTCTTTAAATACTTTTGAGATCCTCACCTTAAAGTGAAAACCTGGAAAACTGACTGTATGTCTGCACTTGTATTACCGAGTATGGGTGAAAAGTTAAGTTTGTCTGTATTATATACTTATTGACCTCCCAGGGTTTCACATGATTATATACTACATGGGTTGGTTTTTTTTTTATTGAGATATATTGCTTGTATTTTTTAAGTACTGCTAATGTTAGCTCGGCTAAGATATGGGCCGTAGCGTCCTAAGCCCTAATGGATGTGCACTTGTATTAGTTGCAACCATTTCAGCTTTTAGAAAACCCCTTCTTAGTCTACAGAAATTAACTGTGTAAGACAAACTGCAGGAACCTCTTTATATGTCAACAATATATCCCATATAGTTTATAACAAAAAAATTAAAATCATGCCATCCCTCATACCAAATACAAATAACATCGATAACAGTAATGGGAAAAATGTGGACTAAAATACTGCTTCTTTAACTATTTGAAAATTTTGCAGGTTTCCATCTGAAAACTTGTATTCTACAGCAGTTGTGTGTATTTCCTAAAATTACATTGACAGCAGCACTGAAAAAAACAGAGATTCACCTTGCTAATGACCTCTGGTTTTGGCAAGATAATAAGCACGAGAAAAAGAGAAGATCTGTTCTTACCATAAACAGGAAAAGAGGCTTTATAACAGCAGCATTTGCTAGCACCTCTAAAATTAACTCTGGGTCAAGCTTTCTATGATAAATGCCTCTTTAAAGTTAATACAGAGCAGCTCAGCCTATAAACACATTAAAAAATATATTTCAAACAAGTCAGTCTGGAAACTAAGTTTTAAGATAGTACAAGTGGAAAGAAAAACATAAATTTATACTGAGTATCCATTTTCTATTATAAATTGTCTGGCCTACAGTATTTCCATCTTTCCCTGTGATTGAAACATAAGGTAATTTAGGGCACAGACAGTTGACTGTAAATCATAGCAGAGGTTAGATTAGAAGGCACCCCTAGAGGTCATGCAGTCCAAAACTTTATCAAAGCAGGGCTAAATGTGAAGCTTTATCAAGTTGCTTAGGACTGTCCAGTCAAGTTTTGAGTATCTCCAAGGATGTAGATTCCATAGGGTTTTTGTCAAGAAATGCCAGTGCTTAACTTCTTCACCAGGACATTTTTCTCCTTCTATTTGACATTTCCCTCTTCTAACAATCCCCATTTGTAATCATCACCAGACAATTACAGTATGAAGGAAAAATTATATTACAGCACTTTCCATAGTACGTATTTTATGCAAACACATTTTACTAAGCATTGCAGCAAGCCAGGTATGCATGTTTGCTGAGTAAGCAGTAACCCCTCAGACCACATTAACCAATGTCAAATCTCTAGTAACCATCTGATCAAAATGTTAATTACTTTTGATCATAAATTTATTTGTGTAAGGTGATATAATAATATTGCCAGGTACTTAAAGCTGAGAAAAGAGCTCTGATAGACAATTTTGACATTTAATAACTAGATATGCTTTCTTATTAAAATTGAAAATACTTGTTTAGATTCAAATTTTTTCTGAAGTGGGCATACACCAAACACCGGGAGAAAATGTTAATGCATGGAAAAAAAGAAACAGAAAGCACAGCTAACTGTGTGCACTTTGTGTATACTTCGCATAACACATCAAGTGCACATAACATAGTACAGGTAGGGAAAGGTGATTTAACTTTCTAAATTTTTCAGTTTTAACAGTAATTACTACCTTATATATGTGATCAACAAGGAATTTTGCTGGGCTTTGTCAAGTTTTCTCAAGTTTTGTCAATTGCTGAAGACATTCTTTTCTCTAAAAACTGCATGCAAGGTAAGGGGAAAAATGCTTTTATTCTGAAGAACTAGCATTTTATACCATCAACTAAATTTGACATTACTGTTTCCTTGAATGGCAAAGCCAATTAAAGAGGTTCTTGCTGCTCTCTATCCCCAAACCCCTCCTCCCCTGGTATTCATTCCTACCTAAGTGCTACAATTTAATGCTTCTTTTGCTATGAGTAAAAAACCTATTCGTGTCTGTATTTTAGATCAGCTCAGTGAAATGATCTAAGTTAAAAAACCTTTTAAACTGGAATAAACCCTTTTAAACTGGATTAAACTCTTAGGAAAAACCCTAAGAGTAGGGTGCAAGAAGAACATTATATTCATGTTGTGTTTTCTTTGTGTGAGAGTGATTGACAACAGTGGGTAAAAATGAGGCAAGAAAGAAGCTCCCTTCTTTAATAAATTGAGACTACTTTTTGTGCTGTCCAAGCTAAATTCACAGAAAGAAAATTCACATTTGCAGAGAACAAGCAACATTACCAGTGCTGATATCTGTTTCCACTTTTTTTTCTAAATTGTCAGCTTCTTCAGTCTTTAATGCAAGAGTATGAGTGGCTGAATCAATTCCAATTTGTTCCAGAGTATGGAAACCCTCCTTCCACCCACTGCTTTTGGCCAGTTTATGGCAAATGACATGATGACCTCCTCTGTCCACCCGACCCTCACAAGTATTGGTCAGGTGCTTTTGTGCTGACAGAAACACTGCTACAAATGCACGTCCATTATGGTTTAGGATGCTATAGCCCACTTCTGACACTGAGCCACCACTAGCACTGCATTCTGAAGTAGAAGCTAGCTAAGTGTTGGAGACATGTTGTGCCACAGTGCCTAAAATGGGCGGTTCCTGAGATGCAAAACTGCATATATTGATATAGAAACAGAAAGCATAGTATGTTAGAACAAAATGAGGTAGTAATTTATAAATAAGGACAAGCATGGAAAGGAAATCAACTACGAAAAGGTTAAAATATCACAACAGAATAGACAGAGCAGAATCCAACTTCAAGACAACTAAAAGACGTATTAGTAGTCTGTGCAAGAATTGTCCATTTGCCTAATAATGATTAAAACATTCCCCTATATTTCTTTCATGTACCATTGCAATTAGAAAATGTAGGAAATAGTTTATCCCTGATATTCAAGAAACAATACTCAACAAGCTTATATGCATCGTATTCAACTATCCTAGTAGAAGGTGGTTTAGGACACTGCGGCAGTAGAGATATTTAATACATTTTATCATAGCTCAAGTGAAATGTAGGGAACTTTTTGAAGGTCTACCAGACTATGGCAGTGTAAATTGAAGACTTCTTTAGTCTTATCATATCTAGTATTTAGAAATATTGATAGTCTTTTTAGTAGGAAAAAAAATGTAGCATTCTTTATTTTGGTGTGGCACATCAAAAGGTATACTTTCTGCTCTGTCCTTAGAATAGGAATTTCCAATGGGAATTTCTGTGGTATGTGCACTGCTTTTGGTCGGTGAGTGATTTCAAAATGATGCAGACTCTTAACACTGGTAGTGGTGGCCTGCTATCACTGCAGCTGTTGCTACAGCTGCTGGCTCCTCTGAACCCCTAACATTGAACAGGAAGTTAAAGAATACCTTCCAAAGCCATGCACTTCTCTGATGACATTGCAAATGAAACTAAACTGTTCCAAGTGAAGAGAAGTGAGGTTAGGCTTTTACAATTTTTCCCTCCACTACAGATAATGAGAATGGGGAGAGGTAAAATTGACAAAAGATTCTGAAGGATATTTTTAAGTTTTAAAGGAAAAAGTATGAGTTAGACCCATCACTAGATCCTAATGGTAGCTGCCTAAGTTTTAAGACCCTGCACAGGGAGTGCTGAGTCATTCCAATATTATGCAGAAAAATATCCCCCATAAGGGCAGCTGGGTAACATTAGTTTTAATCCAGAATATAAAATGCACTAGAGAATCTCTCAGGAGCACAGGCAGTAGAGGAATGTGGTTTAAAACACTGAAGCAGCCAAGGTCAAATGAAAGTGTAGGTGCATATTACTTTGTTATTTAAATTTTAACAATAATGCCTAGACCTGGGGAAGAGTAAGTTTGTATTATACTCCTCATAGTCACATATTTGACATTATACAAACTGTTTACCCCAAGGGTGTATCCTGTGTTGGTTCATCACTGAAACTTGAAGACAAGAACTAGTAAAACCTGTCACACTTGGGAGTTTGGCAAAATTTATGTTTTGATTATAAGCTAAGTGTAAATTCTAAATATTTATTTTCTCCAAACTTAAAAAAGTTAAAAGATATATACATTTTATGCTATTTTTGGAACCAGACAAATCTTGACTATCATGTTAGCTTGTATTGGTGGGTGGTAAACTCTGCATATACATATTCTAGAAAAAAATTTTGAGGTTTCACAGTAAAAAGCATGAATGCTGGGTGTGTGGTAAATGTAATCTATCTTAAGATGTTGCTGTTTACAGCAACTAACCACTTACACTGGTTTCTGTCCAATTTTTGAGATTAACCAACTAGATTCCAGTTAGATATTAATGTCAGTTAAATTTTCAGGTTATACACTAGGGCATCACTGTATTCTAGATTGTCCTGAATTCTGTTTATGTGAATTGCTTCAGTTACAAAACTTAACATCTCAAATGTAGAACTTTCAAATCGGATCCAAATCATTCTAGACAGAGCCAGCTATCATCACTCACATCAGTATTAATTTCTGAAGCCTAATTATAACAGTATAAAAACTGATGTATGTACTTTGTAGAACTTAGATGTTCACAGACAAAGGCATTTCTATGCATTTTTCTGCCTATTTGTAACCACAGAGCCAAATAAGGATAGGCCATCTAAATAACCACATTTCCTGATATCCAATTTTATGTTGTGCATAAGTACATAAAAGCATAAATATGACAAAATATGTATCAAACACCTTGCTACTCCCATTATGGAAACACAGGTTCTAACTATTAGCATATGTACACAGATTTAGAATAGAAATAAACCCTGAGAAACAAATAGCCATTATTGTTCCCTAAGCTGAGCACTGAAAAGCAACTTTTTTTTTTGTTGGTATCTGACTTTGTAATTAGAAGAAACATAGAAGAACTGAAAATCACTATCAGCTACTGAATTAATGGATTGCTTGTATGATTTAAAGAAAATAATCTGTATTGAATTGATGCATATGTTTGCAATTTGTTCTGCAAAAAGAACAGCGTGGCATTTTGCAATAGCTGGTATATACAGTAGTGGGTATGTTTTATATCTGTATTGATCCTTTGTGGTGTCTCGTAAAAGAAGCCTGTAAATTATTCATGTCTAAACCAAATTAGATGCTAGGAAAAAACCTTTACTGAAATCCATTTTAAGGGCAGCAGAATTGTAAAGTCAGCTGGCTTAGCTATAGTGATTTCTAACAATCATTCAGTTGCTAATAATACCTCAATCACCGTGTAAAAACTACCTTCAGACACTGAATATAAAAGCAATGGTGCAAAGTAAGTTTAGATAACAGGCCTCAGAAGGCACCTTAATGGGATATCTCTTTGCCCCAGAAGTGCTAGCCTGCTTATGTTGTTTCAGGGCAGGAAGCAAAACCATGTGGATATTAAATGATCAGTTCTAGAGGCTTGAGACTAACACTCTTCAACATATTGAATAGTGCCTTACCACAGGTATATTCCCTTGAATAGGGGCTGCACTATAGAGCAACTTAGTGAAATGATCCAGGTTTGCAATTTTCAAGAGGAATGGAATCAGGCCTTC
The DNA here is from genome assembly GCF_900496995.4 of Aquila chrysaetos chrysaetos. NCBI lineage: Eukaryota > Metazoa > Chordata > Aves > Accipitriformes > Accipitridae > Aquila > Aquila chrysaetos. The sequence continues at coordinate 58,319,890 of NC_044004.1, read as the reverse complement.
AATGGGCAACCTGAAAGAGTACTGGCCAAAGTCACTAGTCTTGGACTCCTCAGTTTAACAGTGCAGAAACAAATCAGTTTGTAAAGTGATCATCTCAATAATTAGATGAATATGTAAACACATTGTTTATAGAAAACATACACGTACAAGAACTGGTAATCTTCATTGGATACACTAATAAGTATTATCACTTCCTCTGTAATGTGGGATACTTGAATACTGGGGAGGGAAAAGGTACTGACAGCTGAAGACTAGGAATGAGCATCTGTTACAGTCTCACATTTTTGACTAAGAGATTACTACACAGATACTCATAAAGAACTGGTATAGTTTTTCATTCCTTTTTCATTTCATGAGCCCTTCCAAGCCTGTTGTGCAAGGCAATGAGCAGCCAACAGGTACAGCTATGCTGTCTTCTTAGGCTGAGGTCATCCTGAGCTGCATATAAAATAGCTAACTAGTGTAACTGTTGTAGGACAAGAACTCTGTGCCAGCAAGTCGTCCAAATATTTACTTACCTTTACAGGCAGATTTTACAGCTGACACTGAACTGCTTGCTGCCATGGCTACGCTGCTTCCAGTAGCTGAGCTAGTTCATTTGAATCTAGCTTGAGTTTCTCTTCAAAACAGTGCAGACATAACTCTACAGCTCTACAGCGTATATGACTTCAGTTACCAATATACAAATTTTTCTGTTCACTTTCTATAGCATATAAGACATTGGAGGATTATGTTAAGTATATCAATGAGAAAAAAAGTCTTACATAGAAAGCACAGTTACTCCATGATGACTGTAAAGGGATTACATACTAAAGCATGTGAAACCAGCTGGATTTAAAGGTGTTTCTCAAGATGCCTTAACACCATTAACTACTCAGGAAACACTCAAGGCATTCCAGATTTGGAGAGTGCTATGGAGAGTCTTTTGGAGTTTAGAGTCTGCAAGTAAAACCTGCATTGTTCCTTTTTTTCTTTTTTTTTTTTTTTTTAACTTTCTTGTCATGTACTGCTCCAGATATAACAGCCTTTCCTACTGCTTTAACATATTACGAATTACTTCACTATAATTAAAGCTGTACTGTTGATTTGGTAAATGGATTAGATGCTGGTAAATGGAGTTCAGCTTAGACTGACTGATTTCAGCTTACTACTCTGTACCAAATCCAGATGTATTTACTCACCCTCCATTGTAGTGAAGCATGTCCAGAAAGACCTGTAAAGAGGGAGGAGACCAATAAAATTTGTGTTTATAATTACAATACAAAGCCCACTATTTTCCAGTTGCCCCATTAACTCCCATGTAACTTGCCTTTAGATAGATCACATTTATAAAGATAAAAATAGATCAACCTTATTCAAATAGTTATGGTTTATTATTTGACTTAAATGTCCTATTGTAGCCTTCCCTTGCATTGTCTGATTCCACATATTCTTCACTATAAACCCCTAAATAATTACATATTAAATATTTATTATTTATTATTACATATTTACACACACACACATTCATGGAGCTAACTCTTGAAGGATTAAAGCTGTGCTCCAAAATTGTTGATATTTATGTGAAAGAGATGCAGCCAAGTTGCAGACTATGAAATTCTTCCTGTCTGGTTTGGCTATCTAAAACTTGGGTATTTACTGTAAGTCATGTAGGCTTTCTTTAGCCAACCTAAAAAGACAGAAATTAACACACCCCATTCAAAAGCAGCTTGGATAAATAATTTCCCTTCTCTTTCTTCTAACTATAGAAGAAAAGCAGGCAGCTAGCTTGGTTCTGATACATACCCAGCTAAAGTTAAATGAGATGAATCTTACCCTATCAGACAGATCTGGGTTCTCCAAAGAACATGTTAAAGGTCATTTATTTTCTGTGTCCTGAAAGAAGCAATGAGGTACAGCTTCAAATTAAAATAATCTGACACTGAAATTAGTGAACAGTAACGAACAATCTCTCATTTCAAATTTACTCTTGATTTTTTCCTCACAGTCTGTAGCACCCACTCAATTTTTGGTATTGGGAAGAGACTCTTATGATCTGGATTGCAGTCAGTGGTGTTTTTTGAACCAACACAAAGAATTTCTCTTGACTGTTCTTAAGGTGGTGCAGCCTGCACATACAAACCACATAATGTTTTAGCTGCACTGATGATCAAGTCAAGAAGCTTTAAGGCAGGATCAGTATTTGGGGGAGTATTACATCTCAAAATCTACCTTCTTCAGGTATCTAATAAGGAACATTGAAAGACATAAGGACAATATTGTTCCTGAAGACTTTCTTTCCACTTTATGGAAGGTCTTCCTTGTTTCATCTTCATTGGTACAGTTACAAAAGTTTGACTATTCCTCAATAATATTAGGCAGTGAACTGATACACAGTATTAGCATGCCATAATTCCACTAAGCCAGTGTTGAGTTTAATACATACATGGTATAGCGAAAGCAATGCTATTGGAAAATACTACTCTGTTCCTTGGAAACTAAGAGCTGAGGTGAGAACTCCTTGTGGGTATGATAAATCCTATGGCACATTCACAAGTACCCACACTTATGCTCTTGAGTAATCTCAATAAATTACTTGAATAATTGCAGTTGGCTTAGTGGTTTTAACTGGTATAGTACTACTCCCTTGTTTAAAATTACAGGAGAGACAAATTGTGTGCTCTTTGCTAGCTGCAACTTTCCATTGCAGAAATTTCAGGTTAGCTTGCCTATAAATACCCCCTTTAAGAAAAAGTTGTAGCAAGTTCACAAAACTTACACTTTGCAACTTCAGTTTTCTTATAACGTATGGGTATACCTGGAGCACATATCTATCAATGCTGCTATTGATATGCACACCTATGCATGTAGCACTAGGATTTTAATAGCTTTTAGATGCATAGTACAAATTTTAGATACATAGACAATTGAGTAATTCTCAGAACTGTTTAAAATGAAGCAACGTAGCTTCTATTAATATTAGGAATAACTTCTTATATAGTACTGTAGCATTATTTGCACCAAGAATCCCATCCAATGCATAGTAGCCATCTGATGGAAACATTTGAAATTTACTGTTAATGTATTTCTGTAGACATAAGGGTTCAAACAGGCATCACAGACTCAGTGTGGTTTCTCCTGTAATTAAAAATATTTTCATTTAAAGGCAAAATATTTTTGTTCTTGTTCCAAGAGCACACCACTGCAATCCAGTGTTTAAACCAAATGTTTTCTTTTAGCTTTCCTCAAATCCTTAGTTGCCAAACTACACATGACTTCAGTGGATCCTACTCAAGCTTTCCCATACAAACTGAATGGCTTTCTTATAAATGCAGCAAAGAAGAGAAGCTGCGTTCCATGGTAAATATCAAGTCCACTGCTACTGGAAAAGTTTACCATTTGCTCCTAGAGAAATAAGCATCCTGGTCCTTCAGCCAACACCTAGCTGAAATAATTCAGATCCATTAAGGGGTTTCCATAAACTTCAGTAGACCAAACTACACGAGAAGACATCTGAGATTTAACTCGTTCTAAATACACTGATAATGCTCTAAAGTGAAATCACAACGTAGGCTGTCTATCTGAAGCAAGAGTGCAATTTTTCTTAGATTGGGAACACCACAGAGGACTGCAAAAGAGATACGCTTTGGAAAAAACAGACTAAAACACAAAGTAGGCAGTGCAACCTGACAAATTCCTAACGCAAAAAAACCCCAAACCGGTCTTCAGTTATAATTCCATCAGCTGCAATAATAGAATCTGGTTTTGGAAGGCACGAGGCACTATAATCCAGGTGATAGAGAATTTAAATAGGGAAAAGAAATCTTCCTAATCCCCAGTATTGCTTTGTTACATCATTTGGTTAAATTAGATCATCTGTACCAACTGCTGCCTTCAATGCGCTCCCAAATGAGCACAAATACTACTACTAACCTGTCTTTTTGTGTTTTGTTATGTTAATTTATTGGGATCCAAGGTCATAATTACTTTTAAAAAAGTTTCTTGCTAGAATCGTAGGGAAAACATTCAGTGGGAAGAAAATAATTAAGGAGAAAATAAGTGTATGAGATCAAAGGCTCCCCCCCCCCAATAGATTAAAGGCAGATCTTGATTTTATCATGCAAGTACAAGTCAAAAACATTGTTAGCATGAATTTGCTTTCATTTAATGTTTTTGTAATACAAATAACTTGAAAATACAACTCCCCTTAATATTATGTTTTTCTATATAGCAAACAAATGGATTTAAAAACTTGGTGAGGGAGTGGTAGGTGGCTAAATAAATACATAGAAACCCCAGTGTTTTGTCATATAACAAACTATAATAGCACTTCAAAGTTTTGGACAGACTTCCTTATATTATTGGTTTAGGGTGTAGCTGTGTGGAAAATTGTAAATGTTGTCTTTTGGTATTTACTTTACAACCCTTTGTAATCTTCAGCTATATTTATAGCTTAAAGTGGGAAGAAATCAAAATTAAAGAGGCCTGTTTGAGCATCCTTTGTAATCAAAAGCTTTTCCCATTTGTCCTTAAAATAAAAGCACAGCTTGCAGTTTGGCTGCCTGGGGAGACCACCAGAAGAGTTTACAAGACATGACCTTGCTGCGAAGGATCTTAGCGGAAGAGCGTAAGTTGCAGGAACACACAGAGGGGAGTCATGGACAAACTAGCTGATTTTTGTGGGGCGAAGGGGCTACTTTGTTTTGTATGGGAGGGTTTAACTAGAAATAGGAGGGAAAGGGCGAGGTTTTCTCGCCTGGGGACAACACAGGAGAGATGAGTTACTTGCTGGGGTTGCCACTCACTCTTGTTTGCCGGTGCACCACAGCAGTCCGTCCCCACGGCCCACTCCCGGCCGGACTCGGGCAGAGGTTTCAGGCCCCCAGCAAGGCCGCGGCGGCCCCAGGCCCCTCTGCCCCGGCTGCTGCCCTCCGCCTGGGCTGCCCCCGTCGAGGGGCTCCAGCCGCCCACCCCCTCGTCCCCCTCCGGCTCCTGCCCCAACGGCCAACACCACCACAGGGGCCGGGACGCACAGTGCTGCCGGCTGTCCGCCGCCCAACGGCCGCCCAACGGCCCCCGGGGCCTTCGCTTGTGGGAGCCCGCGATTTCTGCTTGCCAAAGGACAACCTTGCCCCCATTAGCCGAGTGTCAGGACTACCTGTGAGGCCTCCCGCACTTGCCCGGGCGCAGGGGCCTGTGACAAGTGGCGTCTGGCCTGAAGCGGGGGTGAGGCCTGACTGACGGGTGCCTGGAAAGGCAAGCCGGGAGGCCCCAGAGCCCCGAAAGTGAGAGCTGTCCCCTCAGAGCCGCTGCAGAAGGCTCCAGCCTGAGGCAGGTACTGACCCAAATGCGTTCTGCGTACCCTGGGGTCACCCGTGCTGGGGAGAGGGGAGAAAAGACCGTCTGAGGGGATGTTGCTCCACTGACGGCATGGGTTTTGCAAGGGAATGAATCCAGTTACCGGCAGTGATGGAGGCACCGCAGCTGTGGCAGTTGGTTATAGCCAGAGGCGAGCATCCAGCCAAACAAGGCACCAAAATGCAGAACCCAAGACTGGGGGTGAAAAACTGGCTATGAGCTACTTTATTTAGACTTTTGAAAATCGTTTCCATCATAAATAAGGTGGTCCACAAAGTCCTTTTAGGTTTTGACTTTCCCCTGTTGTTTACAAGATGCTCAAGGCAAGGTTTATAAAGAGAATTGCTTTTTATTGGACTAACAAGTCTTTTTGGCAAAACCAGCTAGGCTTTAGGGCAAACAAAACCTTCAGGTTTGTGTAGCTGTAGAAAGGTGTCACGGGAACTCCTTTCCATTCTGCCACACACTCTCAGGCTAAGACTTGAAAGCTATTGCTTACATAAGGAATATCCCTGGGGAGCAAAGTGGGTTTTCTGGGGGGTGTACAAGAGCCTTACCAAAACAGATTCTGGCTCTGGACTATCTGTATAGTGAAAACAGGCCCTCATTTGCTATAACTGAAACAAAAGTAGAACTGCTCAGAGAGGACACAAATCTATCTCCTGTAGCAGCTTTGGAAACGTCCCAGAACTGTAGTCATAAGAGCAGCTGCGTATGCTGTAAAAGAAACAGAATAGTAATGTTTTCCGAAATTTCAGGTAAGAGAATTTGCCTTATGGCCAGCTAACCTAGGTCCAGGTGATCAGATCACAGCTGCATTTCATTAAAATTCTGTTCCTTTGTATTTGGGCTGAAATCTTCTTGTTGCCTTTTGCTTCCTTCATTACTTAAGCCTTCTCATCTGCTTTTTTTCTAAATAGAACACAGGATCAGAAAAGATTTCATGGAGTCTAGTTCCTTCCTACAGCAGTTAAACATGTCATATAATCCCATTTGTAAATTTGTCAAGCTTTCATCTTAAAACAGGTTTGGGTTTTTTGCAGCCATACTCCTACTGGGAAGCTGTTGCAGTACTTGATGTCCCTGACAGTTGGAAACTTTTCTAATCTCTACGATAAATTTTCATGGCAATTTAGTCAGGTGATCTTATGCTGATACTGAGTTCTACTTTAAGTATCTTTCCTTTCAGTGTTTCTCTTATCCTCCTTTATCCCCAGTATATTTGGAGAGCAATAATAAACCTTTTCTCAGATTTTCTTTAAATAAGGAAATAAGGTAATAAGCTAAATAAGGTAAATCCTTTCTATCATCTCCTCTATCAAGATTGTCACCTATTTTACATTATTTCAGAAAAGGTCGTAACAAATTCTTACATAATAGGTTGTATACTTGCCTGTCTATAGGAAGACTGTGGGGAGGGTTTCATAGCTTTATGTCCCCAGTAGTACATAGTTCTGCTGCAACAGATGAATATGCTATTTTTTTAACCTAAGTGTCTTTTCTAAACTATGAACTATTGGCTGGTAATAGAAAATTCCTATTATTAGTTCCAAAGTGTACAACCTTGCACTTTGTACATTTTAACCTCATCCCCTTTCAGTAACTGAAGTTCAATGACCTTTATGATATTCCAAGCCTTTTCTAGTTTGACACTGCCTCCAGACTTTGTCATCAGAAAATGTCATAAGCACACGCTTACGCTGTACCAAAATTAGCTATGATACTATCCCCTATTTTTAGTCTCCAAACTAATCCTAGAGAATTCTGCTGGTAACTTTCCTCCAAACATACACTTCCCCTTTCAATGCAACAGGTTGAATCTTTGTATTTTTGCCCTGGTAGTGAAGATAGTACAGTCCATCCAACACCAAGGAATTTGTTTTTTTTCTCTGTAATTTTGATTTGATTCCAGTTCATTTCCTACCTCTAAATTCTTATTTTCTTTTACAGTGAAGCCTTTTTCCATTGTAGACTAATTTTTGATGGGCTAATGTATAAATTGTTTAATAAGGTACATAAAAATTTGGCTTATTTGGCTTATTTTAACTAGAAAAGGAAGGAGTTGTTTTTATCTGAAAAAAGGCAACTAGGTAGATCTTATATAGTCTGCTTCACATAAAATGTTTTTTTTACTCTTCACTGTTTCAAATTTCCATTTACCTTGTTGTGTTAATTGTTCTTTCCTATGCTGTGTGTTTTAAAACCTTGCATACTATTAAAGTCAGTTTAATAGATTTGTAGTTTACTTGGTTACTTCCTCTTCTCTCCCCATACTCCATTTGCTAATCTTCAGTAATACGATACAATACTTGCCTCATTCACTTAATTAACTAACCCTCTGCTTTTCAGTTCACCATTTCAGGCAAAGTACCAGATTTTTAAAAATTTTATCATTCCAAAAATAAGCTTGGTAAGGAGTACTGTGCTATTAGGAGCAGAACTGAGGTGCCTAAAGCAACAACTATACAGGACTCATTTGGCTGTCTGCCTAATGGTCAGCAAATCCACAGGGGTTGTATCTAAACTAGGGAATAAAAGGAGGAGCCTCGCTGTAACTGTATCTCATTTAAGTTAATTGCTGAAATGCCTGTTTTTATGTGTCTTTGTTATTAGAAGTCACTGTGATTTACCATAACAATTACTAATCAGTTTGGTCAGAATCATTCTTCTCTACCATATGCTATGTTCTTAAAAAGTGATACTTTTTCCAGTTGTTTATATTATCTTGACCTTCTCAGGTATATTTCCTAATTAACACGTGATGTTTTTTCCTGTATCTACACCAAAACAGGAAAGAGGCATCAACTGCACAGTATTCTGACTGACTAGTATTCTGGAGAATGTTGTCAGAATTTGCAAAGGGCACAAGCAAAAACAAAGATCAGGGTATTCCCGTCAGGAATGGTACAAATCCTACTGTGTAACAGATATTTAAAACTGAATTTTTCCATGTTAGCAGAGTACTGCAGAGCTGAAATCTCTAAGGCATCTGAAACTGTCATCCTTATATCCTTTATTGTAATGTGAAAAAATAAAACTTGTCATTTAGATCCTTACAACATCCATCTTAAACTTACTTAAAAAATACCATTCCAGGATAAACCAGTAATTTCATTGTTGACCCTATGCTGTAGAAAGGGATCATGAAGGAGAATTGCAAAAATTTCAAGAAGGAATCTGAACTCCTGCTCCCTGCGTATGGAACTGGATTCTTCTTTGCAATATCCGCTGTAAATGAAACCATTTAGCATCGCCAGTAACGACTCCAGAGAAATCTGATTTTTACTTAGCAAAGAAAGCACTTCAAATTAGAATTTCTGTAAAGCATGGGTTTAAAGTTTGACCATTTATCTGGAAATACGGAAGGCCTTAATATTTCCCACTAGGTTCTGACTCTCTCATATTAGTCTGTCTTACTCTTACTTACTCTCTTAACACTCATAGTACAAAGCCTTGGCCACAGATACTTTGGAGCTGTTTCTCCTGAAGCCAGAGCATCTGAAAAGAAAGCTCTCCTGGTCTGATACCTTCCTTTTTTTTGGTTAATGTCCTCCTGCAATGTAAAGAGGTGGTTAATGTGTACCATGTCTGCTATTTCAGACACATGCCTATTAAGATGGAGGAAAGCCTCTGCTTTCCTAGGCATCAGAGAGATTGATCAAAAGAGCCAGAAGCCTGTGGGTTTCTTTATTGCCAAAGAGTGCATTTTGCTTCAAAGTTTTTTTAAACCACAATGAATCAAGGGCTTCAAATATGAGCTCTGAAGCGAGAGATTACAGATTCTGAAGAGAGGCCTGTCTTGTCTAGATATATCACAAGGGTTGCTGTAAAGGTTAGGTCTACAAGAGAGCCTTTCAAGCCAGTGGCCTGCAAATTGTGGTCTCAGATGGAAAGGGTGAGGCTGAAGTGGGGAGCAAAGGAAATTACCCAAACCTGCCAAGTTGTACAGCTTCTGACAAGCATGGAGTGTGGAGGACTGTGCTTGAGTTACTTTGTATGGGACTGTTGATCCCATGTTTTCCTTCAGTCAGAAGACATGTCACTGTGTCATCTCAGAAGAAGATGGTTGCTCTTTTTGTTCTTTGAGCTGCGAATCTTACACAGTGTGAAGCCATGGAAAACCACCTGCTGGATCTCAATGACATTTTTCTGAGTAAATAACATGAAAAGCTTGTATTGTTTAAAGTGGAGGGGAAAGTCTGTGAGAAGTTTGTTTGTGTTCTACCTGTCGAACAAATTGTTCTTCTGTGTGAAAGATCTGGCAGCCAACATTGTGCCTTGAGCCCTCATGACTTTATAGTTTGGTTTAATACAAAGGTTTAGGTTCTACACTTCCCCAGTATACACAAACAAACACAGAGATTGTTTAAAAGGCAAGTGTGTAAGTTGCTTATCTTGGCTTTCTCTTTTTTCTCTTCTTTTCTTCTGTTTTTCACAGGTTAGCCCATACTTCCTTGGTTCTATCTCTGGGAAATTTCCCAAGAAACCTATGAAATTCTCTGGGAAGAGCGTGTTCTCTGAGCTAAAAAAGATACATTAAACTGTACTTCTACAGTTTCAAATTACACAGGAAGATTATGAAGGACATACTCATATGTCAGATCAGAATAAAATTTTATAGGTTGCTGTGTAAATATACACAGAATGGCTCTTGATGTGGTTTCCCACAATAGTTGCTCTAGGCTTTCATCTGGTGCAATTTTCACTGAGTGCCATAATTACAGGTTCCACAAAGCGCCCCTCATTCATTTTTAGCTCTACCAAACCAAAACAGAAAAAATCAGAAGAGAACAGCCAGTAGCTAAAACCAGACTCAGAAACAAGAACTTCTGCTGGTAAATCCTGTCTCCACACACTTGGGACTGGTCACTATAACTCTGCTGAAAAACTGTATGTATAGACAAAAATTTAGAATGCAAGTAGATGGAGATAGTTCCAGGCACATGAGGCAAGGTGAATGTGAGTGGCAGCAAGAAATGAAGTAATTTTATGGTATAGGTCAGTTTAACCAGATCAAAGGGACTAAGCACAAAGGCTCAGGATCACATGGAGCTACCCCCACAGCAGGTAGCCAGCTGTTCATACACAGCTTTGAAATCATGTTCTGACTGAAGTCAAGTAGCAACTTTACCAAGCTAAGGGACTAAAATCAATGTGGGTTGAAACAAAGTCTAATGAGTTTGCTGTGAAGATACTAGCCCTAAATCAAATAATTTTAAGAAAGCAGTAAAGGTGCTCTAGAGGATAAAGAAAAACTTACTAAGCAAAATTAAAATGATTCAGTTAGAAGGAACTTCATTTCCATCTCTGTCTGAGCTGTATTTTTGGTTAATTGGAGGAGTTTGAAATCATAAATAGTAACATAAACAAGAAATAAGTGTATTTCCTGTCATGACCCTTCCCCTGATCATTGCAAGTTACCTTTCTATGACAAAATTCTACACAACAACCTCCCCTCACCACCAGTCCCCCCACCCCCTCAAAAAAAAGAGTTTGTTGAAATATGGATAAAATAGTCCTTTGGCAATATTCCACCTTGTTCTAGTAACAAGACCTTGCTCTTCACTCTGCTCCACTGCCCAGCTCCTACAGAGAGGGAGTTTAAAGCTACCTTACCTCAAGGTAGTCAATGTAATTATTCGGGTAAATTATTGTTAAAGCTCTATGTAGAAGCATTTTGGCTTAGAACCTAACCAACTAATCCTCTTGCTTCTTCCCCTCTGTACTGTAGATTGAATTTAGGTAGCACTCTGTTGATTGACTGCTGATTGGGGTATATAGATTGTGTTTACATGTGGTAAGCTAAACCTAGATGTAATCATTTTTCTAGTCAAAACAACTAAATCATCAGTGAATATGTAAACACTGGAAGTGTTGCAATGATGTTTATGCAGCACTGATGTTTGTCTCTAAAATTGACTCGGGAAGAAAAATTTTCTTGAAAGGATGACTCCGTATATGAAGGCCTTAATTTCAAGTAATTTCATCTTGGTCATCTGCTTTGATTTCCAGACTAAGAGAAGACTGAAGTGGCTATAAAGGAAAATTTGGATATGAATATGGTGATGATTCTGCCAGAGGTACACCTTGCTTTACAAATTCAAAGCTTTCCTTGTTTTCTACCTTATTTAACTTCTGTTCTGCTGCTTTGTCCTTCCTCTTCAAATGTTCTCTTTTTTCAAATTACTGTGAGCTTTATTTTTCATTCTCTCGTAACATCTTGAAAGATGATTCTGCAGCACAGTTTTCTGGAGAACAAAAGCACACTGTTGAAATATTCTTCTTCCTGCATGGCTGTATTTTATATCATTACAATCCAACTGAGTAATTAATGTTAATATGAAAAATTATTCATCAAAATAATAAATTTCCTAAGATTTCTCTAATTACTCTTAGGCATTCTGTTGGAGAATACTTGAGTCCTTTGTGTGAATTAACAAGTAAGTGAATACATATTAAACCATGGATTTTAAAGGCCATATACAGACATGATCTTTATAAATATTTAGAAATGCCAAACAAACTGCAGCCACATCTGTCATGACCAAATGAAACACAATATAATACATAAGTTAATGCTGCCACAAACCAGGTCAGTCTGCCCCTTGGACACTTAACAGATCATGCTGTTTGCTCCCAGTCCACTGGGCCTGGTATGTGTTCAGCTTCTGGAGTCTGAAGAGACTCCAGGTGCTTCATTTGTGTTTGTACTGTGAGGTGCAAAATTTAATGCTCCCTTCTGAAACCAAGCAGACAGTTCAACAAACTGATTCCTGTGCCTGTTGTTGGCTCTTCAGGCTCTTTGTTGTTTAAGAACACTTTCAAGAAGAATTTGATTTGCATGGACATTTTGGGCTATGTTTTAGTTCTTTAGGCATACATAGATATGAAGGCAAAGACTTAGTGAACGGCAAAAGAACTAAAATATGATCTGTCTTTACTTATAAGGTAGCAGATTTATTGGTTAGAAAACAGCACCTAAATGCAATGTACTTTTTTCTTTCAAATTACTAGAAGTCTTTCTGTTCAATGTGACAGGATTCCTCCCTGCAATTGCTCTACCTGCTTTGGGTGGAAATGCCATGTAGGTTAATTCTTACTATTTTTTAAGTTCTCAGCCCCTCCTCCATAAGACTTCTTTATCTCTGTCATCACCTTATGCAACCAGGTGATCTGTAGCTTAAATGCCCCATCCTTTTCTCCTGCTGCAAACCAGAAAGTGTGTGTTGTAATACAAGCATCTCCTTGTCCAAAAGATAATAGCCAAAACATTGTGATCTTAAGCCAACTTCCCTTGGAATTCTGCTTCAAAATGCAGGTAAAGAAATGACATATGGGCTTACAATCAATTTTTTAAGTCTGAGATAAACGTAGTTCATAATCACATTACTCAAATCCTTGTAAGAGGTACATGAGTACAAATGTGTTCCACATAGACACAGTATATTCGTAACAGTGTTTAAGTCATCCAGTTTATCTGATTAGATTCTATATTAAATGAACCATTTGATATTGGGGAGAAAGCCTGATGTGATTAGAAGTGGTTTTGGCAGAAAGATATTACAACAAAAAAAGGTTCATGATAGGGACACATGCTTACAGCACTCATGAAGTAATGATTCGCTCTTACTGAGACATTTTACAGGGTGACATTTTTGAAGAACTTTCCCACCAGATATATAGCTTCTCTACTAGTTTATTTGCCTCCTTCTCTCTCTCCATTCTTCACATGATGATGAAAGGAGCTCTTTTTAATCTTCTCCCACCTCAGTATGTCCTGTTCTGAAGGCCTCCAAGGCATCATTCTTGGGGCTATGTTTTTCAGGATTTCTTCCCCCAATTCAAAATCGAAGCTTTGCTGAACAGATAGGTACCAGCCTGGAAACATTATCTGCTGTTCCTGAATGGAATGTCAGATTCTGGATGCAATCCCATCTGGTCTGCTTGCTGAAGAGTTTGCCCAAGAGATTGCACAGTCTTTTTCAGACAGTAACAAGAATTCCAGACCTTTTTCCAGGGGTGACCCTTGTGATCTCATTTAGCAATATGGTTAGGGACCTCTAGTGACTCAAAAGATTACTCCAACGAGATTGCAAAGTTGAAAAGGTTTGAAAGCTCTATGTTTCAGAGACCTTTATAAAACTCTCCCTCCCATTTTTTACATTGTTTATAGTCATAAGAGACAATTTTTGAGGAGACAGAGAGGAGTTGAGGTGACTAGATAAATGAGTCTGACCAAACCTGACTGTGCCCACAGGAAAGAACAGTTAAACTGCTGACATTTTTTGGTGGTTTTTCTCCCTATTTCAATTTTGCTGGTGTGTTTGTCAGCATAGCAAAGAGTACTGTTCTCAGACATCAAAAGGAATAAAAGGAAAAAAATGATTACTCTAGCATTTAGAGATTGATCCTGTTAGCTACTGGGCTGAAAGCCTCTTAAAAAAGGCTAAAACCTTCAGGTCCTTTTGATTTGATTAAGTGCACTAATCATCTCTTCTGACTTAAGTTAGTGAGAGAGCCAGGTACAAGCACTTCACAGGCTGTTCTCTGTATCGCTCTGACCAAAGCCACGATAAAGTCAGGCTGAGACAGGCATCTGTCCGAGGCACTGAGGTGAGAAATTGTTATTTGGGAGTGTAATGAACGGGTTAACTTTGTTCATGAAATCGCATGTGGAGGTAGGGATATTCTTCACTTATCTAAGACCATGAGTACCGATGATTAGCATATGTAGAGAAACGTTTACAGAGCATGAATGGGACTTGAGTCACCTAAAGAACAGCTGAGGAAGACTTCGGCCTTCATCCCAACAACCACCAGAAGGCAAATTACGACCACTTAACACCTGATGGCACAAGATACCGAAGATACCAGCCAGCCTTCATGTATCAGGGACTAAAAAGACTGTATAAATAAAGAGGCTCTTCCCCTGTTTGGGTGCGAGCTTGTGGCGGAGCACTGTCTCCCCGGCCGCCCAGCGCTGTTTTGCTCTTTTATCGCTTGCTAATAAATTCGATCTTTTATTTAATACAAATTGGCTCCTCCAATTTGTCACGAGCGTCTATAACAAACTTGGTGCCGTGACTCGGATCCAGGTTCTTTGGTGCGGACCCTTGCAAGCGGGGAGGCGCCCTATCCCCGGATAGCCCCGTCTTGAAGAGGTGCCGCCGCCATACCCTGGACCCACGAACCCCTCTAAATTATGATAACTGAGCAAAAGAACCTGCAGGACCCCTTAAATTTTGTGCACGAAGACCAAACGAAGACCCCGGGAGCGGGTGAGTATATAAAGCGTGAGCCGTTTGGTTGGGGTGGTTATCCCGAGGTGCAATTGTGTGAGAGGTTTCTCTGAGATCACACGAGTGCGGACCCTCCAGTAGTGCAGTTCTCGTAGCCCGCGAGGGAGCGAGTCACGACCGAGGGGAAGTGAGTGTGTGTGTGGATAAGGGCACCTCGGAAGATGGGACAGAGGAAAAGCAAGCCCTCTGGACCCATGGGGATGGGGAAGGGAAATAAGTTACCAGACATACCCCCGGACAGTCCCCTAAGCCTGATGTTAAGATATTGAGACAGTTCACCAAGGAGAAAGGATAGGTCTAAGGAAAAAGATGATTAGTTATTGTATTGAGATTTGGGGTGGAAAACCTCTCAGCAATCCTCATATACTCTCGCCTGTGTTCGGGTCCTCTGAGGATTGGGTGTGTCAACAATTAAATATATGGGTAAACAATAAGAGACCACCAGCCAGCCCAGAGGAAAGTGAATATGCTGCCTTATGGATTTCCCAATCCTGGGAAATGTCATTCCTCTTTGCCTTAAGAGAAAACAGACCAGATAAACCTCGAAAAGATGATGAGGACCCCCTTTGGCCCCCTCCCTATGCCCCTCAGGCCCCTCCTCCTCAGGACCCACTCCAAGGCCAGGAAATAGCCCAGGCCCAGGAAGGGTCAGATTCGGAACCTAATTCCTCAGCCCCGGCACCCCCTCCCAGAAGGTCTGCACGTAATAAAATAATACGAAGAAAGGAAAGATTGTTCCTTTTTCGGGAAATGTTGGTGCCTGGTGAGGATGAACAGGGGGGACCGGGAACGGGGTATGTGGCAGTCCCCCTTAATACAGGGGATGTAAGAAAATTTAAGAAGGAAATGGGGAATCTGTTAGATGATCCCCTGGGCGTAGCCAAAAGGTTGGATCAATTCTTGGGACTGAATTTGTACACGTGGGATGAATTACAGTCTATCCTGGGCATATTATTTACCGTAGAAGAAAGGGACAAGATTAGGGGGGCTGGGATGAGACTGTGGGACCAGCAACATCAGGCTGGCCCAGCGACGGATCAAAAATGGCCCTTAAATCGGCCAAACTGGAATAATCAGGATCCGGCTCACAGGAAAAAGATGAGACCCCAATGGAATGGCTTGATTGAACCATTTGAGGTGGTTATTAAGAACCCAGAGATTCCAGTGAGAGTTAAACAATATCCCTTATCTAATGAAGGGAGAAGGGGACTAAAACCTGAGATTAAAAGACTATTGGGAAAGGGGGTACTCGAACCCTGCATGTCCCCTTTTAATACCCCGATTTTACCAGTAAAAAAAAAAAAAATCCGATAGTAGCTATCGGTTGGTGCATGACCTAAGGGAAATCAATAAATGGACTGTCAACCGGTTCCCGGTAGTGGCAAACCCACACACCCTGCTGAGTCAATTGGGACCCGAGAACCAATGGTATAGCGTAATAGATCTTAAGGATGCATTCTAGTCATGCCCTCTAAAGGAGGAATGTAGAGATTATTTTGCCTTCGAGTGGGAAGACCCAGACACTCATAGGAGACAGCAGTTAAGGTGGACTGTACTCCCCCAGGAGTTTACAGAATCCCCAAACTTATTTGGACAAGCCCTAGAACGGGTTCTACGGGAATACCAACTGCAGGATGGGGTCGTACTAATACAGTATGTGGATGACTTATTGTTAGCAGGAGAAAATCAAGAAACAGTCAGAAAAGAAAGCATACGGTTGTTAAATTTCTTGGGCCTTCAAGGCCTCAAGGTATCATGGCCAAAACTACAGTTTGTGGAAAAGGAGGTGAAATATTTAGGACACTGGATAAGCAAGGGGACTAAGAAGTTAGACCCCGAACGAGTAAATGGAATTTTATCACTGAAAGCCCCGAGGAGTAAACAACAGATTAGACAATTGTTGGGGCTATTTGGGTATTGTAGACAGTAGATTGAAAACTTTAGTGCGAAAGCACGATTTTTGTATCAAAAGTTAACTATGGATGGGTTGCTTAAATGGACCCCGGAGGATGAAGAGAGATTAGAGAGTCTCAAGGCTGATCTAGTTAACGCCCCTGTCTTGAGTCTGCCTGATGTGAGGAGACCCTTTTATTTATTTGTGGCCACTGAGGAGGGGACAGCATACGGAGTTTTAACCCAGGAGTGGACAGGGAAAAAAGAAACCTGTAGGGTATATTTCCAAATTATTAGACCCCGTCAGTAGAGGGTGGCCCACCTGTTTACAAGCAGTTGTTGCTGTAACCCTGATAGTGGAAGAAGCAAATAAGATAACGTTTAGAAGTGAATTAAGGGTGTTCTCCCATAATATTCGAGGAGTTCTCCAACAAAAGGCTGAAAAATGGATCACCGATGCTAGGCTTTTAAAATATAAGGGGATCCTAATCCATTCCCCTAAATTGGAGATCGGAACAACGAACTTAAAAAATCTGGCGCAATTTTTGTATGGGGGTCCTGAAGAAGAATTAACACATAATTGCCTTCAGACCATTGAAGAACAAACAAAAATTAGGCTAGATCTGGAAGAGGTAAAATTGAGAGAGGGAGAAAAGTTATTCGCTGATGGGTCATCTCGAGTAATAACAGGGAAAAGGAAGTCAAGACAAGCAATAAGAGGGCCCAAGCGAATAACTGTGGTACATGTTAAGGGACACCAAAGAAAAACAACCCCTGAAATTCAGTAAAGCCAGGTGATATGGTATTAATAAGAGCCTGGAAAAAATCCTCTCTCACTCCTAGGTGGGAGGGGCCCTTTCTTGTTTTACTTACCACAGAAACTGCTGTCCGAACTACAGAACGAGGATAGACTCATGCAAGCAGGATCAAAGGACCAATTCGGAGTTCTCATTGAGAAGTGACCAAAGACCCTGACAGCTTGAAAATCAAGCTCCGAAGAAAAGTGGAGGAGTGAGACTGTCTTTTGTAAAAATCCTCACTGTATATGTTATCTTTATATGTTACAGGTGTAAACTTTGTAGAGAAAAGTGGTGGACACATTGCTCCTATGGGTATTCCCCTAGTGACATTTGCCACGAATGTTATAATTACGAACAGGAATTAATTGAGCAAGCATTATGTATGGGAATATCAACTGGAAAAATTATAAAAGGCTCCAAAGAATGGTGGGATATTTTTGCTAAAGGCATAAACCCTGAGAGGTGTTGTCTTTATGTAAATGAGTTATGCCCAACGAAGACTGAAATAGTGCAAGTATCCCGCAGACGAACAGTGGTCAGAGTGGGGTGGGGAGCTTGGGAAGTGAAGGATACAAACTGGGACGCATATAAGTCAAAACAAAGTAAATATAAAGGAGGTTCCCCTGAAGAATACGACTGCTGCTGAGAAGATAGTATACCTCGCTGCTCTAAGCAACAGAGTAGGCAGAGAAGAGGGCAGAGACGTACTGCTGTGTGGATTAAGGTTGATGAACTACCTCCAGAGAAGGCTCACGGAGCCTCTTGACTTATTACTCCCAAATAAAACATCCTCAGAGCTTCCCCAAAGTCTCCCATCTCTCACCAGGGATGAAGACAAAAATCAAAATGATTATCAGCACCCTTGGAATACCTGTCGCAAGGGTAAAGGGACACCACTTTTCTCAAACTTGAGATTAAACACTTGAATGATAGGACTGTTACTAATGCTAATGGAGACAACCCAAGACAAAGGGAACCCCCACCAACCTTACAAATAGACGCTTTATAGGTGGGAGGATCAAAAGATACTACAGCAAGTAATTGCTGCCGGGGCCCCAAGCTTTAATCAATCCTTATGTCAAATCATACCCAGGAACCCATGTCTACATAACTTAGGCTTTTAGTTTTGTCCCAGTTCTAACCCTGGAAAGGGGTATTGCAACCATCCCGACTCTTACTATTATGCTTATTGGGGTTGCAAAACTATAGCTTCTGATTGGATTCCTAGGGGAGGTCCAGATAAATTCCTATCTGTAAGGTGGGAGCCTCATGGATGTACACCTCCTTCACATGGTTGGGATGGAAGCCAAACAGGACTATGGAGTGGAAATTGCCCATATGTTTATATTAATGCAACCAACCCGAAAGATCCTGCTTGGTTAACCGAGAGAACATGGGGAGTCAGACTTTGAAAACCAGGCGCAGATTAAGGGGGAATAATTACGATAAGGAAAGAGCTGGTGCCAAATAAACCCTCTGGTGTAAGACCAAATTCAGTCGTAACAGAGGAAGATGATAATAACAATATTGTACAGACTACTACTATCTTACAAGTAACTGTAATACCTAAGCTTATTTACCATCCCGAAGATTTTATTTATAACTATCAAACTACTCAGGCCCATCACATACAAAAAACGTGAGCCCTTGACAGCCCTCACGGTAGCAACCCTCATAGCAGTCGGAGCTGCTGGAGCTGGTACAGGAATAACCTCCCTCATACAACAAAATCAAGAATTTCAATCCTTAAGAATAGCAGTCGACGAGGATTTGGCTAGGATAGAAAAAGCCATGACAGCCCTAGAACAGTCTGTTAGGTCTTTATCAGAAGTAGTATTACAAAACAGACGGGGCTTAGACCTAATGTTCACGCAGCAGGGGGGGTTATGTGCAGCCCTACGGGAAGAGTGTTGTGTATATGTTGACCATACTGGAGTAGTTAGAGATACAATGGCCAAGCTACGGGAGGGGTTAGAAAAACGGAAGAAAGACAGGGAAGCACAACAGAGCTAGTATGAGTCTATGTTTAATTATTCACCCTGGTTAACCACCCTATTGTCAACTATTACAGGACCCCTTATCTTGTTGATCTTATTTTTGACTTTTGGGCCATGCATTTTTAATAAGTTGATCGCTATTGTTAAAGGGCGCTTAGAAGCTGCACACTTAATGCTGTTACGAAAACAATATGAACAAATAGAGGATGAAGGAATTAATCCTATCCTCGGGCGGACAAAAAAAGTATTAGATCGATTTAATGAACAAAATCAGGATAAAATAGAAAAGGGGGGATTGTAATGAACAGGTTAACTTTGTTCATGAAATCGCATGTGGAGGTAGGGATATTCTTCACTTATCTAAGACCATGAGTACCGATGATTAGCATATGTAGAGAAACGTTTACAGAGCATGAATGGGACTTGAGTCACCTAAAGAACAGCTGAGGAAGACTTCGGCCTTCATCCCAACAACCACCAGAAGGCAAATTACGACCACTTAACACCTGATGGCACAAGATACCGAAGATACCAGCCAGCCTTCATGTATCAGGGACTAAAAAGACTGTATAAATAAAGAGGCTCTTCCCCTGTTTGGGTGCGAGCTTGTGGCGGAGCACTGTCTCCCCGGCCGCCCAGCGCTGTTTTGCTCTTTTATCGCTTGCTAATAAATTCGATCTTTTATTTAATACAAATTGGCTCCTCCAATTTGTCACGAGCGTCTATAACAGGGAGCAAAGTTAGCTGTTAGTTAACTAACCAACCAACCAACTGTTGCTGCTCCCACCTTTAACCAGGACACAGGACACAGGAAGTGACCAGGGATGGGTGTGAAGTATCACCAAGACAGCTTGCAACAGCTCTGCTCAGAACTCTGGTTGGTAATGCATCCCACTGGAGATTGAAGCAGTTATTCTGGGAAAATATGAATTCTAAGTTCCTTAGAGATGTCTTGAAGGAAGTCTTTCAGTTAAAGCTGCTTCAGACTTGCACATGTGGCAAGTAATTCCATATTTTTAACCTTAAGGAAAATGTCTGTAGTTTGATTAAATATTTTAGATTAGAGAAGAGTTTTCCCTATTCTTGAGTCACTGGATTTAAGCATGTTGTGAACTGAACTAGAAATGTGATTTGAGTCTGTGTTAGCTTTGGCCCTTGGGTGTTCTCCACCAAAACACATTTTATAATTCTGTACTAGTAAATGCCACCATGGTAGAATAATTTATTTAATGCATATAACATAATAATATTTAGGTGTGTAAAAGTCTTTGGTTTCAAAGCATTTTCTTCAATTTAAGTAGCTACAGTAAAAAGAATTATTATTCATATGTTACAGAATGGGAAATCAAAACACAGAATGACAAGCCAAAAATTTTTACAGTCAAGTAGTAATTTTGCAGACCTATTTAAAGTACTCATTTTTCAAGGATGGTTAGCATCTACATGGCTTTAGTAGTACTGGGTAGTCCTCTGAAACTTATGTCAAAAGGTCTGATACTGAACAACAAATAATGGAATTATAATGTATAAATTACTTTTCCCCTTCCAGTATGCATTTCATGATCCTTGTCCTGTTTTTTGACAAGCAGACTGTACTCTTCTGGAAACCTTTAATGTACTTTTCCAGTGGTGATTCTTACGAAGCTACCTTTCCAGGTTTAGTGATTATGTGGCAATTCACCAAGCTATCTTTTAGTATCTGTGTGTACAACACTTGTAACACTTTCATACAGAATGTTTTTTCCATCTTTTAAAGTTGTTGTGGGCAACTTTCTATTTATTAATTATCTTGGAACTTGCTAGTTCCATTTAGAAAAAATAGAGCTTGAAATTACGTGCATTTGCCAGAACTGCTAAAGACAACTAAAATAACTTTTCTGAAAATTTCTTTAGAAGAAATAATTCCTAACATCAGTTAGATTCTCAAAATGTGCCATGGTTGCATAGGCAACCAGATAGTCAGGCTGCTACAGTTGTTTCCAACAGGTGGATATGCTTGTGATACAGTCCTCCATTTAGCAGTCCAAAAATCTTTTCAAGATGAGATAGCTATTTTTCCCCAAACGTGTCATTCTTAGGAGGTGGATTTGCATGTTGAGAGCAATAAATTACTGAAAAACACTCTAATGGCTCACTTTCCATTTGCAACAAATCAAATGACTGAAGAAGAAATTGTATTACAAATATTGCTGAGAACAGGCTTTTCTCATTAAAGAGAATTTGTTTGTATTCTCATGACAAAACCTATTATTAAGCTAGATGATGTATGTAATGAGTAGCAAATGAAGTGGTAGAATACTTGTATCTGGTGAGAAAGCAATTCAATAGCACAGTGACAGTAGAAATTACTTTGCAAAACTCTATGTACAATATATTTACTTTAGTTGCAAACCATTTACTCTTGGATCTTCCTTTTCAACAGTTGTGATTTGGCAAAAACAGTCCTAGGGACATTATGTCCTGGGATTGTTGACAAGTGTGAAAGTCCTCTGTATGTCCTCATCCCTAAGAAAACAGTTAGTTCACATTCACTTTCTTTCTCAGCTTATCTCTCCTACTAGGATCATATCTAAGAAGAGCTGGTCTTTCTTTGGCTTTAGGGTAAGAACTGTTACATATCTCTTCATCTTTTGGTTACCTGACAGGAGCTGTAACTGCTCATCCTTCTCCCAGTTTTCTTCTCTAAGCATCTTCCTATCTTCCTGCCTGATAACCTTCTTCTGTTCCATTCCTAATCCTAGAGATCCCACCAGGTTTAGCTTATTTACGGGTTTGCCACAAGATTTTTTTTCCACATAATGTCACATCCAGAGATGTGGAAAAAGAAAGAAAGAAAAAAACTAGTTTTCTTCAAATGTTGAACAAAGACCTTGATAGGAATAGAGAAAACACCTTTAAAGTTATTCTGTCTGTAGTTTTGCTTCACTAGAGATCTCTTTGTCTAGAGTTTCTTGGTCTTGCTCCTGATGTTTCAATAAATAATACACCTGTCCTTCCTTGTGTCTGCCAAAGACAGGGTGAACTTATATAGTACCTAAATTTGAAATAGACAAAGTTATATGGAAAATAGACATCTGTCATATAGATAAATATTTTTGAAGTTTGAACACTGGAATCAGGACCAGATTTTTTAAGGGTGTTACTTACCTAAAGACACAGAGAAGCACGCAGCAAAGTATTCAGGTTTCTAGATATATGTCTAGCTCCCAATAAAATTAACTAGCACTCTTGAAAATGTCAGCAGTCACCTAGGGCTACCTACAGTCACTGTGTATCTATAGAGTACACGGATAGCCAATTGTCTTCACAAATCTAGTACTTAGCTGTCTTGTAAAGTTAACTCTTTATGTTGTTAATGACAAAGAACAAAATAAAACAAATAAACCCCAAATCAGAAAATCACCACCGAAAGGCTGAATTATTTCTTACTCATTGAATGACCTCTAGTGGTCATCACAGCTTTTACAGCAGTTGAAATGCCAGCGCTCGGAACATTCTAGAGGATATGTGCATTTTTTTTCAAAATAAGGAGCATGAGGATCAACTTTTTCGAAAATGTGCACTATGCACTTTTGCTCTACCCCGTCTCTGTTAAAATCAGATTTTATTTCACTTTACAAAGTGAGCGCCCTGTGAACTCTGCAGGAGTTTTAAGCCAGAGTTCTAGTATCTGCACTGCCCCTTGCTGTCTCTCTTTGCTAGCCAGTACCTCCCTCAGTCTACCTCTTTTGAACTTTGTCAGAGACAGCCTTCCATCGGCCAACACAGCGTTGCTGTGTATCCTGTTACCCTGTATGACATCTGCTCAACTTCTCATAACATCATTGTATCACCTGGAACTGGCCACCAACCATCATCTCTCACTGCTGGCCAAAATAGACCACTTAATTCTGAACACTGACGGCACATGGAGTGTAGTTTATCTGTCTAAAGAGCAAACTCAGCAGATGTAATACTTGCAACGTAATTGGGAAGAGAGCTCTAATCCTCAGTATTGTGGGACATGAAAAGAAATCTGAGTTGAGCATTCAGCAGTATGTCAGAAAACAAATGGTATTCTCATTACCCAGGGTTTTTATTAGCATTTCTGCTGATCTTTCTGTGGCTTCTTTAAACAGCTGGGCCAGATTTTTCTGCTGGACATATATATCAGTCCAAATATTAAAGAATTTATTAAAAGCTTTTGCTAAAGGCAGAGAATGGATTCCCAGAAATATCTCCTCTATTCCCATCTTTCTCAAACATGGGAGTTATACAGGACTTCCTGCATTTGCGTATTTTGTATGTAGATGAGCATATCTTGTCTGCAACGCAAGCTGCATTACAGGTGAAGTGTCCACATGTTAATTTCATTAATCTCAGCCAGCTTTTGACAGTCATATTTTCCACTACACAAAGCTGGTGACAAAAGAAAAATAGCACCTCCACCAGAAGACCACTGAATAAGGAATTTGTGGTTAAGAGCTGTTAGAGATTGCTTCATGGTCCTACTTCCGGTGTTGAAAAAAAATTGAGAAGAGCTTGAACAAAATGCTTAATCTATTTAAAAGGCATTCTGAAGTTCTTACTTACCAGAATGGTGTCAAAAGAAGAATGATTTATGTGAGAAAAAAGTTTGGAAACAATCCTGACAGAACAGTGATGAGCCTTTTCTATGTAGGCAGCATTGTCTACATTGAAGATGATGATATTCTCAAAAAAAAAAAAAAAAGGCAAAACTGCAGACAGCCTTCATGACTACTTGAGTTACACTGCTGTGGGTATTTTTCAAGAAAAAAAAATTGAATAGGTGCATCTTAACATGACCATGACATGTCATCAGAATTTGATCAGAATGTTTGATGCCTGGAAGCTACTAAAAATAATCTCATCTATTTTTGAACATCCTAAAACTTGATTTAGCTCTGTTGTTTTTCAGTTGACATCTTGGGACAGGTTGGCTGGTGAAACACTATATTAAAAAGTAAATATCAGACATCATCATTTTTTTAATATTATGATTAAATAAATATTTTTTCTTTAAAAAGCTGGTTTTTCCCCTGCAAATTTGTATGTTTCTTTGGAATATAACCTAAGATGAAATCTTCTCATCTTTTTCTTAGCGTGGTCAGTAGCCCAGATTGTACTGGAGATTGAAACTGTATGGTACCGTGTATGTCTGTTTGGTAAAGTTAAATAATGCACATTGGGACTCTTACTATATGTTTGGGATTGATTAGTATTAGATAGTATAACTGGCTATGCAGAAGCTAACTCCATAGAGAATTATTTTCTATGGCATTGTCCCTATGTGGAATTGAAAGGATTTCCCTGAGTTGGTCTGGTCAGCATGTCCACATGTAGAATTTGCTGTGGGCTGTCAGTCCTTCTTCAGTGGTATTATGTGGTTGTAGGCTGCTTTGTCTAAAACTTCATCTGTGCTCAAAGCCTGTTTTTCCCAACCTTCAAATCAGAATCCAACGTGGTTTCTTTAACTAGTCCCTGTGCTGTCTACAAAGATTCTAGTAATTCCTTTTTAACAAGTACCTCCATTTTTATGTAATTTCTCTTTTTGAAATTAAGCACAACAGTAGTGGATGTTTTGGTTTTGTTGCTTCTGCAAGAACATTACAACCAAATTGATTATGGTCATTTTACAGAGTAGCTCTTTGACAGAAGTATTCAGCATCACAATCAACTCAAGTATACTAAATCCTGGTGGTTCTTAACATTTAGTAAGGGCACAGGCATACAGCACATGAGCTCCATACAGAAGGGTTGCAAGAGCACCTGCTGTCATGAGAACAGTTTTTTAACTCAGGTTGGAAATAGGTTAAGAAATAACAATTCATCAGGGATTGTTTATTCATTTGAATTTCACTAAGGGCTTCCAGAGAAATTTGCTTTTGAAGTTCAGAAAACACCTGCCTTGGATATCAAAATCAATCCATCATGAAAGATTTCAGGAAAGTAGAACTGGAACTTACTCCTTAATAGCCATGCAGAACTTACACATAACCTTACAAAGAATTCATAGGCTGTTCATTTTCCCCAAATCTTTGTATAAGTTAACATGTATTTGCTTCCTATCTTTAAAGAATGCTTTTCTTATCTCCCTCTTTAATAGTTTAAGGAGGTTAAGATGTTAGAGAGGCAAAATACATGCGCAGCTCTGGATGGACTTATATGTCAAACTTCTGTACACCAAAAATATATTTACATTTTCACTAAAACAGCATTGACAAGAACTGATGAAATATGACCTATGTTTGTGACATTAGCCTCTGTAAAATATGTAAATGTTGGTTATTGCCTGATATACCTCATCTACTCATGTGGCTTTACTATATAGTTAATATTTCACTATACTATATATGCATACATATGTATACATTGTTTTAGAGTGCTAGTGTAATCATAAAAGGTGATCTGTTTTAGGAATTGCTGTTCAGAAATGTTTTTTTATTACCTCTAAGATTATGTCATCTGCCTGACCACCAGTGTCTATATTTGCAGTTACACTTCAGATTTCACTAGTATGTGGTCCATTCATCGGGTTTTTTGCAGTATTTTGTGGAAGGAATCATGCAGCTCCCTGCCTTCAGTCTGTTTGGGCAGTATTGTGCATACATCTTGATTAATACAACTGCATTTTCTTCTCTTGTGATTTTCCAAACTGTAAATACCATTGCCTAAAACTTCACCTGTGCTTGAAGCCTCATTTTCTCAAACTTCAAATCAGAATCCAACACAGTTGCTTTAGAAACTAGGTTTCAATGCAGACCATTTAAAAAAATCCACTGTGCCTTGCTCCCTGTCAATGTGTGAGTATTACAGGGGAGCCAAATGTACCTGTAAGAAGTCACCTGCATAGTTAAGTGGGCTGCCTGTGTTTTTTGATTTTATTTACAACTCTTGCAAACTACCATCTTCCCACTATTGTCTCTCAGACTGCAGAATGAACAGTACCAATCTATATCAATACAGTTAGAATGAAGTAACAGTAGAGTTTTAGAAAGAATGTGATTGCAAATAACATTTAGAATTACCCTTAAGCCACGTAAAACAATGTTGTGCAAAGCGCAGTTGACCAAGCGTGCCCTAGACATAACTGAATATTCAACAGGGGGAAGCCCTCAACTCACTGTTCCACAGCAGTATGCTGGTTCTCTTTCCATGCTTGGGAGAGCATTGTGTGAGAGATTAATTAAAATCCAGGCCCTTCCTCTGTCACCATTTGTCATGGTCAGAAAGTCTGTATACAGCCAGGGAGCATCTGTTGAACGGTTACTTGCAGGGCAGCATGCTGTACAACCTTGTCATTCTGACCTTCAAATTGCCTGAGAGCATTTCTAATTATTTTTCCTGATCTTAGAGAGGTTATCTGCCTTGCATAAGGATTTTAAGTTTTTAATCTGAACTTCAAAATATGCTTTAAAACCAACACCTTGGTATCTTTGGAAGGATGTTTTTCTGATATAGCAGGAGTAAACATTCATCCACAAAGAGGGCCTTTTTATTTCCTGTTAAAACTGTCAGAGAACAAGCAATCTACAGCCAGACTGTAGATAGGCTAATATTTTTACAGTAAATACAACTCATGTTAGTACAGCACCATTTCCACCTTAAGATTAGCACTTAAGTGCTAAAAGAATTCCTTTCTTGAACTAATATAAATGGACTAATATTTATACAGCAAATGTATTGCCTGTTCATATGGCATCATCTCCACCTTAAGATTAGCACTCGAGTGCTAAAGCAGTTCCCTTCTGGAGGTAAGAATCCAAGAACTTCTGGTTCTAAATTCACAGTAAGAGACATTTCCCAGTTGCCCCTACACAACAGGTATGGGGCTCTGGAACTTGAGGACCAGGTCAATGAAGATCAGGTTGTAGATGAAGCCCTGTCTAGGGAGGTGCCTAGGCTCAGTCGGGCAGCTCCAGGCATTCTCACATCCTCTGAAAAAAGGAGGGTAATTGTCATAGGCGACTCCCTTCTGAGGGGGGCAGAGGGCCCAATATGCAGACCTGACCCATCCCACAGGGAAGTCTGCTGCCTCCCTGGGGCCCAGGTAAAAGACATTACCAGGGAACTCCCTTGTCTGGTTCGGTCCTCTGATTATTACCCATTGCTGGTTGTGCAGGTTGGCAGTGATGAGATTGCAGAGAGAAATCCAAAGGCAATCAAAAGGGACTTCAGGGCACTGGGACGACTAGTGGAAGGATCAGAAGCACAGGTAGTGTTTTCCTCAGTACCTTCAGTGGCAGGGAAATATACTGAAAGGAACAGGAAAACACACCTGGTTAATACGTGGCTCAGAGGCTGGTGCCATCGGTGGGGTGTTTTGATCATGGGGAGGTTTACACGGCACCGGGCTTGCTAGCGACAGATGGTATCCAGCTATCTCAAAGGGGTAAAAGGATTCTCGCTCATAAGATGGTGGGGCTCATAGAGAGGGCTTTAAACTAGGTTTGAAGGGGGTAAGGGATAAAACTAGGCTCACCAGAGATGAGCCTGTGGGCAGCATGGCAATATTGGGGGTGGTATCGATAGCCCAGCTCAAGTGCATCTGTGCCACTGCACGCAGCATGGGCAATAAACAGGAGGAGCTGGAAGCCATTGTGCAGCAGGATAGATATGACTTAGCTGCCATCATGGAAACATGGTGGGATGACTCCCATGACTGGAGTGCTGCAATGGATGGCTATAAGCTCTTCAGAAGGGATAGGCAAGCTAGAAGAGGTGGTGGGGTGGCTCTCTATGTTAGGGAGTGTTTTGACTGTACAGAGCTACATGATTGGGATGACAAGGTGGAGTGCTTATGGGTGAGGATGAGAGGGAAGGCCAATAGGGCAGATATTGTGCTGGGAGTCTGTTATAGACCGCCCAACCAGGTTGAAGAGACAGATGGATCGTTCTACAAGTGGCTGGCAGTAGTCTCAGAATTGTGTGCCCTTGTTCTCGTGGGGGACTTCAACTTTCCAGATGTCTGCTGGAAATACAACACAGCAGAGAGTAAACAATCTAGGAGGTTCCTGGGGTGTGTGGAAGATAACTTCCTGACACAGCTGGTAGGTGAGCCAACCAGGGGAGGAGCCTTGCTAGATCTACTGTTTACGAACAGGGAAGGGCTGGTGGGAGGTGTGATGGTTGGAGGCCGTCTTGGGCTTAGCGACCGTGAAATGATAGAATTCTCAATTCTTGGTGAGGCAAGGAAGGGGGTTAGCAAAACTACTGCTATGGACTTCCGGAGGGCAAATTTTGGCCTTTTCAAGGCACTGGTTGAGAGAGTCCCTTGGGAGATGGTCCTGAAGGGTAAAGGGGTCCAGGAGGGATGGACATTCTTTAAGAAGGAAATCTTAATGGCTCAGGACCAGGCTATTCCCACGTGCCGCAAGTCGAACCGCCGAGGAAAACGACCGGCCTGGCTGAATGGGGAGCTTTTGCTAGGAATCAAGAAAAGAAGGAGAGTTTATCATATCTGGAAGAAAGGGTGGGCAACTTGGGAGGAGTACAGGGATCTTGTTAGATCATACAGAGAGGAAATTAGAAAGGCAAAAGCTCAGCTAGAACTAAATCTGGCCACTTTTGTAAGGGACAACAAAAAATGTTTTTAAAATATGTTAACAGTAAAAAGACTCCCAAGGAGAATATCTATCCTTTAATGGATACAGAAGGGAACATTGCCACCAGAGATGAGGAAAAGGCTGAGGTACTTAATGCCTTCTTTGCCTCTGTCTTTAATAGTGAGTCCAGTTATCCTCAGGGTACTCCGCCCCCTGAGCTGGAAGGCGAGGATGAAGAGCAGAATATACCCCCCTTAATCCAGGAGGAAATAGTTAGTGACCTACTACGCCATCTGGACACTCACAGATCTATGGGTCCCGATGGCATTCATCCAAGAGTACTTAGGTAACTGGCAGAGGTGCTTGCCAAGCCACTCTCCATCATTTATCAGCAATCCTGGTCAACAGGGGAGGTCCCAGAGGACTGGAGGCTTGCCAATGTGACTCCCATTTACAAGAAGGGTCAGAGGGAGGATCTGGGGAACTATGGGCCTGTCAGCCTGACCTTGGTATGGGGGAAGATTATGGAACAGTTTGTCTTGAGAGCACTCACATGGCAAGTCCAGGACAAGCAGGGGATCGGGCCCAGTCAGCATGGGTTTACGAAAGGCAGGTCCTGCTTGACCAACCTGATCTCCTTCTATGACCAGGTGACCTGCCTAGTGGATGAGGGAAAGGCTGTGGATATTATCTTCCTTGACTTCAGCAAGGCCTTTGACACTGTCTCTCATGGGATACTCCTTGAGAAGCTGGCGTCTCATGGCTTGGACAAGTGTACTCTTCGCTGGGTAAAAAACTGGCTGGATGGATGAGCCCAGAGGGTTGTGGTGAATGGGGTTAAATCCAGTTGGTGGTGGATCACAAGTGGTGTTCCCCAGGGCTTGGTGTTGGGCCCCGTTCTGTTTAATATCTTTATTAATGATTTGGATGAGGGGATTGAGTGCACCCTCAGCAAGTTTGCAGATGACACCAAGTTGGGAGGCAAGGTCAATCTGCTTGAGGGTAGGAGGGCTCTACAGAGAGATCTGGACAGGCTGGATCGATGGGCCGAGGCCAATTGTATGAGGTTCAACAAGGCCAAGTGCCGGGTCCTGCACTTCAGTCACAGCAACCCCATGCAGCGCTATGGGCTTGGGGAAGAGCGGCTGGAAAGCTGCCTGGCAGAGAAAGACCTGGGGGTGCTGGTCGACAGCCGGCTGAATATGAGCCAGCAGTGTGCCCAGGTGGCCAAGAAGGCCAACAGCATCCTGGCCTGCATCAGAAATAGTGTGGCCAGCAGGAGCAGGGATGTGATTGTTCCCCTGTATTTGGCACTGGTGAGGCCACACCTCGAGTACTGTGTTCAGTTTTGGGCCCCTCACTACAAGAAAGACACTGAGTTGCTGAAGCGTGTCCAGAGAAGGGCAACCAAGTTGGTGAGGGGCCTGGAGCACAAGTCTTATGAGGAGCGGCTGAGGGAGCTGGGGCTGTTTAGTCTGGAGAAAAGGAGGCTGAGGGGAGACCTTACAGCTCTCTACAACTACCTGAAGGGGGGTTGTAGTGAGGTGGGTGCTGGTCTCTTCTGTCAGGTGGCTGGTGATAGGACAAGAGGAAACGGCCTCAAGTTGCAGCAAGGGAGATTTAGGTTGGATGTTAGGAAAAATTTCTTTACTGAGAGGGTTGTCAGACATTGGAATAAGGAAGTGGTGGAGTCACCATCCCTGGAGGTATTCAAAAAGCAAGTAGACAAGGTACTCCAGAACATGGTTTAGTGGGCATGGATGATGGTTGGACTCGATAATCTTGAAGGTCTTTTCCAACCCAAAGGATTCTATGATTCTATGATTTCCTAGAACGCAGCACAGGATTCGCTTTGTTTGTTGGGGAAATCCTTGTAAGGTGGGAGATTTAACTGAAACAATCCTCGCCTTCCAAGTCACTCATGACTACATCACCACCGGTGCCCACGCTGCCGCTTCTTAGAGTTTTCGTCACCTCCAAGCTAAAGCTTTGCAGCAAAGCCCTGTCTTTCTTTGAGGGCAGGGGAACGAGCGCTCTGCTTCGTCTGCGTCTTTAGCTTGCCCCCGTCACTGAATAATGAGACAGCCACTTGGTCCCCCCCTCCCCAACTGCTGCTGAGGGGCATAACAACCTCTCCTCCACCTCCGTGTGGTAACTGGAGAGGCGGGGGGAGCTTCTGAGTTACTGGTGCCAGCTGCGGCATCCCGGCGGCAGGAGCACGCAAACGGCCTCTCCTATTGCTGCAGTCTTCCTCATTTCCAAACGCGCAGCGCTGGCTGTGCAACCCAAAGCATCACACGCACGAGCCAGCCGCTCCGTAACACCGCCCCGAAGGTCACGTTACGGGGCAGAGCGGGCGGCCATAGAGCGAGCTGCGACGGCGGGCGAAGCCCCGGGCCGGGCCCCGGGCCGGGCCCCGGCGCCCACCAGGGGCAGCAGCGGGCGGACTGGAGCGGCCGCGGCGGAAGCGTCTGCCTCCCGCGGCCACCGCCCACCCTGGCGCGCGTCACGGCGCCGCGCACGCGCGTGGCAGGGCTCGTCTCCTCCCCTCCCCTCCCCTCCGTTCTCTGGCTGCTCCCTCCCTCCGGGCCGCGGCTCCTCCCTGCACCACCTTTGGCCGAGCCGCGGGCGGGGACGCGCACACGGCACAGCTCCCCGGCGGCAGCGGCTTCATCCGTGTCGAGCATCTGTGGGGAAGGCGCGTTCTCCTCCTCCTCCTCCTCCGTCTCCTCCTCTCTTCCTCCTCTCGCTGCCCCCGCGGCCATGGAGCTGCCCGAGAGCCAGTGCAAGAAAGTCAAGCTGAGCAACAGGGTGCCGAGCTGGGTGAGCGGGCGGGGAGCGGTGCGCCTGTGGGCAGGTGGGCGTGCGGAGGAGCGGGGCGGGGGAGAGCGGAGAGGGAAGGAAGAAGCGGCCGAGCGCCGTGGTGATGTGGCAGTGGGCGGCTGCGGGCGCCGGGACGGGGAGCTCCCTGCGCCGCTCCCTGCCGCCCGCCCGGGGCGCGTGAGGGGGGATGCGGGGCGGGCCGGCGGCGGTTGCTGCGCGCGGGGCGCCGCGGGCCGAGACCGTTAACGGAAGGGCCGCGCGGGCTGCCTGAGGGGAGCGTCGCCACGGAGCCTGGCGGGGGCGACGCCGGGGGGTGCGCCCGCGCCCCGTACTGGTGTGCTGGGGTTCCGTCGCTGCCCTCGGGAAGGCGGGGGCTGCCTGTGGGGAAGGGCAGGAAGCCCCTGCGGAGGGGACCGAGGGCCTGGGGGTTTCGTCCCTGCCTCTTGCGTCGTGAGCCCTCAGCTTCCACCGTTTTGGAAGAAGGAAGACTTAGGAATGCGATGTACAATGTGGCCATTCATAAACCTGGGTTGGCCAAAGACTGAGGTTCTTTGTATGGCGGGTGTTGTGTGGAAAACTGTCGAGACAGGGCTTAAAAAAATCTAACCAAAGCCTTCATTCTTGTTCATAAAGATGGGGGAAGATCAGTTTACAGCGAAGACCAAAATGCAGCTATTTAGAAGATACACTGCAGGCCTTTGAGAACATTTGATAGTTTTGATGATGCAAGACAAGTGTGTGTGTGGGGGAAGTATGACTTCTTTCAAATAATGCTGAGCTGAAGCAGACAAGAGATAAGATCCAGAAAACATTTGATATGGAAGTAACAGTGTAAACCAGTCTTTGAAGTCTTGTCGTGAGTAGTACAGGCCACTACTCTCATTAAAATGACAAATCTATTAAAGAAGACAAGAGCCTCACGGTTGCCTGAAAAACAGCGAAGTTGGTATTGTACTAAAAAGTATTCAGTAGAGCCTGTGCCTGTCCAAGCCTCTTCCACTGTGTACAAGTTCAAACTTGTTTACATAAGAGAGTAATTGGTGAGTTACATTCTTTCAATTTCTATGAGGAAAAGGAAAAATCAGATGTTAGGAAAATAGTGAAATAGGTCATGTCTGGTGGGGGTAACAAAGTGTGTTCAAAAGTTACTCTGTATCATTTAATTTGTCAGAAGCAAAGCCAAGATGAGTTTGTCCAAACCAGGGAAATCATGGGTCAAAAAAAAGTTAACTGACGTTAACTGTTTGCTGAGTTCAGTTGAGGTTAGCAACACCCTCTATGTTACGTGGCAAGCAGAGGAAGTCTTCTGCTTCTCCCTTTTTCTTCAGAAGACCTCAGCTGAAATGCTTTTTATAACCCAGTAAGCTTCACCAGGAAAAAAAATGCTGCTGATTCACACGCTCCACAGACAAATGTTCTGGCACTTCTGACTCTGCGTCTGTTCAGCCGAGAGCAAGGCCAAAGTGACCTATTATACCCTGATGGAATCGTTAGCCCCTAGGAGACCAGGCAGAGCTTTGTCTTCCAAACTTTCTCTGGACGTCCAGCGCTATTCAAAATACACCTCTGCCTGTGGAAATCCCCTTGCCAAGCCCACCTCTCAGTACAGCAAACTCCAAGTTACAGAGCATCACACAACAGAGCCACAAATACTGCCATTACACTAGCTAGGATGATAGGAAGACTTGTGGAACGCTTTCTGTAGTGTAGTTTGAATTCCTAACACAACTGAGGTGTTGCATCATTTTGCAGGTAACTCCTAAAGAGAACTTGCTCCAATTCTTTTTTCCGAGACCATATTCAGCAGAGGCATTTCTGTCTTCGTTTTTGTGCCTTCCCTCTGATGCCAGCCAAAGACTCCACTCCCGCACTGGTGAATAAGCTGTCTCTGCTTTTGGTCATACTGTTACTGCAGCAGATGGCAAGTGAAGATATACTCCTTACAGTACAGTTATCACTGAATTGCTTGTATCCACAGTACTGTAGAAGATTCTGGCTGCTTTCTGCTGCTGTGATTTTTTTTGAAACTGTCCCAGCACTAGAACATCTGGCAAACATGAGCTAGCCTGTGTAAGTGGCAGGAGAGCATGCATTTGGCAGATTGGGTGGTGCTACATGCAGAGGTGTTTAGATGCCTTATTGTGTCAGTATCACTGTGTCACTATCACTGTGCGTTCTGGAGGGCGGCTGTGAGGATAAAAGTAAGAACTTTTGCTGTAAGTGGGAGAAAATGTAATGCTGTAGGCTGTGGCAGAACATGGATTGGTGAATTGTTAGTTTTATAATAACTGTAAAACATCTTAATGTTCAGATATCATTTCTGGGCTTGCCCTTCTTTCCCAAGCACAGTTGTCCAAATCAAAGGACAAATTTTCAAACCACAGTTTGAGAAAGTAGCTATTGGAAGGCATTCCTGGAAGATCTGTTGGTGAACAGGTCCTGAAACCTCATCTAAATATGTGAACAAACAGACTCTCAGGTGAAGTGCTGTTGTTTTAGCATCTGTGGTAGTCCAATTTGTATGTTGGAACTATGTCTGTTCTCCTTGCTTGTGTTTGTATGTAGAAAAAGAAAACAGGCAATGTTCAGTCTGCTTGAGTTGCTGTTTGACTGTTGAGGAGAGCAGTTTGGAGGGAAAAAGAAACCTATCATTTGGTTAATTTATCAGTGCTGAAGAATAAATGTCATAAAAATGTGTTGTTATCAGGGTATCCCCGGCTTATAAGAGGTACATGGTGAGCAAGTTAGCAAATGGCCAAGAAAATATCTGAGACGATTGGGAAATGGGATAGGCATTAAAGATAAGACTACTTTTCAGAGGTGATGCCGGATGTGTTGCTGTTGTTAGCTTGGGGAATCAACACTGTTATCTTAGAGCAGAAGAATATGGAATTAGTCACAGCTTCTTGAGTATATATGGTTTATATAGAAACCGTGCCTGTTCTTTACACAGTTCTTCCCTATTGCTTCCAGCCTCAAAGCTGTCTCAAGTTGGTGCTGTAGTTTGGGGAGTCTCTGCTTGCCATTGAAAGCTTTATTTCCTACCCCAGAGGTCTTGCTTTGTGAAAAGTTAAAATTTGATGTAAAGTGACTGTAGAAGCACAATGTTTCATTGTTGCTCTGAAGTAATAAAGAATAAATTCAGTTTCTGCCAGTGTAGTGATCTGTCTGTTAACTATGAAACAATTAAGCAATAATCTTTTCTTTCTGCTGTCTTTTGATCTTGGTGTCGCAACTTGGGTTTGCTCTTCTTCATGTGGATGTCTGATCTGAGTTCTTACATGAAAGGTGTTTGGCACTGATAGTCAGACTTGGCCTTGGCAAAAAAAATATTATAGTTGCAACTGGGCAAAATATCAAGAATAAGATAAGAAAAAAAAAAAGGGTCAAGTCTGTCTCGGCAAATCTTTACATAGAGAAATTGACAGTATTTCCTTTTGGTCCCCATCTTCTTTCTTTCTTCTGTTCCCATAGTTCTTAGATGTCTGTATTCATTTGCCCTGTCAACTACTTGCAAAGCTAAAAGGTCTCCTTTATGCCAAAAAAAGTAAAAAAAAAAAAAAAAAAAAAAGCTGCAGAGTCATCCTTCCTTGTTCTCTTATCATTACAGCTCTTCAGGGCACATCTGTGAAAGGCTTGTTATGTTAATACTCCAATTTTTTTATCTTCAGTACAAAGATATTAGCCTATTATGGCACTTTAGATTTCATGTGAGAAGCAAAGTAGCATAGTGGGGGAGATGAAAAGAAGGATATGTCAGGCTTCTCAGCTGACATTACCCTTATAATGAAACAGAGTGGACTGAAGCATTAATTCTATTTAACTTGGTAAGTAAGAGGGAAAATATCAAAATGCAGTGTTTGTATTAGTGTGGAAGCACTTAATGTGTAACAGGGGATGGAAGAGATATTTTTGTGGGCAAGTTGGAGAGAAAATTTCTGATGGTTGTAAAAAAAGCAGATAAATAGGCCTTCAAGTATAATGCCCTTTTTTTCATTAGCCCCTTTACAAAAATCTAGCGTGTCCTTTCAGTAGTGACTATTATAGTGAATGTAATTAGGCTAAGAAGTTTAAAATAGCTTTTTTAAAGAATACTTGCTCGTCACATTGAATTTTTCTGTTACTCATTTTCTTATGTTTAATTTCTTTTAACACTGATAATATGGATCTCCAAGGTGAGTGATGCTTCAATGTAGTGTAAAAGGAAATGGCTGTTCTTTCTTTCTGCTGTCATTTTTGATGGCCGTTTAATTTCATCAACTGATACTCATCAAATTTTATGTACAGGAGTTTGAAGACTGGCTAAATAATTTAAGAGCACAGCCAATGTAAGCCACTGGTTTTTGCTCCTGAGTATTTTTCTGTGCCACATCAATATTTATAGTAAGTGTACATAGCAGGGATAGTAATTAAAAACTTATGTTGTTGAGGATTGGATGTTCAGATTTTGTTGCTCAGTGGTGTGGTAGTGAATCATCTAGTAGCAAAGTGGAAATGATTAGGAAACATTACTAGGTTTTTCTGCAGCAAGAGAGAATGACTTGCTAAATTATTAACTGTTTAGAACACCTCTATAAAAAGCTGTTTTCTATTGGAAGATAAGATTTTGCTACAGCTTTGCCCAGGAGTAGTGCTGGGCTGTCTTGTTTGTGTGCATGCACACATAAACAAAAGGTGGGGCTGCTGGGCATGGGTGTGTTTGTGAATGCATGCAAACTGGTTGGACACTTTAACCTTTAGTCTTAGATGCCTGCTTCTGAAGTACAGATGGATTATTGTCCCACTGCTGAGCTTGCTGGCTGCTCTGTTGCACTTGTGTGCCTTGTACTCTAGCAATCTGTTGGCTGTCTCATTGCTCTGATTTGTCATCTCTGCTAATTTGTTACTTGATACTTTTTTGTTTTTTCTTTTTTAAAGTTGTGTCTTTTTCATCGTTTTAAGAATCCCTCTTGCCTGCTTCCTCGGGGTTTCATGTGTTTTGTAAGCCTAGTGCAATACCCTGATCAGTTCTATTGCCGCTTTGCTAGTTCTGGAAAACAAAGAAAACTGATGTAACTTACTGAATACAGTCTGGAAGAAGTCTCCTTGAATGAGACATTTGACCTCTAAAGTATTTGAGTTTGATAATAGATTCATTGCCAGGAGTCAAAAGCAAAGCATGTGTGACTTTATGCTTTAATGTAAAAGAGCTTACTGAGACAGTGGCATGGTAGCTGTGCTTTGAGTTTGTCTTATGTTTATCCATTGCCTGGTACAGCACAGTACAACTGGAATTAATGTGGAATAATGTTGCTGTTAATGTATTAGTTTGAATTGCTGTGTACAT
This sequence comes from Aquila chrysaetos chrysaetos, assembly GCF_900496995.4. Lineage (NCBI taxonomy): Eukaryota > Metazoa > Chordata > Aves > Accipitriformes > Accipitridae > Aquila > Aquila chrysaetos. Next base: position 58,282,870 of record NC_044004.1, on the reverse strand, counting down.
TCATATGCACAGCATATCTTTCTTTTAGTTGAAGGCTGAGTACTTTAATTCTTTTTGTTGTTTTTACTTCCACAATTTATGCATTTGCTCACTGAGATCTCCAATTTTATGTAGTGCATAGCTGTTTCTACTATAAGAAGAAAGATTTTTTTTTTTTTTTTTTTTTTTTTTTTTTTTTTACTCTGACTTCTGGTTTTAGTTAGCTGTATTGCACTGAGTGTGCAAAACAGCTTTGTTTTAGGAGATAAATTATTTGAAGATAACACAATCAGCAAGTATAACTTCATTTTGTATGGTTATAACCTATTTGCAGGTGGTGGTTTCTTATGGGTTGGTATTCAGTCTTCATCTAATTTTAGATGCTGGATTGTCACCACTGAATTATGGAGTTGTATTTGAAAACTTGAACATCTGTTCCTACCTTGAGTTTCTGTTTGTATTAACTATGAGCCCAGCTGTGTATAGAAGTGGGGACATACAATCACACAAATTCATAACTTCCAATTAAGTTATAGGTAAACTTTTGAAGTGTTTTTCTACAGAAGAATGATGTAGCAGCAGTTCTTGAAGCCACAAGTAGATACCATTTTTCTGTTAACCCTACAGAGTGTGTGTCTCAAACTATGAATAGCTCTCTGCTAGGACTCTGTAGATGGATATCCTCCCTTCTTTCTTTTTTATTAAATGTCTAAAGTGCTTTCCTTTCCAGCTAGCGCTGATGCAACGATGAAAGAGAAGGTAGTGCAAATATCTTGCAATGTGTTTATAAGCAAGAGAAGTCAAAGCAGCATTACATATACCACTGATACCTCCCCCCTGCCCCTGCTTTTTTTTTTAAGCCTTCTCTTCTGTTTGATTGTTCATGCTCTGTCTGGTTATCTAAGGTCTTGATCTTTTATGAACAAAGTTCATTTAACTAGATACCATTAAACCTAAAGGGAATGCTGAAGCTGATCTTCCTGTGGGTTCCCTCGCCTTAGATTGTGAAATGTGTTTGACAGCAGTGTCATCTTACTTAAGATATTCATATAGCAGCTTATTATGATGAATAAATAGTTTTAAGAAAGTCTGTAACCAGCTTTGTTTAATTTAAAAATATATTACAAAAATCCCATCTTTTAAAGTCAATTCTTTAATAAGTCACTTAGAAATACTACTTTCTTTAAACTCTCAGAATATATAACTAATAATATATCTATATATATAAATACATATCTCAATTCTGGAGACTGAAGATCTCATAGGTAAAGGCAGAGTGGTCTGGAGGTGTGTCTGCTGAACTGAAAGTTGGAAAAGACATGCGTAGTTTGCAATGAAAAGGCCTCTTAAGAGTTAAAAATGAGCCAATGTTTGGGTGGTTTATGACAGCAACTTTAGCTCGGAGAGAGTGAGAATCCATTTGATCATCTTAGATTTAAATGAATAGAAGTCAAATCTAGCAGCTCTAGCTGTTCGTCTCTTTTTATAGTTGATTTTCCTCAAGTTGTATTTGAAAGTAGTAGTTGACTAACCTGGCAATACCAAGTTTCACAGAAGGAGCAGAAGGGATGTGGTTTGCTGTGGGTGGCTTTTCTAATTTTCTTTATGTCCTTTGACAGCTGCAGCTGATGGATTGAGCATTGTTTTTACTTCCATTGGTCTGTCTCCAAGCCTTTCTTTGTGCCTGTGAATAATTTTTAGTATGCTTTGCCAGCTTACCCTTTCAGAAGTTAAAGACCTAATCAACTTCTTCTTTTACAGGGAATGCAGAGGGCAACCAATGTTACTTACCAAGCTCATCATGTCAGCAGGAATAAGAGAGGCCAAGTGGTAGGAACAAGAAGTGGTTTTCGTGGATGCACAGTCTGGTTAACAGGTACAGTTGTGGATTTCTGAGGATCCTTTTCGTTTAGTTACTCTTCTGAAAAGCTACTTAGCTGTAGCTCCTTTTTTTTTCATGCAAAGTTGAATGTTTGTGGAACCTAAGACCTTGCTGCAGTTTTATTACTATTTTTAGGTAGACCAGCAAGAAATTGCTCTTGGACAGACAGTAACTTGAGAATATATCTTGTTCAGTGCTCTAGGAGCATTGTTTATTTGCCGCTGTCTGCTGCTTAATTCTGATTGAGTTTTGAAGTGTGTGTGGGGGTGTGTGTCTGTTTTAACCAATTCTGGCTCTTCTTACTGTCCATTTTGCCTATTGACAAATGAAACCTAACTTTTTGGTTTTTTAGCACCTGGGTTTCTGAATGTTTTCTGTAAAGGTCTCTTCTTTTTGGAATGTTCTTGTCTCCTTGGGTTGAAATAACATTTCAACATGAACTTATGCCTTTGGACAGCAATTGCATTTTGAGGCAATGCATACAGGGAGTTATTTTTTAAATCAGCACCATGTTTTTTTCACTGAATTGTTTTGATTGTAAAAAGAGGGGGTAAGTAAATTCTGGAAGACAGCCTTGGTTCATAACTGTGAGGGGATTTTTTTTGTTGTTCTGTCTTTCAAAGTTCCTGGAACTTTTAACCTATTTCCTTTGGAGTTTTTTTTCCAGTTAAAACTGAAAATAAAAAATAAATACAACAAAATGTGTTATTTAATTAGTTTGTAAGCCGTTTAGAGCACTGCTGTATTGGGATACAAAAGATCTTCAGAGTATTAGAAAAACTTGCTATACTAAGTAAAATTTGCTTCCACTAGTGTTAATGAACATGTGTGAAAGGTAAAGCAGTAGTTGATAACAAATTACTGAGAGCCATTTGAAACGGATTTGATACAGTAGCTTGCTGTCATGTATTTCTTTGGTAAAAGAATGGAGCTGTTTCTCTCCCTGTTTCTGTCACATAGCTCCAGCCTGTCTCTCAATGCTTGAATGATCTGGTAGGCTGCCTTTCTGTTTGTCCTGGTAATTCATTAATATCCTTTTGAAAAAGGTCATGATAAAAATGTTTTCTCAGTTATCTACACAGCAACATTTTCCAGTTGTCATTCTTTTTAAACAAATATAATCTTAATGCCCCATTACCTTTTTTTCAGGAGGAGGAAGGGTGGTGGTAGAATACAGAAAAGTAGGAAGGCTGTAAGGTGTTAAGAAGAGTGTTTTGGGGAAGCTAGGTTATTGAAGATGTTTGAGCACTAATGTTGGGGAGTGAAATGGGCTGTAGGTATTGAAGTAAGCAATACTACCCGTTCTAGAACTGTGCAAATGTGAGTCTTCAAAACTCTGCTAGGTTTTAGAGTAAAAGCTGAAATGGTGGTATACTCCCTTCAATATTATCTCACTTCATTAGTGCTCATGGGGTTGGAGTGTATGGAATGTTATTTCAGAGATCACTTTTCATTTTTAAGCTAAGATTTATTTGAGAGCTAAATTGTAATGAATGTCTTGTTGAGTCAGAGTGTCCTAGTAAAAAAACCCTGAGGAATCTATCAAAAATATGGAAAATCATTACTTTAATGTGTAAAATAACATGCAATTTTGAGAGTGTAAGTTATTTTAAAGACTTGTCAGCTCAAAAGCTGTTTTTAAATTTCATTATTATATAACCTTAACTTTTGCGTTTCGTTACATGTTGGAGACCAAGTGATGTGTGAAAAGCCAGAGCATTTGAGCGAATAGCAAGGTAGATGTGGGGACAAAAATTGCAAGTCAAAGACTGCATCAATGAGAAGTAGATGATGAAGTTGCTGAAATTTTTAATTTGGACTGCCATGCTTATTTTCTAGGACGGGGGTGTACTTAATTGCTGCCAAATGAAGACTGTTCTGTTTCCAGCCTTGCTTTCCTTCTCTTGCCTTGCACAAGCTGTAGTGCTTTCCTAGCCCAACCTTGAGCTGATTCAACTTGCTAAATCAACAGTGAACTTAACACAGCCTTCATACACACACAAAAAGGGGAAAAAAAAAAGTAGAAATTAAAAAAAAAAAGAAACTGAGTTGGCTAACTGGCACCAGAGGTGTTGGAATAATACAGGTAGTATGGTGTGAGTGGAGAGAGGGGAGGGCAAGAGAGCAGGACTTCCTCTTTTGGAAGCTGGTTCTGGCCTAAGTCAAAACATTCAGCTTCATCATGTATGGCTGTTACTCTTTTCAAAGCAGACAGGTAAGCATTGACACAAGCAACTTGAGTTGTCCAAGAAAATGTAGATAATTTTTAATGATGATGATAAGACATTATTCACAACTCTGCAATTTTTTGAGAGTTTTGAGTGTAAGCCAAACCATACTGAAATCTGTGAGATGGATGCAGGGGCTTTTGTTGAGAGAGATGTGTTGGCTTAAGTTCTCATATAGGACTTGACCTGGGATACATGTATTCTTATGTTTTCAGTAGACTGCTCTGCATCTTCTGGATATTAAATTGGGTGAAGGAGGAACCAATGCAATGACTCCTCTTCTTTAAATTACCCTAAACTATTGCAGCTATCCAGGTTTCCTTTGCACTTCGTGTTTTCTTAGAACATGCTTGTTAGCATGATTGTCATCCTTTGCTGTAAACGTCTTAGAAGTAATTCCAAACTGCTGTTTTGTGTGATTATTTTTTTTTTCTTCTTTCTCTGAAAGCTAGAATAAATCTTAACCACCACTAATAAAGATGAAAACACTTTTCTTCACCCACTAGTGCTATTTTTTTTTTTTTTTTAAACTACCATTATCCCCCCGCCCCCCCTTTTTTTTTTTTTTTCTTACTTAAAGGATCAATGTCATCTTATGGAGATTTGAGTTTGTGTCCCATTTAGGAATTGCTCTGTGTAAGCTGAAGTATGTGCTCCAGATAAACTCCTGAAATCTAGTCTGGAAAATTATTTAAATAAATTTACAACTTAAAGTGAACAGTAGACTTTTTGGTGCCAGCGAGACTTCTCAATTGTTTAAAGGTTTGTTGCCGAAGATTCTGAACTGGAGCAAAGTTTAATATTAAAATGGTCTTTGCTTGTTGCTAACAGACTCTGGTTAGTGGAGCATGACTGCTGTGTGTGAGTCTTGAGTGAGTGAGTTTTGTTGTGTCTGTGGTGTCTAATTCAGTGCTGTTATTTTGCAAGGACTAAGAACAGAGTGTGGTTTGGTCTGATCCCATTTCTTTTGTTGACTGGAATTTACTTCAGTGTGAGATCTTCCTCTTCCGATGTAAATGTAACATCTTAACTCTGTGTTGGGTTTTTGAATCTAGTTTGCTGAGGTAGTAACAACTGCCAGCAGCAGCACTGGGGAATGTGCATGACCTCTATAAGCGGCAGCAGCTCTCAAGGCCAAACTGTTTTATCTGCTTCTAATTGCACACTTAACTTTGTGCCTTACTCTCCCTATACCCATTGTCTGGCACTTGGCTTATATTACAGGTAAGCATCTCCAAAAGGCATTGCTGCTGATGCCTGTCCCTTTGGGTTTTTCATACTAGCAGTGGTACATGTACTACAATTTGCCCTAACTTGTTTCTATGCTTATAATATATATTCATATTATTATTGAATATTCTAGGTCTATCCGGTGCTGGGAAGACTACAGTGAGCATGGCACTGGAGGAGTATTTAGTATGCCATGGCATTCCATGCTACACATTGGATGGTGACAATATTCGCCAAGGCCTTAATAAGAATTTGGGTTTCACGCCAGAAGATAGAGAAGAAAATGTCCGTCGTATTGCTGAGGTTGCTAAATTGTTTGCAGATGCTGGTTTGGTGTGCATTACTAGTTTCATCTCTCCTTATACTCAGGTAAATGTGAAAACCCTCTAGATAAAGTGTAGGGAAAATAAAAAATGCAGAATGTCACTCAGAATTTTAGTTATAGGATTCCCTTGTTGAACTTAGCCAGGATCAAATGCTTACTTGATTTTTTTTTTTTTTTAATGTCATTTCCTTTCTAGAGGTGATTACTCAAATTTCAGAAACACTAATCTCAATAAAAATTTAAAAAGTTTTAGTCCCATAACTGCCCTTCAGTCTACTAGGCAGAATTATTAATCTAATATTAGGAGCAAAACCAAATGGTACTCCAAGAAAGACTCTTAAAATTACAATATCTTGTTTGATCCATGTAGATTCCAGTACTTTATAAACATGAAGACTAGGTATACCCTTAACATGAAGACTCAGTTAACCTGTTTTTAAAACCAGCTTTTCCTTCAGTTAATGAATAGCTTGAGCTGTATTTTACGAAGTGGCTTAAGGGAAAAATGTTTAATTGCCCATAGTTCTTTTTACTTTATTTCACGTTGTGTATACAACGTGACATTAGATAATACTGAAAATTAACCTAAATCCATGTTCACATTGTTTTGTGAAGACTTTTTTTTGTCTGTGTATGAGAATATGGATGGGAGAGACAAAAAGGATGTATGAACAGCAAGCATCTTGAAGAATGACCCAGGGGCTGTAGCTCAGACGTTTCACAGCATGAGAAGGTGTTATTTCTTTGGTTATAGTGGTACAAACAGTTCTTCTGATAATAATTCAGGGAACTCAAGATCCTGCAGTAAACCAGAAGTCTTTACATATGAGGAAAAATAACCATATTTAGTAAGAGATGGTTTAAGTGGATTTTTTGAAAGCTTTTTGTTCTCTAAATGAAATTCACCAATTTTTTCAATGCTTGGCAAGCCATACAAATATTATTTTATTTGGAGTATATAAGTCTTGTGAGATTAATGAATCTAGGGAAATCGGGTGCTCTGGAGAGAAGGGTGGTCATATCAGGAGCAGCAGGTAATAATAACTCCTCTGACTTTAGTGAGCTAGGTGGCTGTAACTGCTGGGGATGTAACTCCTAAGTTAGGGGCAGGTATAGAAAATTCTGTGCTCTATGCCTGGGTTTGGTTTTTTGGTTTTTTTGTTTTGTTTTTTTTTTTTTATAAATCAGGTTAATGTAAAAGGTCTTAGATCTTCATGTCAGCTTTTACCGTGTGATGAACTGCAGCCAAACTGATGTAGCTTGCAGGGCATCAGTTGGTCAAATCATGTTTCTTTTTTCAAAATATGAAAACTCATTTACATTCTGCTATCAGCTTCTTTAAAATGAACTTCTAAAGCAGAAAGACAATAAAAGAATATGTGGGTGCAATCTTTTAGGGTTTCTTTCTGTTTTCTTTCAGGATCGTAATAATGCCAGACGCATTCATGAAGGTGCAAGTCTGCCTTTTTTTGAAGTATTTGTGGATGCTCCATTGCATGTCTGTGAGCAGAGAGATGTTAAAGGACTCTATAAGAAAGCCAGGGCTGGAGAAATTAAAGGTGAATCTAGATGTAGTCACATCCTTTCTACATAAGTGAAACATTGGTGTAATTTGACTCCACATAAGTGGATGTGCTCAAGTCTGTGAGTGTACCACCCTTAAAAGCAGCATGGACTGGGGACAGGACCGAGCAGAAAATTTGGATTGACTTCTAGCTCATGCAACTGACTAGTTAAATGCATAGGACAGTAAAAGGGCAAAAGTGGCTATCTTCACATCGAAAAACCTTGAGCAGATTACACGGTTTCTATTGCAAGCTCTTATGATTGAGGATTAGTCTATCTCCTTTGTGTGTCCATTGACTAGTTAAAAAAGAGCCTGATTTTCTCTAAAGTCTATAAAGAATTGCATTAATAAGAGTTACTAACTTCTCTCAAAAAGTAAAGCATGATCACTGTCTTTTTGTAAAGACCACTAAGAACACTTTTCTGAAGAGACTAACTTTTATTTTGAAATTAGTGTTCTATGCTACTGCCCGTGAAAATGATTTCCTATCCCCAGCCTCAGATGAAGATTTAAGTACAGCCTGCAATAAAAAAAAGCTTAAGTAGGTGATTACTCATTGCAATTATTGTTTCAAGCGCTGCTTTGCTCTGTGTTATATTATAGTTTGCAGAGGTTGATGATAGCACTTTTTACCTGTATTAAGAAGCAAAGCATTTTTTAAAGTAATCACTTTCAGGGGCTGAGTTTGCAGGTGCTGTAATGATGAACTCACCATTAATCAAAAGTGATATAAAATTCAAGAAATCTAAGACATTCCACATGAGTGGTTGCTTGATACTTCTAGTACTACCAAATATATAACATGAAGACCAGGAATAAACAAGGCTGAACTAAGGTTTGCTCAGAATCAAAGCAAGATGGCTTGAGATGGCACAATACAAAGACATAGTTCTGTACAGAATCCTTATTTGTGCTGTAGAGCTTCCTTAATATTTTTTTAATTTTACAAGCCCCATATGTTACTGTGTTACTTTAGAAGTGGTAGTGAGGTAGACAGTGCCTCAGTAAGCTGCAAGTGGGTCTAGCAGTAGCTGTATCTTATGATCTATCCAATATATGAAAGATGAAAATTAAATGAACTTTCCTATTCATAAGGAATGTCAGCAACTGTTATCTTCTTTTTCCCTGGCAATAGTAATGGGACACTTTCTTTGCTCCCTATTCCCACTCCTCCAGTAATCAGATACTTATAAAGTATACAGGTTTTGGAACAGATATCAGCCTTTATCACATGGGGTACTGCAGCAATTGATCTTTTTCTCAGATGGGGAATTAAGCTACTAATTTTGAAAGTATTTCAGTCTGAAGTGAAAAACTTGAGTTTTGGTGTTTTCATTTACAATTGTAGAGAATGCAGATGTTCAGTTGCTGTAACCCAGCTGATATTTCTCTGCAGACCTGACTTGTAGTGCTTACATGCTTTGTCTTTGGGCTTGATTTTTCCTTCTTGTTTATGCATGGTTAGTCAGAATCTCCTCTGTTTCAAAGCAGATTGCTAGCTAAGTAGGCCAGAACAAGTGTCACTGGTAGCTTGCACGGTCTGTGACAAAAGTTATTATAACTATAATACACACACACATATCTACCTTAAATTAACAGCTATCTTAAGAAGGGTATATTAGCTAAACTAATGTAATAGGTGTTGGAATTCCTTACTCTTCAGAGTACTGCTTGGTGGCTTGAGTGTAAATTTACTTATATATTGGTTGTTCAACATCAGGCTTTGTGTTAAAAAAAAAAAAAAGGCAACAATCACAGCTAACAATGAAGGACAGCTGATGGATGACTAACTCTGGGTTGATGTGCACAGTCCTTCTGCCAGTGCTCCTTTCTTTATTCACAGTATAAATCAAATAACTTCACCAACAAAAATGTGCTATGTATATGCTGCATGCAGTCACGTAGTAGGATTAGCAGATGGTCTTATAAAGAAAAAAAATGTTGATTTCCCTAAGAAATCCTGTATTAAGGAAGCTAAAACTCTGTGCTCTTGCCTGTTGTGTTGGTTTATGTCTAGAAGACTGTCCGTGAACAATGTTAAAATGGAGTCATCTTTTGGAAAAAGTCACTTAAGATTTTTGTCTTATGTTCTGTAGGTTTTACTGGCATTGACTCCGAGTATGAAAAACCGGAAGCCCCAGAGCTTGTGCTGAAAACTGATTCCTGTGATGTGAATGATTGTATACAGCAAGTTGTGGAACTTCTTCAAGAAAGGGTAAGCAGAAATACAGACATATTTTAGTAGCTTTTTTCAAAGAATTTGTGCCTGCAATCTGAATGTGTGTGCTGGGAAAAGCAAAGACAGTTTTTAAGAGTTAAAGGCTTATACATCTTTAAATTCTAGCTTTTAAATTTGTCCTATTGCATGTTTCTGTTTTAAACATCGCAACAACATTGATCTCTAAGTGAAATAAGATTTGGACAAGTGGAAAATTAATTTATATTATCATAACTGATAACTGGAAGGGAGAGAAGGCTGTCTCTGTTACAGAACCAATGATGAATGCTGACTTTAAAATTGGTTGCTAGCATTCGTAAGAGTCTGAAATTTTTTACTTTGTCTCTATAGCGTACAAATTAATATATACTGCAGATGTGAAGAGATAGGGAGGCACTTACACAGTAATTTGAGATGGCTTAAATAGGGGCTGCTGTGGTTGTGTCTGGTTTCCCTTGTTTCCACTGTTTTTCTTGCGCTAGTAAAAGTGGTCCTGCACTTGTGTAATGACCAGTTCAGGAAGCTGATCTTCTTGACATGGCTGAGTTGAGTTAATGGTTCATAGCTTCTGAAAAGGTAGGTCTCTCTCCTTGTTCATGCCTGCGATCTATACCATCCCTTTTGAAGACTCTGGGCCTCCTCCTGTTGTCTGATTAGTGGATTCAGCTCATTACCCAACCTAAAATAAAACCAAACAAAAAAACCCACAAAGAAACAAACAAAAAAACCCCAACAAACCACCCACAGAAAACAAAACAAACATACAAAAAACCCCAAGCCAAAAACTTACTAAAAGTGAAGGCAGCCATGAGATGGCTTTATTCTCTTGAAACCGTACCCCCAGAATTTGCTAATCTTCCTGTAGAAGAAATGTGTCTCCTTACATTCTTATCTATAGTCAGTGGGTAGTGGGATGACATTTCAGACAATTATTTTAATTTAGATACTCTAGCAGACAATTATTCATGGTTTTTTTGTGAGGTAGATGTTCTGGAAATTTAGGGTGTAGACAGTAGCTTGAGTAAAGCTCCACCAAGTGTTGAAGTTGGTACAAGCAAGAGACCTCATCACGTAGCCAGCATGGAGTTAATTTTCACCCTCCGTGTCAGTACAGGTCTGGAGAGATTTAGTCTCTTGTATCTAAATTTTCAAGAAAATTGTTAATAGATCACTGCTTTCTCAGGAGATAAGACAGAAAACCACAGCAGAATTCTAGATTTTTACCCTAATGCTCATCTGAATACTTTTTGGAAGAAAAAAGGAGGGAGCTGTGTAGAAGTCCTACCTATGGGAGGTGGCAGTTCCTGACAGTGGGAGGCCCTGTGCCTCCTGCTCAGAAGACCAATTCAGTATGTTTCATAATTGTAGAAACCAATGTCACGTATGCCAAGATAGTGATCCACAAAGTCTTGCATTGGTACGCTTGGTACACAGTGCTGAATAATGGCTCCTGGCCCAGTCAGCTTTGCTCCGTCCTTTGCTTAAGGCAAATTTTAGCACTTTTTTTCCTTTCTTTGTAGACAACAGTATCATGAATGCCAAGATATCTTAGTGGTTGCTTACTTTAATGAGAGACAACGAAACCAAGGCATGGCTGAACAGGCACCTCTTGTTCTCAGGCCATATTAATACAGTGATATCTTGAGAATATAATTTCTGTAGGTTTTCTTTAGTTGGAACAAGCTGTGTCTGTGGTGTTCTTTAATAATCCATTGTGATTTACTAAAGAAAAAGACCATTGGCCAGCAGCACTAAAAATAATTTGGGATGTTTGTTTTGTTTCAATAGCTGTGAAAAACTTTGGGAAGAAGTCTGCTCAAAGTATTCGTAATCCTTGAATTTCAAGGACTGTTTTTATACTAGTTCAGACAATAATGGCAGTAAAGAGAAGACAGCTGGAACTGTATAAATGTGTGTTGAGATAGACAGATATACACACACATATGTTTATTAAACAAGAATTTGAAACACTGTTCTTTTATAGGTAGTGGAATGATTTGTTTCTTAGAATTTTTCATAATATTTGAAAAGAACTCTGAAACAAATTTATCAGGTCTTTTTCAAAACCATGTTCAATTGTTAATGGAACAAAAAAGGAGGTAACCACACAGAAATAGGAGTAATAAGCAGCTGTTGAATCTGGAAAGTTCTTTTGCCATATAACTTGGTTTTGAGGGCCAGCTGGTTTGGTTTCTTTGGATGTAAATGCAGTGGATACTTCGAAGTTAGTTTTAGGGACATAGATTGCAAGGTACTGATGAGTATCTCCTAAAGCTACCAAGTCTGAGTCATATGAAAAGTTCCTTTTTTTTTTTCTTTTTCCCAACTGCTTTCAGTACTGTACAAATCAGTGCTTGCACACTTTTTTTTTTTTTTTAAGTCAGTGTGGCTTTTGAGCTTGATAAATTTGGCTTTCAATCTGCTGATATTTTCTAATGGAGTCAGACAAGCCTAGTGCAGGTGTTGGGCTGTAAAGATTTCATTGTTTTCATTGTTTTTCCTGCCAACAAATACAGCTGATCTAGCCCCTTGCACAAAGTTCGTATTTCCTTACTATGGAGTAAGTTCAATATTTAGCCTGGGAAATATTTTCTGAAGAAGTCATAGCTCAGGAAGGCCACCTTTATTGTTAAGGAAGTGCAAAAGTGTACAAGGAAAGAGTTGCATTTCCAGTAGGCAACTTTAAACTTTTAACTACCTTTGTATAAAAGTCCCATTCTTGGGGACATCAACTTATGGTGGCTCTGCGGATATCACCCCCCCAAACTGGAATCTTATTATGCACTTCTGCTACTATTTAGATCAATCCACTGTGAATGTATGAATTTTTTGTCCCTTCCTCTATCTCCCACCCATCCCTCAACAGTTACAGCCAAGTTCTTATCTAAGCTTAGCATTATACTTGAGTTTGGGAAGGTGGTCCTCATGGTATCTTATAGTACTGACTTCCTAGCTATATTTGCAAATTACCTGCAATTATATTCAAATACTGTATTTTGGAGTGGTGAGAATTTGGAGCCGACTAGAAGTTGGGGGTTGTTCTTTGTTGCTGTGGTTTATAAGGTCAGTCTCTTGTTTTAGGATGTGAAAGTTGAGGCTGGTGGTTCCTGGAAAATATGTAGAAATGGATTCTGCTGTTCTGTACATCTGTTCAGTTTTGTTGTTTTTTTTGCCTCAGATTATACTGCAGCTATCACTGTAACGACACAGTGATTCTCTCTGGGGCAAATTTCTCAATCTTGTGTAGTTCCTCATTCACTTATCAAAAATTTGATAACAAAGAATACTCTGGGTGATCACCTTCATCACCAACATGACTTACAGCAGGCTCCAAAACATCTTTCAGTATTTTTTTTTTTTGAGAAACTTGCAAACATGGGAGCTTAGTATTTTTAATATCTGTAACATTCATGTAGAGCAGGCATTACAGGTCTTCAGCCCACTTTTTCATTATTTGACTGTAAATTAGGCACTCAGTAGAGTATATTTGACACAACTGATTATACACAGCTGCTAGCTAGGTACTGAATAATTATTTTATATGAAACTTTGTTTCTTGTCTCCTCCTGCTTCCAAAATCATTTCAGCAGAAAATTTGTATGAATACAACTGTTACTTGTTTGGATGCAGTGTTCAAACCAAACACATATAGCAAAAGGTAATTGGGTGAGACTAGGATTCGCAAGACAAAGTGCAGACCATGGGGATTTTGTAAGTGGTTTATAATGCTGGAAGTGAGCATTTGTGTTAAATATAGTACAATGACATTAACTTGCAGCATACCTACGTTTTAACTTTTATATATGCTGACATTGTGTGGAATAACTCACCTTTTTGATAACTGAACAAAGTATCTCTCTTCCTAAGACTTGAGGAGGATACAAGAGAACCGAAATAAATTGTTCAGCGTTATGAAAACATTTGTCAGCATTATGAAAATACGTGTCCATGCAGCAAAGGAGGCCAACTGCATACTGTACTGTAATAGCAAGAGCATAGCCAGCAGGTCAAGAGAAGAAATTCTGCTGTTTTATGTGGCACTTGTGAGACCTTATCTGGATACCATGTCCAGGTTTGTGCCCTTCTCCCTCACCTAGTAGAAGACAGACATTGATGTACTAGAGTGAGTTGAGCAGGGGGCCACTAAGATGGCCAGGGGCTGGAGCACATTGCCATACAAGGAGAGGCTGAGGGGAACTGGACGTGTTCAGTCTGAAGAAGAAAAGGCTAAAGGAAGTCTTGTTGCTGTTTCTAGCACCCCAATGGAAAGGTATAGAGAAGATGAAGACTTTTCTCAGAGGTGTACAAGGGTAGGATGAGGGGCAACAGGCATGAGATGAAATATGGGAAATTCCAAGTAGACAGAGGGGGAAAAAGGCCTTTCACTATAAAGATGATCAAATATTAGAACAAGTTGCCCTGAGAGTTTGTGGATAGTCCATCCTTGGAGATGTTCGAAACTTTATGGGCCAAGTTCCTAAGCAGCTTGCTGTACTGGGATCAGTTTTGAGCAGGAGGCTGGACTAGATGACCTCCAGAGGCCCCTTTGTGATTCTCTGATAAGGTTAATAGTCATTTTGTGTGAGAAGCTGGGATAAAAAAAACACACTCTGTGTAAAGGATATGCAAGATAATACTTTTAGTTTTATACTGTTACAATGAAGATTTAAACATACAACAGTAATGATGTAAGCCAGAGTGAGCAGAAATGAGTATAAGCTTTTAAGCATAATTTAAAAAAACACCTCAGTATTCAACTTCTGTAATTCCCACATCAATAAAACATTGATTTCTTCTCATGCTTAGGAAAGTAAGCAGAACTTCCTGTATTTTAAATTATGGATTTCCTATGTTTGAGGTATGTGTGCTTTGGTTGTGGTTGTTTTCTTCTGAAAATATACAACTTAATGTTATAGAAATTGTTTTCAGTAGCTCAAATTAATAAAAAAGCATGTATAATTTTTGAGTTATTATTAAAGAACAAGCTTCAGTTACATTGAATTGTGTAATCATGAAATACTGTGGTGGTGTCATTTTTGTTACTTATTTCTTCTGCTTTCGTCTCTTGTTTTTTAGCTTCTGTATTCTGGGAAAAGGCACAGACAAGGTTTTGGTTCAGAGCCATTCCATGTTAATTGCAGAGACTCCGATTAGGCAACAATCATCCAGTTAGATCTGCTGACTGATATGTTTGTTATGAGTATTTCCTAAATTTTTTCAGTAAAAATTATTTTGGTCAATATAGATATACTATATAAGCTAAACATGACTCATTTTGATGAAAACAAATGTGTAAAGGGTGTCTTTACACATTTGAGAGAAACAGCAGTGAATGTCTGGGGTCAGAAATTCCTCTTGTTGGCACAAGAGGAGGAGTGTTTCTATGGTTCAAGTGAACTTAAAACGTGATAGAACACAACTGATGGACAGAGAAGTGGCCATCAGTCCAGAAAATCGTACCTCTCTCTGTTAAGATCATGGCTGTCATTGCACTTGTCAGTTTTCCTGTTCTTAAAAGTACTGACAAACTTCCCTGCAAGCTGTAGGTACCAAAACTTCAGTGATTGTTATAGTCAAGCAAATACTTCTGGTTTGTTTTTTTTCATATATAAATAATTCAGTGGCCTCGCACATCAATTAATATGAACTTATAAGACTAGTCTTTCACTAATGTAAATTGGATGTCACTTGTGAATGCCCATCTACCAGAAACTTGCCTGAAGGCCCGTACCTTACGGACTGTTGAGGACATTAGACAGCATCAGCAAAGAGCCTACCACCACAGTCTGAGGTGGCACATTCCCATAAAGCATCTAGTATATTTTTTTTATTATTTTGCCATTGTTTATATGAATGCATTGAGAAATAATAAATATTGAGGAACATTGTGTAACATCCTTTGGTAGAATCAACCTTTAAGTAAAGTTACTACCTTAAAGTGGTCACTAGATGGCTTGCTAGCCTAGCATTTTCCTAAAATTTGTAGTTTAAAGACCTATAGATTCTTCTTGCTGCTGCGTTTTTTGGTTGTTTGTTTTTTTTTTTTTTTTTTTTTAATTTAAGGAGTTGTTTTAAATACCATTTTTATGTCTGCAAGGGAGTCTATGTTTACTAATCTTACAAATTCTCTAAATGTCTGACTCAGTGTTGCTATAACTGTCTTCAAGCTGTTTACATCCTTATAATGAGGTAGGTTGTTGACAGAAACTGCATTGTGAAACCTTTTTCTCCATTGTTTTGCCCGTTAGTGGGACACTAAAACCAGGATAATATTTGAAGAGACCTTTTTAATAGGCACACTTATTTTAAGCTTTTGATGGTTTGTAAAATTAGGACATTCTAGCATGGTAATGGACTAGGGTCCAGAGGGGAATCTGTGAAGCAGCATAATGTGTACTCAGCCATTATACTTTGCTTGTAAGGTCTGCTGTTCTTTACAGGAGGCAATACCTTTATTTGATTCTGGGCTTATTGCTGTGGCAGGAGTCTGCTGCAGCTTTCCTGGGCTGTAATGCTGCTGCTCAGCCAGAAAAAATAGAAGGCAGGTTTTGTCCTAACTTACTGTCTAATAAAATCAGCTTCCGAAATGGTGTCTGATATGTAATGGACTGAGCTTTTCCTTATAAAATGCAATTTCGAAGTGCTAGTTTAGTTTGTGTTCCTTTCATTTGTCTTTGGATGAATGATGTAACAGCCAGTGAGACTCACCAAGTCTTTTTACTCCTGCAGTCATTTTATCTCCCACTTGCTTTCATCATCCCACTCCCTTTGTTTTACTTTGCATGGAGGTAGTGCCTAATGTCTGATAAATGCTTGGATAAGTGCTTTAAAATTCTTCAGCAAACTTTGTGTGTTCTACAGGCATACCTGTTTACTCTGGGCTGCATATACTGGAAAAATAAAGATAATTTCTTTATTCTTATTATACGTCTGTATATACTTTGCTGTAAGGGTGAGCTTCTTTCCTCAAAAAGCAAAGCATTACTTTACAGAAGTTTCCAAAACTCTGAAAAACGTATTTTAAAAAGAACTGTCAGCTGCTTCTCACTGATTTTTTTGCTACTGAATATCACTGGAACATTTGACTGGGTTTTGACATTTTACACCACCCTTCATCAGAGGAGACTCTTTAAAGTTTTATCATGATGGCTTTCTCCCTTCTCTTTTTTTTTTTTTTTAAATTATGTTTTTATCCTTATATTCATATCTTATGAGAAGTTTGAGATCTTGAGCATTGTGGATTGAGAATGTCTTGTTTAAAAAGCATGGAGGAAAACTGAATTTTTTTCAAATAAAAAAAATTATATTCTGTGTTATTCTGGTTATAAAACTAGACTTCAGTTCATTGCATATACATATATATATGAACAGATGGCCTCACATTTAAATGTTCTAAGTGTTAGTGTATAGATTAGGACACTGGTGTTATGTCATTAGCTGTAGGTAATACATTTAATTTGTACTTCTGTATTAACCACTTTCAGTTGAGAAAGAGAGATTTTTTTTTTTACTTCCATGTTACAAATTCTAATATACGTTGTATAGTGAATGACTTAAATTTATAAATGCTCAGTCTCTAAAAACTTTTTTTTACTTCTCTAGCAAGAATAAAAGCATAGAGCCTTTCTGCTGTAGATAATGTAGGCATTAAGTCATAAAAACCGTGCTTAATTCAACAGTTAAATATTTACTAGGTAAATGTTACATGGGGTACTTAAGGTTCAGAAAAAAATCTCATCAGAATGTTTCACTTTAGCTACTCAAGCCAGCAGCCTGGCTAGCAATATATCATAATCTTGGAACAGTGCTGGTTTTTAGATGATTAAAAATTATTTAATGAATAAACTCTTGCTACAGAGTAGCGCAACATTAGAATTTTACTTCTTGACCACGTGTTCAGTGTCCAAGAAGCATTCTGAGCAAACATTAAGTTCTGTTTATTCCTTTTACACAGGACATTGTACCAGTGGATGCCTCTTATGAGGTGAAAGAGCTTTATGTGCCAGAAAACAAGCTACAGTTGGCCAAAACTGATGCTGAGTCTCTGTTAACCTTGGAAATAAATAAGGTATTGTGTGTTCAGTTGTCTCATTGCTGAAGTTGAAAGAGTCTAATCTGTTGCTCAGCAGAAGTAGATATAGTCAAAATACCTGTACTGGTTACAGAATGCATCTCAATATAAGTTTTCCCTCTTTTCTTGAGAGAAATCACAGCATCTATGTTTTCTTTGATCACTTACTAGAGATAACAATTGAATCTTTGTAATTTCATAAATAATGTCTGGTATAGTGTTACTTAGTTTATCCCAAGCCTGGAGATTAAATTTACAGTGACTTCTTCCCCTGCCTACCCCCCTCCATGGACTAAACCATGCCTGGCCTGTCTTGTATGAATAGTTGTTTCTAGAAGAGTTACTAACTTTTTTTTTTAGTTTACTTACACAAACCATTTTATTTTGAATTGTAATGAATTAGAAATACGAAGGAAATCAGTTACTGCTCTTGATTGTCCTTTTTGGTAACCTTCAGCTGAATGATAGTAACCTTATACACCAGGCTCAAACAGTTGCAACCTTAAGTCTACAGAGAGATGATCAGATCTACTTTATTGGGTTTTTTTCTTGGTTAGAATATATTCATGCTACTTTTCTAGCTTCCAGCAGAGAAAATGTGGAAAAGTATGGATCAACTTGATCAACTCTGTTCTTATTTTGGTTAAATGCATTATTTTCTGACTCAGATAAATTAGGCGAAGCTGCTTCTGGCTGTGTTTCTGTTCTACCTCATCTTCTTTTTCTGAAGAACTAGGCCTAAACACAGATACAATGCATGAGTTTTCTCACTGGCTTTTTGACAGTATTACTAGAACTTAAAGCTAAGCATTTGATATAGGAGCTGACTAAGCTCAGAGTTGAGCATCTGCAGTGAGTAACTTGACTTCGAAGGACTGAGATGACATGCTAAGCACTGAATTAAATAGCTTTAAAATTTGCCTAGCCTTCTACTACTACTAAATTTTAATAATTCCTTTCATTGTGTCTTACTAGATTCCTTTCACATATGTGCCTGTAGAAATATTTATTGCTTTGATGAGGAATAAATATTTAAGGTCACCATTACTAAATTTCTGTAGTGTTCTGTTCAAAATTGCTCCTTATCTACAACACAAAACCTTTCCCCCTCCACCCCCAACCAGCGGTTTGTTAAATATCAAGCAAGTATATAACGTAAGCTTGGAATGAAAATGTGTGTTGTACTTGACTCAGTGTAAATTAAACAGTGTGATGAAATCAGTCACGCACTTTACAAAAGTGCATGACTGTCCTTGTCAAAGACTTGACCAAGTCTTAGTAATGCACATGCAGAAATAATAGAGGCCACACACTAAGTCATAGTGTGGCTGTTTAAGTGCTAAGGAAGGAAATTCCCTGTAAGCTGATAGCTCTTAAACTAAAATAAGTACTAGTCCTGAGAGAATTTTACTTCTGGATTGTCTCACTAGTTTCTGCAATAAAAATTTTCTTTCTAATCTGTTTTAAGATTAGACCTCTTAATATTCACCCCCATAATTCTGATATTTTTGTGGTAATTGTATGTGGTGGTGGTTTTTTTTTGGGTTTTTTTTTTTTTACCTCTTTGTTATCTTGCATTGTTAAAAAAATAAATGCAAGTGGAACTAATTCTGTTAAGTTGAACTTTATCAAATGTTTACAAATAAAGTTTGTTGTTGTGGGTGGGGTTTTTTTGTGTTGCTTGGTTTGTTTTTTAACACATGGAAATTTGATCTACTGTAAGGACTGGAAAATAGCAGAAAATATGAACAGTGAGGAACAAGTTGTTCTTTTTTTCTTACTTGTAGAAACTTTGAATTCTTTGTGATTAAAAATTGTAATACTGAGAAATCTTCCATTTATACTGTCCTGAATTTTATGGGTAAATGATGATCTATTATGATTAATACCTGATGTCAATTATTAAGCAGCAACTCTTATCTACTCTGTTTCTCCATTTCTTTACAAGGTGGATATGCAATGGGTGCAAGTGCTAGCAGAAGGTTGGGCAACACCCCTGAATGGCTTTATGAGAGAGAGAGAATACCTACAGTGCCTTCACTTTGACTGTCTCCTCGATGGTAGTGTAGAACTTACCATTTGTAAAACTGAGCAAACTAATCCTACTTCTAAAATATTCTTGATGCTTTGCTTCTTAGTGGTGGTGTGGTAACATGTTATCAGGCTTGTGCACAACCTGGGATAAGAGAATAGGATATCACAATCACCAGTTTTAAACGTGATGGTTTTATTCTTTTTATACCTACCATCATGTTAGAGTTTGAATGTCTTGTCTTTTTGCCTTTACAAATTGTATTTTTCAAATGATTTAATTTCTAAAAAACTTTTAAACCTAAAGTCCATGTTTCTAATTTGTTTTGAAGAAATTGATTTTAGAATTCAGAATTGCAATTTAATTGCTGTTTAGCTCTGTGTGCCAAAAGATTTGGTCTGTAGCAGTAATGAAGGAAAGGACAACAAACTGACTTGAGTGCTGGAGCTATTGCAAGTATGAAATCAGAATTTGAGGAGGTAGCTTGAGTATAGACAATTGTCACATGTAATTGAATTACTATGACTTAGTAATTATCCTGTGATGATTTAAATGAATATATTTTATTTTGCGTTACCAATTGGCTAAGAGCAAACATTAGTTAAGGTAGTCAACAAGCGAGAACGTCCTCAGGTTTTGGAATTTGATTGTGATCCTCTGTCATTTTTCATTTATTCCTCTTTGAAGACTCTGTTTTACTCCAGCCTTTTAGGTTCTTTTGCACTCTCTAGATCAAAGAGGGATAGTGAAAATTCCTGTCTCCTCACTTCTTTCTGCATTACTCTTCTCTTGCTGGAGACCAAATAGCAAAAAAAAAAAAAAAAAAAAAGTCACTTGTCTCTTAGTTCTGTGATCCAGACATCTGTTGTCCCTCTTACATTTTCTAGTTCCCTTTTCTATAAGCCTCTCGGATACTATCGTAGGCAACATAATGCCATCCTGTTATTCTGGAGTATCTAAAATTTGCAGTATTGTTTTGGACTGCTAGTTTTGTTTTCATTCCATTTGCCTTCTGTGTGTCCATCCATGTGAAATGTACTCTGCAGATGGCACGCTATGCATTCAACTGCTAAAACAGCTTTTAGCTCCTTATTCTGCCCTGTAGTCTTCTGTAAATCAGAATTTTTATAAGGCTTTTAAGACCTTGTATAGGTGAATGTTTCAGATATGGCAATATAACAAGTTTTTAAACTTCTCTTGCAATTGTTTTTAGCACCTCATGTATGCTGTAAAAAATGAGTAATGAAAAATAATGAATAACTTATTGATGGAAACAATTTTCAGTCCTAAGCTTGAATAGAACAGTCATGTTCCTCTAGATGCTACCGTATTTCCTCCTCTTAGATATCTACTGCAACATTTACATATGCAAACCTATTTAGAAAAAGCTGCTTTGCTACTTGAAGCAGTGGCAACAGTTAAGTCAAAACAACATCCTGAAAGTTTCCTCCCTGCTTGGTATGTTAGTTCTGGAGTCTCCCAGCAGCAGTCATTTTCCAGAGTTTTGATTTTGTAGGGAGGGAAACTGTTTAATACCTGCAATGCATCTCATCCTTTGGGCTCTAAGTGCAATGTTTATACTGACTGACTTCTACATTATGGACATCAGTGCAGGTGCGTTGATATTTTCACTTTAAAGCTTAAGTTATCTGAAATAGTGTCTAGGTGACACTGTGCTCATCTGTCACGCAACAAACTCACTCCATTACCTTGCCTCAGTCTCTCATTCGTACAGCTAAAGAGAGATGTCAAAGATATTATATATTTTTTATTGGTCACTGACAAAATTTTAATAATCAACAGGTTTGAGATCTCTTCCCAGGTTGAAGTATTTACTTACTTGTTCGCAAAGCAAAAGGATTTTTTTAATTATCAAGTTAGGGGTGGCAAATCACCTTCTCTGTGAGTGTTGCCAAGCTCAATTTTATGACCTAGTTGCTTTGAAAATAACTTTGAGCACTAAGACTGAACTTAGAAGAAGATGCACAGCATGCTTTTCATTTTGCATTATGAAGGAAGGAGGGACCTATTTTTCCCTTAAACTTCATCCAGTGTCATAATTTTTAACTTCCTACCACACTTAAGGTAAAATTGAGAGAATGTTATAAAAACGTATTGCTCAAATAACAGGGGGAAATCAGCCTTATTTAGAGTCTTGGCTCCACTAAAGCCAGTAGCAAAACCCCCGTTAACTTCAAGGTGCCCATGACTTTTCTCTTGGAGACCACCCAAAAGTTTTGCTCTTTTGGCAAGTCTATGCTCATTAGAATTCAAGCCTTTTATGAAACTTAGAGTATTATTCCACTCGGTTTCTCATCTCACTCTTGCAGTCAAGAAAAACAAGACTTCCAGTATCTAGCAGTGAAGTAAATGCTTAAGAATGAGGACCACACATAACCTTAAAAGTGATATATTCGTTTAGTTTTAGAAGTAAAGTAGCTGGTAAGCTTTCAGCTGAGCAAACTGCAAAATATCTGCCTGACTAACCATTTTTACTGAAATATATATGCTTGAATCTGAATACAGTTTTAAGTAAACATCAAAGTCACCTTTTGAAATAGTTGAATTATATATGCTAACTACTTGGGTACATTTGGCTGCTTCTATCACGTTGAACTTTTCTTATGCACCAAAAGTATGCCTACTGAGAATGCTATTTCTTTTTTACTCATTAGCCACTCCAGTAGTAATCTTGCCTAATAGTTTAGATGGTCTGTTTAAAAATGTCAATTGTGTATTTCTGCTTACTCTATAGCTTCTTGAAGAAGATATTAATTTGAGATCCCCAAAAAGTAGTATCCTCACAGTCTAAAAACTTGTATGCAGCTGTAAGTACTTGCTATTTTCAGTACTGTCTTTGCTCTTTCTCAAACCTCAGTGTTTGCACATTTTTATAGCACACGTATCTTATGCAAGGGTTCATTCTAAAAGTTGCTTTTAACCCCTGTTAAAATGAGTACTTGAACTACCTGTTGTGTGATACACTTACAGCCTGGACTATAACTTGTTAGGAGGGTAGATTTTTGCAGTATCATTCATGACTATTACTAAGGTCAAGGGATTTTTAAAAATTTTTTTATTTCACTCTGCAGGGGGAGTTATTAATCTGTCCGTGCCTATAGTGCTAACGGCTACTCAAGAAGACAAAGAAAGACTGGATGGGTGTACAGCAATTGCACTGGTATATGAAGGTTGCCGTGTGGCCATTCTCCGGAATCCTGAATTCTACGAGCATAGGAAAGAGGAACGTTGTGCTAGGCAATGGGGAACAACATGCAAGGAACATCCCTATATCAAGGTGTGTGTTTAAAAGTTGAAAATCTAGTCCTATTACACTAAACACTAGCTGTAGTGTTTGTGGAGCTGCAAATTAAGTGAAGCTGATGTCTGTGACTGGTGTGTTTCAACAGCAAAACTACTTGGAGAAATAAATAAAACATTTGAGCAGAAGCAAAGATGATTTTTTTTTTTTGTTCTCTACAGCTGTTGAATAGTCTGCCCTTAGTGTGAAAATCTAATGTCAATATGTGCGACAGAAGAGGGAACTTTGCCCTCTAGTGTGCCTAGGAAACACATCCCTCTGTGTAGCCAGATGGATCATCAAAGCTCCTTAGTGAGCAGATATATGCATTGTGAAGGCAAGAAAACTACTATTCTGCCTGCATGCGGAGCACGTGAGAACCGCCTGGTTTAGATGTTTTTGAAATAGGCGCTGTTCTTGAAGAGTTCATCATTTCACTCTCTGGGGAGTTATTTCCCATCTATTGTGTTCAGCATGTTTTATTGTCTTGACCTTATGTGTATGTCACACTGAAATATTCTAATTGTAACATACTCATTGCAATGCTGTGTTTGGTTTTGCAAGCTGATGTAAATGTTGCATCTTAGCTCTGCAGAGCCAAAATGTTTCTTTCCCCATTTGTCTCTAGTATCCTTTTGTTTAAAACTATGATTTAAAATCAGATAAAAAGAAATCCAGCAAACTTCAAATTATGAGCTTGCTCTTAAAAAGGGAAAGCCTTCCATGTGTTCTAAAAGTATGTGTGACTAATAGTTACACATATGTGAAAACTATGGATTTTTTTACTTCTTTATTTTATTAATGTGTAATCAATTTTTTTATTTTGTGTAATGACATTCTTTTACTGACTGAACTTGTATGCAGGAGTATATCTGAAAAAGGACATCTGCTAGATACAAGTAAGAGTATTCTGGAAGACTTTCAAAGCCCTTGATGTGCTCTGTGCTGATGAACATAAGATTACCTCTTTATTGAAAACTTAACACAAATTTAAGAAATTCTAAGAAAATCTCATACAGACAAGATTTGAATGACTTGTTATAACACATTAGCAACTACAGAATGACATGGCTGAAACTAATGTTAGAAGAAGAGGAACTATGTTCTTATGTCTGTACTGGAGTGTATAGCAGTATCATGACAGCACATGAATCTGGTGGCCCTTGTAATAAATCAGAAATCTTTGGGTGCCTGAGAGTTACTGTAGCACAGTTTTCTCATCTTCATATCTTTATCACACCTTCCCCCCACCTTGGTAAGACGTCAAAGTCTAGCATTTTCTTTGAGAAGGGGGTGGTGACTGTAGCATCATTTAATTCCAGCAGGTCCTCTATCTCAATGCAAATATAAATTGAAAAATCCACACTTAATTTTAACATCTTGGCTTGTGTGTTTAGTATGTAATGTCTTATGTTACATCAACATTTGTTGTCATCTTTAAATTACATAAGGCTAATAAAATATCAGAAATTTGTATGAAACTTGGAAGTTTTTTGTGGTGCCATCTTCAAAAGCAAATGCATTCTCAGAAATTAACAATTCCTGAGTGACTTCTGTGGCCATTGCTAGCATATGTTAAGCAGCTTGCCATAATGCTTTTTGCTAAAGGGTGAGGTGATATTTGAAGATATCAAAAGAACTCTAGTGAGTGTATGTTGCCTTGGTAAATTGCTACTATGAAACAAATGCAAAAGCTGTCCTACTTCAATGATTCTGATTTTTATTTGTAAATTAAAGTGGGTGAGTAGTTAATCAGAACCATTTTATTTGTTACTTTATTGCTGACTTGTAAAATCTTGTAAACTGCAGGGTGATACTGGAACTGCATTTGCTTTGGCCAACAACAATAAAGTGTGCAACTTCATTGCACTTGATATATCAGACTTTCCAGCCACTATCTCTTTTTGTCACGTAATAATGTTGGTTAAGAATACTGGCTGCTTGCTTTTCTATATATTAAATAAATCCTTGACTTTGAAAGAAAGGCATATGCCTGTGGAAGATTTGTGCATCTCTTCTGCACCATGGTATAACATGTCTGGACTATGTTCCAGTGTTGTTTTGATTTGGGGTTTTTGTTTTTTTGGTTTTGTTTGTTTTTTTTTTTTTTAAAAACATTGATGCTTGACTTGAGACTGTCAAATAAAGTTAGCCCAGAACTCTTCCCTTGCTAAAGATGTGCCCCCGTTGCAATGCTCTAGGTGCTCAGGAGAAGCTGACAACCAATCCTAACAAGGATTTTCTCTTTTTTTTTGTTTTTTTTTGTTTGTTTTTTGTTTGTTTGTTTGGGTTTTTTTGTTTGTTTCTTAGATGGTTATGGAGCAAGGGAACTGGCTTGTAGGTGGAGATCTACAGGTCCTTGATCGTATTTATTGGAATGATGGACTTGATCAATACCGTCTCACTCCAGCTGAACTAAGGCAGAAATTCAAGGAAATGAATGCTGGCGAGTAAATTTTTCTTGTTCTGTTTCTTCCAGCAAAGATTTATCCAAATGTCTGCTGCCTCAATACTACAGGGGCTAGCATTGTTTCAAGGATGAAGATTTTGAATGCTCTCTTAGGCAGCATTCTTTGCCTTTTACTGGTATTAATTTTTATGATCTCGGGCACTGCATTGCCTAAATATACAAGAGAAGCTGGTAATGCCTGAGGTTTAGAATTTTATCTTTCCATGCACACTAGACATGTTACTAATGCAAGAAAAGGTAATGTTAAAATGTGGTAGAACGTGATTTAAAAATTGTCAGGTTTGGCTAAAACTTTAGAGGTATGGCTGAGTGCTGAGCTTTCATGCTTTTCTATTTTTAAGTCTGTTCCATGCTGCTTCTCGGGAGCAAAGCTTACGACAGTAATGCAAGTAGACTGGTGCAAAGGGAAGTGTATCACAGTTAAAAATCGTGAGCTAACTGCTAGCTTTATGTTGCAGAAGAAACAAAACGGTTTTTCTCACTAAAGCAGTTGTGTTAGGCAGATAAGTAAGAGGCTGAGTAATGTCATAAAGCAGAGAACAATCAAACATACCGCCTTCATTGTGGCAGTGACTGACAGACAGCTGCTAAGCACTTCTAAGTGTGAGGGAAGAGATTAACATCAAGAATGCAAACCAAGATTAGTCCTGAGCTCCTGTCTTTTTTCAGTGTGGTCAGTATTTCCAGGACCTTTGAGGTACCAGTCTTTGTGTTAGCTAGCCCCTAAACAAATATATTTGATACCTGAAAAAACCCTGTTCTCTAGATTTCATTGTTTCCTCGTTGGGAAATCTCTCAGTTATGTTGATTTTGCCATCTTGCAGGGTACCTTAGTTCATCTTAATTTGGAGAAGGGAGAAATCCTGGTTGTGTCAGGGTTTTTCATCAAACAGTTTGTAATACTTTGAAATATCAGTTAGCCTTGCTTTGTTCTTACTGTGCGTAAACTCCACGAAGCTATTTAGGTGAAGGAAACTTACTAAGGCACATTAAATCCCCTTTTATCTGTTTTGTTGCAAACATGTCCTTTTGTTCTCCTGATGATACATTGAGCCTTTAAGACAGGTAGCATAGTTTTATTTCCTCTTAGAATTTATTTTATATGCTCATGCAAGTGAAAAATCCAAGGAAAAAATTATAGCTATTGGAGAAACTAGAGTAATTCTGCGGAAATCTCAAAAATAAAGGAAGCTGATTTGGTTTGGGTTTTTTTGAGGATGGTTGGTGTTTTTTTTTTTTTTTTAGTTTTGCTTATTGAATATAATGATTTTATAATAATTCATAATCCTTTAAGGACCTGTGACTACTGCTATTATACTTGTTTAATAGAGTTCAGAGGAAAGATCATACTGTTTGAAGCTTTTTCTATGGTTTGTACAACTCCTGATAAAATAACCTGCTTTCCTTTATATCTTTTGTCTGTTTTTAATCCATAGATGCTGTCTTTGCGTTCCAGTTACGCAATCCGGTGCACAATGGGCATGCTCTTTTAATGCAGGATACTCATAAGCAGCTTTTGGAACGTGGCTACCGGCGCCCAGTTTTACTCTTGCATCCACTTGGAGGCTGGACAAAGGAGGATGATGTTCCTCTCATGTGGCGCATGAAGCAACATGCTGCAGTACTGGAGGAGGGAATCCTGAATCCAGAAACAACAGTGGTGGCTATATTTCCTTCCCCCATGATGTATGCTGGACCAACTGAGGTAAACACATCAAGAGTTTAAAACAAAACAAACCCCCTTTCATAGTGCACTTAAGTATTTTGTGCTATGCTTGACGTTTGTGGATTGTTTGTTTTTTAATGGAGAGAAGAGACTAATTTTCCTTGGGAAACCAGACTGTAAGGGCTCCCTCTGCCATCAGCCAAAACATTCTTCGATGAATAATCCTCTATATTGGAGGATTTTGCTGGAAATGGTGGGAGACAATATTGGGTTTATGTGCTCCTTTCTTTACAGTTATAAGGGTATGATAATGAATTAATCCCTCCTCCTTTTTTACAGACTTTTTCAGAAGGAATTATAAGATCTGTTAGGACAACTATTTGATATGTTGAAAGTTAAGATACTTAAGTTTTATGACTGTTAAGCAAAAAGTTTGTACGTTGGAGCACTATACACAAATCGGGGGTGGGGGGTGGAAGGCTTTGTTTATTTTTTGGCAAACTTAATTCAGAGAGAATTGTTTCAAGGCTTTTGTATGAAATAATTCTTTGGCAGCACACTGTTTAGAAGCCAGGTCTTGGGCTGGAATCCCTAGAGGCTTGTGGGAAGCAGCAGGGAGAATTAAGAGCGCTCATCTGAGGGCAATTCCTTTAGGGGATATTGGTTCTCCATCTCATTACCCCTTCCCGCCCCATGCCTCCATGAGTCACAGGAAGTTCAAATTCTGACCAGGCTCAAGAGGTTAACTCTGTGGTAGCTTTTTGATAGATTGGAGATCTCACCAGTGGAATTAAATTAGACAGGTGGTGCTTATTTTCTGCTGGCCAGTTGACTGATCAAACAGAGCTTGCACTGCCTTTCAGTCCAGATAAAAAAATGTAGTCCAGATCTAGTTGAGGCATGTAAGCAAGTTACTGTAGGGAATCTTGTACTGTTGCCCATAGACCTTTTGTGAGAATTAACAGAAATCTTCTTCTTTGGTCTTGTATTCATAAGCATATGAGGAGGAACAAAATCCACAATCCTTATTCTGAACAGAATTAGAGCTTTCTCCTAACCTATCTGGCATTTACAGTGACCTCAGAGTACAGCCTGACTAATGTTTGCAGCCAAGTAATAAGAGAGACTCTTCCTTTAATAATTTTCCATAGGTCATTTAAAAGACATTGGTACTAGATTTGTTTCTGTAGCACAAGTGTTTTACAGAACAACAAGTAGCTGTTAATATGGTTATCTATAGGATGGATGTGGCCTTCCAGTCTGTAAAGATTTTAAGACATGTTTTATAAGCATCAATTTAGCATTTTTGTATTTTTAACATTCCTGATAATTACCTTGGAAGAAAAGAAACAGTTCTATAAGAAAAATGCTGTATCAAAATGCAATAAATTCACCTGCTTAGGAAAGTAAATATGTTCTGAAGTAGTATGGATGTATAGAAATGGGACAAGAGCTGCTAGTTTTGTCTCAAACATATGGTTTACATTGTTCTAAACTGTCTTAGTCAAATAGCTTTACTTATTCGAACTGGAGTTCTTACTTGCTGCTACCCAAATGACAACATGAAACTTAAATTTCTTAACTATGCTAGAATAGTTTCAGAAAATATGCTGCTAGCTGCTGTGGTATGCTGGAATTTCATGTGTATGGCCCACTCTGTGCTTGTAACATAAATATTAAAATTATTAGCATAGCTATCATCATCCAGATGCTTCCATAGCACCCTATATGCTTGAATAGCAGTGGAATCTGTTGTGTGTGATATCTGGCTGTGGTCAGGATGAAAACTGATACCAGTGGTACCTTCATAACTCATGACTGGTTCCTGATTTCATTATCTGACTACTGATTTACAGAACTGTGTCCATATTGACTGCAAAACTTCCTCCTTGAATGATTTCTATAACAATTAGTTATAAAACTAATGTAGAACTAACAGTTAGTTACTACTTTGAAAAATCACTTTTGAGCTTCTTGCCTAAAGCTTATTAACATAGAACAGCATGCACAGTGACTAAAAGATGAAACACTTTGATTTTGTTTTATGTAAAGATTTGCAGTAGGCAGATGCAATTTTTTTTTTTTTTTTGTAATGGAAGGAAAATTTATCCATCACATTGTCCATTTACTACAAGGTAGTGGCAGCAACTTTTGTCCTATGATTTGTGGGTTTCTTCCCCTCCTGCCTCCCCTTCTTTTTTTTTTTTTTTTTTTTTTTTTCCTTTAGTGCTTCACAGATGTTTTGACAGATGTTTATTACTGTTCAACTTGTGAAGCTATTCTACACTATGTAGTTACTGGGTAGACCCTTTTGTTTTGTGTGAAGGTAATGCTGCACAAATAAGAAACTACTGTTATATACTTGTGGGTTTTTTTAAACTCTTCTCTGAGTATCCTTTGGCAGATACTAAGCTGTATAGATGGTATGACAATTCATTTAGGGGAATACTTCCCAGTATGAGAACATATTCAAATTTCCTTAAGTGATGTGTCTTTGTTACCTGAAGTAATGCAATAGTTATTTTACTTTTCCTGTACTGTACAGTTAAATTTTCTACTGAAAACATTACATATAAAAATGAATTAAGAAAATTCACCAACAGTCCTATACCATAATAAGTCTAAAACCTGCCATAAGTGTAACATATCTAACAGTCTAGGATCCAGTAAATACTGCAAACAGTCTTTGGGAGGAAAAAAGTCCTCTCCCCGTATTTAGTAAGAGATGCATTTCTAAATAATTCGAAAGCATTTCTTTAGTTGTCAGGTGTGGATGATTGAATAGTCTGTGTGCAGAATTTCCTTTGAAGTATTTTTACTTTCAGTAGTAACTGAGCTGTAAGGAAAAAAGTAAAAATCAAGTTATTAGTTATGAAACCACTCATTTTGAAATGTGCAGCGAAGTAATGTGGGAAAGCTGTTTGTCAATATTTACAATACTTCAAGTATTAGGTGGAAGGAAGTTGGTGCATCCAAGTAAAAATTCAGTAAAGCTAACGTTTCTGATTTTGACATTGGTTCCTCCCCAGTTCATATAGATGTGTTAGAATCAAATTATTTCAAATTGCTTGGGGAAAAGTGACTAAATATTTACTAAAGCTAGAATTGCTTTATCAGTTTTCATCTTGAAAGCTTGTGCTATAAATAGGCAGTCTTAGTGCTCTGAAAGCCTACTCCAAGCGTTCATGTGCAGTATGTACCTAGTTTATATATCCTTTGGGTCTTAATATTGACGCAGACTAAGTGTTTAAGTCCTGCCTCGGACAACATCCTTGCCACATGCACTGGGTGAAAATGCTGAGCTTGGGTAATTTTTCTTTTTTAATGTGTAGATAGATTGATTAGATCACTCGTGAACACTGTGTTTAAGTAGCCTATCTTGTCTTTCTTCTGATGAGATGTTTGGCAGCTATCTGTTGGTCAGGGTGTCTTTTTAGAGAAATTACTGTGATTAAAATAGGGCAATGTATGGCTAGATCCCACTAAGCTTCCCAAAGCAGTTGCTTTTGCATAAATCTTTTATATAAAAGGAAAAGGATGGAGGGTGACAACATCAGGAAGAACTAAGCTAAGGAATGGATGAGCTCCATCTTTCTTGCCCTGATTATACTGTTCCAAACACTGTGCTAAAGTAACTTTTTAAGTATCCTAATGTGCAAATGAAACAGGAGAATAGTATACCTTAGTTGTAAGTTTGGTGGTGATTCACATAATTGGTTCTTTTTTTTGTTGTGGCTCCATAGTAAAAATCATGTCTGAATAGGAAAAAAAGTGGTAATTATACAATGCATGCACATTTTAAGGGTGATACTTTGACAGTTTTCTTCTGTTAACTGTTTTTACCTGTCTCTGCTCTAGGTTCAGTGGCACTGTAGATCACGGATGGTTGCAGGAGCTAACTTCTACATTGTAGGGCGAGATCCAGCAGGGATGCCACACCCTGACACTGGGAAGGATCTGTATGAACCAACCCATGGTGCCAAAGTGTTGACAATGGCTCCAGGTCTCCGAGCACTGGAAATTGTACCCTTTAGAGTTGCAGCTTATAATAATAAGAAGAAGTGCATGGATTATTACGACTCTGATCAGTAAGTTGTATTTTTGTTTTAATACTTTTTGAGCAATAGCTGCCTTTTACCCCCCGCCCACATCAAAAAAATTGTTTTTAATTAAATTCATATTGCTCAAAGATGGCAGTGTTTAGATGTGGTTTTAGATCATGAATCCAACTTGACTTCAGCATGATTTGGGTGTGGTTTCACAGCACAACTTACGTGATCCAACTTTAGCTGCCACTGGAATCTCCCCTTTTCCTCCCAGGTACTGGAGTTTCTCTAATCCTGAGACATGTTGGCACAGATTGCTAAATCCACAGAAAAATATTACTATTTATTTTAATGGTAAGACTAGCTTTCTGCTGGTTTATCTTTCTAAATATGCTTCTCAGGTGTCAGGTATGCATCAGATATGATGGAAGAGAAACAATGAGAGAGTGTAGCAGAGAGAAGATAGTGGACAAGAGAGAGTGACAAATAGCTATTTGCTCTGTTTAACAATAATGCAAAATGATGCCCTAAGTCCATTTTATGTCCCAGGGTTTTCAGCTGGGTTTTGTTTGTTTGTTTGTTTTTTTAATCCAGTTACAGAACAGATAATTTCACCTTCTGCATGTTCCAGTATTATTTTTCACTTGTGTGGCATAGCCAAGTCCAAAACTCACTGTATTGTGTTGCTGTGGTGCCTGTGAGTGGGATTGGGAAGATGGCTTGTCATTTTAGTTTAAACCTCTTTATTCAGATTATTGCACTGTACTTTTGTTTTGCATCACACTGCAGTTGAAATTAGTACTGAAATACAAACTGTTAAGCAAGTTGTTTCTCTAAAAAAAACTTGGTTTTTTTTATATTCTGACTATTTCCTACTGCTTCTAACTGAAGAAGTATGTCTATACAACACAGTTAATCTTTGAAAGCATGAAATCAACATGGAATCATGATGGAAGCATGAAAACAGATTGGTCTGTAAAAATGAACTCATCTCTTGTTCTTCAGCTGCTTATGCTGCAGTTACACCGAGTATAAAAGCCTCCAAGGATGTCAGTGTGGCTTGTGACAATCAACCAACAAGTTTTATTCAGCAGCTTGTGTCTTTCTTACCATGAATTATGTTTATTAGTAGATAGTGTGGTGGCTTAACCTTGATTGTAAGTTATGTAACTGCTTTATATTTCAGCAGTAAATTCCAAGCACCTGAATTAGTCTGCTTTTATTTTTAAAAGCCGCAAAGTGTTATCATCTCTTACATAATTAAATGTAACTATGGTATGTTCTTCTGTTGTTTGGAAATCATGAGCAGCATGGTAAAGGCAAATCTGTTGAAACCTGACAAGAATTAAAACAGTTTCACTGTGTATTACTCTACGATGTCCATATGTGTTTAGAAATTTGATGATTTGCTACATTGCAGATGTTTTAAAATTGAAGATAATCAGGGAGGCTTATTTTAGCAGTTGTAGTTTCCTGATGTTGTTCTTCCTTCCTTCTCCCTCCCCTATAGGCAGCATTCCAACGAAAGGTTCTCCTTAGTACTGTGAAGCTTCTCTTTGGATGGCATTGCAGCAGGTTGTGTTTTTTTTTTTCCCCAAGTGAAGCTAGGACAGTAGCATCAGATCAGACCTATGCCCTGATATGTATGGTATTTTCATTAGGAGGAATAAAATCAGAGGAAAGGATACTCCTAGCATATATGACACCTAAGTCTTTTCCTAAACTTATTGCCTTTTAACTAGCTGTTGAACACTTCACTACCTTTGTGCCTTTCATTATTTGAGATGCATCTAGAAGTCCTCGTTGCTGTGCACAGTAACTAGATTGTGATGTAAATATTGCTAATTTTATGCAAACCTGTATACATTGTAACATAAGGTTCAAAAGGCTGTTGTGGTAGATACTATGGGTATTTGTCCTGTTTGTTGTCCAAGTAATTCAGCAAGTTTTAGAAGATAAATACACAAAGATTAAAGTGAAATAGTTATACTGGTGTGTCACTTCTTAATAATTTGGAATAGAAGGGGAGTAGCAATGTGAGAGGCCAGAATTCCCATTGCATGGAACAGAATCTTTGTAGAAGAATATTAATTCTGTGATCATTGATACTATACTCTTAGCAGGATAGAGTTGGTATAGATAAAGGAGAGTAAAGCTGTACCTCTGTCACTAGCCAGAGAAAATGATAAAAAAAATCCCTGCGGTAACAGGTTTTGCCTTTTGTCACAGACCGCATTATGCACACCCTATTATCCTTTCATCATGCCTGTGGGCACCCTTTGGTTTGAGGCATTTTTCTTCTGTTTCTGTGACTATCTTGCGAAAGAGACCATGCTGCTATTAGTGTGCAGTTTTGCCCTGCTGCTGTCAGAATGTAAGACCATATGTCCTGTCCTTCCCTAGATACTGTTTGTAAACTACAGGGTGGACTGGAGTGTGGCAGCAATCCTCTAGATGGCAATGTGGACACATGCAGACTCCCTGAAGAGAGATATTATTGCTCCTGCTTGCCACAGACAGAAGAACACTGTGGTAGGCTCCAGAGTTAGAGCTTGGGTGGGTGCAGCTGGCTGCATTTCAAGATAGTCTGTGTAATGCTGAAAATGTGGCAGAGTCCTGGACCATGTGGTGTTTGACTCTGTAAGGAGGATGGCAAGGAATAGAGGATTGTCTGGAAATATGAGAGGATCAGTACCGGTGGAAGACCCCTGGGTGTGAAATAGTGATGTTTGTGGAAATCTTTCCTGAGCTTACCACTTACCTGGTGAAAAACACAGCATGAAAATACGGGGAAGAGGGATGTATGCATAGAAGCATTCTTCTGACTTGTTTTGGAAATGGGTAACTTGATTTCTATTGCACCTTTAGCAGTTCTTTGAGGCTTGGAGACTTGACAGCCAACTAGGCAATTCAAGAATTTACATCACTAGTGGATGCACGGAAGTTTATGGCAAGTGTGTTTCCCTTGGACTGAGCTATAGCTGAGCTGTGTGTCTTAGCTGCTGGAAGTAGTTATTGTCTCCCCGAGTAGTCATCTCTTCTATTCTTTCAGGCCTCCTAGACTCCTCTATCTGGGGAGGTGCTTGTGAGAAGCCATAATGGACACCATCTGCTATCTTGGGTGTGTCTCTAATTTGGCAGAGTTGGACCCACACCTGACTTGGCAGCAAAGACATGCAAAGGTTATTGCAGTTGGGTTCTTTGCTGACATTAGTGAATTACCCTTCTGCTTCTGAAGGCAATCCCAAGCTATGGGGGCAGTGGGGCATGAACCTTTGGCTAGTGGTGAGAGGTTACTAAAAACTTCATCCAACTGTTGAAAGGATGTCTGACAAGTTGGGGCTGCAGCATTAGCAGCGGCAGAGAGTTGCTTTGCTTGTGACATCTCTAAACATTCATGCTCAGCTTTTATAAGAAAGATGTAACACTTGGTCATAGCATTCCATGTATGCCTGTGGGGGTAGGTTTTCACATGCTGGATTGGTACTGGTCAGCTATGTACCATAAGATACTGGGCAACTATGTGATACCTTGCCATGGCTAAGCTGCTCATGATCTGGTGGCAACCTGGGAAGTATCAAAAAACCTACAACTGGCCCTGCCTCCAAATTAGTAACAAAGGCCCTTACTTTTCAGGTGTGCTGCCTGTGATTCTAAGAGGTCGTTGTTCTTAAGGTCTTCAGCTCCCAAAGGTGTCCGTGCAAGTGTAGTTTTGTGGAGTTGATATAGAAGTTAAGTTTGTTTCTCAATCACATTAGTATCCTCCAGAACACATGCTACCCTTGGAGTTTTGGTCGACCTGGTATCTCTGCTTGGGAACAGTCTGGAGAACATGACTGTTAATTTTGAGTGTTAGGGCCTTGTGCTGCTGGTTAACAACGTTGAGCTGCTGTGGTGCTGTGTTGGAGCTGAAGTCACTTGGCAGCAGGTGTAGCTACAGGTACCCCTTTTTATAAGGAAAGGCAGAGGTATCCTGGTTGCATTCAGGGATAATCATGGAGCATTGCGTGTGAGGAAAGGGAGTAAGAAAAGACTGATGTAAAAGCCTTCATACTAGCTGCATGGCAATTGTAGTTGCAGAGTGGTGGACAAAGTTTAACTCATATAAATTGTTAGACTAAAGTTACCCTTTAAAATATTAAGACATGTGAACACCCAATGACTTGAAATTATATTGGTATTTTACCTCATGAAGCCACCAGAATTTTTAATTTGTTTCTTGGACATCTTAGAACTAGGTGTAGCACCTCATGGAACTGCAGCCTTAAAACATATTTTTGAAAAAGTTGTCTCTTAAACTAAGATTTAGGAAAGGGATTTGAGGAATGCATTTGAAGTGATGTATAGCAGCACAGGTAGAGCTAACTTAATTTTATTTTCCATTTGGTCAAAATGAGGATAATAAAAAAAATTTCCCTTTTTATTGTTACTGAAGTCAGACAGCAAGCCTAATCTAAGATTCTATGGGAAGTTTGAGTGTTTCCACTTGCATAGAATTCTGAAGAAATAATACATATAGAAATTAGTATGAATATTGGTACAGTCCTTTGCTTATCATAGTTTCTACCCTTTTAGATTTCATAGAATTTTTCATCAATAATTGAATACGTCCAAACATGTTTTGGAAAAGTTTATAGGTAGAATTCTAGTTATAATGGAGAAATTCTGAACGAATGTCTGATCTGTGAACCACTATTAGACTGAAGTGTAAAGAAAAAAACCCAAAGAACCAAGCAACCAACAAAAACCACCCCACACCCCCAAATCCCTACCCAATGCTGAAATCTCTTCAGAAGAACAGTTAGTGTGTTTCTTCAGCCTCAAAGGCCTCTCAAACAGTTACCACAGACAAGTGTAATTTGGGATTGGTGGCTTAATAATAGTAGTTTGGATGAGTAGAGATTCCCAATTCTTTACAGAAGATCAGTCCTATAAAATGAAGCCACAGACTGCTGCTGAGAAAAAACTCAATTAAGAAAGGAAATTAGTCTGGTAATGAAAAAAGCCACAGCAGTGTCTGGAAAAATGGATTTTTTTTTTTTTTTTTTAATTTTTTTTTTTGTCCTGAAGAAAACTGATGAGATCATTTTGGCTAAAAGAAACCCGTAAGTAAGGTTACTGGAGCAGACTGTTCATGTGTTCTGTAAAATGTAAATGAAACATGGGTATCTGAAGAGGAGAGATTTTAACTTTATAGTTTTTTCCCCAGGACCTTTAATATGGTTGTCATGACTGCTTTAATACTATCAAGTCATATTTACAAAACAGGTGTTCCAACCAAGTACATACTGTTCCCAAATTTGTTTGGTGTGATACCTGATTTTTAAAGTGATAGTAAGAGGCTAAGATAAGCACACTTAACTGTCCTCCTTAATGTAGCTATGTGAAATATGGTTTCTCAATTAACATTTGTACATCATTTAGGATACATTGAAACACTACAGCAGCTCAGAAGACTTAAACCCTCCTGCCAGTCAGAAAGGAATTTAATTCACAGCACTTAAAGGATTTACTTTGCATATGTTGATATTAATCACTTTATTATGTTCTACTTTCACAAAGGGTTTGTTTATA
Organism: Aquila chrysaetos chrysaetos; assembly: GCF_900496995.4. NCBI lineage: Eukaryota > Metazoa > Chordata > Aves > Accipitriformes > Accipitridae > Aquila > Aquila chrysaetos. The sequence goes on along the minus strand of NC_044004.1, from coordinate 58,246,281 downwards.
GCCAGTTAGGTTTTGAACCTAGCTGATACTAGCTGCTTCATTCACCATCGTGGGGCATTCTCAAGGCATAACATAGACTGACATAACAAAGACTTGACACTGTAAGGGACATCATTCTGTTCCTGAAGGAGTTACAGTGTAAGCCATGACTTGATGCTTGAGAATTGTTAAAGGACTAAACTGCAGATAAGGAGTCTATGAATTGTCCTAGGAATTAATCAGATCTAAAGTTTACCAGTTGAGTAGAACATGGCAGTTGTTTTGAAGCCAGACCAGGGTGATTAAGTCATGTTACCGTTTTATTTCCATACATTTGTTTCCAAAAAACCATATTTTTACAAATAGGCAAAACTAGGAATGAATGGTCTGTACTTTTATCGTGAGTCACTATGTAATATATTTTATACTTAGCTTAAACCTGTAGGGAATAAGTCTTGAAGTGGAAAAAATATTCTACTCAGTCACTGTATTAAGGTACTGTATTGACACCTCAGAGATATGGCAGAGGTTTCCTGTAGGACTGCAGATATCTTCAATGCAGTTGTTTCCCACTTGCAGACTGGTGATGATAACTTTGTTTTGTCATAAGAACTGTAAGGTCTTCAAAATCTTAGCCTCACACACTGCTTTTAGAGTGTTTGAGGTCATAACAAAGCATAAAGTGCTGTCATTGTTGCTGGGGTCACTTGTGATATTATAGTATAAAATAACTACTGAATGCACAAAAAAAGTGAAATCATTTAACATTAAAACAGTAGTCTTTGTAAAGGAAAGAAAGGAAAGAACTGGTGTACGAATTCTTAATCTTCTGTGCATGGTTTGTAGTGTCCTTTGAGTCTGATGCTCAGTTACTGGAATAGTTTGAAGATTAATTAACAGCACAAACTTGTTTCTATGTTATTCTGAATAAATCACTGTTTTCCAAATATACAATATTATCTTGTGCATCTGTGGGTGTCTGTATATACATATAGCTCTGTGTGTGGAAGGAGGGCACAATCTGAAGTGTAAGAAAAGATTCCTTTTCTCCTTTTGCTAGATGTATGAGAGCACAGCAAAGTTATGTATTTTCTGTCTGCCTAGCCCTGTCCTCTATAAGTAAGGAGATTTCACAGCGTGTGTATGTAAGGCTTTTTCCACACTGTGAGTGTAATAGGGTTCTAGGATGCTATGCCATGGAGCAAATACGAGTCTCAATGTAATATGTTTCAAGACTGGTTTTCTGTTGACAAGTTTTTGTTGTGGATTTATTTCTGCCCTTTTTTCCTCTTTTTTTTTTTTTTTTTTTTTTTTTTTTTTTTTTTTTTTTGAGAATGCTTGTAATTGTATTGGCACCAAATATTATGTCAATACTAGTCAAACTCAATTGGTAGTAAAAGGTCAAATCAATGTTACAAGCATTTACTAACATACAGTGTGGCTCAAAGAAAGCTAATTCCAGCAGCCACTGAATAAAAATTTCAAAGTCACTTAACCCAAGCCATTTCTAAGCACGGGATTTAAGTTTCATTGAGACTCATTCCAAATCTCACTTGAGAATGGAATTTGGATGGCTTTGGCATTTATATTTCATAGCAGCTTTAATGGTCAAATGTTTCCCCCTCTCATGTTCTGCTCAAATCAATTTTGTGTAGAGTAACTCCTAATATACTCCAAATTCACTATGAACAAAATTACTTGACTATTCTTTCTGGTTTTGTTTTTCCACAAAAGCAAATCACTCATACTGATTTGTTTTATTGCAAAATGCTCGTGGTTCACATCACACTACAGTGCCAGAACTGATAAGGTATTTCTGCTTAGTGGAAATTTCAGTTTCTGATATTCAAGAGATTTGATTTTTACCATTAGTAACGACAATGAGTATTGAGTGGTTACTCAAATACTCTGTTTTAGGTATAAAAGTGGAGGTTAAACTGGAAACAATAAAATTGCAAATGCAGTAATTTTTTAAAAAGGCAAAAATTACTGTGTTATTTCAGCATACAGTATATATTGTCAAAGCTCCATTTGAGTCACTTCAGTGATTACTAATTAAGGTTTGTTTGGTTTTTTTTTTAAAGAAAAACCCATTCAGAAGAGAAGTTTGGGATAATGAGAGGGTCTTATTAGTACTTTTGTAATTTTTTAATAGTATTTTTGAAATATTTCTAGAAATGTTATGAGATGCTGAATGTGGTACATTTCTTAAATGATCCTCGCTCATGTTTTTCTTTCCTTTTCTTATAGTTTCTATAGAACTCCTTAGCTTCTTTTCATGTTTCTCTCTTTCATGATATCTCCTATTTCTAGAGCTGCTTTTTGTGCAACTAGGGATAAGAAGAAGCTAAATGAATTAGGGGTCTTACTGAAGCAAGCTTATATGGCATATCTATTGTCGCAGTACCTTTATTTCACTTGTAGGGCATGGGAGGAAGTTGAGTGTTTTTCTGAAAACAACAGGCAAAGAGGGGATAAAGCAGCTAACTTTTTTTAATGCCCAAACTTTGGTATTGCTACCACACTGTGGAGAAAACCACACATGGAGAAACCTTACAGCACTTGCTTTACTCTTCTCTTCCTGATCATCTGAAGACCTAGTATTTTTTGCTAGAATTAACCAGCCTTATCACTTCCCCACATATATTTTATACAAACAGGTCTTTGCAAAGAATGCAAGTTACCTTCAAGCAGTGTTATTGAACAGTAGGCATCTCTTTGCAAAGGAACAAAATTTTCAGGTGTTATAAATAGCAGTAACAAAAATTTTTCTCCTATGGGCTTAGATGAACTTCAAGTTTTCATTTTTATGTAATTTATATTTTGCAGAGTTGAAGCACAGTAGGGGTTTTTGCCTTGTTGTGACACTTCAGGAGCCCACAGTCCTGAATTGAGAGCAATAAGAAAAGAGCCTGTATGGCAGTGCTGCTGTGTAAATGTATACAACCCAAATCAAAAAGTTATGGGGCTAGTGGTTTTGTGAAAGGGAACTGTGGAATGCTTTCTGCGTCTTGCTTACTTCCATACCCTACTGAGCATAGCTCAGCACTTAGAGCCAAGTTCTGCCCTCTGATGCACACACTTGGCTCTTGTTTCTGTCTAAGCCACATACATCTGAGATCAATACTTGGCTTTTATTTTAAACAGACAAGTAAAGAATGAGTAATGCATACATGTTGCAAATTGAGCAAATCGTGAAAGTAAAATTGCATATTTAATTTAAGAATACGTAATTTTTCCTTTGGTGCCTTTGGTAGAACTCTGGCATTCTTGTCTTGCTTTTACTGTTTCAGTCCTGTGAGGAGTAAGAGTTTAACTTATGGAGCTTTTGCTGCTTATGACCACATACCTGAGAAGTTAATATTAATTTAGATTGCCATGTTAACAATGATAAACAATCCTGATCTAGGTTCATTTGTCCAACTGAATTCTGGTTTTTAAGGAAAAACATCTTTAGGGGAAGATATTTTTATTATTCCCCTGCTTTTTTCTTTACTTTGAACTGTATGAGCCACATTACTGATAGGCATATATAGGTATGTGCGTGCTCAGTGGCTTGCAGTGGCCCAGCTGTGGAGCTTGCCTCTAGACTTCGAGGCTTTTACTTTCCCTGTTCTGCAAACTGTCCTTCCCTAAGATTTCCTGCAAAGCTGTTTTTTCACATTCACTAGTGGCACTGAAATTACCTTCTCCAACCAGCACTGGCACATTCAACCAGCACAGAGGGCTGGTCTGCTTCTATGGCAAGGGCAAGGTATAAAATAGGATGGCTGCTGTTGCTTGGCAGAGCGCTGAGACAAGAGGTGGAGGAGATGTTCCTCTCTCAACAGCAGTTCCCTGTTTCCTCATAGAGAGCGAGCCAGGCTAGATGGAAGCACAGACTCAATTCAGTACACAGATCAGTTGGACCATGCTGCTAAACCTCGGGAGTTACCCAAGCTGAATATTGTAGAAGGTGTATATTCTAGAAATTTATTGGCATTGCTGGCCAAATGTCTGGAAATGACAGTTGCTATATAGCATTATACCCCAAGAAGAAATTTATAAAGTATCAAGAAAGCAGAAGGAATATAAGCAACTTTGCCTGCTTTTAAAATATGTTCTTTTTTCCTCCCTCCTTGCTCCTCTCCCTCTCCCCCCTTGCCCCCACTCCTACTCTCTCAGCCATGAAGACTTTGAATTTATATCGGGGACCCGCATGCGCAAGCTGGCTCGAGAAGGACAAAACCCGCCAGAAGGCTTCATGGCTCCTAAGGCTTGGACTGTGCTGACAGAATACTACAAATCCTTGGAGAAGGCTTAGGCCTCTTATTAACTGCAGATCAACCTTTGACGCCTGATTTATTTACGAGAAGGGGACCACACAGTCACCGTTCATGTTGCTTTGTTGTGGTGTCTGTCAGGAAGTTCTTCTCTGAAAACAGACTCTTTCTCCCTAACTTAGCATCATTCTTTGCCTATCCTTATGGGTTCTATTATGTCCTGGCACCTAACTAGCTGCTGGTTTTAATGTCTTCTCTTTTATTACAGTTAATATTCTTGCAGTAGGATTTTTAACTCTTGTCTTTTTTTTATATTTTACTGCCTCTGTCCTATGAGTTCTGTAGCTGTTAAATAGATGCAGCTTTTTTCATATGTTATTTAAACTGCTGGGTAGTGTCTGTTTTTAGTAGTTTGTAGGATAAAACATAATGGTTAAACCCTTAACAATGGATAGATTATCTATAAAAAGAAAAAGTAAATAAGTTTTAAAATATCCATAAAAGTGTCCTCATGTTTATCTCATCATCATCTCCAGAAGCACTTAACATTAATTTCTCCCTATATGTAATCAAAAAGCGGAGATTTTTATGTAGCATAATTAAACTTTTTTGCTTGCTTTGTTTAGTTTCAGACTTCATTGCATTGTCCGGTGATTCTCTTCTGCTGTGGACCTGTAAAGATGGCCAAGTAATGAATAAAAGAAAATATCTAGTTTTCACTTTGAATTGATAACTAATCCATATATATATACATATATATATATATTTTTATATATGCTTGTTGCCATAGGTGTCAGTAGGGAATATTTTATTTCATTTGATATAACTTGCTGGTTTTCGGTTCCAGATACACTTGTTCAGCCTACTACAACGTTAAAAAAAATAAGGCAGACCAACCTTGAAATCATGTTTAATTATTGCAAGAAAAATAATAATAAAAAAATTCTTAGATCTTGGCATTTCCTCGGCACAGTCCTGAGGTTAATTTTCTGGCGATTTTTCAAGGTCTCCAAAGAGTAATCTTCTCTTGGTTCAGCTTTGCTTTCTTGAAAGACAAAGCATATATTCTTCTAGGATTCTTCAAAAAATCTTTAAGTTGGTCAATTCAGTGTGTGAAACGTTAACTGCTAAAGGAAAACATAAAAAATGAAAAGCAAAATACTTCTTTAAGTGTAAAGTAACACTGACCTATTGAGATCTTTTCAAGCATTTGCAGCTAATCAGTGGAACAGTCATAATCCCTCTTAGTCTATTAGCTACAAACTATCCTTCTCACAGAAACTTACCTTCTGTTGTTAAACAGCATACATAGGAGGCACCAGCTCAAAACTGGTTTTAGAATGTTGATGCTGGGCTGCTACTGAGCCCGGATGAAGCATATGTTCATCTAGATTTTTTAGATGGGGGTAAGGTTGTGATGAGGGGACCTGTGTAGCGAATGGGACAAATGCTACTTGCAAGCTTTGTTTACTTGTTCACAGTAGTATTTAAGACAAATGCTTTGATAATTACTTCCTTCTCTTTTCTTCCTCTGTCTCTTTGAAGAGATGTAGAAAGTATCTTTTAATGGGATTCTTACCTCTGATAGGAAGTAAGGCAGAAATGGGAAAAGATAAGAGGCATGTTTATTAGTGAACCACAACTACTTGCGACTGTGTTTTGGTAGTGTAAAGCTTATTTCTTCAGAATTGCTGAACAGATTTTCTTCAAATTTGGCTTTCTTTTTACATTGTATCAATATGTAGGATGTGTGAAATCCAGAAGAAAGAGTCAGTTCATCTGTGTGCAGCTGTTCATGCAAAACTTCAAGTTTAAGCATGAAGGTGAACAAGAGTTATCGGCTGCTAAAATGAGATTTGCTGTTGGAAGTTGGAGTTTGGACTCTTTGCTGTCAGGTTTGATTTTACTGCTAGCTATGATGAAAGATAATAAAAATATTTTGGCAGAATACCAAACACAGGTGAAAGTCTACAGAAGTTAATGTTTTGAAAATGCTACGTGTGCTATATGAAGTCTGGAAAATAAGTGGGAGTGGTAAGCATAAATGTGAATCATCCTGTAAAGTTCGTTAAGAAGCAGGAATCCCTTCAAGCAAATTAATACAGTGATAACAAGTAGAGCTAGTTTTCCTACTTAGCTGGTTCGATGCTGAGGCCCTGTTGTTATAGTACTTCTGGAAATCATTCCTTGCAAGGCTCTGTATTAAACAAGCTTTCAGGCTTATTCTAACATTAAGCCAAGAGCCACGGCATTCCCAGCATAATGCTGATTATAAGAACAGGAGCGTCTGGTCAATTTGTGGGCACTTGCTCTATACAACAATATTTTCCTGTATCATATGTGTTTTCACCATAGACTTCAAGTTTTTCCGCTTGTCTGCAGCTGCCTTATTTAAGGAAGCTGTACTTACAGGAAAGGGCTACCCCAGAAATTATTCTTTTGGTAGTGTGTCTCTTTCTTTAGCTTTTCTCTACCTTATCTCAGTTGGTAGAGTTGTCAGTTGGCCAGTCTTAACATTCTGTTTTTAACAGTAGGTTCAACTTCATTAAGGTTGCTATGGCATTTGAGGCTCTTCTGAGACATCAGTTGTGTGTCTTCCAGGAGGCAGCAACAGGACTAATGAGGTAATGGTTGCTGCACCCAACACCTGTCTTCCTGCACCTGCTTTGTCACCAAAGAGCAATGACCTCAGGAACATGCCGTACAAAAGTAATAATACTCTTGAACCACGTGATGGATATGAGGACCTAACATTCTAGCTGGGAAAATAAAAAGCTCCATTGTCTCATTTCTTCAATTCCTAACCCAACTTTTTTTTACTGGAAAAATACTGGTATGTACATGAATCATGAATCTAAGCAGTTATATAGGTGTGTTCTTTTCTTATGAAGAACAGAAAAATCAAACTTCCAAGTATGTCCTTTATCTAAAGGTCATTTTGCTTTAGCAATCAAGAGGAGTTTTACTCTGTTCATTAAGATGAAAAATGTCAAAAAGTATTCCCCCTGCCTCCCACTTTCTGCATCTACATTGATCTACCTTGTAAGTGGTTCTTTACCTGCTACTCTTGCACAGGATAATTTATGGCTATTATCCTGTGCTTTTTGTACAGTCTCAGGATGATTATTCACTTCTAGCTGATCATTCTGATGTATTGGACCTGACGTATGAAAATAACACCCTTGATCTGTATGGCTGATACAAGTACAATCTGGACCCAGTTTTACAAAATACAAGGATTAATGAGGTAGGTGGAGACTACCAAACCCTAATCCGTGGGGTTAAATAAATGGTACAAAATCACTACCTTTTCTAGGTGAAATTATTAATTCCAGATGACTTTGATTCCTGCAGTACCTATGAGCAACTCAAGAAAAAGGCAAGTTTTTTGTGAAGAACCTCATGGCTGAGAATTCTGTTTTCCTATGTGAGATCCCATATGCCTGTTTTTGACTAACATGAATGTTCAGGGTAACTTTTTAAGTAAGGATCTACAGGTGGTGATGGAAAAATGGTAGATGAATGCCGAGGATGCTGACTTCTGTCTGATTTTTTAATTTTTTTTTTTAATAGGGGATCTGAGCAGTAACAACTCAGTAATACATCAGAGATGCCAAATGGAAAATGTAGACTAGGTCATACATTTTTTAGATGCAGCTTAGAGCTAACCAAGCTTCTACATCTGGAATAATTCAGTAGAAGCCAGGACGGGGAGGAGATGAGCGGATGTCTTGGCGTGGTGGTGGTGGTGGTGGTGGAAATAGAACAGGGCTACCATAAGCTGCATAGTGAATACTGTAATTGGCTTCAGTTTGGACCTCCCTTGTATTTCGTATTTCCTTAAATTCAAAAAGTTCCACAGGTGGGTGACACAGAGGGTTAAACTTACTGCCTTTCCATGCTACAAAAAGAATAAAAGTTACTTTGAGCGTCCTGACTGAATACTAACAGAGTAGTCCAGATCCTTTTCCTTTCCTGACAGATTAAAAGTGCTAATCAATGTATTACTTTACCTGTAAATGCTGACAGCTTCAAAAACAAGTGTGTGTGTGTGTGTCACTTTGAGTATTTACACACACAGCCATCCCTTTTATCTCAGGTCATGAATCTTTAAGCTTTCGTACTAGGGACTGTAGGAACACAGAAAAAAGCTCTCATCTCTGCTTCCCTGTGAGTCAGAGGATAAGTTTACTGCATCTATGGCACCATCTCCAAAGACAGGGAAAGGGAAAACTATTCCTTCACTTAATATAGGGGAATCCACAGGGAAAAATAAGATGGAAAATGAATTTTCATTTAACTTTGCATGCACGTCTGTTTATCCATCTGTAGGAATGGGATTTACTGTGGTGCTTGAACACTAGTAAGAAATGTGTAGCAATGGTATTCTACTCCTTAAACCTGACACAGAATCCTTCGCTACCACCTGTAAAATAATAGGGACTTCAGCCTGGAGTGAGTTGGCCAAGTTAAATGCTAGAATGAAAGCAACCGATAGCTCAGAATTAGTATTTTGTTGTTCTTTGTGAATTCGTCTTGGAAACTTGCTTACCAAAACTCCTGATTTAGATGCTGTTAAAAAGGACAGGGACACTAGTTCCATTTTTTTTCATGTTTAGAGTTTTTTACAAGATGGAGCTGAGAAGCTAGATTGCCAAGGGTAAATTTAAAGCCTTCAATGGCCACTTCATTGGATATGAGAGTTCCCTGCCAGCAGCCAAACAGGTATTGGGTAAACATGATTTAAAGGAAGACTGTGATGATGTTTCTGCTCAGTTGTGTTGTTTTACCTTGAAGAAAGCTGGAGGGCTGGAATAGCAGGGCCTCTTTTAAGTTTGCTTTGTCATTTCACAAAAAACTTTTTGATTATGAATATAGCTGGATTTTTACTAGGCTTTTGAAGTGTCCATTGAAGGGTTTTCTTTGTGTCTCCTGCAAGCTCTGTGTCTGCTCTTGTGGTATTAGGATTTTTTTTACCTGTATCCCTTTTCATTATTTAGTCTTTATTAAAATAACTTTTTTTCCTCTTTATGGGAGGGTATATATGTGCATGAGCCTGAATCATACCTTCAACATTTCCAGAGCTGTTTGCCCTGGAAACCTCATCTTGATATCATTTTGAAGTTGAGGGGGGAAGGCAACTACACTGAAAGCTAGAAAACACTGCTTTAAAGCCACATCTGGAATTCTTAGACAGTAAATGGCTCCAACTTAAAACAGAAAATACAAAGATTTTATATGCCATAAAACTCAAGGAACCTTGGATTCAGTATAAGGACTGTCACCCGACCTTCATGTTAAAATCCATCTACACAATGCTTTGAAGTATGATTGTAGTCAGAATGCTACCTGTCTATGTATAAAAGGAGAATAAAAATTAAAAAAAATCAGTTTTGGTATAAACTTCAGTGGGGTGGAAATAGTGCCCAAATCTTGCTTTTATCTTCTGCAAACAAAGCTGTTTTTTTCTGTGGAGTCCTATGCTCACCACTCTGAAATTGCATTGTATGAGAAGAATACAAACATTTTGGTCATATCCACTTATGTTCATCTCATGACAGCAGTTATGATTGCAAGTAAAAGACTTGCAGTCTAAGCTGTGAGTTTTCAGTTTTTGCTGAGCACCTGCAGATCTTCAGGCTTTCCACCGAGATGACCTGTGTCTGAATTTTTGTGGTGTAAAGCAATTATTTCTGTAATGGTTGACAATAAAGTCTGTTGCAATAATTGTGATGAGACGGATGAGAGACACCAGTATGCATGTATTAATATTCCCTGAATGCTGTTGGTGCATTTTATTTAATACAAAATATGACATTTTGTTCAGGAGGACAAATCCACTCCTCTAACCTGGAAACATTTCTCTGATTTCAGGAGTGCTCCTCAAAGAAAAAGAAAACGTTTAGGCTTTTGTACTATTAATTTGATTTCATCAACAGCTTTCTCAAAGGCCTAAGTGGAAGCAGAAGAGACTCCTTGACCCTTAAACATTGGGTTCAAATGGCTTGCCTGTTGTAGAATGGAAAACTGCAGACGGATAATCCATGGAAGGTTGTTTGCAGGATTGCTCATGTGTCATTGAGTTCTGCCTTGTTTATAGTTCATCTACCACCTGTGAAAAACAATATTTTGATCATTTGATTAAATTGTTTCCAGACAATGAAGACAATCGTGAGACAAGATCATGTTTAAGCATAACTTTCCCCTAGGAAAAAGTTTCGCACTATTATAGTTTATATTTAAACAGGATACAGTCTGAAAGATCCAGTGTTATAATTATATGAGCAAAAATTTCCTGTCATACTACGTGACAGCAGAGCAATAAACATGCCATCAGAGTGAACATCAGAAGTACAGTGCAAAACGCTAAGTATTATGGACACTTCTTCATTAGAGACAGTTATTTATAAATCCTTTGTTCATTATTTTGTCAAGGAAAAATACTGCTGCTTTCTGAAAACGGAAAATCTGTTTGCCTTACTTGGTAGTTAGAGACACTCAGAATGGCAGTGATTCTTCATAGTTTTTACTGTTTTGCTGCGAGTATTTTTAAATACATGCACACTTCTGAGATCCACAGTGAAATGGCTTTGCAAAGAACATTAAAGTTTTGAAGTTTTTCTTTGTAAACTTTCTTTGCTGTTTTACTACTAATAGTAGTTTGGTCATTTTTGCCTCTGTACAAAGAAAAAAAAGTCTCATAAAGGTCAATCTTATGTAGAGATTAGGTACAGAGTTTTCATTAACTATAAAAACAACTATAGCTGGTTTCTTTTTCATACAAGCTTTTGGTTCAGGGATGTCCTTCATTCATGTTGTGAGGATTTCTTGTCAAGTACTTCATGTGCTGGAGAAAAGTGTATTTAAAGATGGTGAGTTGGTGGTGCAGAATTCCGGGATAGCCTCAATCAAGCACTAACAATAAAAGACCACATTTTGTAATATGAAATTCTTTCAAAAGAATATTGTGCCTTTTCTATAATCATAGTTGGGATATAAATGGAAATTCAAAGCAGCATGTTGTGTCTAAAAGATGTGCAGAAAGAAATGAATGTTCTTCAGTCAGTGGTTTTCTAGAAAAAAAAAAAGCTTCCTTTTCACATTTTTAATGTACTCAAAAAATGAAACATAAATGTCCTGATCTTTCCATTTCTATATTTAAAGATGTGTCTTGATGGGGGAACCAACATGTTTTCTCTCTTTTATTCAAACAGTTACATTGTCTTCAGTTTGGGGATTTGCAGAATATTGGCAATGAACTGAAAATTGTGGTCTGTCTAGACCAATCCTACACTAGACAGTTTCAAACAAGCAAACTCATCCTTTCATTTAGACATAGTTAATTGACTTTTTTCACCTATATGTAACTTGCAACAGTTCCTCATTTCAGATTTTTCTACATAACTGTGTAACTAATGAAAGAAAATTCAGCCTCTTCATCCATTCTTGGTTTGATTATTATCCTACATGTGTCTGTAGATCTTGAAACTAATGCTAAGGAAGTAGGTACCTTTCCACATTGATTTTATGACATTAACTCTGGAAGACATCATTGATGTTCATCAATGTGAACCTGAAGAAGGATCTGGCTGCCTGTGGAGAAATGAATCTGATTGTATTGAGAGCCTGCAGAGTGTGTGCTAACTCTTCTCTCTAAGTCTATGACTGAACGTTTGAATACACAGAGCCTTTTATTTTGACAGAAAAGGGGTAAGTCACTGTTTTCTTAAATGTGACACAATGGGGGTTTCCAAAGAAATAGACTTCTCTTACCTAGCCAAATAAAGACAACAACGTAAACTAGGAGTTTTTTAGCCAGTGGCTTACAAAATGATCAATACAAATTAAAGGCGGCCTGCCCACTAAAACCCAGAGATTTGTGCCTGTGTATATCCCCAGAGACACTACAATGAATACGAAGAATTCCAGCACTGAAGAGGATTTTATACAGTATGAATTTATTATGCATTTCATGATTCCTGTGGAATTTTCAATGTCTGCTCAATCTCCACGTGCAATTTTAATAAAATATGTGCTCATAGTACATTCTACTCTTGTATCTTTTTCTTCCTCTTCTCATAAAATACTCTGTTATTGTTTCAGGCTGAAAATTTTCTTGACTTGGATGTGCCGAGGGAAGCATCGCAGTTTACAAGGGAACTCGTGCGGTTTACAGTTTCATCAGTCAGCTGTGAAAGCTATGAGAGAAGAGGCTGGAGAGTGTTCTGTGACAATGGAGTTTCTGATTTTGGTCAGGGCCAGTATGACAGAGGCCTACAATCTTTTTTTAGTTTGCAGACTACTACAGGTGTGTAGGGGTTTTTTGTTTGGTTGTTCTTTTGTTTTAGTAAGCATTAGACAGCTTGTAATCTTGTTGTTTAGTTATCTTTTGAGGTTCCTTTAATGGCAGTCTGTGAGCCTTTCTAGGAACTACAGCTCACAACTTTAAAACCATTGCTCTAGAATAACAGTTAATAAGTTTTCATGAATTTTGTCTATATAAAATTACAAAGTACAGAAGCATTCAAAGAAACAAGTATAAAAATAAAAGGAAAGAATAAGAGAAGCTTATAAATGGAGTAGGCAGTGTTTGAGGGGTTAGCATGTTCCCATTTAGGCCAAACTCCATTTTACATCCACCACATACAAGAATGTTGCTGGTATATATTGGCTCTCTGGGTTTGTACACTACCACAAATGCAGGTAACAACTGAGTGAAAGCTAGGACAATAGCTCCAAACCAACCAAGGCTTAGGAGGCAAGCATCTGAAGGAAAGACAATTCCTGCCCTTGAGTTAAACAAGTGGAACAAAAGAGGAACTGAAACCCTGAACTTTGGGACTGAATCTCTTGTACCTTAGCTATGGAGTTGGAGCCAAGACAAATACCACCACTTTGGTGGGATGTTCATCTAGAATAGTCTTGTGTAAACAAAATGTTGAACGTTGTCAGTGTAAGAAGAAATCATGTAGAGTACCAATGTTCTTCCACTTGCTTTTCTCATTAGAAAAGCAAGCATTGTCTGCCATGTGGCTGCTGCCTTAACCTTGGCTGCTTTGGGATTGTTTGTCTTGGGCCTGACAGCCTTGACCTTTCTTACTTAGGGTTTACCTGGACTCTAGCTATCTTTGTGGGGCACCAGGAGTTGGTTCTCTTTGGAGTCTCAGCTGCTTTCTCACTGTGGCAGATGCTGGACTTCTTTCACAGCCAGATTTTTTGGGTTTCCTGAGCGTGCTTTTCAGTGAGCTTTGCTATTTTTATCGTCTCTGGAGCATGTTTTCATGGTCTGTGTTTTTTTGGGGGGTGGGTTGTTTTGTTGGGGTTTTTTTTGGTCCCCCCTCATATTTGTGGAGCTGTAAGCAACAGTTACTGTTGTATGAACCAAAGTGTCCTAGTTCACCATCTCTCTATGCTTCTACTGCTGCTTTTCATGTTACAGCTTCCAATCAACAGCCTGCTTGCTGAGAAAGGGGGAAAGCCTTGATATTGTGCAAGCACTGTCCAGCAATAGCCAAATCATCAGTGTGTTACCCATACTGTTTTAGTTGCAAATTCAAAACACAGAGCCGTGTGGGCTGCTGTAAAGAAAGTTAACTCTATCCCAACCAAACCCAATAAACCTTTGCTGCATAACTACAGCTGAGGAGGCTGGAGCAGCTGCAGCTCCAGAAGTCCTGAGATTTTTCCATATTGGGCAGAAACTGCTCTTCTGGTGTAGCCAGAGAGATGGTAAAGATAATTGCAATTGCTTGTGACTGCTCTACTTCCATATGCTTCTATCTCTTCTTTTATATGCTTCTATCTATGGAACACCAAGTGGCAATGCAAGTGTGAAGCCTGCTGAAAGAATTTGTTCCAGATCTGGAAGAAGAGCACTGCAAGTATTTGTAGGAATTTTTTTACTCTTGCTATGATATATCACTTTGTTAGTATAACAATCAGAATGGTTTCTCCTAAAAAATTAGGGAGAACGGTACGAGCTTAAGTGACATGGAACCCACTGAAATTCTGAACAGAAATCAAGAAAGTGAGGAGCTCTGAATTACCTTTTTCTCTTAATAATACATACTTCATCTTTTGACTGCACCTTTCTGTTGTTCTATATTTCGTTTTCTCTAATGCTTCTATGGTGAGCAATATGGATCAAAGAGATTAAACCTTGTTTGCTACTAATCTGACATAAAGGCCATGATTCTTCAGTATTTCAAGGTAAAATGATAAATAATCATGGTAGTGAGGAAAACTTCCTTTTTTGCAGTACGACACAATTAAGCCGCATCTGGTAGCACTTCGTTTGCAAACATAGAACTGTTCTAACACCATCCATGGTACTGATGCACAAACTGGGAAATAATCAAAAAGGCATATTTGTTACAGGCTTCATTGGAAACAAAGAGCAAAAGAGAGGCCTGCTGTTCTCTGAGTAGAAACAAACCAATCCTGCAGTGAGTGGGAGGGATGGGGAAACATTAAAACTTCAAATCAGCACAGACAAAATACTAAAGGAATTTAGTGTTTTCACTAATATTGGTCTTAAGCAGGGTTCTTTACTAAAGAACTGATTGCATAAAAGCTGGAAGATTAAGCTTGTTCAAAGAACTAAGCATCACTGTTGTTTTTAAACTGACTTTCAATTATCTAAGAGCTGCTAAATTTGTTTTAATTAACAGCACTTTTGAATTGTAGGAGGACAGAAAAGCGCATTTGGAAAGTGGTAAGTTTCTTGGCATTTTAGATTTTTCCCTTGTCTCTGGTACCATGAGTGTTTTCAACCCAGCCTGAAAATATAAAGCTGAATCAGACTGATGGTTATTACCCATGAACATGTCTTTGAGCTCTGTCACAGCCTCTCTGTGGGCCTGTTGACCTTGCACTAATTAGATGTCATTCCCAATGGGGTAAAAGCAGATTTGCCCTTACTGTTCATGCTCTAGGACTAATTTAATGGGTGCAGTGCAAAATGCTATGTAGAATTCTGTAAGAACAGGCTGCTATGGGAACAGCTGGCTTAGCATGTTCTTGCCTTGGTAGACTTTCAAGCCACTTGGACCTTCTGCAGCAGTCAGTGCTGGCAAATGCCCTCTTATGTTCAGAGGTGAATCTTGTCCCTGGAAAAGTCATTTTGTAAGTGCAAAAAAAGGGCATTGCAGTTTTACCACAGAAGTCAGTACTTGATCTTTTCCTGACACTGCTGAACAGGCCTTGCTGTCTTGAATGACTTAATTGGAAGATTGGAATATTGTCGAAAACTTCAGCGGTTGCTGAGGGATTTCTTTTTCCCCTTCTGTCCTACTTGGTAAAATTGAACAGTCTCTGTAAATATGTGTCAAAGAATAAAAGTCTTCCCTTTGCAGAGTTCTGCTGAACAAGCAGGACTGTATTGGTCTTCCTCAGAATTAAATACCAGCCAGACCTGCTGTTCATATGTGACACGCTTATTTGCCTTTGCTCTGATCTTTTGCCCAAATAAAAAAGCAGGAACTGAATAGGATTTAATTATGGGCTTATTAAGCTTTCTTTTATGCAGACAGTTGTGGAGTGTATATTTATCTGAGTAAAACTTTTGAAACATGGTCCTTTCTGCTCTCCATTTTCTCTTTTTAAGAAAGAGATATCTAGCCACTGATGTTTGTTTTCTTGTTTTTTGTTTTGTTTCCTTCTGACAGAAGCCTACATTTAGTGTGATGACATGAGACTACTTCTGTCATAAAGAAAATAATGAATTATTAATTTCTCTCTCACTGTAAGTCCTAAGCAAAAATATTTGCATTTTTGTTTCTGGTGTATGTAGTTTTATAGGCTTCTGTTTCATCTTAAGGAATTCTTATTTCTCAGAGTGTGAGGGGCATAAAATTAGACTAGATTCATCCTTCTGCTGTTTGATAGGGCTTTTCATTGCTTCTCGGAAGAACTTGCCAAATCTAACTTCTATAATTGTTTTTTTGGTTTCTCTGGATTTATACTAAATGATACTTATCACCATAAACCAAACTGTTTTACTGGTGGCTTAACTAGTTCAATTAACATTAAAAACAAACATAATCTTCAGCCATCTTTAGAAGCAAAATTTTTTTTTAAACTAGTTTGTATTAATTTTTCACGTTGTGATGATTTTCCTCATTTACTGGGAATGTGCACTAGAAATGCTAGCCTGTTTCTACAGGGCAATTTGCCTGATGGGCGAGCAAGGTGTACTCAGTATGGTGAAATTGTGTTACTAGGTGAGTTTTATCCTAACTTATGATCAAGAGGTAAGTTTGTTACTGAACCTTTCTGGCTTGCAGAATTAGTTGTGTAGAGATCCAGTGTTAAGTGTTATTTAGTAGGAGTCACATAATGAGAAATGCAAGAGAGCTTTTTTGTAAAAAAACTCTGCCTGTAATATAAAGATTTTTGATAATGAAGTAACAATCGGGAGGCATTTTTGTTTTCTTCAGTGTTGTTCACATTCAAGAGATACTAAGGTATTTGTAAATGTTTCTATATGCATGTCTAGATAGAGAGAGAGATAGAGAGGTGAAAAGAGAAGAAGTATCTTAACCACAACATATGTTTCTATTGAGTTTCATCTGTTTTCTTCAGTGACAAAGCCACATGATGGTTGATTATCCCTTTTGGGATTGCAGGCTAATACAGATATGGAAGAATGAGCTGGATGCCATATTGCTTAATCAGCTAAGTGGTTGGTTAGTCTGGTTATTTTGTGCAGAGGACAGATGCATAGCCTCTGGCAGAAGTAATAGAACATGATTTTTCAGATCCTGTCATTCTTTCTCTGCTGGCAGTTGGGAAAAAGATACATGCTATACAACAAAATTTTACATATTGAAAGTCAGTAGTATGAAAATCAGTGGGGAAGAGCAAACTGTATCTTTTTCAGTGTTGGAATATTTCTTGGAGATTAAGGGAGTATACAGAATATTATTTAAACCACTTTCAGGTTACTCACTTCCGCTGTCAAAGTTACCTAGACAAATCTCTTAGGCCACTTAATGTTGTCATTACAGAACAAAGTCAACATATAACACCTAAGGGAAGCTTTTATCATTCAAGATGGTGTCCTCCCTGCTCAGAGAAGCTCATTCAGTGTGGTTTTGCAATACTTTGTTTTAACTTAATGGTGCATGTACAATGGCAAAGAAAGAACAGTTAACATCACTGAGAAAAGTTTTCCTGGTAAGCCAAAGGTAAAGAGACTTTTACTGTGTATAGATTTTGTTACTATTCAGGATTTCATAAAGGCCATTTTAGGTTCAAGCAAAGCTCTTAAAATTTTTTTCTCTTGTAATACATAGAATGGAAAAATCATGGTTTGAATTAGCTTGATATTCATGGAGATTATATCAATGAAAAAGTCCACTGTTAACTTTTATTTAGTTACTTGGTAAAATTCAGTTTGGTGTCATTTTAAGAGATTAATTCTATTCTATGACACTGAGGAGTTCCGTGAGAATTAACTTTCCAAGTAGGTATAACTTTGTCCCACATTTAGGAATTTTTTTCTGTTTAAGCCAATGGCAAATCTTGAAGACATTATGTCCCTGATGATACAAGGGTATTTTTCTCTGTGTCCAGTTTTTTAAGTTGAAGCACAAATGAATGTTAAAGATTTCATAGGACTTGATTGTCCTTTTCTCTTATGCCAGAGAATATGCTGGCTATATTAATGAGAAAATGTTTCACACCTGAAAGTAGTAGTAAAGGAGAAAATGGGAGACTGATATGAAAGAAAATTCACAAATGTATGCATTTGTGCATACAAAAAAAAAAAAAAAAAAAAAAAAAAGCCTGTTCTATTGCTATGTAACAGAAATGTCATGAATTTAAAAATAGTCCATTAACTGAATTGGCAGATCATCCTGGAAAGAAAAGGGTCACATAGAGTAACCTCTGGAAAAAGAAATCAAGATAGTTTCCTGGAATTGTTTAGCTTGGGATCCTAATAGTACCCCTGGGTAAATCCATCCACGACTCTTTTCCACCTTCTTCTGTTGTTATTCTTCCGTCAACCTCATTTCCCTCTCTATTTTGATCTTGTATTTTGTTCTGATGTGTCCTATGATTCTGTGTTCGGGACTATTGTGGTTAAGAGATACGAAACTTGTTGTTGTGCACAAACTTGGTATTTGACAAACTAAAACCTTCTGCACTTGATTATGTGCTAGCAATTAATGTCCTTGATTTTATTTAATACTTTAGATTATTAGAACACATCATTTGAATACATTATTTTTGCAGCTTTCTCATCCCCAATTTAATTTTTGTCTATATGTTAAAATTTGGAACTAGATAATCTCAGAGAAAACCTTATTTGTTTAGCAATGATGGCAGCAGAACACTTTTGGAGCCAAAGTGTAGCATGACTAATGGTTATTAGAAGGGACCCCATGCTTTTCTGTCTTCAAGTGCAATGGTAAATTCTATCCCTGTACAGAAGGCTAATAAAGGCTTGCTTACCACTTGATCAGAAAATCCCCAGTGATGGAAACAGGTGTTGCTTTGCTGACTTCATGGGAGCAATGCAAATGTACACATTTGCATTTGGCTCAGAAACTTGAAGCGTTGTTGGTCCTTGAAGGTTCAAGTGGAGAACAGGCCTTTTAGCCTGGTCTTTGCATAAGAGTGAATTTTACCCTGGGTATATGGATTATCCTACATAAAAGGCCTTCATCCCTTTTTACCATATGGTTAAAACACATATACATATTTTTTCTGTTACCTCCAGGCACTGTGAAGCAGCTGGTATTAATGAATAAAAATAGCCAACAAAATCATGGCATATGATTGCTAGGAGGAACAATTTATAGCCAGGAGTCTTGTAGATTACTAGAAAGAAGAAAAAAGGAACAATCCCCAAAACACATGACCTCTTAAAGCATGTATGAACTCTAAGTTTCATCTGCACTTCAGGCACCTGTATGCTCAAGGCAACAGAATAAGGAACTGATTAGAAGATATTAATTCTATTCCTATTGCTAAAAATTATAGGGAAGAGAATCAGAGACAGTGTGGTGTTTTGGGTTTATTTTTTAAACACCATTGCTGTAGTTCATCTTCTAGTTGATAATAGTATCGAGATATTTGTAGCTTCATGGAGAGCTTTGGAAGAGATGATGTGATTTTTGCCTCTTGGAATAAATGAAATAACTTACAAGGTGAGCCTTGGAAAGTGGTCTTACTGTAATGCAAAACTATAAGCTCTAGTAATTTATTTCATAGCCCTGGTTTAGATTTTTACCTTCTAAAAAAATAAAGCTGACCATTCTTCTACAGAGAGCAATGACAATATGCAAGATTCTTATGTTTCAGATAATGACTTTTTAATAGCTCTTATTGTTTCATAATTGATAGTTACCAAGCTCAGTGGACGAGCAGCAAACTTTCTTTAAATCTTCAATGAGGCTCATCTTATGGGTGTTTTCTGGGTTTTTAAAATATTTTTGTTTGTTTGTTTGGGGGGGTGGTTTGGGTTTTTTTGTTTGGTTGGCTTTTTTATGTGAGCCAGTGAGTTCATAATTTATTTCTCATAAGGGCTGTGGTTCCAGTAGTGGGAAGATTAATATAGCATGCAAGTTCTGTAGGGTGAGAACACTAAAAGGGATTATGGCATTGTAGTGAGAAAAATGTTGAAATTTTATTTGCAGTGAGACTATAATGGCTGCTGCAGTCATAATTTTTATAAACAGGGAAAAGGAGCAGCAATAGGAAGGGGTGGGGGATTCTGTTGTTCTACAGAATTGGGAAGATTAGCATCAGATTCTATCTTAGGTTAGCACAGGAGGGAAGAATACAAAAAAAATCAGAATAAGGTCAAAATAAATTTAGAACTGGAAAACATTTTACAGAAAGACACTGAAATGCTCTATCATTCATTCAATTAATTCAAAAAGAAACTGAGAAGTGCCCAAGTTAGGTTAAAGCTGGGAAGAAATAGAGATCTTTGATCTAGAGAGAGACAGCAATAGTGTCTCAAAACTGGTCAAAGAAATTCAAATGAGAAATAAGAATGTATTTTGTAGTGAGGATGATTACCAGTTGGAACAGATTACCTAGAGATGTGATAGTTTCTCTTGTTTCATAAAAAAGGCACGTGCCTTTGAAAGGTGTTGTAGACAAAACTGGACATGATGTAGGAGTATCCAGGTGAAATACCATAGGTAGCAGGAGGAGCTATACAAAGGTATACAGTTGATCCACGGGAAGGTTCCTCTACAGAATACATTCATCTGTACTATAATTTGTCCTGAATGAGAAGTTCCCAGATTGTGTATGTCACTCTGACTGCAGTGGCAAAAGAATGTGACCTGCAGAAGCATTCAGCTGTGACCAAATTCTTATTCCTTATAAGGTTGAGGGGAACATAAGCACGCTAATGATGTCAAAAGAGGAACAACGTATTTCCTGATTATGCTGCCTGGTGGATCTATGAACTCTAGAAAAGCCAACGGGGGTAAATGCCTGGTGGTTTTGTGGCTTCATTACAGAAAAACTGTTGGAATATGGAAATCATAAACAACAGACAGGCAGGCAATTCTAGTGGGAACTTGTTTCACGATTAAAACTGTTAAACTGTGTTTTAGCTC
Source organism: Aquila chrysaetos chrysaetos (assembly GCF_900496995.4). Taxonomy (NCBI): domain Eukaryota; kingdom Metazoa; phylum Chordata; class Aves; order Accipitriformes; family Accipitridae; genus Aquila; species Aquila chrysaetos. Next base: position 58,225,457 of record NC_044004.1, on the reverse strand, counting down.
TTTTAACTTATTTTAAAAGACAATGCTGCTCACTATTGTTAAGTTTAAATTTTTGTTTACCCACCATTGTTGGTAATGGCTTATTAAAAGTTTGAAAATATGTTTATTATTAATCAGTATTATCCATTATGCATTTGTTTGGCAAGTGTGAAATGCACACGTATGAATGGTTCTAATACACAGCTTTGGCTTTGTGTTTGAAAGCTGATCACCTGCAGTTTTTGCTGATTTCCAGTAACTAGTGTCAATAACTGTGTGCTGTGAATGTCAGATGAACAAGAGTACCTAGGAGAGGCATACCTTGATTTCAGCAAGAAGTGTATGAAGATGGAAGGGACATTTAGTTTCAATGTTTACCTAATCCTAACAGAAGATGTAATTGCAAAGAAAAAAAAAATACTTTAGGACAATTAGTGTTTGTTGTAACAAGATATTAATACAAGCTTTGAACAAAAAATAGTTCAATGTAGTTTATAAAGATGGAAATAAATATCTGTGGTAGTGAGGGACTTTAAAAACTCTTAGAACAGAAGTGTTTGTACACAGAATTGTTGCATTTTTGCTAGGCAAATTTGGTTCCTAAGCTCCCTCATGTGAGGCATTTCTAATTTTACGCAGCTGAAATTTAGCATGCCAGCTGCCAGCCCTGATTGCTGTGTTTCTTGTTGCTGGGAGAGGGTTGGAACTCTTCATTTTTGGAAAATTCTTGCTCATAAACTGCAAATTATTCGTCATTGTGGTTGAAAAAAAAAAAATCCTTGAGTGTTTTGTATAAAGCAGGGTGACTCTCCCTCTTGTATTCTTCTTACTAATGTTTTTAAGTGTAACGGCGGCATGGCAACTTGTAGTATACAAAGTGTCTTCAAAAGCAAAGTGCTGATTCACTCACAGAGGTCAATGGTGCAAACTCAAAAACTGGTAGGGGAAAACAGTGATGTTAACACAGAGAGAGCAAGCTGCCCCCTGGAAATTGCTTGTGTGTGCAAGTTCTTGCTTCTACTGCCTCATAGTAAGTTTCCTCTCTTTCAAAAGGAGTAACCCAAGTTAAGTGTGCACATCTGTGGTTCTTTTGGAGTAGCAGGCTTGCTGTAACCAAACAGTCCAGCCCCTACCAAAGTAACTTTGTTATCTGGTGGTAGGAAAACATGTAGAAAGTAAACAACTTCTATATAAAAATAATGGGCCCTATGTACTCTATTATGCCAGTGTGATGTTACTGTTTGTTACACAGAGAGCTGTAACAGTATAAAGTAGGTGCACGTAGACAGAGATGGGGAATAAAATAACTCCTGTCCCTGCCATGGTCAGAATACCTTTCCTGTTTGATGGAAGCAAAGCCTTTATTTTGCACTGCAAGCACTGTTTACAAGGAATATTTCCATTGCTAACCTAATACCGTACTTTGAATAAATCCTTAGTTACAGCCATTTATTAAAATCCTGAAACTTCTGAAGTATGGATTTGGATGTCGCCTTTCGTGCTACTAATAGGCCCAAAGGGGAAAGGCAGGGTGGGGGAGTGCACTCCAAAACCACCCAAATTTGAAGGTGCCCATTTTTCAGATGGTTTCAAGGCTTTTGTATGTATTTGTATTCAGGCACACACACACATGTAATCACAGGGTTGCCATTTGAAGAGTGGATCGTTAGCTGGCTAAAAATGAAGTATGTATAGAATCACATTGATATTCATATCAAGTGGATGTATGTATCATATCATTGCCTACTACATAGTCATCTTGTACACAAGCTGATATCAACTGTGTTGTATAGAATACTGTAATTGTTTAAATGTGCTGTTAATTCTGAAAAACAAACTTGTTTTGCCACAGAATATTCTATGCCATCTTAGACATGTAGAGTATTAGGATCCATCTAAAAATCTCTACATTAAAAAATTTGAAAAAATGAAATCTATATAAAGTCTCTCTAAAAATCTATATAAAAATACAGATAAACTATTGTATACTTTTGAAGTGCATGAACTTAATACCCCTCTTCTCTGTATTCAATATACTGGAAAATCCATTCAGAGTGTATAGGATATTATACTTATTCATGCTTTTAAATTGACACTCAAAGATAACATTTTAAAATCAGTACAAAACAAAAACAGTACAAAGTGGGCTGTTATTACATCAAATTGTTGAGAGTGATAAGAATTATAGAGAACTCAATGGCTGTTTTATTGCTGGTGTACATTGCCCACGCCTGCTGAAATGAACGCTGCCTATTTGAGTTAACTGGGAAGCAGTCTGCTAAAGACCTAGCAGCCTTTCAGTATCATAGAAGAAAAAAACATTGCAAGATAAGAAAATATAATGGTAATAAGGCATCCTGTGATGAAAAACAAATGCTGAGTACATTTGGCATCCTGTCTTCAGATTTATAAACTTTTTTAATTCCTCTATACTCTTTCCATGCTTGAAAGAAGACTGTACTGTCATTTACCCTAAGAACAAGGTCTGAGGAGGTGATTTGATTAATCTTGACAAGTAATGCTAGATATATTTGTGGGAGGAGGTCAGAGATTTACATGAACACCACCTGGATCCATTAGTTTTACTATGAATAGCATAGTTTTGTTTGATAATTAACTCTGGGAGAACTTATTTGTTCCATGACATGCAAAATTAAATAAGCAAACAAAATACATAGTTTTCTCTGATTCAGGAATTTAATGCAATTAAAATGTTTAAAAAATATATTGTAAAGGCTGCTTAAATCTTTTAATGAATAAGAGACTTTTTTTTTTTTTTTTTTTTTTTTTTTTTTTTTTGTATGATGAGGACAGCATAATCCTTTCCCCAGAAGGCCTTTCTACCAAAAGAGTTTCTTTATAAATTCCTCCTGTGTCTTGGTATTATGTAAGCTAAGAGTTCCTCGGCTATAATAAATATTGGTTAGCTGACCTTTTTAAACAACAGTTTAAATAGTTTGGTTTCAGCCCGAAGTTATTTGTAAATGAAGCAAATGAAATTATTGCTTTTATTTATTACTCACATTGAGTCAATTCATTTTTCCATAAAAATTAGATTATTAAGATGCAACATTGGACTGAGAAGTAAAGATACCTGTTTTATTATTCATCATGCAAGGTTATGGTAGAATAGCCCCAATAACACATGCAAGAGTGCTATAATTGTAGTTTTTATTTTCTAAGGGCATTTGTAAGACTCTTTGAATCTTTGCCCAATCATCTTTTCACAATTTGAGACCAAATCCAAGCTCTTCAGGAAGAGAACTGATATGAGTTCGAAGACTCTGGTAAAGTAAAACACTAGGATCTTTCACCAGAATGCCTACTTAAACTTACGAATATTAACTCCTTTTTTTTTTTTGCTTTAGGCTTAAGTGACAACTAAACCAAAAAGGACCTGGCGTTCCTAGGAGACAAGGAGGACATGAGACAAGTGTGGCTGTGCATTGACATACTGGAGCAAGTCCAGGGGAAGGCCACCAGGACCATCAGAGGACTGGAGCACATGAAGCAAGAGGAGGTGGGAGAGCTGCCTTTGTTCAGCTGTTGAGAAGGCTAAAGGGAGACCTTGTGTCCATCTACAGCTATCTAAAGGGATAGTTTAGAGAAGATGAAGACAAACACTTCTTGGAGGTACATAGCAAGAAATAAGAGGCAACAGACACAAGTGGCAACAAATGAAATTTTTAGTCATTAGAAAAAATGTATTCACAGCAAGGGTAGTCAAATATTAGAAAAAGTTGCCCAGAGAGGAGGTGAAATCTCCATCCTCGGGGGTATTCAAAACTCAGCTGGACAAGGTCCTGAGTAACCTGCTTTGAACAGGGGGCTGAATCAGATGAACTCCAGAGGTGTCTTCTAACCTAAATTATTCTATGAACCCTCGGGGAGAAAAGGGAAGAACGAAAAGTTTTATTTAAAGAAAAAAAAAATCTTATTGCTCAGATGAAAATTACTAGTTGCAATGTTAAAACTGACCCATGGAAGAAAATCTCGACACTTTGAGGGAGATGCTTTGGAATAAAAATACTTGCTTTTGTTTGTTCTAACAAAGCTAGATGTATGATTTCCCCCCCATCTTATAAGACAACAAAATTATTTATCTTTGTACTGTATCACCTTCCTCAGCTGTAGAAGAACATCTGTTCCATGGGAGTTACCATCTCTTCATTAATCTATATCTTCAGGTGGCGAAAAAAAAAAAGAAAGAAAAGAAAAGGTGAACTTCAGGAAAAACTGAGGAAAAATACTGTTTTCTGAATTGTTTTCTCACTGTAGTCTTTCTCTCACTTTAAGGAAGAAGGTTATCCTTGCAAACTAAGAAAAGGCTTTGAGGCCAAAGATTGGTCAGTATTAGCATGCCTTAGACCTCCTATGATTTCCATAAAATGGACTCAAATGTTTTTAAGCTCAAGGCTAGGTTTTACTACACTAAAAAAAAAAAAAAAATTTAAAAAAAATTAACTTTTTGAATAAAGTAAATTAGAAGTGATTGATAAGGAGAGGCATGACAGGTTTAAAGATTTCCCCTGCTCCCACTCCTCCCCAATTCTCCTGCCTGGTCTATTTTTGCAGGCTTGTCCTTACTGTTGTCAATTCAGTGACTCTGTTCCCTATATGAAGCTTCCTGCTGGAGCTCTTTGGCCTGCTGCATCTTGTAATCCGTCTGGTCTTCTTCCATCAATCATGCCTTGTATCTGCCAAGCACAGTCTTTGACACCCCTCTCCAAGTTGTCCACCTAGTTTCTTAGAGGAGCAATTTAATGTAAAGAAAAAAAATAATAATCATCTTATCTGTCACAGAGGGTTTAGGCACAAATCCAGTTTCTCTTGGTATGAGCTTTTTCTGTAAAGAAGGGCTTGCAGAAGGGCACTGTACAGTTCCCATGAAGAGGGAAAATGGACATTAAACTACCATCTTGATTTGTTGACAGAAGAAGGAGGCTGAATTTAAGGAGGATTTACTTGGGTTGTTGGACAGCTGAGTTTCTGCACCTGTAAGTCAAAAAGTAATGAATATTTTGCTACTTGTTTTCCACTATGAACTCATTGTATTCAGGAAGGGAAAGAACAGAAGTAACTCCTTTCACCTGTATTCTTATTTTACAGGAAAATGAACATCAAGTGTATTTTGTACCAGAGCTCAACTGTTGAACAACTATGCACAATGCTTTATTATTTCACTTTTCTCTTGGCCTTTTTTATGATCCAATTGTTTCCAGATGTGTCCATTCCAAATAAATATCTACCACCTTTCCTTGGAGCAGTCAGAAACCACTAATGAGTTGTCACATAGCAGCTGTGTCAGACTACTACCTGTTTTCAACCAAATTCTCGGCTCTTCTTGTAACATTTCTTAAGAGCATCTGTTCCAAAGCAGCACTGGATATTTTTGATTTCCGATGAACTCAAGGGTGACTAAAGCACTCAACATCATGCAGAATCAGCTTTATGAAGATATCCAAGATGGACCTTTGCTAATGTGTTTTCAAAATGTCAGTTAGTGACATATTTGTTGCACAAAACAGCCAAAGGCTTAGGTCTTGTTCCAGTTCATGTTATAGAACAATAGGCAAAATCAGAAAGATCACATCCTAGGATGACTGCGCTGGGTTAGGATGTGTTTTTCTTTTCCACTTATTTCTGTTGCTTTGAATGTCATAATTGGTCTCCTCAGTGGGCTGACTTTGACTAACTGCTGTCATGCATATGCTCTTTTCACTGCCACTTTCTTCTTCTCGTCCCACAGACGACTGAACAAGTTGCATGCCAGAAGCTTGATGGGAGCTGGAAAGAGCATGAAAGTGTCCTTCCTGGCTTTATTTCAATATCTTTGCCAGATCCTGATGTTGGGTGGAACCCGGAAAGTATTCACATAGAAAAACAATTAAGAAAATACCATGAACAGTATTAATTTTGTTTTTAATGTGAATTTATCTGACTCATTTGAACAATATTTATTTCAAAGACTCAGAAACACTTTTTTTTTTTTTTTAAATTAACAATGAAAATGTACCACTTGTTCTTTTTTGTAGGTACTAAGTGAGCTGGATTCAGAGTAAAAACTTTGTAGTTCCTTAAATTCAGAGGGACAAAATTGGCTTCAGAATAATGAAATTCATCCTGTGTTGTAAATATTGTACATTCTTGTTGCTTATAATAAGGATTATATAGTATAATAAACTATATAAGAATAATTATTTTGTAACAGTCTGTGGTTCAATAAATGCCTCATATGCATATTGGCATAGGTGAACTGATAAGTTCCAAAGGAATTCAAACAACTTTGACTACTTCGACTAAGATTGACCAGCAATGGATGAATAATGCATGTGGATACATTGGAGACAGTAGAAACAGAGCCTCTATACCTTAAAAGAGGTATAGAATTCTTCATTGTAGGGCTTCATTGTAGGTGCTGTTCATCTGCCTTTTTCTCTTTGACACAGTTTTGTAAGTGTTCCCTCCAGCTCTAGCTCCTGAGCCATTAATTTTCTTAACTTCAGCTATGCTGTGTTTGCCTTACAAAAAAGCACCTCCCACCAATTGTCTCACCTTTTAGGCAAATGACAATGTTGAGCAGCAGTAATGTTTTTTGATTCCCTTATTCTATTTTGATCATGGTGAGTATAATTCTCTTTTAGCTGGAAAATTGAAGATTGAATTGTGCTTAAGAAGGCTTCTCTTGAAACAGGAGCAGCATGGCTGAGTAACACTTCAGTCATGGGGTAAGAACATAATAAAAATGTCAATAGATAATCAGTTGTAACACTTACTGCAGTACTGCTACATATAGTTGTATGTACCTTTTCAAAATTCTCAATTTTTGTTATGAAAAGCATAGACTTGCATCACACTGCAGAGATTGGGAATTCTGAGACTTCACTGCCAAACTTAATGTCAGAGAATTTCCTTTCTTGACAGCACTCATTATCCAGATTCCAACCTCTAAAAGTGACCAAGTGAACTAGAAACATTATCTCTTCAGGAATGGGAATGTAGGATTCCATATTTCTACTGTTTTTCCAGAAGAGAGTGAAACATTTCTAGAAAAAGTAGACCTATTTGTTCATTTTTTCAGACAAGTATGTTGTAGAAGCATGAAGTCCAAGTATGATCTTGTCCCTTCCTCTGTCTTAGCATATATCTGGTGATCAATCTGTTTTCTTTTACTTTAATGACCTGATTCTTTACTGCATTGTTTGAGTAAACATAATCAATTGGGGCCTAAACTTTGCTCTGTGGCAGATACCCAGTTAGGCTGATGCTGAAATATTTACTGAGCTCAAGCCTTAAAAAAAAAAAAAAAAAAGGCAGGGGGCAGGGTCAAACTTGAGACCATCTTAAAACTTAAAGAAACATTCAGTGAATTTGCAAAATAATTTTACTCTTGGTTTGGCTGTTGCTTCCTTATTTTCAGTATTCTGATATAACACGTCCATTACCTTTCTGTTTGAATTTTGGCTGAGTGAGCCGCTGTGTAAATTGTATAATGAATCGAAACCACCTGTTCAACATTTGGCATCTTCATATTACATATGAAGACTGAGAATATAGCACTTCAGCTATCAGTTATTCTGGCATTAAGTAAGGAACCAATGAGAACAGGTTGGGAATGCTGTTGCAAACAATTTTAATCACCGTTTTACTGAGAGGAAATTACAGAGACTGAAAGCATGCTGCTGGTGGAGAAGGATTTAAATGTAGAAGTTATGCTGATAAACTTTTTAATATAGCTTAAAGGCAAGAAAGCTAAGGGTAAAGGGGAAGTGAAAAAAAAAGTTAATAATTTCCTGAGCAGTGAGGTACAGATTGACATCAACAAGCTTTTCAGATCAGTGCTGATAAATAATTCCAAATGAAGTTATTAATCTCATCTGGCAAAATCTCTCACTTGTTCCACAGTGAGTTTCAGGAAGACAGGGATCAAACTATTTGCTTTTGCATTTTGCTAGGAAACCTATTCATCCCAAACCCTTCAAGTCAATAGAAGGACTATTTTTCTACTAACAGCGAGACAGTCATCGTTAGTTGCACTGAGTACCCTGTTACTTTGCAAGTGATATGGAGGATTATTATATGAATAAAAGGATAGAATTTAATAAGTCATATATAGTTCATAAAGTTATTGACCAAGTTGTAGTTACAGGAGGTTTTGTGCAACTGGCATAATGTATATTGATAAATTAGTAACCCACTTGTTGGACAATGAACATAAAGCCCTGGTGAATAGTTTGCATCAAGTGCCTGAATGGTTTGGTTTTTTCTGTGTAATGTCTGTGAATGTCTGGTGTATTTACCAGAACTGGTCCTTCTACAGTGGTTTGTTTGTTTGATGTGGGTTACTCATTGATAACAAGTATCTTTTGTTATTTGTGGCATAGGAAGTAAGAAATCTGGAACTGGCTTGCTGTACTTTTTAATGCCTGAAAACTTCCAGATCAGATGTATTAGTGAAAAAACAAATTAACAGCTCCCACCCACCCCTTCAACCCTCCCCCCTACCCCAACCAAAAAAAAGCCCCCAAACAAAAGAGCCCCAAACCAAAAGACTGCAATTGCAACTGCTTCAAGAGGAAAAAAAGTACATCTCTGTCCTAGCACTCCTGTTTCGTACTTGTCCAAGTGTTCTGGGTATACTGTTCTTACTCTAAACATAGTAAATTCAACCCCCAAAAGAAGGGCTCTCATGATTAAGAGCTAGGCTGGATCTTGAAGGAAATTAATTTGGTTTCACTGCCGCTTTCCTCGGTGAACTGGAGCAAGGCACTGTGTCCAGATGTTCAGAGGTGCCTAGATGAGAGGGATGCAGCTGTCCCACAAGGTGGAGAGCTCATGCTGCTCTGTCCTACCACAGCTATTGCTTCTGCCTTGTTGGTGAATCCACTCCACCTTAGGCATCTATCTCCTACTGGTTTCATTGTTCCTAGCCTTGTATTATCTGTCTGTTGATCTCTGTCTAGAAGGAATCTTTTCCTCTCTATTTAAATGCTAAGTTTTCTGTGTAAGTGCCACCCCACTTTTCTGTAGCTGCTAGTGAATGCTGTAATACAAATAATCATCCTTTTATGTGGTTGAATTAAAAGACACATCTGGCAAAGTTGATGTAGAGAATAAATGACTATACTATTCCTGCCTCCTCAATGGGTAATTTTTAACTCTCCTAGACTCTATTTCATTGAATATACAGGATTATCAAGTGTGAATTAGCGATGAATAGTATATCAGTACCACAGTAGTATTGTGGCTTTAATGTAGTAGCTGTGTAACAGCAAAGTATTTACAACACATTTTCACTTCTAGAGCTTGGTTTGGCCCTACTGTGCCCCCGGTCATCTCTGTGCCCATGGTCAAACCCTCCCAAAACTATGTGTGTTGATACTTTACACATTTCCTTCTATGTCTACAGCTGGCATTGCTCCTGTCTCTTTGGCAAGGACTTGGAGCAGAGCTACTGTGTTGGTGTGGTCAATGCAGTTCTGCTGGTGGGAGTTGTGTTGATGTAGGGGGTTGCATGTGCCTAAGGGACACAGGCTCAGCTCCCCCTGCCATCCTGAACTGCAACCTTTAGAGGGGATGAAGTTCCTTAAGGACAGTTTTAGTGGACAGACATGGGACTAGGCAGTATAGAGAAAAAAGAAGTTCCCTGATATACCTGAAGCACTACTAATCCTGCCTTGGAAAGGTTTAAGAGGGATGGGAAACTGTGGCATTGGTGTCAAAACAAGATTTCAGTGGTATCTTGCTTATCTTCAAAAATGCATTTTGAATTTATTGGAGGTTTTCCACTGACAGTAGTTGGTTGTTGGTTTATCAAGGTCATTATAAGTTTAGTTAGCAGTGCTGTTGTTATTTTTTTAGAAACTTTTAAGTTCCTTACCGAATATGTTGCCCACCTTATTTCCCATCTTTTTATTGTATCTGGGGGCCATTACAAGTCAATAGCATGTAAAATTACATTATTAGATCAAAACCACTCTTAGAGTATTGTTGCATGTATCAGATACATTTACTCCAGTATTGCTAATATCTTGCTTGCTAATATATGCATTTATTCAGAGGATCTCATGAAAAACATTAACCTGTAATCACTGTACCTAAATGTAGACAGTTTTCAAACCTACACAGGGGTTTTCACTGACTCACATTGGAATATGGGGCTACTGGGGCTATGTTTATGTCGAGAGATCTTCTACAGTGTTGCTGTGTAACAATACAATGCAGATGACCAGAGCAGAACTAAAATGCTGCCATACAGACATATTTAAAAGCAGTAAACAGTTCTTAGCATTCTTCTTCAGTATTCCTTAACTGGTGAAGTGAATGAGTGGGAAATCGAGGAAAAGATGTGATATACTGATGGTACATAGCAAACAGTTGAAAGTCAGACTAGATCCCAGATACTTTGCTTTCTAATCTGTTGGCCTAATAATTACTGATTTATAGTATTAATAAAGGACACAAAAAGCAGATATCATTTAAGAATCAGAAAGTTCATCAGATATTAAAAAGCTGTTCAGAAAGTTGACTATCTGCAGCCCCAAAAAGCCATAGATAGTGTTGGCAGTGTTTGAGACAAAGCAGATAATCCTCACTAGTTTTTAACTTGATATGGATCCTAAGACCTGTAATAAACCCAATCCTGAACTGCTTTCTCAGGCAAAACTTCCACTGAAGTTTCTTTGTTTAAGTGAAGACCAGAGGATGTGACATTTCTTGCGATTAAACTCAGCATTAAAAAAATCTCTTCCCCTAGTCTTTGATGTTTACTTCACAGTTTGTTCTAACAGATTTTCCTTTTAATAATTTGCCTCCAACAGTATGGCAGCTTCTGTTGGATAATTCATAGTATTCATGAAAGATTATAGCAGTGAATGGACCTCACTGAAGTGTTTTGAATCATTAGCGATTCAGAAAATAAACATGTTTTTTTCATTCAGTCTGGATCCAAACTGTTGGAGTAAACAGCGCTTTTTTTTGTGGAATGGACATTGCATAAAGACACTCAGCTAGATAGACAACAGTGCACCAAAACTGTATGTTTAAAAAAATTCAATGTCAGTGGTTTGTATTCTAAAAATATTGTAGAAATAATCTATGGCCAAAAAACCTGTGCTCAGCTGTAGCACAAGAATAATTTGCCAAACAATCAGGTGAAGCAGGAGGTTCCAATTTTGCAGAGATTTAGGGGCTCCTGGCAGAGAGGAAAGCTGTGTTATATACATGCTGACAAGTACAAGATAAGCAAGCTTTCCACTTGTTGCAATCTTGTTGGTTTAATTACCCTCCAGTGCCCATTTGTGACAGCCACTTGGAAAGTCAGTACTGAGGATACAAGTTTAAGTCAGATTCTGCTAGTTATCAAGTAATTGTGCATTTTGGCAGGAAAAAAATAGGCTTAAAAGGGGTGAAAACTACTACAGCAGTAAAACTCAAAAGAAACATCTCTCTTTAAATCAGTTTCCAAGCCTATGATGAGCAAAATTTCAAAACCGAAATATGTCTTTGCAAAGTGAGTCAAAGCTATTTAGGCATTAAACAATACTTTGCCATTTGCATAATAGACAACTAACAGCAAAACTTCTTGCTATCTGCTTTAATATACACAATATACTGGAAGGGATTTATAGTATGGGTTGAAAAAGGAATTTTCTATATACAAAACTCAATTTCTACTTGATGTCATGTGGGATTGAGACAGATTCTGTAACATTTTGATGGGGGGTTTTTTGGTTGGTTTTTTTTTTTTTTTTTTTTTTTGTTCCAATGACTAAGTCATATGAGGAAATACTACCTATTTGGTAAAGTAGTTATCATTTCCTACTCTTGGATATGAAGTAGTTGATCTTGTTACACAAGGGAAAAACAACTTAATTGTTTTGTGATATGCTAATACTGTAGAGGTTTGCCCTTGAGGGTGACATTCTATTCACGTTAATAATACATAACTGTTTTCTCTCTGCCTTTCAAAAGTACTTCTGATATTTATTTCAGTTCAAATTTCCAAGTTTTCACTGTCAATGGTTGAAAAGACCTTTTAATCATACCCTACATTTAATATTTAGCACTCTGAATTTTTCAATATAAATTAACCCCAAATTATTTGTAATTCTCATATTTAAATTTCTTTCCTGTTTCATTATATTTTTGCAGTAGTGTAGAGGGCACAGTATAAGAGTCCATTGTTAACAGCTGTGACTTTATGCGTAATTAACAGCAGAGGACCACCTCTTTGGTCCATGACATGATGTAGTTTTAAGCCATGCTTTCCTGATTTGCTGTCAGAGAAAGAAGTCTTTGGGGACTGGATTCAAGCTGTTTGTTTGTTTTTTTGGTTTTGTTTTATTTTATTTTGTTATTACACAACTCCTAATACAGTAGGGCCATGTTCTCAGCAGGTCTTCCAGGCACTGTTGCAATATAGATACATAGTAATATTAACTCTCTTTGACAATACATTCTTCTTCCCGTTAGGTATTGGTGTCATCAATTACTTTTTCTCCAACTGTCCTGTGTTAGCTTCCATCCCCCTCTTCCTTCCATATTTATTTCATCATTTACAACCCTGCTAGGTCTTTTGTAAATGATTTCTCTGTTGTTAATGAAGTTCAGAATATGTCCTAGATCAATATAATATTCCATTTTTTCCTTTGTTGTTGTTAGCAAGTTCAAAGACAAATAGATTATTAAATATAAAATTGAGATATAAAACATTCTTATCCACTGTGATACTTTATGTGGTTGTGTTTTTTATTTTCTTCTACTTCCTTGAAAACTTCTGATTACAGTGATAGAGACTTGCTTAGGGTGTCATTTAGGTTGGTGGTTATGTGCCTGAGAGTAACCTTACTCTCTTAATATGGAAGAAGCTACATCAAATACATGCCTGTGAAGTCTGTACCATGCAAGTTATACAGGACAAAATTTCTCTTGGCATGGTCACAGAGCAGATTACTTATATTAGTAAACATGCTCAGTGAGTCTTCATCATTTGCTGTAAACCATAATTTAACATACTATAAGGATACTGCCTGTGAAGTCTCTGAAGCTGAGAAATGTTAGCAGCTGAAAGCATACTTCAGAAGAGTGTCCTCAGCTGCTTGCTGTGTTCTTGTACTGTTCCCTTGTTATGTGTCTGACCACTTTTGGAGAAAGGGTATGGGAATCAATGGACTGTTGGTGTGACCCCATATATCTGCTCTTATGTTTTACCAGTGTCGTAAATTTCCCACATCTGCATATCTTTGCAAAGGAGGGAGAGGAGGAGTTTAAGAGATAGTATAGGCAAGTTTCCCAAGAATATACTTTTCTTAGTTTGCATCAAAGTTCATGTGAAACAAATGGATAAAAGCAAGAAAGAAAATAGAAATGAGGATATAGAAGCTCCCATAATGAAAGAAAAGTAAAACCCAGATCTCAATGAACTGGGAGAAGGAGAATTAGATTATATCTTTCCCAGAGTTCTGAAAAAGCTTATATTAAAACTTTATGTAAAATACCAAGCATTTTTAGTATGTCTGTCTAGTCAGGTTGTCCCTCAAGAATATTTCAGGTAGTATGCATATTTAAGGCAAGGCAGAAAGCAAACTTGGGATGATTATGAGCTTCGTTGCAATATTATTGAGGACTTTGTAACAAATTTCAAAGGAAAGGATAATTTGAAGGTAAGTGGAGTATGGAATTAAGTACAGAATGGGTTTACTAAATGTAGGTCACAGTCAACTAACCTGTAGTGGTTTTTTAAAATTATAATAACTGCCAATGCTATACACTCAGATCCCAATAATGATCTTCCTGAAGTGAAATACTGAAATTAAGTAGACACCAGACTGAATTGGATCAGCTCCAGAGCTTGTTTGACAATGATCATGCAGTTCTTTCTGTTTGTCATTAACAAAAATAAAGTTGTCAGGACAGTTTGCTCTTTTGCTGCTATTGGTTTCATTGGCTTTCCAGTGTTATGCTAATAAAACCTTTTGTCAGCAGATGCAAATGAGACCTCGTTTAGCAATAGCAGAACTTTTTAACAAAACTTTTTTTTTTTCCTCACGCAGAGTTACTTTTTAAGTGCCGAATGGAAACCACATGAAGAGACAGATATAAAAGTTCTTAATGCAAATCTGCAATGCTGTTTTTGCTGACTTTTTTTCCCCTCCTGCTTTCATGTCCAGCCAGGTATGTCCTGTTAATGTAAGACTCTAACCTTTCACAGATTCTTAGAAAACTCAGACGGGGTCTGAGACATAAAAAGTTTGATGTTGTAATTTGACTAAGGTCAGTTGGAAAGAAAATGCAAATGAATCTAAACAAAATACAGGATCTTCCTGCACTAAAGGTCCAAACTTAATTGTTTACGTCCTTATTAAATGTCCTAAGACAGATTTGGAAGCTTATTTTTATGTTAAGAAAAAAGCCAAAATTTTCCTCCTTTACATGTATGATGAAATCTATTTTATTATGTCCTTAAAGGCACAGCATTACTGATATTTGAGAATGAAATTCTGTTGAACAGGAGGAAATTATGGCTGGGTTTGGTTACAACTGTGTAGCTGTCACAGGCTGCCAGGGATTCCCCATTAGCTGGAGTAGTAAAGGGTTGTGCTTTGAAGAAGAAAGTCTTATGTACTATTACCATTTCATTATGAAGTTCTTAATCGTAACTCATTCATTACAATAAATATGTTTACTAACATGAATTCAGTATAATATGTAGAAAACTGTCATAAATGGCCTGTTCTGTAAATGAAGGCATGTTAAAAAGAATAATAATTCTCCTTAAATGTCAGAAACTGAGCTGATGAGAGGAAACGTATATAAAATGAAGAGCTGGACTGCAGTTACTCCTGTTTCCTTCTCTTCATCCAGGCAGGAAGAAAAATGCAACCATTGTATCTCCCTTTCTTTTGATTATCTTTGTAATCTGTGCTACATACTGAAAGCACTGGGTGTATTCGTTGGAAGACCACCAGAGTTATATAAATGTATTTCTGTTCACAGGGTATGAAATTAAAAGGTAACAGGCTCAAAAGAGAACATCAGAGAAGCTGAAAAATAGCAAGGATTGCCACTAATCCTGTTTGAATGCACTGACATAATGACATATCCTAACACAAGTCAGGCCATAGGTTGGAAAAAATTGTGCCAGGCAATGCATATTATCTGCAACCCTCTAACCTTTTCTATTTTATGTTAGAAAATACGTCCACTCTAGAGACTAAAAATTAATCTAGAAAATAGGAATGTCTTTGTTAAACCCCAGACAATTTATCATTCCTCAATTAGGATGTTCTTTAGTTGGTACATCTTTAATCAGAAATGAGACCTCTATTCTTATTTCCTTTGCTCTCTTGATGTCAGAAATCAGGCCCTTTAAGGAAAAAAATAGAATTTAAAAGCAAATCCTGCAGTAGGAGAAGCCTTTTGTGTTCCTTAAGATTCTTGTATTTTAAGTACCTATAGGAAATGCTTTTCATTAGATGAAGAATAAAAGAAGCAAATGTTATTCTGCATGCCCGTGTTTGGCATTTGATGATAAGCAGCCAAAAAGTCAATGTGACCCATATGTCCAAACGATATGCTGCTGGGCGTATTTTCTCTAATGCATTTCAAATGAGATCAAGCATTGTATAGCTAGCAAATGCATTTATTCTCTCATATTTGCCTTTGTAGAAAATTAGAATATTTTGCAGAGTAATGTACTTGTTTTTTCTTCTTTATCGTTATTAGTCTTTTGCACAGAGGGCATAAGTATTGTGTTTGGTCCCCTTCCTTACAGCTGTTGTCAGCAAGATGGATGAGAAGTGATCGTTGTGAACTATTATCTTGTTTCATATTCTAGATTACCTGTGAAAACAGAAGCAGATGGTGGACAGCAGAAGGGATGTTCTAAGTATGGTGGTGTCTGTGGTGTCACACGATACACAAATTTTCCTCTTAGTTGTTATCTCCATCATAAGTGTTTTTCAGGAAGATCTCACTTCTTGAAAGAGCTTGCTGGTACCTGCTTGCAGAAAACATTTGAGCCTTCAAACTAAAGGAGAATGTGAGGGAATTTCTAGGTGGGTGGCTTGACAGAATCATCTTTTATTTCATCTTGGTAGCTGTTCCCTTGCAATCCAGCTGAGTTCAACAGTTGTAGTGCAGGTAGAGAGGCAACCCTAACCTTGTCTGATGCTGTGATCCATGCCTTTGGTGGTTTAACCCCAGCTAGCAACTAAGCACCATGCAGCCGCTCACTCACTCCCCTCACACCCAGTGGGATGGGGGAGAAAATCAGTAAAAGAAGTGAAACTCGTGGGTTGAGATAAGAATGGTTTGATAGAACAGAAAAGAAGAAACTAATAATGATAATGATAACACTAATAAAATGTCAACAGTAACAATAAAAGGATTGGAATGTACAAATGATGCGCAGTGCAATTGCTCACCACCCGCCGATCTACACCCAGTTAGTCCCCAAGTGGTGATTCCCCCCACACCCACTCCCCCCAGTTTATATACTACATGTGATGTCACATGGTATGGAATACCCCTTTGGTCAGTTTGGGTCAGGTGCCCTGGCTGTGTCCTGTGCCAACTTCTTGTGCCCCTCCAGCTTTCTCGCTGGCTGGGCATGAGAAGCTGAAAAATCCTTGACATTAGTCTAAACACTACTAGCAACAACTGAAAACATCAGTGTTATCAACATTTTTCTCATACTGAACTCAAAACATAGCACTGTACCAGCTACTAGGAAGACGATTAACTCTATCCCAGCTGAAACCAGGACAATACCTCATCATGGTTTAGTACTAAAGGTAAACCATTCTCACCTAAAAATCACCTTTTGTTTGAGAGAGGAAAATACTTTTTTTTGAGTATTCTAATTGGAAATGTTTAAATTTTTCTGTGATAACACCAACTAATAAAACAATGGCTGAGCTGGAGATACAGGGAAAAGCTGTCTGTTTTTCCTTACCCTGCGTGCTGCTAAGCTAAAGTTTTCTTTTATTCATTATCCGAGTGTCATAGCAGAAATATGCTTGAAATACTTAGGTAACTTGTTTTCTGTTTCACAAATGTGTATGAAATACCCCTGTTTGCAGAAACAGTGGCCATTTTTTTCTCAAATGTGATGAATGACATGGTACACTGTGTTGTTTTCAGAGGTCTTACTTTTTGCACTTCCGTTAGTGAAGTTTTAATCTAATTCAAGGTTAGATTATTTAGGGACTAAGGAAATACTTGTTCTATGTGTACAGGAGGAAAAAATAAATCTGGAAACCTGTAATTCTTTAGCGAATGAGATGTAGAAGTTGTTGCTAATGCTGTTTACAAAGCTTATAGTGGCAGTTTGTATTTTCTTTTCATACTGGAAGTCATAAAGTTTACTTACTATTTTTGTAGGCTTGGATAATAAACAGAGCCTCTGTGACAACCAGGTGATCAGGCCCAGTCAGCGTGGGTTTATGAAGGGCAGGTCCTGCTCGACTAACCTGATCTCCTTCTATGACAAAGTGACCTGCTTAGAGGATGAGGGAAAGGCTGTGGATGTTGCTTAACGGGACTTTTGTAAAGCCTTTGACACCATTTCCCACAGGATTCTCCTGGAGAAACTGGCTGCTCGTGGCTTGGACAGGGGTACTCTTTGCTGGGTAAAAAACTGGCTGCATGGCCAGGCCCAAAGAGTGCACTTTGTGTTATTTCACAAATATATGTAGATGTGTGCCTATGCATCTGTGTATATAAGCTGTCCCCAGTGTAATCTCTTACAGTTTTGCAAAAGTTAAACATGAGAATACCTTATCAGGGGCAGGGATGGGGAGGATTGAAGGTCAGTAAGTCATTCACATAGTCAGCAGCTTTCAAACTCACACTGAGAAAAGCTTAGAGTGGGATGGAGTGAGATCTCAGGGGACAGTGGCTAGAAATACTGTATGATGTGCTAAAATTGGCCAAAGCTTTTGATGCATCTCTTAGCTGTGTTCTACTTTGGACTAGGAAGGAAAAATGCTGCTTTCAGTTTTACTTATGCTTTTATGAAAAATTTTGAAAAATGTAGAGAAAACAGATACCAAAAGTGGATGAGGTGCTCCCTTGTGCTTTGTTGCATGCAGAGATGAGATCCTGTGTTGTCGCCCACTCGCATTCCCTTCTTTATACATCTAAAAGGCATGACAGCCTCTTAAGTCACAGCATAGCTCTGAGAAGTTGGCTTTCATTATTACCTTGGCTCCTGATTGTTGGTCTCCATTTTGTAGGCATGGCCTGTTTGCCATGTTCCCAAATGCATTACTTTATATTTCACAGAATTGAAATTAATATAATCCGAAAGGATACAAGTTACTAGGAAATTCAGATCTGTTTGTCTTAAAAAACTGTCTTTGTTGTTATTGCTGTATTTTACTATATATACTGTCATCATCATTAAGGACTTCTGGAGGGTATAGACAATACTCATTTGGGTGAGACTTACTACTGTAGAACCCACAAGAAATAATGCCATTTGATGTTTTTTTCTAATACTGACTCTAACGCTTTTTTTTTAAGCCACCTAAGGTGCATTTCACTTGTTCATGATTTAAACTGAATGTGATGTGGAATGAAGTCGGAGGTCTTGTAAAAGTCTGTATCTGTTACATCTGTGCAGTTAATTTTTCTGTAATAACCCTTGAGAAGGAAGTCAAGTGTCTTTCATAAGAGTATTGCTTTCTAAAACAGTATCAACTGGCATTTGTTACCTTCATAAGTTATTAGTTCAGTAGCTGTCAACTGTACACAAGTGTCTAAAGACAGTCTGCAAAGAGAGACTAAGAGGAAAAAAGCAATTTTTCAGAGGGCTTAGATTCACTATCAAGGAGTCTGAGATCCATTGCAAAATACATATGGATATGGAAATTGGAAAAGGCAGAGGACTACTGTTTAGCTCTGTATTAAGTTAATTTCGCATAAGGTTTTTCTTAATTATGCCTTGGAGTGCTGTCAAGCTATCTGGCCTACTGATACCTTGTTGTCTTCTGTATACTATATGGTGAATGAAGTATTTCAGGGTTTTTTGGCACTTACCAAGATTTCAAGATTAATTTAAAAAAATATATAATTTTACCACCTATTGAAGGACTCACAGAAATATTTTTTCTTTTTAATTCTTAATTGTTGCTTCACATTATCCCTGCTTTCTGAAGTACTGGATGATAAAAAGGCAACAGTCTAAGTTGCTGATAATTTCATTACATCCATCTTTCAAACACTTTACTATTTTCTTTTGTTCTTCACCTATGGCAAAAAATATCCTTTGCAGTTTAAACTTACAACTTTGCTTCCAAAAACCCCAGTTATGATATGTTGGTTCAATAGTTTCACATGCAATACCCTTTTGATAAAATAGTTCAACTGTAGTTGTCATCTGTTTGTATACACTTTGTTTTCAAATCACAGTTGATAATGTTTGGTTTTCCTTTCTTGCTTCTAATTTCCTGTTTTGATATTTTATGACTTCATGAGCAAGTACTGCAAAATATTGAGAAATATTAGTAGATACTCTCAAGACATATTATTTTGATTTTCTGCATGTTAAATAACTTGTTTTATTCTTTCCTAAATAAAAATTTCTCAATTTTTTTTAGGTTAAAATGCTGAAAAATGAACACAAGATTTAACTGAGGACTCAAAAACATGTTTAATCCACCCAAATAGTAAGTTTTCAACTGTTCAGAAACGTGTGAAAAAAATATTTCATATTCACTAAAACCATCACCCTTGGCAATTTTGCCCAATATGCCAGCAAAGGTAAGATCAGGTGCTAGTAGATTTGGTTTGTTTCCTCTTTTTCCCTTGCCCAGGTCTTTTTCTCTTCCTTATCATCTCGTTGTATTGTTTTCTTCCTCTTCATTTTCTGCCTTTACACTACCAGAAAACTATTCTTTTGGATCCACACTCTTGGTTGTGCACTTTCCAATCTCTTTTGCGTCTGTACTCAGCTTCTTGGTTGCTGAGGTTTGGACTGATGGAAGCTGCTTAAAATGGAATGTTCTTAGGTTAAGGGCAATGTAGCAGACGTAATGTGCATCCCAGAAAGAAGGGCTTAACGTGGCAAGAAATGATATAACTGTAAAAGAGAGAGAGGGAGATGAAGAAAGATGAGAAAGACAAGGCAGCTGAGTGCCTTCTCCAGGTGTAACTTCATTAGGTCTGGCTAGAATTCTGTTTGGCATGAAACTTTGAGATTTTGGAACTTATGTTTATTCAGCATTGGGAAAAAAATAGACATGTGAATAAAAAAAAAACTATAAGGAGTGACATGCTAGAGAAAAGATAAATAAGCCTCCTTCTGCAATGGAGGAATGATTTACTTTGCCTTGTCTGATACCTTACTCAGTTTGGACGTCCCAAAGGTTGTTTTACAACTCTTGGCTACAGTGTTGGTTTGATACAATTGAAGTTTATTTGCACAAAAAAGAGTGGCTCTAGCAGATGAGTTGAACTCCATAATGTAGGTCCCTCATTTAAATCAAAGACAAAAAGGTGCCAGGAGCCATTTTCCAAGCAGTGAAACAGCATTCCAACAATGAATGGTAGGAAAAAAGTTAAGCTTCTGTTTTGGCATTTTTTTGTTGCTTGGTATTTAGTCTGTTTGTAGTAGGTATGTTAATAGTGGTAGTAGTGTGACTTTTCTTAGTTCAAATCCCAAATGAAGCTATTGAAGAAGCATTGACTTCTTGCAGTTGCTCTGAACATTGTGGTTTTATTATTGGAATAAAATGGTTAAACAGGGCATAGCATTCTTTGTGGCCATCTGTTTTTTGAATGTTCTGGATATATGTATATAAATAAAAAGTAGTATCCCTGTTAACTAAACATTAAAAAAAATTCAAATGCCAAAAATTATTTTTGTTTATTGTTTTCTTCCTGTGAGTGTCTGCTATGTCTCTTAGAACAGAGAGGGACAGATTTATTGTTTCTGTATCATTATATTGCAGATAAATACCTGATTATGCAGCTCCCATGCAGTCTTTGTCAGGTTATTGCAATCCAATCATTAAAAAATTCATTGCATCCATCCTTATGAGAAAAATCCCACTTAGGAACTCAGATGGAAGAGTTGCACATTGAAAAGAACAATCATGATGTCTTGATTTAATTGCAGTTGCACTGTCTTGTCTTACTGGTTTTGCTCTGGAGGGGCTCAATGTGAAAGCTTTTGATTTTCCAAAGTGACTAGTGATTTTGAATGCCTTGCTAAAAGATTCTACAAGTTTCCAATGTGAGACACACAGAAGAATCTGATTTTTTTTTTTACCCATTTTCAGACAATCAAGTCCATGCCATGTCTTTTACAGACTGCTTACAGACTGAAGAAATCAAAATTGGAAACAGTTTTTCACTTTTCCCTGCATTTTGTGAAGGGAAAATATATTTCTTAAATTTTATTATTTTTTAAAGATATAAGTACATATTGTGAAAAACCTATTGGTGCTAATGAGTGTTTTTGCTAGAAAATGGGGAGAGGGAAAAATCTTTAGGTGAAGGAGATTTAGTATAAACCACAACCTTCTGAAACAAGAATGAATTCCTGCGTCTATCTCTGACAATGACTTTGGTTGTGAATTTATTTTTTTTTTAAGCTTTCTGCCAGGTATGTCTTAGAAATCATTACTAAAACACTGTTATTTGCTCCCTGTCAGTTTCTGACTAGTTGAGCAGGACACTGCATTCAATGGAGTGGAAAAAAAGCTGAGTTGGAGTACTAGTGATTTTACATTTTAAATTAGACACAGATCAGACAGAATGCATAACTAATTCAGATGGTGCAGATTCATTTGTATCTATAAATATCCTTGAAAAATAGATATGTTCCCAGTTTTACCTGGATATTCTTCCAAAACTTTTGTCTTTGTGAATAAGTGAAGGAACATGTCTTCATTTCTTTACGGAGTCTTGAGTTTCTTCATTATAAAAAACCTAATTTGTATAGAACGAGGGAGTTTTTCTTTATGCTAACCTCAATAAAATTGGAAGGAGAATTATTCTTATTAAAACTGTCTCAGGCAAAACAGTTTATTACAACCACAAAGTACTATTTGTGCACCAGTTGTAAGGAATGAAATTTTAGAGACATCTCCTGGGTTTTTTCACCAGCCACAGAGTTCAGGAGAAGGCTAATGTAATGCTTTAATTTATTTTGGAAGAGCAAGAGAAAATGAGGGTAAGCTTTATTATTCTTATTCTTCTTCTTATTATTATTATCATTGGTCATATGAGAAGTTGAGAAAAATCTATGCTAAGCCTGTAAGTTGTTGAAATTTGCTTTCACAGGATGAAGTGCAACCAGAAATTGTCTTTTCAGATGCTGTTAATGGATAGTTCCGTGAAATAATGCAAGTGCCTCCAAATATTTGTTTTTATTTATTTTATATTTAATTTTGCTGAAGAATTAATGCAAGGTAATGACTTTGAAAGCAAGTGTTTGTGAAATCTGAATAAAGTTAGTGTGAGGTAACGATAATTGTGTTATGTTCCTTTCACAGTAAGGTTCAGTCTCCTAGTTGTTTATTTTTTATGGTTCAGTGAAGATGTCCTAATTTTTTTTTAGGTCTAAACCAGTCTCAGTTGCTTTCAGTCCACTTTTACAGTACGTGCAACACCTCAGGGTCAAATCAATCACTACCACAAACTTCAGTGAGAGTGAAATGTGTTTTTGTGTCTGCAGTTATGACATTATTTCCCATAGTCTGCTTCCACTTTCTTTAACAATAGCCTCCATGTCTGATCCAATAAGCTAACACATAAAAATATGTCAACTTCTGAGCCATGAGCACTTTAAATGATAAAGAAATCTCTACCTCACTTTTTATAAAGGCTTTTTTTAAGAGCATTTCAGAGCCTTTTGCATTTACTTACTGTAAAAATATTCTCTTCAACTACAGTTACTTTTATCATGTTGGTTGGAAATGGAAGGAGAGTAACAAACCCCAGAGTGGTAACACTTTAAATTAGCAAGCAGTAAGCAATTAGAACAAGATCATGGGAGAAATGAGAAAGTCTGTAGCTCAAACTATTACAGTTTTAATAAAAACAGATTGATGTAATTCTTGGTCAATGTAAACTGATGCTGCTGCTTTGAAGTCAAAAGATCTAGACCATTTAACTTAATACAGGAGTAGGAAATTATTGCTTTCTAGATATGAAGTGTCCCTTTTAAAAAAGTAAACAAACATCAACACCCCCCCGCCAAAAGAGCTCCCTCCCATCCCTCTTTAAATTGCTGTTGTACTTCTGAAGTGTTCTTCAGGCCCATGTCATGTATTCGCTGCTCTCCACCTGCCTGCACTGTGAGAACAAGCTTATGGGTCTTCTCTGACCCAAACACATGTGCATGGCTCCCAGTAATGCTACCCACATCACTCCACAAACTGCCCTGTCAGCAAGAGGGAACAGGACAAACTACCACCTCTGTTGGTTCCAGGTGCACCTTGATCCCACACGCAAGGGAGAAGTTGGTGGGAGAACAATTTTAGTGCTTTTAGGTGCTGACCAGCCTACCGTGCTTTAAGCCAATGTGTTTCAGTGTGAATGAGTTTCCTAACTAGCTAAAACCCTTTTTTCTTCCCCTGGCCTTATTCTCAAAAGCCAAGGTAAAAGTGTGGTTGTTAGCAGGTGAAAGACAACATGGTTGTCTTAGTGAGTTAATTAATAGCTATACTCCCTTCTGGGGTCTTGTTCTGGTCTTGGGATGAATAACTTGATGGCTCTTTAGCTGTGCTTCCTCCATGTGAGATCAGGCTTCCTTGTGATCTGTGTCCTACTTACTCATGACATTTTACTTTGTGTTTATGTATGTAACATTCTTTGCTGAAGCTGTGTATTGTCATGCCCCACATGACAACCAGAATGTTGTTCTCAGTGTGGGAAAATAGTGGAAAATGAAAAGATTGTTGCTGGATTTTTTTGGATTTAATGTTACGGCTGAGAACCTGAGGTAAATGGTATATTACTACTAGGCTGGGGGTCACCCTGTTTCCATAAAACTGCCATTTGCAATGTGATATGAGCCATTGTTCAGCTCTTGGGACAGACAGGGAATTAAAAGGTAAGGCTGTCATCCTCCTTCTGTCCCCTAGGTGCAGGGTGTTACAGAGACAAATGCCGGTAAGGGGAAGATTTCTGACCATGAACAAGAGGAAGGGTATTTCAATGTAATTAGAGTTCATCAAATCCGACAAAACTGTGTAAACCTGTAGAACTAAAGTGAGTGCAGCTGTGTTCCCTGCATCGCACTTTATGTTGTATTTCACGGGTAGCCATAACTATAGGTTACAAAGCTTGTTTAATTTATACTGGCAACACTGGAGTGTCTAAGAAATAATACTAGAGTGGTGATGTGTGAATCTCAAAATATTCAGAGGTTTGTTCTAGTTTGGATAGCAGTAAAAAGTGCAGATGCTGATCTGAGCCTATTGGATCTCTCAAAATGGGCTGGGGACCCCAGTACAGAAGAATTCTCCTAAGTTTTTTGGCCACTGCGAGAATTAATTTTGAACTGGTTGGAGCAGTGCCCAAGGCAGCTGAAACCAAATGGTAGTAATCAGCAGCAAAGACAGCCAGAGAGAAATGCAAAAGCTACACAAATAATGTAGCCAGTTTCATTTCAATTTAACTCTGGCATGTTTTTTCTTATTGGCTCTGAAATCTCTTGGCATGTAGATCAAGATATCCAAGCAGTTTGGGCAGAGAATTATTCTTCATCTCTTTGAAAATGCTTTATGCCTTCAGTTAAGGAAGTTCAGCAGAAACCTGCATCTTCAAACTGAGTCCAATGGCAAATTCTAGTCTGTTCCTGTCCATACTAGTTCCACCAGAGCAAGTCTGCCTCTAGAGGTCATGCTCCCTTCAATATTTGAAGGCACTGAAGGAGATAATCTGCTCTCCAGTGTGGAATTCAGGTGCTGGGGTAGAGATACTTCTCTGTATAGCAGAGAGTTGGCATAAACAGTTTGAGACAGAAGAACAGTGAAGTTACAGCACCAGAGATAAGGAGCTTAAATACAAATTTCCAGGTTTTCTGACATTTAAGGGATATGTATTTTAAAGGACAATGTGTCTCCACCCTTAATTCTGTTTTACCTAAGCATTTTTATCAAGAAATGCCTTTATCTTTACTAAAATGGCAAAAATGACTGAACGGTTTGCAGTTCTAGGTGTAGTGAGACCTCCATTGCATCAGAAGTTCATGTGAAACTGACAGCTCTCCAGAAGGCTGTCAAGAGTTGTGGTGTCCCATGAGGCACTATGTAGTTCTCAGGAGCTCACAAATTTATAACCAGCAGGAGCAAAAACAGTATTGGAGGCCTCAGAAGTTTATCAGCTTTGCTGGCATGACCTGTGGAGCCTTCAACTTCTGTGAGCGTGTTTCATGCCTAACTAATGAGGCTTTTAATGTTTTGGCAAAACCTGGGCTTAAAAAAAGCCTAAAATAGGTTGCATATGGTCAGAATCTGGGGTCCCTAAAGCAACCACCCATCGAAGAGGGTGGTTTCTATGATACTCAAGGCAATCTGTGTTACTTAGATATGGTAGTTTCTCTGTAATGAAAGTTAGGACCAGGAGTTAATTAGAAACCTGATTTGTCAGTATTTATTCCTGTTTAACTCTTGCTGGCAAAATTCTTTGGCCCAAAAATTCTGCTGTTAATCCCTGGCTGAATTAGATTTATTTTTAAGTGTCAAGTAAATTGATCAACGCTTTCCTGGTTTTATTACAGAACTTTAAAAATTGCCAGATGCTGCTGGCGAGTGGTGGTTTATGAGGGTTCTTGTCAATAGCCTGAGGCAGGGTAGAAATACAAGGGCAAGGAGGTTATTTTTGGAATGTGCAATGTGATATTTTGTGTTGCACATTTATTTTAAGAGAGGTAATGGACCGTGAGGGCATTTTAAGTCTTCACCTTTTTCCCCTGATAGTTTTGGTGTTTGTGTTTAGAGGAAAAATTGTTTGGGTTTTTTTGAGAAAATGACTGACTGTCTGAAACTTGTCATTGGTCCTCTTTGGTGCTACAGACTACATGACACTGAAAGGAGGAAACAGGTCTATAGGGAAGAATATTACTTATGGGTGTCTATAGTTTAAGGAAATATTCTCTCTATCAGACCTTCCTAGCTGGCAGAGGCACTGAAGTTGTTGTGTTTCATGCTCACTGGGAAAGAAGAGTTTGTGTCTATGGGTCCAGATCCTTCTGATGACACCCACTGTCACCAAATGTGTGGTAACTGCCCTGCCAGTTTGTAAGAAAACTATAGAACTTGGGCTAATTGCTTAGACTTCATGCAGTAAATTTGGTTTTGGTCACTCGAACCATCTGTGATTCTTGGGGGAATTAAAAAAACCTGTGACAGGTTTACAAGCTAAGGTCCTGGTTATATGCTATAATTTACTTCCATAATGAAAAGTTAACAGATCACTTGCCTGAAGTTAGGCCCCTAAATAGACAAACAAAAATATTTTTCTAAAGATGCTGAATATCCAAATCGTTCCCATCATTTAAGTGATGCAGGAGTTGACCCGCATCTGTACAGACCCAATGCACTACTGTTTTTGTAAGGAAACATGTCCTTGAAGATAAAATGTAGAGAGGTAAAACACAACTATGAAAAAATTACATAAGGCATGGCAAAGACTGTAATTTTTGTCAGTTATGGCAGGGAAGCTCTTGAACCCTGTGCCATTCATTTCACATATATCCAAATTATTCTTTTTGTTGGAAATATCCTTTTGTGCCCATTAAGGGCTGGTTTGCATAGGAAGTTTTTATCTCTGAAGTTCTTTAGCCTTTGAATAGGAGAGAGAGGGGAAAAAGAAGAAAGAGAGAAAGAGTATAATTTTCAGACAGCACGTCCCCCCCCAGTCCAAACTTGCAGATTTTTCAGTGTCTCATAATCAAGAAATGGTTTGTCTGATTATTTTGCGATAAATATCCTCCTCTGGGTATGGTCCAGACAGGAGATATTTTAAATCAGAAGGTGCCTTTCCTCCCCTCTGTTACAGGAATTCAATATTGGGATTATGGTTTAAAGGAAACTCTTATCTTTTGACTATGGAATTATTGGCATGGCATCATTATAGTGTGTTGGAAAGGGGTTTTAATAGTCGTTACATTCAGGAATTTTTCTGGACCCTCCGCTTTAGGGGAGGAAGTCAGGTTGCTCAGGAAACCTGATGACTGCAGTGCAGAAGCTGGTGGGGAAAGTCCTGATCCAGTTGTTCTGGCACATGCATGAACAGTAAAGGATGTAAATGAGAAGTTCCAAGAAGTGATAAATTTGACAGCGTTCATGTGGCTAGTCTCAGTGAAGGAAAACAGACCTCAGAAAGCCAGAACTACTTTATTTAGTCATGATGAATCTCAGATAAGAATCTTGTAGTTCCATTAGCTTAAATGCATTAAAAAAAAATGAATATGATGTTTTATATATACACCCTTTAGCAATGTAAATCCAGCATCTACATTTCTGCTACTTAATTGAGTGATATTGCATATAGAAAAAATCATCCGTGTTAGGTTAAAAATGTTCCTTACCTCATTCTCTGTGGTGTAAGTTGGCACAGTTTAATGAGGGCAAGGGAGTTATCTAAGGCATTAAATTTGCTCTGCATACAGAAAAGCAGAGAGGCAGACCTGTAACATGAATTTCAAAGCTATGCTTGAGAACGTCATTAACATGCACCTGCATGAACAAGAATTTTTATTTCCAAGTGGCTGGTTTTACATGCACTAGCTGTTTATAGTGTTTGTCCACTCGCCTGTGTATGCCTGTTGGGAAAGAGCACAAAATTTCCACTGAAGCTCTGTTGTTTACTTCCAGAAAGCTGATCAGTATTTCTGAAAATATGTGACAGATCCTGCCACCCTTGGGGGAAGCTCAATTGTTTACCACCAGTAAAGTAAAAAATACCATATCTTGCTTAAGAAAGAGCACTGGTGGTATTTTCTTTCTCTTCACAGCTGCCTGCACTATATAGTTGTGGTTTATTTGTCTTTATTGCAATGTGGCTGTGCTTTGCCTATATACTGTACATCCAAACTATATCTCGATTTAAAGCTGAATATCATGCTTTCTTTTTGTCTGGGGTTTCATATTCTTAACTTGCCTGGGAATACGGTTTGAAAGGGAGGACAAATGCTGTTTTTTGAGAATCTCTGGTCTCAGTTCAGAAACCAGAATCATCTCCGGACTGCAGACTGACAGCTCATTTCTTTCTCTTTAAGTTCCAACAACTATGTAACAATTTCAAATTAAAGCTCAGTTCAAATCCAGGTCACTAGAAAAAACCAGCTACCATTTTATTAAAAATATTATCACCATCGATTTATCTATTACATAAAAACCCCCAACAATTTAAGACCCATTTTTGATTTTTAGTTGCTCCTATTTGGTAAAAAACTTGGAAAAGTCTGTTTAGTGTTTCACACAGCCATTATGTGGAACTGCAACTTACTGCACTTTGGTCTAATTGCTTTAAACAATCTCTGGTTGCCTGAGCCAAAGAAGATCCTGAACCATACAGATTTAAATGTTTAAGCAAATCAGTGACCTTATTAATTCATAAATCCCTTGTTAGCAAGCTGGAGAAAGAATGCCTATTTTACCACAAACAACTGAAGTATACAGATGAATATGTGATTTCTACTGAAGTATGATCCTTATCTGAGCTAAGTTTTAGGGTTTTGTGTTTATCATGTGTCAACACATTCCAGAACAAGTTCATTTAGTTCACAAATAACTAAAGAAGTAGTAGTAGTAGTTCAAGCATCCTTCAAAGGATTATATTCTTATTACATGTTCAGTAATAAAGATTTTGAAATCATATACTGTTCAAACCTATGTACGTTCAAGGCCAGTACTGTAAAATTCTGCTTTTATTCTATCTTGCCTTCACTAATTCTGCTTTTATTCTATCTTGCTTTCACTAAAAATTCACTAAAGTAAAGAGTAATTTGATAGAAATATATCAGTTATGATATCAATCATGTCCATGAAGCATGATGTAAATTCTTGCATTTGTCTTTACAAAGGCAATGGGCAGATAGGACTTTGCATACACACCTTAGGAAAATAGTTTTAATCAGCTGTTGAATGAGAATGTGCTGGGTGCAAAGAATTGCCTTTATGGGTAGAACTAAACTTTTGGATTTGGAGACATTTCTAATTATTGACTGCTAAATTGTTGACTAAAATTCCTACAAGTTTTCT
This sequence comes from Aquila chrysaetos chrysaetos, assembly GCF_900496995.4. Taxonomy (NCBI): domain Eukaryota; kingdom Metazoa; phylum Chordata; class Aves; order Accipitriformes; family Accipitridae; genus Aquila; species Aquila chrysaetos. The sequence goes on along the minus strand of NC_044004.1, from coordinate 58,196,253 downwards.
CTGAAGACCTTTATGGATAGGAAAGCTCTAGAGGAGAAATAGAGCATACTGACCAGGCAATTAAAGCTACATTGTTATTATCTAAAATCACTGGGCAAAGTTGTGCTAGTTTGAGCTGGTCGTTTGAGACTATAAACAGGATGAACAGGTAGACGTTTACAGAAAACAGGAGATAAAATTGGAGCAGGTACAGTTATATACTCTTTTTACGTTATTTTTAGGAAAGGAATATGCCCAGTTGTAGCTTTTGAAGACAAAACAAAAGGCTGATACTATAGACTATGTTTGTCCAGTAAACACATCTGTGACCGGAAGGGCAAGGTAATACTAGCCACAAGCAGCTGTCTTAACTGAAGTGTAACGTGCTTTTGATCAAAATCCCATAAATCTTCACTGTATTCATGAGCAATTGTATTTTGGCTTGCAGGAACCTGAAGCCTTCATGTACCTGAGGTTAGGGAAATGGGATTTCTGTCCCACATTATTCTTGGCCTTTGCCACCCACAGTGCACTGCTGCATAAATAAAGTCTAAAGAGGAATCCCTCAAAGTTTTGGTAAGTCCATTTAATAAATCATGTAAAAAGAAAAAAAAAATTCCCTTAAGCCAAAGGGAAGTGGTAGAGCACAGTATGTGGGTTCATCTGGTCAGAGTCATGTAAAAATGTGTTTACCCTTCATTTTACATACCTTTTATGTGTTGATATGACATCATTCCCTATAAAGGTAGGAATACTGTGCATGCATAACCATGAGTTTGTATGAGATGCGGTGAATAGCCCAGGAGAGAGGGAACAAGACATAATTTAAAGTTGGAACCTGGAGTGATTTATGAAGGTCATTGTCTTACTGATTCAGATACTTTCCATATGTTGTTGTAGAAACCCCTTTTTGTATTTTGTGTAAAACATGTGTAGCAAATTAGTTTCTATACAACTTTCCTCCTTTAAAATGTTTTGGTTTTAAATGTTGATGTGTTTTTTATCTCCGATCTGTGATATCCCACTGTATTTTTATTGAAAGAACACTTTAAAGATTTTGAGGTGACTTTGCTGAAGTTTGGTGTGGTTGACAATAAACCTGGAAGTGCTTTTGATGCTAAAACATCCTATTGCACTGGATTTATGGCTTGACTTCTGTATCTTGCTTAGCTGATATGCCCTGTATCACACTTAAAATCCTGAAGGTACTGACCTAGTATGGGAGGAATAGAAGAAATTTTTGCTTACCAGCTGTAGTACATTATAATTCTATCTCATTTTATTTTAGAAATTATTTGAAGATGGAACTAGTTACATTAAAATTATGTAATGGGAACATGATTACTAAAAATATATTACTGTTTGAAACATTAAAAGACTCCATTTAATTTACTATAATATATAAAATACTTTTATTGCAGGGAGACTATTTCACTGGTTGCTTAGCAAGTGAACAGACATTTATTAATCAAATAAATCAACACCACCCATGGCAACTTGCCCCAGAAGTACCTGCTGAGGAGAGATGGATGAACAAACCATGAGGAAAAAATTATCTGATCCATGCTGTGCCTTTCTGCTTGCAATTTTCTAGAATTTATTCATTATTCAGCATTATTCACAAAACCATGTCTGCAGAGTAGTTTGTCTTGTAGCTTGTTCAGAAGCTATTTGTAGTGAGTATTCAAAATATACTTCTAATGAAGATTATTTGTCATTAATATGGGGGGGCCAGTTTTTGTGCTTTGTGTAGGATCCCTTATTCAAAAAAGTCCATGGATCAAAAATGAGGCTCCTAAGTGTTACTGTGATGCAAACAAATAATAGCATGAATCACGATATTCCTATAGCTTGACTTTAGACCCTCCATAATGATCTCCGCAGACTTTACTGGTATTCAGAGCAAACTTTAAAATAAATTTTTCAACAGAGACATTTGGGACTGCCACTTTAAAATACATTAGGCACACTTTCTGTACTCCTTTTTTAGAAATACTTGTTTTGGTGGCTGTGTCTGCCACTAAAAATTTTTGCTAGAGTATCCATGGAAAGTGAATTGTAAAGATGACACAAATCCACCTGGAACTAATAAAAGACTCAAATATCATTAAGAAATTGTGAACTTTGTTTTCCTATAACTGTAACCCCAGGTCTATGTTTTCAAACTCTTTCTCCCACCTTTCTATCTTGTAAAGCTTTTAAATGTTCTAGCTATGAAGTTGCCTAAGATAGCATAAACCAAGCTCATCAGTACCAAAAGGTCACTTTGCAAGTGTTCAAGGTATGCTCAGAAACACAAAACACCATCAGTGCTGAAAAACAGTAACGGTAATTCAGTTCTTTGATTAAATGAATCAAAAATAAGCTTGCTATTTGAGCAACAATTGTAATTCTTTGGTTTGTTTCTTTCCTTGCTGTGCAGCCGTGAAGCTGCTGAGTGTGCAGAAGGCTAGGCTGAGCATGCCAGTGAATAGAACCGTAGCAGGACTTTGGACATCCTTTATTGTATCCTGCACACTCTTAAAGTACCAGTGCCCCATTGTTCTCCAGACTTCCACGCTGTGTGAGCTTGCTGCTGAGAGGGGAGAACAAATGTGGCTGTGAAGCTTTAACATCTGCTGCAGCCATGAGTGGTTTGCCAGATGAGCTCTCCAGCAGGTAGGACAACTAGTTCCTTGGGCCTGCTATCATTAGCCAGAGCCACTGCTGCTCACCTCCTGAGGATTGCTACTGTATGTTTTTGGGCTTGAGAAAAGTTTGTCAGCCAAATAGGTGTTTTCCTCATAGCCTAAAGGGAAGGAGAAACAACTCTTTCCAAGGCAACTGTGCAAGCAGCTTCTACGTGCATAAGATGTAAAGCAAATTTGCGGGGCAGGTTTGTGTTACTCATTTTCATTTTTATGTTTTCACAGAATGAACTTTATCTGTGGGCAGGGGACTGAAACAAGGTGTAAGTGATTCTTCCACTCTCAGAAGAGGATCCGAGGTGAAAACGAGAAGTGAAGGGATAGAATGCTGGCTCTCTGAGTGTGAATTGTTTTTACATTATGGTCATCTCTAATTGTACTACCCTTACCTACAGGGAAGCAGTAATGAGTCAGTGTTTGTGCTCAGGCACTAGCCTGCTGACCATAGATTAAAGAATTATGAACGTGTCAGTTGGTAAATTCAAAAGGAGTTCACAGTTGCCTCTTCCAGGTTTTTCTCGGTGCTTAAAACATTTTATCATCAGCTGCTTTCTGCTGCTTGTAGAACCACTGGAAATCCCACCCCAGTCTACCGCTTATTCTCTCTAAAGTCAATCAGTTTCAATTCTTTGCTCTCACTGGGTGATATGGCTAATTAGAGAAATGGCAAGTTGCACGTCACAGCCCTGGAAGACCCTCTTCCAAGCAGAGTCCTTCCCAGGCAGGGACTGCTCCTCTTCTCGTCACTAGTTTGGGCTTACCTTCTGCCTGATGCTTCTCTGCTTCAACAAGCTCAGTAACTCTCCCTGTTTTTCATTGAGGCACATGGGCATCAATTTTTCTGACTCTGTAATGGGCCGTCTTCATCAGATTCATTCAGGTTCTCAGCAGAAATGAAAGTGGAAACTGAATGCATCCTGAGCATGGAATAATTCCAACTGTTTCAGCTGAAAAGATGAGTAATTTATTTGTCTTGAAGGTGCTCTGTTCACTCATGAAACTGGTAGCCCAGCCTAAGGCGTGATAGCCAGAGATTAATATTAAAGGTTTTCTTTCCAGAAACATAGTTTTTGTATAAGTGGTATACAGCATAAGTCTGTCTCTGAGGACTGCAATGTGTGGAAGATACACAATTTGATCTTTTCTTGGCTCATGTATCATCAATTATTTACTAGATTCTGGTTTCAAAACCTCTGTTAGCCGCAATAGTATAGGGAAAGAAAAAAACAGCTAGAGCTTCAGATCTAGAGCAGGCTTTGTGGCTTTATAGCACTGACACTTAGGGAGAAAAAAAATCATCATTCTTTGAATACCTTTGCTTTGACAGTTCCTAGAATGATAAAACAATTTAAGTCAGATGGGCCCACAGAAGGGCATCTTGTCCAACTCTGTGCTCATACAGATCTTCCCGCATTCAGAAAGGAAGGAAAGCTGCGTTGCAACTGCGGTCAGACTCCGGCTCCTCTGCAGCCACAGTGTTGCGTTTCCCCCACCCGCAGCAGCTGGTGCTGGGTCCCTGGGGAGCGCACCGCATCCCTGCCGCTGCCGTGGGGTTCGGCACCCTGGATCTGCCTCGGCTGTGGGAGGTGCCCCCCTAATATCAGCCTCTCCTAATACAAGTGGTTTAAAAGTGGAGCAATAGCGCATGGAACCGGAGAGCTGGGGAATAAATAATGGGAAGACAGGAAGTTTGGGAATCGATGAAGTCAGGTTGGATATAAGGACTATTATTAATTTCCTTGGAATGGCTATGATCCAGGAAAGGATGTGATTAGTGTTCCTAACATCCTCCTCTTAGTAGGAAGCACTTTCCAGAATTGGGAACTGCAAACCTAACAAATGCGTTTGAACGTAACAAATATTTATACCAATGTGAATGAAATCAGCACAAGGAAATAACTAGCTGATGGATGAGCAGAAACAACCAGGGCTTTTTACACAAAAGCCAAAAGTATTAGTGAATTATGGTCTGATTTTTGATGCTTTTTATCTTTTTCAGGAAAGGTGTTTCAGTTCTCCTGTGCCAAGCACAAGAGAATTTCAGTTAAGAACACGCTGCTAACTTTTCAGTTTAATCTAGCAAAAGCATGACTTCATTTTACCCTATTTAACAGAACACAAGGATTTTGGCAGTGATTTTATACTGACTGCCTACTCTAGTGACTAAAACAGAGTTAGACAACTCTGATATTTAGGGCCATAATGTATGATATGGAGCATTATTAATGCAGACCTGATAGGCCTTGGCTTTCTGTGCAGTTAACGGAGAAAGTAGATGCAATTCCTCAGGCACAGGACACTGTGCACCATGAATGCATATTTCGGAAGCACTTTTTTGTACTTTTCTGTTTTCTGAACTAGCAGCCGCTGCCTCCCAGTTCTTGATAATCCCTCCCATCTTTTTATAAAGATGTTCTCTTTCTTTCCAATATAGTAACTAGCGGGAAGGAGTAAACGCTAATAGGCCCCAGGAGAATGAAATTAGATATTTCAATGAAAAAGGGTGAAGAGGAAGTAAGATCTATCTTTCTGGGTCTAAAAAAAATAATTTGCAAGCAGAGTCAATGACAAAAACACTGACAGGATGGGATTTCAAGTGGTATTAGATCATTATGGGGCCATCAAAGGTCCTTCCTGTTGCTGTTCTGTCTGAATACTCACAAAACCCCTGTAATCATGCTTCACCTCTGTGGCCTTGGAAACTAAGGAAAATGGGAAGACTGTAAGTGCTATGAAGATACCAAAGGTGAAGTGACTCCTATGTCATTAGCCATAATAACAAGTGGGATTCCAGCTAGACTCCATTCCAGCAGTGCATAGAGGCAGGATTTTTCCTGCAAACTGAGATATAAAAAGGGTGTTAGAAAGAATTATGCCTAACCATGTTTTGTGAGTTGCTGTGTGAGGGCGTATTGTTTTGTGTTTCAAAGAGATTTTTACCTGTGGTTTACCTGTGATTTCTGTCACTAGTGCTGGTTTCTAGTCCTATAGTCAAGACACCAGAAAACAGGAGAAACGTGTAGTAGAAGCATGCTGGGTACTAAGAGAGTTTCTACTGATGGGCAACAGAGCTAAATTCAGGCAAGAGTCTAACTGCTAGACTGCCTGTCTGCCAAAATCTTCTTTTCTCCTAGCACTGTGTCATTACTTCTGCATGAGAGCCATTTATGGCTGTTATGCACTCATCTTCATAGAGTTTGTTTTCTTCCAGAAAGATATCTGTATGGTCAGTCACATTTACAAGATTTGATTTGTCTGGCACTTCTTGTCTGTGTACTTTTAGACTGGAGACACACAACTATATTTTTGTACCTAACTTTGAAGTATTTGCCCCCCATGTACTCTCTCATGACTTGGAATGGGAGCAACCTGGTATCATTGGACATTCTACTTGAAGGGACATGATCTGGATCCCAATTTCCTGGCTGCGTTGTGGGCCAAATATATGTTAATGAACCTGCCAGTCCATTGAAAACAAGTTATTCTCCTCTTAGAGGAAAATGGATGAATAACTTGCTTTTCCTTTTCTATATTCTAGAAAACAGACTTAATACCTTTGCCTGGCCTTCCTTCATTGGTAAATACTGGGCTTGATTCTCCCCTGCTTTCCGTTCTGTATAGATGTTACCCCTTGTCCTGAGAAGTTGTAATATATTAACATGTCAGAAACAGTGGCATTTAAAATCTATTTGTCAAAAAAATAAGTCATGGATGAATCATATTTATTAACTTTGCCCAAAGCTCCTGCTCAAGAAGGACTTCACCCAGAGCCATAATACTGAATTAATGGTGTAAATATAATTACAGAATATACAACCCTCAAAACTAAGTTCAAACAAAGAAATGACATGGTATATGTACTATCACTGGAAGGATATTGACTAAAAAAAACCCCTAAACCCAAACATCTGTGGTCATTTTTTGTTATCAGTGTGTACCGCCAGTCAAGAATGGCTTCGGCATACAGAAGGTTCTAAGAATAAGTGTTAATAAATTCCAACTTAAATATAAAGCCTGTACCAAGGAACAAATAGTATGCTATGGTGTACAGTTGAAACTTCGAGCCTACCACAAATCCCAGAAGCACACATTCCCAAAACAAATGCTTTCCAGCAAATACCAAACAAAAATAACTTTTCAACAGAAGATGTCTCTGGAGCGTAGAAAAATACCAGCCCTCTTAGGACAGTCATGCAGGAGAAAGTTAGTAAATAGTCGTCATAAACTCCAGCTTCTTCTGTGGACTCAGCCAATAACCATCATGCTTGGGCGGTGGCGAGAAGAACAAGATTATTTTCATCTTCTCGATGTGACAAATTCCTCTGTTCTCCAGATTAAATGAAATAAAGCCCTTCACTGCATCTGGTGTAATAAAGTTATTCTATTACCCCCTTCTAGTCCAGATGAGGCAATCAGAAATGAACACTTTTCCCTTACAGCTGCTGCTGCTGCTGCTTCTTTTGATCAAAATTGCTCTGTGTTCTTAGTGACTGTAAATCTGAAGGAGGAAGTGTTTTTAGGAGGTGGAATAGACATGCATCACCCTCCTTGGTAAGCATTCAAGGCTTTCTGTACTCTGGGGATTGCAAAAAAACCTCTGCATATTTCAAGATCTCAGATGTTGTTCTTTATTAAAGGGATTTTCCACAGCAAAATCTCCAAGCATATCATGGATATTATTCAGCCCAAATGAATTCATAATTAAGAGTTCAAACAAAACAAAATCCAGGACTTTTTGAGAATCCTAATAGATGTCACATTACTAGGCTGTTACCAGCCCAATCCAGAAGGCAATGAATAATGCTTAAACCATTGAGCCATCAGGGTTTTTGAGGAAATGGAAAGCATCCATCCTATCTAAGAAATCAATTCCACAGAAATTATTCCATTGTCAAACAGTCTGGGAAAGCAAGTCCATTAGTTTGTTGGGTTTTTTTTTTAAGCTAGCAGGGTTTTATCAAGACAGCTTCCTTTTTAACTGTGTAATATTATGTACGTTATTTCAACATATGTTGACCTAGAACATTCAGATAGGGTGTATTCAGGGCAAGTGCTGGCACATAGGCTGCATTTCCAGGTTAGTCCATTCTTACTTCTAAATAACTGGTGGCCATGATCCTTTCTTCTTACTACCTGCTGCAACAACACCTCAAGCCATTTAATTGGATCTCTGCCATCTCAGAACAGCAAGGATTCTGGGTACGTGCTATGGCTGAATGAAGGTAGAATCACAATTTGGCAGCAAGCTGGAAAGGGGAAGATGAGGAGACTTAGTGTTCCATATAGCCTCATGGATTCATATTGGGTAGCTTGAATTTCAGAAAGTCCCAACTCAGAAGGAAATTTTAGAATATTTTGCCATATCTCTGGTTTATCACAGGAGATATACTTCACCTGAATATCCCTTTTCAAGACCAATCACTTTGTATAAAGCATTTTAGACTGAGCAGGAGAATAACTCAAGGCAGAAAAGAGCAATATTTGAGGCTCTTGTAGTGACAGGAACCCAAGTAGGTGCTATAATCCTCAGTGATATGTGAGGCAGAAGAACTTTTCTCACAGAGTCTTTTGCAGTCTAAGTTGGGAAAAAAAATGGGTTTATGACATCAGACCTGGTGATCTCCCTGGTCCCAAGATTTCAATTGTTATAAATTTCCTTTTGAGTCTGTAGGATCAGGTGTGCTTCACATCTTTGCCATGTGCCCATCAGCTTTCTTGGCTATTGCTGGTCACTAGAAAATTCTTTTTCTGCATATGACTTTTGGGATACCAACTCTACAATCAGTCTGTACCGATACTATTCTGTTACAGCCTACTAGTTTTTGGACAGCCTAGGATGATGTGGAGGGAAGCTGAACACTTGTTAATAGGTCCTACTTCACAGAGTTTCACATCTTCCATACCGTTAGTTGAAGAATAAATGGTTATTATCCCATTATCTTTAACTTAAACTATGATAGCGTAATATGCAAACAGAATATTTGAAGAGACAACATAGATAAAGATTTTATAAAGAGATATAGGCTAAGGAATGTAAGAAAAACTCAGGTATTTTGTACCAAAATAAAACCTATAAACTGTCTCTTTGATTTGAACAGATTGATGTAGGTAGTCAGCAATTCTCTTTCCCTTGATTTTGTGCATCTCAGGTTGAGCTTCTCAGAAAGCAACCCTTCCTGGTGAAATATTTGAGGTTTCATAGTCAATCTTTTTTCTCAAAGTCATTCGGACACTTCATGTACATTCAGTCTCCTCTCTGTTCTCTCTCAGCAAGGTAATTGTCTCTAACTTATTCAGGAGGCAACTTTGAAATTCCTCCACTAAAGACAGTCCCACTTCTTTGGAGGTGCGAGTGCCACTTTGACAGGCTCTGCATCTCTTTCTGTACATGACTGGCCTGCATAATAGTCTCTGATTATGATTCTTCTGTTGTTTCTTTGACTTAGGGTGTTACATTTCAGTATGAAGTGTTTTCATCTAGGAGCAATATAATAATCAGACACTTAGGTGATGAAGGGTTTGGGAAGACTGGTACCTAGTACTTTTCCTGAAAAGACACAGTAACAGAAAGTGAGACTAGCGCTGTACTTAAGAAGATTCCCCGTTCACCTCAGGGAATCAGGTTTATCTGATCCAGTGTCTTGTCTCTAGCAGTATTCCACATCCGGTGCTTCAGAAGATGATGGGAAAAAACCCTATGCTATGAAATATCTAGCCAAATATATGTTTATATCACTGTGTAACTTGGGACAGTGAAGCTACAAATTCACTGAAGGTCATAAAAGGAGAAGGCTATGGAGTGCTCACCAGGGATGGGAGTCTAGAGAGACAGCAGGTGAGCAAAAATTTTCTGGAGAAATCTGAGTCCTGAGAAGCCTCAAAAGGAAGACACAGGACTTCATCTATTGCCTCTTAATGGAATGTCCTGACTGGCCTACTGTAGTCCTTGTCACCTGCGAGACAGTACTTTTCATCTTTTAAAAGAACTGTTAAAGAAGTTGAGTAAAATAATCAGTAATCTCATTAATAGGAGGCTTTGAAGTGTTACCTTCCTGCTAGTTTTCTTTTGAACTTCAAGACCTTGAAAGATTCTGGCTTTGCCAGAACTAATAGTGAATCTTTAGGTGGGTTGACCCCAAACAAATCCTTTATCGTGATCAAAAGTGAGTGACAGTCCTACTCCTGTTGCATTATTAAATCTATACCTGGAAGAATGTATAACATAAGGAAATGAAGGCTCCTATGTCATGTTGGAAACTGTTCTTCAACTTTGGTTGTCCTTCTGGCTTTGTCATTGACATCAGAAGCTCCTGCTGAGCAGCACTATAGTCCAAGGAATAAGGCACAGTCTCAGACTCCAGAGAGTTAGAGTCCTGAGTGACCAACTCAACAATTTAAGCAAGGTGGGATTTCTGTACATTTGTTTCATTACATGTACTGTTGCCAGACATACTTCATAGTCATTGCTAGCAGGTTCTTCCTTTGAAAAGCCAGGCAGAATCAGTTTTGCGTCAGTTTTATAGTGAGAATATTGATGCCTCTCCAAAGGCCAGGGCTCTTCAAACTGGAGTCTAGGCTCTGGCAGTGGCTGGATCCAGACCTGAATTGCAGGTTATTCTGCTGAGCTCTATGGAACAATGGTTATAAAAAGGGGTGTAAAGTAAGAGAAGAATCAAGATATTTCCATTTAGATAAGCCAATAAAATTCTCCACTGAAGTGATTCACTGCATATTTTTTTTAAAGCAGAATAGATGCTTATTCTCATCCCATTTTCTTTATCTTCCCTTTGTAGGCCATATGGAGTTTATTCACTGTATATGGTAGCTACAAAGTAAACCAAAATTTCTGTATTTCATTGATTGTTTTCTGGAGGACAATTATCAGACTATAAAATTCTGATTATTTCTTCCAACTACATTAGTAAGTCTGCAATGAAAAAGGGAAAAAAAAAGCTTCTCGAAATTTTTTTATTAGAGAGGAATAATGATAGAAGTTAAAATCTGTGTATTTCAGATGGGGACAGGCTTTCTAAATCTAAGGCTGAAAAAAACAGCTGACTCCCTTGTGGCTTTCAGGGTTAAAGGTTTTAGGCTTGGGATTCAAGCAACCACAAAAAGTCCATTTCATTCCAAATTTTACTTCTTTTTAAAATTCTGCCTGGTTTCAGATGAGTCTTGTGGATCTAGATGCTTTTATAGTTAGATATACTACTACAAGAGGAATAAACCAGCTTATTTCATATGAAAGCTTTTCAATCCGTTTCTACTGTATTTAACCTGCTGCAACACATTTTAGCTCAAAATAAAGCAATGACGTGATTAATTTATTTTTGTTTTGTTTATCAAAAAGAGAAAGTCTAATTTAAGGCATAGTTAGCAACAAATGCACTTAAACATATGAACATAAATTCTTTTTTGTGTTCAGTATCATAAACTTACTTAAATGTAAGGAAAGGCTATACAAGAAGAGGCTAGAGTAAAAATAGAATATCAGTGACTTTAAATCACTTATGGTACCTTTCTATTTTTTCATCCCTTCCTCTCAATTTAATGTCCATTAGAAGACAAGTACCTGAAAATCTTTAAGAACATACATTACTATCAATGTATTCAATGTTGTGTATATCATCCCTTTTATAATTTTCATGTCACAACTCGTGTGCCTAAGGTAAAACATATACATACCAGATTTGCAGGAACACAGACCTTTACGACTAGCTTTGATCTACTGAACACTCCAGCAGTTCCCAAAAAAAGAATGTATTTGGTGGCAAAGCCAGGCAAAAGACATATTTTATGTGTGCAAAAGGGGAAAGCTGACCTAAAATGGTAATTGAAAATAATTTTCAGTCCATTTAAATAATTTAATCTTAGTGCAATTTTAAGCTATGACAATCATTTTGTCTTAATACCTTTTCTCCTCTGCCTGGAAAATGGACTTGTGTACAAGAAGGCACAAGAAGTAGTAAAATAGCTAGATGTTTATGATTTTTATCACATCACTGCAAAGTTGCATCCTACATGTTTCCAGCTTATTTACTGAAAGAATAACTAGCTTTCAAGCAAAATGATGTGCTAGTATTTCCTACTAGCACTTGCGAAAAGCTGTAACTATCAACAATATTATTTTCTTTTTCAAATTATATTCCTGACATGTGGACATTGTTGATGTGCATATCAATACTTTTAAATTTTTGTATACACCCCCCCAGCTAACTATTTCTAATTGGGTCTATTCCAGTTTCACTGTCAAAAAATGTCCATATTCCATAATTGGTGTATTGTATTCTATAACAACCCACCTCCCTCCCAAGCAACAGAACCTCTTAAGAATTGTTTAGCTATGGATTTTGTTTTCATATCTCATCTATCTCATACTGTCAATTTGAAAATCATGCTATTGGTTTTTTACCCTTATGGTTTTATGGTTAAGCTCTAGTGATTAGATCTATTTCATAATGAGTCCTGTGTCTAGAATTCCAAGGGGTTCCCTCCCTTTTCTTTGGTGAGGAGTGATTTATACCTGTGCTTTTCAGGGAGCAGAGTTAAGGCTGTACCTTCCTTTCCCTGCTGTTCCAGAAACTAGCAAATTTCTACTTTTTTCTACTCCAACATTGTTCAGGGTTAGATACTTTTAAAAATGAGTATGATGGCACAGTTCACAAATTATGGAATAGATTTGTGGATAGTTATATCATAAAAGGGAAATATTTACTCTATACTCAGTTTTCACAGTTGTTTGTTAAGGTCTTCTGTAGAGCTGAAGAGAAAAAACACTTGTTGAAAATGACATTTTAATTACAAAGAAAAACTGATCTGAAGACTTGGGACAGGTAGACCAGGAACTAAGTTTATCTTGTTCAAAGCATTTAGTAGATTTTAGGATTATGGTGACTATGTGTCAGTTGTGACTAATAAATACAGTAAACTGGACATAAATGGAAGTATGTATATTTGTTTTGTTGCATCTGATGTGAATGCATGTTTTTATGTAGGGAGATGTGTACAGATTATGGAAAGAAAGACTAATATAGCTGCCTTACTATATGAGATGTAAACTTTGGACATTGAAAGAATGAGGCAAAAATGACTATGTTGTCTATGTATTACATGGACTGTACTGTAAGACTGATTCTACATATTGGAAAAGCATAGGCATCTGTAACTGACGAAGTTCTACATTTGCTGTGATATTTGCAAAGAGTGTAAAATAAAAAGCTTAAACAATTCAGATTAAATTAATCAAAAAAAGTAAAAATCCCCAAAGGAATTTGTTTTCCTGATAATCAACACAATAAAGATTTCAGGCAAAAAATTTACAAGTGGCTGCAACATCAAATTATAAATGAATTAATCATCCTGCAAAATGCATTGTTAGAAGTCTGTTTTGAGACAGCATAAGATTATGTGAAGGCTACTTATTTTTTCTTCTCAAAATAGAGCAGGAGCTCCTGCTGCTAATATAAAACACTCCATTGTCTCGTTCAGGCAAAATGTCACTGAAAAGATGGAAAGCCCAAAGTCAACTCAGCTCAGGTCCAATTTTATGCACCTGTGTGGTCTCCTATGTTAATATTAATGATCTGTAGTTTAATGACTTTGCATCCTGGGAAACTGGGCTAGGAGGACACTTATAATTAATGGTGACGTCTGCACAAAAATGGTTTTGGGGAAATCATTAAGGTGATGACACTGGAAACACAGAAAGAAGATAATGAGTCCTTTCTTAGTGAGCAGTTGTATACCTATAAGGACCTAACTTGTCCTCACTGCTTGATATGAGAGTATTGCTGAAGTGTTTGTGTGTTTGGGAAAAAAAAAAAAAGTCATTTTCCAGAAATGGCCTTTGAGGAAGAATGTGCCCTGGTTTACTGTTACAGTGTTTCAAATGAAGGAAATTACAATTTCCAGTGTGATCTGGAAGGCAAAGTCATCCTAGGTGTTAACTGAGACTCAACAAATGAAATTCTTATGTCAGAAGAGCTTTCAGGATAAGGGGATGTTTGTTGCTTGCAACTGGCCCTAAACACGTAGGCTGATGCAAGAAACTTTAGTCTGAGGAAAAAGAGAACAGTTTTCCACTGCACTGCAGGTGATGTTTCAATGGTCTAATCTAAGGATTATTACTGCACAAGGAGGAAAACTTGACCTCTTTCAGGCACCTTAGTTCTAATTTCTTCCTTTCCTGTTGCATTGCTTTGTATCTGTACACACTCGGTAATAATCTTTTCCTTTACTCTAGACCATCTGGTTGAGTCCTGGAGATGCTACTACAATGACAGGTAGCCAGAGACATACATCAGGGGCAAGTTTTCCCCTTCTATTTTGTGAGGCTGCAAATGACGAGGTAGGCAGTGGTTTACGTGAGGACAATACTGCCGAAGGCAGCAAATAGAGGCAAAGTGCAATAAAAATCCTGTTACGTTGTACTCTAGTCTCCAGCCCAGGGGCATCCCTGGCTATTTGGTGCAGGCACACTGCTGTATGCTTTGTAGAAGAAAATTGAAGCTTGTCCCAGTGGCCAAAGACAAATGAAAGACTAGAATTGAAGTGTTTTTCTTGGATAAGGAAAAAGGGTGGCCTCTGAGTTGGCTTGAGGTACCTGCTGTCTACACATGCCTCTCAGAAGTACATACAGAGAAAATAGGAATTTGCTGGAAGCAAGAGATGGCTGGGGTAGTAAAAAGTTCATGGCACGGCTGCCTTCTTTCCTGTGACTTGACTGTGGAAGGACAAGCTGGCTGCTGCATCTGTGGGAGGATTTCTGGGGTATTGGCAGTTACTGAGAACATTGCTGGGACACATGATCCTGCACATGAAAACTAGGAAAGTATAGGGTAATCTGTGCAATACATGTATTTAGAAGATGTTATCTTATATATGTCAAAACATGTATTTGAAAATGCCTTGTAAATGTCTTCATAGACTTTAGATTTTACCCTGATTTTGCAGGTGAAAGAAGAGAGGTTTGGAGCAATTCAAACAGAATTTTTTTTTTTTTTTTTTTGGTCAGAACATCTAAAGAGCAAAGGAAACAGAGGGTTTCTCAGACTAGCCAGAGGAGGAAAAGTTGTCATCATTCTCCTTTTGCCAAATAGCTCACAGGGTAAGGAATGCTTTGAAGATATTTTCTCCTGCAAATGTGATGTAACCAGCAAACTGAAGTAGGCTGACCAGATTACAGACAAACAGCTCTGAGAAACTGTTGAGATTTCTGGAGTGTAGGAGTGGTGTGGTAACTCCCAGCAGGTAATACTAGAGAGATTACCCTCCTGCACTGACCTGCTTAACCATTCTGCTCAATCTTCTGCCACTGTTGGGAATGACTAACTCCTAGGACTTGCACGTTTGGGTTAGGAAGATGAGGAAAGGGGGAAAACACCCTAGTCTGAACATCTAAAGAGTGTCTAAAATGTTTACAGGACAGCAACCAACACCCTGCAGGGCACCTTTCGGGTAAGGCCGGATAGGTTTCAGCTGGGGAGGGGGGGACCAGGTGTTCCCCATCTCCTTTCATGGCTTTCAGCTGCAAGCCAGGGCAGCCAGCAGTGCCGTGTGGGAGGCTGAGCTGTGAGGAGAGCCTTCGCGTGGCTGCTGGGAGAGGTCTGTTGGTTTTTACTTTTGCTCTGGTTTACTTCCCTGTGATTCCTGTGCACCCTGGAAAGGTGCCTGTCTCTCTTTGTACTGTGGAAATGAATCAAGAAGCTGTTTTTGACTTGCTGCAGCAGGACAGCACAAGAAGGGGCTCAAGTCTGGCCTAAACCTGGGCTTTGCTATATATTTCCGAAGTTCAGGTTCTGTCCTCTTGCATCTGTGTAAATTATTTGGGTCTTTCCAGTGTTTGGATATAACACAGAGGGGAAGTTAGCCAGACATTACATTTTATTTCCCTTCTAACCCCATGTTTTGTCATTTTTTAAGTGATTGACTGGAAGGAGTTTAAAGAGGATGCATTAATATTTAACTGTGCTGCAACAAATAATTGATGTTTTTAAAGTTCTCTTTCATTCAGACTGGTCTGGAGCTCTCTAGCTTAGTTTATTTTTGATTATAGAAATTCATTTCAGTTAAATCATTCCTTTATCAGCAGGATCTGCCCACATTTGGTTAGACTAAATAGCTCTAGAAACCACAGTGTTTTTTCCAATTGCTTTGAATCAAAGTTGCATTAAGAAGAAAAACTTTTGCCGAGATTGGGCTGGATCTCATTAATACAGAAAAAATTAT
Source organism: Aquila chrysaetos chrysaetos (assembly GCF_900496995.4). Taxonomy (NCBI): domain Eukaryota; kingdom Metazoa; phylum Chordata; class Aves; order Accipitriformes; family Accipitridae; genus Aquila; species Aquila chrysaetos. Next base: position 58,180,360 of record NC_044004.1, on the reverse strand, counting down.
ATTAAGGAGTCTTTAATGTGTAGCTGTGACGTTGTGCTAGTCACAGCTTCAGCTCAGTTTTGAGAAAAGATGCCTGATTCTCTAGTTTTCCCACTTGCAGTTTTGTGTATGCCCGTGACCTGGAAGATTTTACCTGTCCTTTCCTTTTGTCGCTCTCTCGATCAGCAGCGTCCATTAGTTTTTCTGGTGCTTTACAATGCCTTATCTTTTGGCAGGTAAAGCTAACAGGTCAGAACTGAAAAAAAACTGTCTTATTTTGTCAAAACAGTCACATTTATGTTGTTGATACATCTGCTTTTACTGAATGGCTTTGCACTGCTACAAAAGACGTTATGTTTGTGTTACGAATCTTTCACTAGGCTTGTCTGATCTTACTTGTGTTTGTATATGCCACCAAACATTGGGCAGGGTCTTGGGGAGCAAGGGGAAGTTGCACAATTGTAAAATAGGAGTAGCCTTTAGGTTTTTTGACGCTGATTTTATTTTTTTCAAATTACTCCAACAATAGAAAGGGAGGTGCAAATTGATTTCAAGGCTGTTTTATGTACAGCTCTTCAACAAAGAACTAGTAAAAGACCTTAGGGCCAGCAAGAAGGATCTCTGAAAGGTTTTTCAAATGTACCCATAATGCTACAGTCCTGTAAACCACCCCAATATGTGAAAAGGTGATAAAAGCATTCTGTAGACTTATAGGGATATTTTTCAACTCCAGGTCATGTTCTGAATCCCTTTGCTCCTGCCAGTAAGTGCATTCAAGTATTGTGATGGATTTACAGGACTGCATCTTAGCTGTTAAGAACAACAGCCAGATGTCATAAGTCAGAGCATCTCCATGATCATGTATCTATTAGCATACTACCTTAAGTATTTTTCTCGTTCTTGGTAAATAAGCATATTGTTTGTGTTCTGATCCTTGCAAATCTCACCTGTTTTATTTATGTATCTGATTAGTTCCTGTGTAAGACTGTATTCCTAACTTACATCCCATGTGTTTCTCCCGCTGATGGTCCTAATTTTGGCACTGCAGAAATGCAGAAAAATTTTTACTGCTTCATGGGACTGCAGATCATATAATATATCTATTGAAATGATTCCTCCCCCTTATTTTGTAACACTGGTTCCTGCTTTAGCCAATTAATAAATAGGCTAAAATATTGAATTAATACACTGTACCAGTTCTTAAAATTTATTCCAGGTGAAAAAGAAATGACATTTAATGTGTTTGAGACTGTATCTGTAATATATTAGTATATCAGTAGATTGAACTCAGGAACTCACCATTCAAAAATTATTTATAAAGACTCCAAGTTCACTTACTTTTATGGACTTCTGCTTCAGCATAAATAATCCTTGTTGTAGTGCTGAACTTCTGACATTGGTGTCCAGAAAAGGGAAACTTTAGATAGAAAGTATTCAAAAGAGCTTGCTTTTAAAAAATGTACTATATTGTATATTGCTAGGTACAGTTCTCTTATCTCTGATTATTCCTTTTCACGTAGATTTCAGGCTGGGAAAAAGAATAAGAATCATCATGCTGTATACTTCATGCTGAGACTTAGTGTTTTGCAGGCACTGCAAGGCTCTGCCTTGGGTTAACAGTATAGTGTGGCCCATTAGTCTGGAGATAAATTCTGCCCTCTTGTAAAACAGTCCTATATCATGTTGGCCAAATGTATTACTGCGTAAGAAATACATGAAGTGCAATTTTCTCCCTGGTAATGTTAGCATTGCTAAGAGATGTTCAGTTCAGGTGTAGGAAGCAGAAATCCCTGTGTTCAAGGAAATGAACTGGAGTATGGGAAAGTTTCTTGTGCCCACCAGCACACAAAGGGTGTGTTGTGATTTTACTGGGAGTTGATTGAAACTTTTTACAGGTGTGCTAGATCTGAGTGGAAAGGAGGACTGTTACAAGAACACACCTGGCACTTGTAGAGCATTGCTCTTAAGTTTTTCTCCTTTGTTAAAAAGATCAAAACGACTATTCCTTAGTTTTAATGTAAATATAACTTCATTTTCCTTGTTTGCACAAAGCTCGTGTTAGTTTCAGAACCTCCATCTATATTGCTGCACATTAGAACTCTGAATCCTTCTGCTCCCTGCACCCACTTCTCCCAATGAAGCATCTGGATCCAGATTTGGATCTGAAACTCCATGGATCAGAGTCACAAATTTGAACCCTAAATCCATATGTATATATAAAAAAATACATGAGTGTTTGTGTATATATGAGTTTATGTAGTTCTATATAGGTGCATACTCAAACTCTAGGAGGAAAAACCAAAACCAGTCTACATCTTCAGCAAGAGTTGGGTATGCCCTGCTGTGATCAGAGGAATGATTACAGCTTGTGACATGTCTAAACTGTCCAATTAAAACTGGTTTATATGTGTGCAGCAGTAGGTCTGCAGCAGAATAGACTTTAGCTACTGAATATATGCTGGGGTTTTGTCAGTCTGCTGTACTGTTGTGCTTTGCTACCCTGGCTAGGATAGAGCTGGCTACTTCGGGTACATCTAAAACACATCTGTCACAGCATGGTATTGACATGTTTTTCCAAAGTTTCTGTGTTATAAATTCTTAATATTGGATCAATCCTTACAACACTGAAGACTGGGCTCATCCTTGAGATTCAGTGCTTTTAATGTTCCCACCAGAAATAATTTGATCTGCCTTCCAGATGTTTGCTCTTCCTCTGTCTCATGAATATTTGTTACTATGTGATCCACCTTTAAGATACTAGCTTTCACTCCTGTGGTGCTGACCCTCTCCTTCAGCTCTCTCCATCACACAGTCCTTTAGTGCCAGCACATATGTCATCAGTTTCCTATGTGACAACCATGTGGAAATCACCTGAAGTAGTTAGAATTAAGTGCTTTAAAGAAAAGGAATAAATTGCTTTGGTTGATGTTGTTTGTTGTTCCTCATAAACAATGATCGCCTGTCTATGAAAATATTCTTCTAGGACAGTTGTGAATGAGTTCTAATTATGCAGTTAGCTGGAAAAAATCTGATGTTATCTTAGACCATCTTTCTTCCTTGCATTTTTTTATCTCTACTCTCAAACACAGTCATCAAGAACTAAACACAGTCAAGGGGGTGGAGAAACATATAGGGAAAGATAAAAGCAACTAAACATGGGAAGTTTGACCAAACAACTTCCAAGACAGACCATGATGGCTTTGTATTTGTTACGTGGAAATTCCAGAGAGGGTGAAGAACTCCAACTTAGAAAAAAGGGGACCGTAACTGGGAATAGTGGAATTGAAAAATTTTAGCCAAAACATCTGGGGGGAAAAAAAATGTCCAAATGATGATGATCTATATTATACTGTGGAATAGTTTCTCTTTTGAAACCCTGTTACTTGAGGTTTTCCTTTTTTTAAATAATGGTTTTAAAAAATAGAATGCGTATGGAAGAAATCTTGCACAATTGGGGATACATTGACCTGAGTTCCATGCTGCTCTGGAATTTTACAATATGTTTACAAAATCAACAATTAAATCACAACAACAACATTTTATTTATTTTATCACTTAATTTGTAGATTTTTAGGAGTTCCAGGTTGCATCAAGCCTGCATAATGCTCAAGCACAGACAGCCTCTTTTGTACAAGGGATGTGACTTATGCAGAGATGCCTGAATTGAGTCTGAATAAAGTAGCTTTATACTGGATATTCTGTATCTGCATGCACACTGCATCCTGCTGTCCAGGCTAACACAGCCTGCCTGCCAGGGTATCCCAGTTAACTTGGGCAGTTCTGAGCTTGCGTGGGTATGCTGATGGGGTTCCCAAGATGGGTCAGGAATATGTGCATTCGTTTGCGTGAATCGGTGGCCTAAGATGATGCTCTGAGTTATGCCCACTTGTGATAGCTGCATGTTAACATGATCTGGTTTGATAAACTAGCTGAAAGCAAACTTCTTGGGTCTGATACAAAAGAGCACCCCCCAAAGTTTCATACCCTGGATCTAAAAGAGGATATTTTTTTTCCTCAAAAGTGACTGTTTCAAATACTTTAACATCCTTTTCCTTAGGCCATGTACTGGTTTTAAGTACCTGAAGGTATAGTTTCACATGCATATAGATAGAACTTTCAAGAAAGTGCTGAAGAAAAAAAAAAAAAATCAAAGATTAAGTTTCTGCATTGCAGAAAGCTATAACAGAGGTCCAATTATGGAGCCTTATAGAGAGAAAGAGCTGATTGCCTTTATCCAGAACACCCCATGCTTTATGCCTCCTGTTTTGAGCACTTTATATTGCTGGTCCTTTATTTTCATTCTGTCAAGACTTAGACACTGAAAAAAGACTTATGTTATTTCATGTCTCAAATAGGATGCTTAAAACAATAAGAAGCAGTTTTATTTTCCTGGTTTTTTGGGGTACTATCAGTCTTCTCTTCTTTGCCATGCTTTTAGATGTAAAGTTGAACAAAGTTCCCCTCTTATTTGTTAGAGAAAGAAGCTTGGCCCTGCTGTTCAGTATTGCTTGCCATCATTTTCACAGTGAATATGCAGTAATATACATGAATATATGAATACATGAATATACAGAATATACATGTAATTGTTTTGCAAAACTAATTCATAAAAGTTCACTAATTGTACGTATTCAATTGTTAAAACTGCCTGTGATAATTTTCAGAGCGTTAGCTCCAGTGCTTGAGCTAGGAACACTTCTTCAATACCTGCTTTAATGTTATTGGGAAAGGTGTATGCCACGGGTTTGGCTCACCAACAGTAATCTGCTAATGTAGTCTCTACGAAGACTTTTGTTCTGGCTATCTGACTTGGCTTTTCTGAAGAGCTCAGCACCTCACATGTATTAACCCTTCTACTGATCTGGATGCTGAGATGAGAACTAGTTTCTGCATTTTAACAAGAAAGATTTATTTCAATTAAAAAAAAAAAAAGTCACCTGTAGTTAAACATCAGTAATATGATCCTTCTGAAGATTTGGTTCAGGAAAACAAAAGAAAAATAAGTAGCTGTCATGGCAATAATGTGATTGACTTTTATAGTAAGGAAAAAACAGAGTCTGTGTCCACATTCTGTGGGTAATATTCTTCTTTTTCCTCTCTTAGGAATGACTCTTATGCTGCATACTGTAAGCAGTCCAACCTCACTAACAAACCACATTTTGGGATTGATCTAGGAGTTCCTTCTCCAGTGTCATGTACAATAGGAGCAGTGGAATTAAGCATACTAATCTCCAGCTGAAATCGGCATCTCTTCCTCAAAAACTCTTTTATTTTCCTTTGGACCCCCATGAAAGTCAAGTTTATAGAATAATGAACTCCAGGAAGGAGCTGGAGCTCATTTACTATTTGAATAGTACAAAACCTTTCATAATAGGTTGACATTATTCAGTGTGCAGCAAAATAGAACTGGTGTAAAACTGCTTTTTTATAAATACTTCAGTTGTTTGTTACCACGAGAAGAAGAGATTAATTTACAAATTGCTCATCTTTCCTGTTCACAGTTCCAGAACTGCTAGTCCACTTGTCTTTAGCTACTGTGTGCAATTAGTGTGCAGGCTGCTAGGAAGAGAAACATAATGAAATAGTGTGTCCTTCAATTAACAATGGCAGATCAAAGGGAAAGTATTACTAAGGAAACATTTCCCAGCCATTCTCCTCCAGAACATACAAGTGCAATTAGGAACAAAAACAGAGACGTCTCCTCTACTGCCTGTTGTAGGGCATAGCTGTTTGAAACAACCTGCTTAAGGTAAAAAATAATCCTTACAAAATTTTGCCCACTGTTATGAAATGCAAAGCAGCCAATGTGGAACTTTTTAGTTCCCAATGCTTTATTAATTAACATGCAGCCTTTAGGGTGTTTATCTTCCCAAATGTGCCTAGAGATAATGAGGTGCTATTTTTAATACTTAACCTGATTAAGAGGGTGAAGAGATGCAGAGATCTCATAAGAGATTAGGAGAGCAGGGAATGGGACCAAAGCAATTCCAAGGGTGGTAGCTCAGACCCATATCAGTTTCATTCCTTGGCTGTCTTCTCTTTCTCTCTGTAGGAGAAAGTGACAGCACAGATGACATGGGGACTTGGGTACCCTACACTTTAGTAGAGCTGCAGATTTGTGTAATCCATAACTAACTCAAAAAGTGAACCTGCGGTGTGTGGAATAATGGGCCTGTTTCTTCTAGGATGGTGTAGCTCTGTGAACTGATAGCAGTGTTACGTGTGGTACCTCAGGGTAGGTATCTCCAGAAGCACTCTCCCTTGGTATGGCTTGGCTCCTGTTGTATTCTATGGTGGCTCTGATAATAATGCATGAGGCAACATGGAATGCTTTAAAAACAAACTCTGAAATTTATGCATAATAAATTTCAAATGCCAAATACCAAATTAATACCTGCGGTCTTCATAGGCTGTCGCAGAGGCACACTAAGGCTTCTTCATCCAAAGGAAAGGAAAGTCAAAGGATTGTAGCACAGTGGTACAAAGGCTATTCAGCTTCAGAGCCAGGAGAAGACCTCTTCTGCTTTTTGGATTCTCTTCTAGATGCTGCTTTCTCTTGCGTAAAA